>NC_133407.1:166177187-166791718 GCF_049350105.2 Macaca mulatta | reverse complement strand
ACTGGAAAGGAGAAACTCAACTAACAATCACTACTCACCAATTATATGATTGTACACCTGGAAATCCCTAAAGAGTACTCCAAAAGACCCCTAGGTTTGATAAACAAGTTCTGTAAAGTCTCGGGTTACAACATCAATGTGTCACTAGCACTGCTAGTCACCAACAATGACCAAGCTGAGAATCAAATCAAGAACTCAATCCCTTTTACAACAGCTTCAAAAAAGTAAACAAAATAACTAGGAATATACTTAAACAAGGAGATGAAAAAGCTCTACAAAGAGAAACACAAAAGACTACTAAAAACTTAATTTGTGCAACAGCAATAGAAAAAAGAAAACACTACTAAAATAAATTGAACAAGACCCAAACAAATGAAACACACCCCATGTTTATGAATTGAAAGAATATCATGAAAATGACTTTGATGCCCAAAGCAATTTACAAATTCAATGCAACTCCTATCAAAATACCAACATCATTTTACACAGAAACAGAAAATAAGGCAATCCTAAAATTCATATGGAACCAAAAAAGAGCCCCAAATAGCCAAATCAATCTAAGCAAAAAGAATAAATTTGGAGGCATCACATTACCTGGACTTCAAATTATACTACAAGGCTATAGCTACTAGAACAGCATGGTACTCGTATAAAAATAGACACGTAGACCAAAGAAACAAAAACCAAAACCATATGATCATCTCAATAGACACGGAACAAATATTCAAGAAAATGGAACAGAATAGAGAACCTAGAAATAAAGCCAAATATTTACAACCAACTGATCTTCAGCAAAGCATAAAAAAAAATTGGGAAAAGAACACCCTATTTAATAAATGATACTGGGAAAACTGTATAGCTACATGTAGAAGAATGAAACTAGATCCCTATCTCTTACCTTATACAAAAATAAACTCAACATGGATTTAAGACTTAAATCTAAAACCTGAAACCATAAAAATTCTAGAAGATAACCTGGGAAAAACTCTTCTGGAAGTTGGCCTAGACAAAGAATTTGTGACTAAGACCCCAAAAACAAAAGCAACTAAAACAAAAATAAACAAATGGGACCTAATTAAACTAAAAAGCTTCTGTACAGCAAAAGAAATAATCATAAGAATAAACAGACAACCCACAGAATGGGAGAAAATATTTGCAAACTTTTGATTTGACAATGGACTAGATATCCCAAATCTACAAGGAACTCAAGAAAAATCAGCAAGAAAAAAACAAATAGCCCCATCAAAATGTAGACAAATGACATGAATAGACATTTCTCAAAATAAAATGTACAAATGGACAAAATCTATATGAAAAAATGCTAATGTCACTCTTAGTCAGCGAAATGAAAATTAAAACCACGATGAGGTACCATCTTACTCCTGCAAGAATGGCCACTATTAAAAAGTCAAAAAGCAATAGATATTGGCATGGATGTGGTGAAAAGGCACCACTTACAGACTGCTGGTGGGAATGTAAATTAGTACGACCTCTATGGAAAACAATATGGAGATTTCTTAAAGAACTAAAAGTAGATCTATCATTCAATTCAGCAATCCCACTACTGAGTACCTACCCAAAGGAAAAGAAGTCACTATATTAGAAAGAGACTTGCATATGTATGTTTATTGCAGAACAATTTACAATTGCAAAGATGGAACCAATCTAAATGCCCATCAACCAATGAGAAATAAAGAAAATGTGGTATGTATAAACAATGGAATACTACAGCCATAAATATGTATGAAGTAATGTATTTTGCAGCAACATGGATGGAGCTGGTGGCAATTATTCTAAGTGAGAAAAACTAAATGCTGTATGCTCTCCTTTATAAGTGGGAGCTAAACTATGGGTATGCAAAGGCATACTGAGTGGTATGGAGACTCATAAAGGGAGTCTCATGAGGGATAAAAATCAAAATATTGTGTACAATGTACACTACCTGGGTGACAGGTGCACTAAAATCTCAGACCTCACCACTGTATAATTCATCCATCTAACCAAAAGCCACTTATATCCCAACAGCTATTGAAATTTTAAAAATTAAAAACAACTTTAGGGTAGCCTTAAAAAATAACAGAAGAACCATTTACTGCTTCAATATCAATATATTCCTTGGCCTAATTATAGGAAGAAATAATGAGGTAAAACTTCAGTAATTTAGGTTTTCCTTGCTTCTAGAAGCTCCTTTTGGCACCATCATTTGTTCACAAATTTAAGCCTTTCCTTTCTACATTATTTTTTTCTCTCTCCAAATACAATCTTGGCTGGGTGTAGTGGTTCAAGCCTGTAATCCCAGCACTTTGGGAGGTTTAGGAAGGAGGACTGCTTGAGCCCAGGCATTTGGGAGGAACCTGTGCAACATGGCGAGACCCCATCTCTAATTAATTTTTTTTTAATTCTTCCATTGAATATTAACCAAGGTTGTGAGACAATGTCTCAACTTGTACAAGCTACAGGAAACACATAAACACAATCATACACACATACTCTAAAGCATATTAACTTTTATCTCAGAATGAATACATATTATAATAATATAATTGATAGTACTTTGTTTCATTTTTACATATTTCATGCTATTATAAGAACTGCATATGCATTATCCTGTGTAATCTTACTCATAAACAGGGATTATTGTTCCCACTTTACAGATTAGGCGATTGAGGATAAGGCTATATAAACTTGCCCAAAGTCGTGTGGGTATACATGGTAGGACTACAGTTAGAACCCAGTTATGCCTGACCAAGTATTAAGCATTTTTCTAGTTTCTAGGAGATTTTTTCACAAAGTAAGTGTCCAAAAAATCCTTGTTGAATCACTGAATGCTGAAGCAGTAGAAAAGCAACAAAAATGCTATATTGTAAAATAAACTCCTGGAAAAGCTTAGCAACCAGACTTTGAAAGAGCGGTTACAACAGAATCCCTTGTGATTAGGCCTATATAGGTTTGTGAAAGACCCTGAAGCAGCTTTGCAGAAACTGCACCAAACATGCAGTGGTGAATTCTGAAGAGGTTTTGAACACATTTTTATTGCCACAGAAGAGGAAATCGAATTTTTAGTCATAATTCATCTAATAAAGCAATCCAAGTTTTTGCTCTACGGAGACTTTAGGGGGAAAGAAGAATAAAAGTGTCACAGATGCCATCTGTACAAAACTTCAAGGCTTTGACCAAAATGTAATGCCATTGTTTAGTAAAAGGCACTGGGGTAGCAAATTCCAAGGACTATGTGTACAATTCTCTCACGTTAGTTTAGGCTTTCAAAAGACATCTGGATCACATTTTAGTATTCCCATCACCATCACTAGCTTAACACACACATGCACTTCTACCTGGAAATTTTCAAAGCTTTATCAATAAATGTACTGTTGGTTCTATACCTTTGCTCTTCAAAGTGTTTTCCACAGACTGGCAGTATTCACATCATCTGGGAGACTGTGAGAAATGCAGCTGCTCAGGCATCACCCCCAAACTACTGAATCAGAATCCGCATTTTAACATGAGCCCCCAGTAATTCATGCGTACAGTCAAGCTTGGGAAACACTGACCTGTAGAAGGATCTGACAAAGGCTATTCCTGCAGGTGCTAAAGCACAGAGTAATGAGCTACCAAGAGGAACATCTACAGTCATTTCAGCCATGTGCTGATTTCACTGATGATCAGCAATTCAGTTTCATGTGAGACTGAAACAGGGTCCTGCAACCTTCTTTCACTTCCTGTGCCAATGCAGTGTCAAAGCACACTCTGGGTATTCAGTGTGGTGGGTTCACTTACAGTGCTGAAGTCCTTGATTTGCATCATGAAAACACACCCATTGCATTCTTTCAGATGCCTACCTTCTCTAGGAAGATATTTCTGTCCCATTCTAAAGAATTAACATACATGCATCAAAGCACTAATTTGTTTAAGTCGTAGTGCTACATTTTGCTTAGATAGCTTACATTGCTTTGTATTTATCTCAACTTGATTAGATCCTTTGAAATTGGGCTTTGTAATCTACCATTATTTAAGAGGAAGAGGGGAGGGCTGGAGAAAAGTAAGTATTGGAGGGAATTCAGAATCAAGTCTACTTTGGTCTTCATTTCTTATTTTGTGCTTTTAATTTTTTCCTGAGGAAAAACTATGCTTGGACTTCCCCTAATTACATGAGGATTCCAAACCTTTGTTCCTGATGGAAAATCAAATTGCAGGAGCTGGAGTCATGTTTGAAAATGAAAAAGAAGCAAATCCTGCTCCACTGTGAATGGGAGCTGGTCCAGCAGATTTGCAATCCGTCCTCATCTCAGGACTTCAGTCAGGTTTGTGAACACTACCACAGCTGTGCAAATCTTGGGGTAGAGAAAGAAGGACTAAGCACTTTCTGTTTGCCTCCTGTGGCTTTTGTTTCATTTAGGTTCCTGTCCTATAAGCTTCACTTCGCAACGCCAAGGGTAGGGAAAAGACATTCAAAGTGGAATTTGCTCAGCACCACAGCATTTCTCCTCATTTTCAGGTCACAACTGAAATTGGGTTTTAATGTGAAATTTGCCTTAGGCTCAGCAGATGGTTCTCAAACATCACAAGCAACAGTTTGCCTTGTGTACACTGATGGGGCTATAAGTAAGTATAAAATTTCAAGGGGACAAATGTTGTGTCCTAACCTGCCCTTTTTCTCTGTCTCCTGTTCCTCTCATTTTCTTTTTTTTTTTCTTTCTGTTTATATTATTTGGTGCTGCAACATACTTTGCTGCATTGAGCCCATATTAATCATACGTGATTATGACAGGTGAGTATGGTTGGAAGAAAAAAAGGAAACATCTATGCTATACTTAGTGGGCTCAGATCACATGCTAATTTTTCTCTCTCTTTAAAAATGAATTTCCTTTAAAAATTTGGGGTGAAAAGGTAAGCAAATTGTATAGTGGATTTATTTACTTGAGTGACGTTCCTGATAATTCTCATCTTTAAATCTTTCTGCAGCTGCACTCCCAACGTTTTCGGACATCAATATTAATGTTCCGGGCTCCTGGCAGTAGCTAGTAGAGGTGGCATTTCATAATTCAGATGTAAAAATTAAAAGCCAAGTAAGTGCTAGAGGGGGTATACAGTAGTAGAGTACATCCATCCAATTGCTGATGGAAAGCCCTTCAGAAAGCCAGCCTTTCCCAGCCCTCCCTTAGCAAGGGAATGCAACATTACCAGGTAAATAATGGTGGCCCCCAAATTCACTCTCCTTCCTTATTTGAAGAAAAAGTAACTATAAAGGGCAGAGTAAGTTTCCAGAAATATTTCAGAGCTGTAATGACTCAAACTTTGAGAAGCTTCCATCAGATCCCCAGTCACTGCACATGGGGATAGGGCTTTGACAAGTTCCACCTGAAAACAAAGCTTGAGCAACAGATGCACGAGATTAGGTGCTGCTTTAGGCAGCAGGGAGTTAACTTCACCAGATAGTCCCGCAGTTTGCCTCTGATTCCTATTGTTAGATAACTCCACGGAAAAAAAGTCTCACAATCCCGCTCACTAGTCATCTGTGCTAAGGTCTTAAAGCTTTTGTGAAAAATCTGTCCATTAATGTTATATGTTTTAGGGAACCCAGATCCTCAATTCTCTGCAGAGAGAAAGACTACCTCATCATTATTCTCTTCATATTATTCTTTTCTTCCTTCAAAATGAAGTAGACATTTGTGTTTGAGAGATGCAGGAACTTGGAAAGAGTATAAGAATAATTTAATTAAAATGCAAAGAAATGCATATTAAATAAAAATAATTTAAAAAGAAAACCCATTATAAATTCAACACTATGAGTCTACGCAGTGAAAGAAAGAAAGCCACAGCCAATGTTATCAGCATGTCTTACTAGAGTTATTGCCTTTCTCCAGTGATCTGATATTATTGTAGGGTGGAAACAAAATTAAAAGAAGGTAGAAAAAAGAAAAAAGTGTTCTGTCTTTAATTTCCTTATTTCTCCTAGTATTTTTTGTTTGTTGCTCGTTTGGGGTGTTGCAGTTGTTTTATTTTAATATTTGCTTGTCTCTTTTAAAGACGAATAAGTGGCCTCTTGTTAATTCTAGCCAAGGTTCTATTTCTTGACCACTTCTTGACATTATTAAAGATGGAAGTCTTAAGTCTCCTTCAAAAACAGTTGATTTCTACAGAAACTGTTGGCTAATGGCTACATCCAAATATTTATTAGAGAACTGATTGTGTGAGAAATTTTCCATAGTTACTTAAAAATCTTTATTTTAAATGAGGCTTTTTTTTTTTTTTTTTCTAAAAAAGGATATGGCCATAACAGGCATTCTACAATTTTTTTTCATTACTCCTAAAATAGGTAAGCACCTTTTGCTTGCTATTCACTTGATTCTGGTAATTTCTGTCGTAATCATGGCTAAAGTGATTTTTCTAAAGAACCAAAGCATGAATTGCTTTTTGTCTTTGTCTTCTGTTTTATTTTCTTTTTAAAAACTTTGCAAATGTGGTTTTATTTCCTATGACTCCAAGGCCTTAAGCAACTTGTTTGTGAGGCCAAACAATTTATGAGGGACAGCATACAGACAAATTTTCATAAGTTACAATAATTCCAAAGCTTGAAAAAAATAAAAAGTAAAAGAAAGATGAAAACAGCCTGTTCATTAGCCTGTTTCACGTCTGGATGGAGACTATCATTAAATTTTAGTTGCTTTATATTTTGCAGGGCAGGTCTCTCAGTTTAAAAAACAAACACTTTCTAACCTGTCTTTTAAGCCTCTCATGAATAAGAATCCAGGGACCCAGGAAGCTTATAATCACCGCAGGCAGTGTTTGTGCTAACCGAAGTATGGCAAGGAGGCCAATTCAGTGAAGCACTGCAAATATTTGTGTGGCTCAAAGAAGCAAGGGGATGTCCCTGGTTGGGAGCAAGTCTGTAAAACAAGGTGAACAAAAGACCGTACGAAGCTTCAGGAAATAAAATGGAAGATGAGTAGCTGAAAGGGGAGACACAAAGAGTTTGAATTCCAACTTGGATTTAGATTTTATGTGAAGACAGTTCAAAATGCATTCAGAGATGAAACCCTTTCATAGTTTTTGCAAAGAACAATAAAATAACTTTAGACTTCAAACATCCTGAGAGATGCTCCTACTCATGTCAGATTCTGGCCTCCTTCCACCACTTACCCTGTCCTATCTGATGTACCTTCATAGTCTTCAGGCACCACAACAGACTGCTCACCACCTACATACACTTACATACGTGAAGGCAGAGAAGAGAAATTTTGGTGACTCTTGCAGAAATGAAGAAGAGACTAAAACAATAAAGCTATGCTTACTGGGATTATACTTACTGAGATTAATCTGTGTAGCTATGCAATTTATTTTTTATTCATTTGATGTTTTTTGAGTGTGATGATTTTAAATAATAAAATGCACAATTCACATTATTTGATTAACTCAATAAAAATTGCCCTGATTTTAGGGTAAGTATCAACATAGAATCTAAAGGGCGGTATCTAGTTTTCTTTGGCTCCAGTGAGCATATTTGTCTTCCACAATGAAATATGGCAATGGTAACGTACTGGTCTCCTGAGTTCGCTTGTTTAAATAATTTCCCCTCACCTTCTCATGCAAGGCATCAAAGAGCACAACAGGCAGCTGCCACTTTGGGGACCTCTTTAGTATTGCTGCCATTTCTCTTCAGTATGCACAGCCATCTTTCCCTCGACTTCCTGAAGGTGCACTCAATGTTATTACAGTCCCGCCACAATAGTAGTCAAAGAGTTTGCTGCGGTTCAGTGAAATCTGGGGATGTTTCATCATCCACATAGATATCAGGGAGATTGGCAAAAACATGCCATAGATTTCTTGGCTGTAAAAGATTAAATAAACGTAGGCTCCAGTGAGACAGCTGGCTTTCTGAAATAATGGGGACAATGTTCTTTGCCAAACAGTCTGATTTCTAGGTCTATACAGAAATTTGTATCCGAATTTGCATTATAGCCCCATGGAAACAGTTTGGGTTTCTAGATAGAGAGTGTGTTAGGTCAGAAAATAAGCGACAATTGGCTTACCAAAATACAAGTCTTTCCCAATAGTCAGGATAATGTAGAATAAGTTTTCCTTGTGATAAAGTACTAGATGTGCTTTCACTGTTGTTTGGCGTAATTGTAATTCCAAGCATGCCTCAAGTCAAAATAGAACATTGTTAATTCTTCAAAAATTATGCAATAACTCCAAGCAGCAGGCTGTTGAGCATTAGGGTTCTAGAGCCAGGAAGACTTGACCTCAAGTCCCAGTCTTAACATTTACAAACTTGGTGACTTTGGACAAGTTAATAGACTTCTCTTGGTGTCAGTTTTCTCTTATATAAATGGAAATAATTGTAATTCCTGTCAACGTTGTTGTGAGGATCAAGTAATATCATGCCTAACACAACATTTCATGGTTCTTTGACATTTAGTAATTGCTGAGATAAACAGTAGCAGGAATTAGCTAGAAAGTGTCTTATATTTTCTAGTATTTAGCTGAAATCCCTAAAAGCTGTAGCTAAAAATCTGCCTTAAGCCCTATTACTTTAATTCAATATTGAACAAATAATGAAGGGGCAGAAAAGCATGTCAATGATAATTATCTTAAAAAGATATTTGTTCATCTTTGAACTTGATACTTGATGATTTTCACCATAGAACAATGAATTCACTTCAACCATCTATCCAACAAATCTGTACTGAGAAATTCCTGTTTACAAGACAAAACAATAGGATCCCTTTCCTGTGTGTTCCATGCCTAGTATCTGACATATCACATACAAAATAGAATCCATATCCATAAAAATCTCCATGTGCACTAAAGCTAACTGAAAGCAGTGATTTCATTTTGATTTCTAGGATCTCCAGGAAATAAAATATGTGTATTTTCAAGAAATGAATGACCTTGGAAATATCAAGTATTTCCAATGATAAAATAGACATTTATGAGTCAAATGATAAAGGTCATGTAACAGTAAATCCTACACAACATTCTCTGTTTACTGTAATTTGAAGAACTCTGCAAAAGGTAGAATCATTAATACAGTAATTTTTACACTGAGCTTTCCAAGGCACTAGAATTTCAATAGGAGGTGACTTGGGAATTGGAGTTGAGCAGGGGAGGCTCTGGATCCCTTATCCCCACTTCATTCAAAGCAGCTCATCCTCATAACGGTTTTATATACTAGGTTCTATTTTTTTTTTCTTTTAAAAAAGAGTTCAGCTGCTTAAAAAAAGAAAAAAAGTTCGAAAACCACATTAAGAAAGTTCAATTCAGTGACTTTTTTTCTTTAACTTTTTCAAAGCCTACCTGTCACAAAATTTACAACAGTTTAATATTTCAGCATTGTGTCAAAGGCTGCTCTAAAGTTAACATTAACGCCTAACCAGTGTATAACATTCATCTTGTCTGCTTGTTCTGCCCAGGAATCATTGTATTTACATATTCTGGGCGAGGGCAAGGAATTGCCCATCTTACAGAGGCATGCACTGTACTTGAAAACAAATCCAGTAACTACATTAGTGTGTGTGTGTTTACACCATTGGAAGAAAGAGGGTGAAATGCACATATAAAACATTACATATATTTTTTAAGGTTTCTTTTTCTGCTTCAAATTTTTTAGCTTAAGTAGATCTTCATAATAACTTTATAAAAATACCTACAAATAACTATAAAAATCCCAATAAATATCTATAAAAATCCCTAACACTGTTGCAAAGATACAAGCACACGTTCTCTATTACCTCTCTCTAGGCTTTATTCATTCATTCCCTCATTATCCACATAATAAATTTGCAGAGTTCCCATCACATTCTAGAGACAGCAGAATGAAGAAATGAATAGGCAACATGTAGAAATAGATAGAGCACAGGTTTTGGGGTAAGAGGAGTCATCGTGGGAGTCTCATTTCAGCAATTATGAATTATGTGCACTTTAATATGTGACTTATTCTCACCAAATTTCTTTACTCATCTGAAATAGGGCTTTGGAATACTGTCGTCATAGAGTTTTGATGATTAGATGTGGAAATATATTTTCAGTAATTTACGTCCATTACTTAGCACAAAATAGTAACTAGTAAGGATTATTTGTTCTTTGAAAGGCTGTTTAAGGCCATGAAATACAACCACATCTCTGCTCCAACCCATGAAGGAATACCCAGGTGGCAGTGCATTTGTGAAACTACATATTTGGAAAAAGGCCTTGAAGCAGTCTCCATTGCTTTCAACTTCTTAGGGAAAATTGTGCTGTCTCCAAGCACTTAGTAAATTAATAAAACTCTAACTTAGTTTAGAAACATACTTAGTATAAATTGGCCTTTATTATACAAACGAGTGCCATGTGAACCCAGGTGTAAAGCAGAGACGGTTCCAAAATGCTCTACAAATATGGTTTCTAAAAGTGATAATAGGAAAGATTAATCTAAATTGATACTTTTCCCAGTACAGGAGCAATTCCCTGGGAGTGACTTAGGAGTTTTAGGCCATCATCATCAGGATAAGAGCTAACACACTGAAGCAATAATGACTAAATGGTACCCTGAGTTATTAATGCAATTTCTAAAAGGGCCTAGCTCATTATGAGGATATGGCTATCAAACAAGGGAAATTTGGCTCCATAATACTTGCACGTGTTGCATATTTTTAATGTTTGGGCCCAAAAACCTGCAAATGCATTTGGCTTACTGTTTGGGCTTGTCTGGTGTATGTTTTCTATTGCTGCAACTTCTATTCTGCTAACAAGTTACCCAAAACTTAGTAGCTTAAAACAGTACACATTATGTTAGTGTTCTGTAGGACAGAAATCTAATATGGGGCATCAGTATGCTAAACTCAAGGAATTGACTGAGCTGCATTTCTTTCTGGAAACTCTGGGGGAGAATGTTGTCCTCACTCCTTGGCTTTTGCCTCCTTGCTGCACCTTCAAGACCGGCGATGTTGCCTATCTCTGGTCTTTCTTCCTTTGTCACATTTTTCTCTGACTGCATCCAGAAAAAAATTTTCTACTTTTAGAGATGCATGTAATTAGATCAGGCCTACCAAAATAACCCAGGGGGGTTTGAACCATAATCACATCTGCAAAATCTCTTTTGCCATCTAAGGTAACATATTCATGAATTCTAGGGTATGGGACATGCACATCTTTGGAGAGTCATTGTCACTAGGGAAACTGGGTTATTATAGAGAGTATTAAATGACATATGGCTACAGGCCTTCTGAATGTCCCATTGTGTACATCCCTTAAGGAAGATGTGAATTTTTCAGAGAGCTCTCCCACTCGGCATATCTTGTTAAATTTCCCTACATCTGTAAATGAACCAGTTAGACTAAATGGTCACTAGATACTCTTCTAGCTTCAAAGGCTGGGGTCCCCTAAGTCTGTATAGACAAAACTTCATGCACTGTTCCATGACAAATTTTGATGATTCAGATTTCAAGGCAAATTAAAGACTCACAAAAAGCAAAATAGGAAAAGAACAGAAAAAGTACTATTTAGATTACATGGATGACCCAGTCTTATGTTCTATGTACCGGCCAGTCCCTACACGCGGTACTGTGTTCCTTTGGCACTGCCACTTTTTAAAGCAACTGCTGACACACTGGAGTGAGCCTACAGGATAGCAGTCAGGATTTTATTACCATCTCTTTGATTTGAGATATAGTGGAAGAAGCAACAAAAGTTAACTGAGAGAACTGAAATTGGAAAATAGAATAAAGAAGGGGATGTGATATCTGTCTTTAAATAATTGTGCTTATTGAAGAAAAGTGAATTTTATTCTGTGATGCTCTAGAGAGCCAAGGTTGGATCAGTGGGTGGAAAGCACAAGAAGTTTTAATACAAGATGAAACTTTCAAATCATAAGACTTGGAGCAAAATGAAAGCAGCTGTTTGAGGGGGCAGCCACAAATTAGACCATGTATGATTAGACCGTGTGATGCTGGGCTAGATATACTGGAGAAGCAATTCCTCCACTGGTGCAAGCTTTATCTAGTAGTCTTAAAGGTACTCCCCTACCTCCAAATTGCTAGAAATTTTATGAATCTGATTACTATAGAGACATTATTTCCATTTCAATAAAAAGTAGATTAAGAAGATAATTATGTAAGATGTTTGATTGACATTATACATAAGAAAGCCATCTCTACTAAGCAAGGGTAGACAGATTTGGAAATACGCTAAGTTCCTGGAAGAAAGAGTTGGCATTACATCATTCCTAAGGAGGTGGACTACAGCCACAGAAGCTCCACTACAGGGCTCCTCATGAAATTCCCTTTGAAGGAAAAAAAAAAAAAAAGGAAAGCTCAAATATTTAAAAAAAAAAAAAAAAGGGGGGGGGGAATCTACTGGCATAGGGTAATAATGAGACAAAAAGTAGAAAATTAGAAATGAAAGAAATGTAAAATATTTCCCCATAGTTCAGAGCTTTATTTACTAGATGGGTAGTTTTTAACTTGTATATATTTCTACATATATTTATGTCTTGTCATGCCATCCTTGGGTACAGCTTTCTGGCATGGCATGGTGGAGATGGAAAACATGAATTTTTAACATTTAACCTGTAACCATAATGTATTTCAAGAAACTCCATAGACATGTCTTGTGGAAGCCTGAGGCTTCCTGCAACTTAGATAAAAACTTGCTGCTCCAGAAAATACTGCCTTTAGCTAAGTTCATTTTAGCAATTCCTACGCGAATGGTAGCCAGTAACAACAAACTTTGGCAACTTTTTAAAATAAAAAGTTCACACACACACACACACACACACACAAAATGACAAACTGGCAGGAGGGGAAAATAAAACGTTAATCTTTTGGATAAATAAAGGACTCTAAGACATTGATTTAAAAAGGCTTACAACCCAATTTTTTAAAACATCGGCAAAGACCACATATACAGGCAATTAATAAAAGGAAAACACAAATCACATTTAAATATATGAAGATGACAAATCTTACCTTCCTTAAGCCTATAAAATTGGCAAAATCTAAAAACGTGGTAACAGTATTGATGAATTTGTAGAAATAGACATTCACATATATTCTTATATGCTCTTTTATTGAAGACTCTCTGATAATATTTATCAAAATTACAAATAAATATTCTTTGATGAAGTAATCGTAATTTAGAGAATGTATCCTACAGATATACAAGCATATACAAAAAGACATATATAAGGTTACTCACTGCACTTATTTATAATAACACAAGACTGTAAACAAACTAAACAGAGTTGCTAAATACATATGGAAATCCATATAATGAAATACTATGTAGCTTAAAATCAATGCAACAGCATTTCAACCACTGATATAAGATCTCTAGAAAATCTTTCAGATTAAAAAACTGAGATGCAAATCATTATGCAGAACATTCTACTTTTTATGTAAAATGTATGAAATGATATGCATTCATGTTTGTTTTTATATGCACCTAGAAAAGTCAAAAGTATACACACAAATGAATAAAAATGAGTATTTATGATTCAGTAGATGGTGGCATGGATGGAGAGACAGTTATTTTATTGTATCACATTTTATACCACATGAATCCATTACCTTTTCAAAAATAAAATTTTAAAAATAATTAAATTGACAATTTCTGACAAGCTGAGGAGATTCAGTAACTATTTACTTTTTAAAAGTAGCCTGTTTCTTTAAAACAAAACAGGTTGAGACCAATGAGAATAAGATTGTATTAAAAATAATGAAAACATAAATTCATGTTGGTGAATGAGAAATATATCATCCTCCCCAATTAATATGGATTAAGTGAGTAATTTTTAAATTCAATTCTGAACTTTCAGATAAGCATGAAAAAGGAAAAAATTATCAAGTTATATAATTCTTTTTATCTGATAAAACACAGGCTACCATTTTTTTCACAATGAATTAAAATTTCCATAACCTACTACATTATCTAGAGATGGAAACAAAACCACAAGTTTTATAAAAGTTTAAGAAAGATTTTATCTTTGAAATATGTAGCAATTTCAAGTCTACAGATTATGCAGAAGCACGAGTCATATAAAACAAATATTAGCGATTTGTACTTCCTAAAATGGGTCATTTCAAGTAGTAAAAATAGCTAATATTTATGTAATTCTCACCATAAGCTACGAAGTGTTAAGTGTGTTTCATAAATATGTGTGTGTTACCTGCACAGCAACCATAAGAGCCAGTCACTTAATATTCCTTTATGCAAATGAGGAAACTGAGGCTTAATGGGTAACTTGATGAAATGTACACACCTTTTAAGTGAATAAGGTGAAGGCAAGCCCACAGGTAGCCTCCAGAGGCAAGGCTCCTAGCCACCACACAATGCTGGCACTTATCCAGCATTAAAAAAGTGGGCAGTCTATTTATTGCATCACTTAAGAATTTCTGCATTAGAAGAAACAGAAGTTAAGGTAATAAACTTTCTCATAAACCAGTATAAGCTTGGAATCTGTATTTTAGTAATTTCTCTGTATATTCTGAAATAGCTGGTATAAAGTCCAATGTCGAGAATGGTTGCCTTAGACTTCCTTCTAGAACATATCACTCAACTGGAGTTCTGAAAGGAGCCAAATAGCAGTCACTTCAAGGACACATTGTCACAAGAGCCTGGTGTGCTGCTATTTTCTGTTGTTGAGGAAAGAACGATCCATATGCTTTGGCTACCACACTCTCAGTTGGCAAGGTCAACATTCTATTTTTAAAAGTTTTGAAGGCTGACTTCATTCGGCTGGAGGGTCATCTCAACAACTGTTTTCCTCTGTTGACCTTGCACTGTGATAGATTTGTGCAGTATAGTGAAGACACAATCTTTGTCCTTGAGAAGGTAGAGAGTTGTCAACTTGAGCAGATGAGATTTACATACTTTGAAACAATTGAAGAACAACAAAAGACTGCATAATGAAGGGCCATATTGTGTGGTATGGCTCAGTTAGTTATGAGAACTCAGGTAAGGAATATGATGAAGACCAGTGAGAGAAGGCTTTGCAAAGCTCAGTTAGCCCTGAATGTTAACAGAGGAAGAAGAAGATAACATTGAGGAAATAAAATAACTTCAGAAAATGCTTATAGATGAACATGGTATTTTCAGCAGTTTCAAGGAGTCAACAGAGTGTTCATATTAGTTTATTCATGCATTATTTTATTCTTGTTTTGGTGGCCCACTACATGCATATACTCTGCTAAGAATCCAGAATACAAAGAGGCGTAAGATAGGGTCCTTATTGTCTGAAGATGAAGAGTTTACTTTTAGCTGCGATAGGATTTGTACATGTTGAGAACGGAGATGATGTTTATGGTAGAGGAATAATGGGAGCAAAGGCAGTAAAGCTCACAGAGTGGACAAGGAATGTTGATTGTGGATTAAAATGCAACAGGGATCTGATAAAAAAAAAAAACTGCAGAAATGAGACTGCATAGTGTTTTGTTTCATGTTGTGAGGAGTAACAAATACCATAATTCAACATTAATATGAATATTAAGAAATATAATGAGGGCAAAGGAGAGATAGTCAATGTCAGTTGAAATAATTTGGAAATAATCCTTTGGAGTGTGGAAATAATTAAAGGAACAATATAACAGCAACATTCTTAAAGATTAAACTGGAGAATGTAAATACAAAGAACAAAATACAGGATAGAGTGTAGCCTGGGAAGATGTCTAGGAGGCATCAGAAAGAGTCGGGACTGATGTAGCAAGGAGACTAAAGCTAACAGAATTGGGAAGAGATCCTCTAGGATGAAGAATCTATGAGATTTGTGAGTGATCTGACAAACATTAAGAATTGAATTGCCTCAAATTCATTCCCAGGTACTCAAGTCTAGTTTTTATTCAACTTTCTGTGTAGGACAAAAATACGGAAGTCTTTCTGGAAGTAAAATAGTGAGTTCAATCTTACACATCAAGGGCACATGCACACAGGGTGAGATTCCATCTTCAGTATGAATATTTGTCTATATCTGTATTAATTACCTCATGAAAGCTGCATCTCACACTTGCACCTTGCACTTAGTTTTCCATTTTCTACATCTCATGGTTCACCAGACTACAGTTTAATAATTAAAGATAAAGTAACATTGAAAGTGAAATTCTTTGTTTGTTTTTTAACGTTCTAAACTACAATGAGTCAAATCCAGGAGGGAGGTTTAAGTGGGTTGGATGAAAAAATCTCCCAAAGTGATCATATCTAGAAGCATTTCTCAGGAAAGAGTAAAGACCTGATGGATGGTCCAACCCTCTGTGCAGGGTTTGAAATAAGAAGCACATGTTAACTATTTAAAGTGCCTGGGAATGTGATTCTTAATAACAAGACCAGGTGACTGCTAACAAGTCCAGGTGAGAAAAGTAAACAAGCTGTGAATCAAACCCAGTTTACCTATGGAATTAAGAACTTGCTCCCGAAGAACCAAACAGAAAATCCAAAATGGGTCAAAAGCAAAGCAGGAATTTTAGACAGTTTGTGATTACCTCACAAAATAAAGGCTGATATCACAGTGAATTCCATTTTCTGAAGGCTACAGAAAGCACTACGGGCCAGAAAGTGCTGTTCCCTTCCCTTTCCAAACCAAGACCCACAGGAGCCGCTAGAAGTGAATGTACAAAGTGAAACAAGTGGAAGAATAGCATTAATTTTCTGAATTAATTGAGAATATTCAAAACCCCCATGGATCCCGGCAATCATTCCAGTTCTAACACTGAGACCAAGACAAAAGAACTTAAAGCTTAAGTCGGTGTGGTTTGGTCAGACAAAAGCTTCAGTACAGATAGAAGCTTGGCTTCTTGTGCCCAGGCCACTGCCAGCCAGTCTGGGTTGAACTTTAAAACTTAAAAGAGCTATTATCTGAAAATGTGTCTGTTTCTTTATGTTTGTCCTTTCACTTGGGGCTTTGTTTTGTTTTCTTTTTTACTTTTCTAATAAACTTCCCCTTGAAAATGTTCCACCTTGTGATTAGAAAGCTGGAGGGCACAGGCAGGGTGGTGGCAGCTGCCATCTCAGCTGGATAACATTCCCTCCCGTTCTTTTTCCCTAGCAGCTGATGAGGCTGGGGCTGAAACAGACAAGAGGTGAAACCCATGGAGGAGAGACAGACAGCTGTGATCACTAGTTTCTTACTGCCTGAGGTGTTCTCTCACTGTAAGGCAACAGTACCTATTTAATGTGAGGTATAATACATATAATATTTTGTGTTAAAGACTATGAAACTGTGCAGTATCCACTGATAATTTCACTACTGATGAATTGAGCACTGCACAGTTTCTTAGTCTTTAATACAAAACAAGTATCGCTTTTGAACTTGTATTCAAATAATCTGCACCTAAAATAGAGATATTACATATAAACTACATATAAATGATATTGCTAGAATAATGTGTTCTAACATAACATTTTGCCTCAAGCAAATTGCATTCCAGCATATTTATTTCCAATTTCAAATCATGCTGGGAAGGAATATACATCCCTGGGCACTCTATAACCCCAGGTACAATGCATACAGAGAAAGCCCTGAAAGTAGTACTCAGTTTCTTCCATTCATCTGTTGAGCAGTGTTGTTATGTGCCTTTGTGCAAGTTAGAAGTGGCTAGATTTCAGTGTTAGCACAGGGATTATAGGTAAAGTTATTTCTGCATGTTGGTTGGATGGGGTTCTTGTTGAGCCAACTTTCCCCTGATCTCAATGCAAGTGTTGCCTGAGAAAAAGTGGTAGAATTAAGCCTCATAGTTTACAAAACACTTGGACTGTTTTTTTTTTTTTTTAAATCAGATATATTCACGTTCTATTTCATACTGCTGTGACTCTTCTATGCACTAAACTATTATTGACTTTGGAGGTAATGCGGGACATGGAAAAGATGGGGAAAATCCGAAGCAAATTGAAGATCTAGCCAATATCATTATGCGTGAAAGAGCAAATGCTAATGCCTTTTTTTAAGAGCAGAGTCTAATGCATGTCTTGACTATTTGCTCCACTGAGAAATTGAATATTGAGAAATCAATCTTGTAGCTTTACATGAGCTGAGGTTTATGGAATGGGACTGAGCCAAGCTGATATTGCCTGATTTATTTTGCATATAACCTTTTTAATCCTATAAATATGAAATGCAACAGTGAAAGTATTCACTGTTCAATAAAGACTTCTATTGCTTAGAGAAATAGTCAATAAACATCATATTCTTCCTGAGCCAAGATATTATCATTAAAGCCTCTTGAGACTCAGGCTGCCCACACAACCTTTTGGCATAGCTTCTTAAAATAATCACAAGATGCCCAATAAAAAAATTAGACTATGTATCTATACAATCAACAAAAACACCAGGTCATTGTATATGTCATTCCCTTGCTGGAGGAGGCAACATTAGCATGATTTTTTGGATGATATAAATGGTAAAGGGGTTCAAGGAAGAATATAAGAACATGTCATCTGAAAATGAAATCAGCATATTCATTGGGGATCAGCAAGAGAAATGGAGTTTTGTGATACCACATGTATCCTTCTCAAGAGGGAACATTACAAAACACCAAAGGGCTTGACAATTATGAGGGGCAGCACTGTTGTTCAGAAAACTATATAGATCCCTCCATAAAACGTGTAACTAACTAATAAACATGACCCTTTTCTGGGAGCTTCACGTCTATAGGAGAGCCGGACAAACTCAAGGGACACCACATACCACATAGAGTGTGTTTCCTTATCTTTCAGGATATGTGGCTATAATTAGAGGTAAGCCCAAGCATATACCAACCTATGCAGTGTAATTGTGACAATTACTGAAGAAACTATCATTAACTGAAAGTTTTTGTGAAGGCTATGTGTTCTAGGTAGAGTTTTGAATGAAAAGAACCATAGCTCACAATAAAGACACCATGTCAGACTAGAGGAATTAAACATGTGGAAGGTCATAATACCATAAAAATCCTAGAGGAAAACCTAGGTAGTACCATTCAGGACATAGGCATGGGCAAAGACTTCATGTCTAAAACACCAAAAGCAACGGCAGCAAAAGCCAAAATTGACAAATGGGATCTCATTAAACTAAAGAGCTTCTGCACAGCAAAAGAAACTACCATCAGAGTGAATAGGCAACCTACAGAATGGGAGAAAAATTTTGCAATCTACTCATCTGACAAAGGGCTAATATCCAGAACCTACAAAGAACTCAAACAAATTTACAAGAAAAAAACAAACAACCCCATCAAAAAGTGGGCAAAGGATATGAACAGACATTTCTCAAAAGAAGACATTCATACAGCCAACAGACACATGAAAAAATGCTCATCATCACTGGCCATCAGAGAAATGCAAATCAAAACCACAATGAGATACCATCTCACACCAGTTAGAATGGCCATCATTAAAAAGTCAGGAAACAACAGGTGCTGGAGAGGATGTGGAGAAATAGGAACACTTTTACACTGTTGGTGGGATTGTAAACTAGTTCAACCATTATGGAAAACAGTATGGCGATTCCTCAAGGATCTAGAACTAGATGTACCATATGACCCAGCCATCCCATTACTGGGTATATACCCAAAGGATTATAAATCATGCTGCTATAAAGACACATGCACACGTATGTTTATTGCAGCACTATTCACAATAGCAAAGACTTGGAATCAACCCAAATGTCCATCAGTGACAGATTGGATTAAGAAAATGTGGCACATATACACCATGGAATACTATGCAGCCATCAAAAAGGATGAGTTTGTGTCCTTTGTAGGGACATGGATGCAGCTGGAAACCATCATTCTTAGCAAACTATCACAAGAACAGAAAACCAAACACCGCATGTTCTCACTCATAGGTGGGAACTGAACAATGAGATCACTTGGACTCAGGAAGGGGAACATCACACACCGGGGCCTATCATGGGGAGGGGGGAGGGGGGAGGGATTGCATTGGGAGTTATACCTGATGTAAATGACGAGTTGATGGGTGCAGCACACCAACATGGCACAAGTATACATATGTAACAAACCTGCACGTTATGCACATGTACCCTACAACTTAAAGTATAATAATAATAAATAAATTAAAAAAAAAATAAAACATGTGGAAGGTCAAAGTCAAGGATGATAAATTCAGAGTTGGAGGACAGCTAATAGATGGGAGATGAAAACTAAAAGAGGTAAGAAGGAGAAATTAGTAGAGGGCCTGCCTGGAAGCTTAATTAAATTAATAAATCAAACTAATAACTCAAAATATTTGTTAATAATAAATTAAACTAATAACTCAAAATATTTGTTAAATAATTATCAAATACACATTATATTCTATCATATTAACAAAAATCATTCTCATTTATTGAATCCATGTCATTTCTCAAGCAATGTGTAAATTTTTGTGCACATATTATCTCTTTTGATCATTTCAACACTGAAATAGTATTATTTTTATTTACAGAATAGCAAACTGCATTCAGGGAAATTAAATAACTTCCTAAGGCATTTTGATTTGATTAAAATAAACAATGAAGAAATGTAAAGCTATTACTAGAGAGTGACAACAATTCAAAGACTCTAGAGGAAGATGCCCTGTTGTTACATTTGGGCTAGATCAGAGAGCGCAAGAGGCTTAATAAAAGAAACTTCTAGTAGTTTAAACAAGAAGTGAATGTTGTGCACTGTACCTGGAAAGGCATGTTCTGAGAAACTGCAGGGCAAATACAGCAAGGGCATTGAATCACTAGTCTAAGCAACAGTTAAAGCTTATAAACTGGTCCATAACTCACCATACAGGATGTTTGATCTAAAAATCCTATAGCATAATGGTTCAAGGCACAGGTTCAGAAGTAAGCTTTCCTAGGCTTGAGTTTTGTCTCTTCCCAATGCAAACTTTGACATCTTTGGCAAGTTATTGGGTTTCTCTAATTGTTAGTTTTCTCCTCGTAAAATATTTATAATTAATAGCCCTATCTCATGGTACTGTTATAAAAATTAAATTAAATCTTTCATGTAAAATGCAGGACACAGGGCTGATTCAGATAAAATGTATTGATAAATGTCAGATATTATTGATATACTATAAACTCAAATCCTCCTCTCCTTTCCATATATTAGTGCCTAGAGAAACACACTGTCCATTCTTCCCTCCCACTCTAAATTCTGTGTCTTTCACAAGTTTTTGTATATGTAGCTACTCTGGTGTGCAAAAATAAAAAGTATACAAAATATTTTGTAAATCACAAGAAGAAAAAACGTACACCATGATCATGTGTGAGCACATGTGCTCACATGTACACATGCATGCACATACACATTTCAATAAAATATGATTAATGCCATAAAAATTGATATTCTATTCTAATCCATTCTCTTTTATTTCTTTCATTTCAAAAATAATGGTTGTGACTCACCAAACTGACTTTATGACTCACCCATGGGTGTCAATCACAGTTTGAAAAATATTTCTAAATTTCTCCTTGGGTTAAGCAAGATTATTACAGAGTCGTGAATCTGCATCTCGTTGCCTAGCCCCTCATAGATTTTTTTTTTTAATTTTACTTAGGCATTATGCTATTATACTACTTTGAGGGGCATTATAAAAATCAGTCTCATGACAAGAAATAACTAGTGTTGTTGAAGATATGGAAAAAGGAAACCCTTGTACACTATTGGTGATAATGTAAATTGGTATAGCCATTATGGAAAACAATATGAAGTTCCTCAAAAAACTTACACATACAGCTACCAGATGATCCAAGAGTTTCACTTCTGGGTATAGATCTAAAGGAATTAAGTTACTATTTTGAAGAGATATCTGCACATGCCCATGTTCATTGTAGCATTGTTCACAATAGACAAGATATAGGAATGATCTAAGTGTCCATCAATGAATGAACTTTTAAATATAGTATAATGACACAGTAAAATATTATTCAAACAGGTTCATCCATGCTGCCATTTGCAACAACGTGGATGAACCTGGAAAGAATTATGCTAAGTAAAATAACCCGAAAAGAGAAAGACAAACTATGACATCACTTATATGTGGAATAATAATATATTTTAAAAAAAAGTTCAACTCACAGAAACAAAGTAAAATGATAGTTACTAATGGTTAGTGCATGGGGGAGATTAGGAGATGTTATTCAAAGAGTCCATACTTTCAGTTTCTGAGGATCTAATGTTTAATATAGTGGCTATAGTTAACACTACAGTTAACCATCAAACAACAGAAATTAGAACTCTGTAGGTTCACGTATACATGGAGTTTTAAAAATTATTATTATTATATTTTTGAGACAGAGTCTCGCTCTGTTGACCAGGCTGGAGTGCAGTGGTGCGATCTTGGCTCACTGCAACCTCCAACTCCTGGGCTCAAGTGATTCTTCTCCTCCCTCAGCCTCCTGAGGTGCCCACCACCACGCCCAGCTACTTTTTTGTATTTTTAGTAGAGATGGGGTTTCATCATATTGGACAGGCTGGTCTAATTTTTAACACTCATAATTTATCCTCATGAAACACGAGGCCTCAAAAATTGGATAAAGACTCATAACTGTTCCTCCCCACAGAAATCTTTAGTAAAAGGCAAAAGATTTATATGATCTGAAGAGAAACCAAAGTTATGCATGGATTTTTTAAAATAAATATACCAAATTTTTTTTTGGAAATTTAAAACAATTTGAAAAAACCTGCAGGGTAACCATGGCCCCTGAGATAATAAGACCAATCCCTGCTCTTCTTCCTCCTCCTCAGCCTACTCAATGTGAAAACAATGAGGATGAAGATCCTGATGATGATCAACTTCCAGTTAGTGAATAAAAAAAAAAATTATATATATATATATATAAATATATTATCTTTCTTATGGTTTTCTTAATAATATTTCCTTTTCTCTAGTTTACTTTATGTAAGAACATGGTAAAATATTCTGATAACAAAAATACATATAATAATACATATAAGAAAAGAGTACATATCAGAAAAAAATAAAATATGTGTGAACTGACTGTTCATGTTATCTGTAAATCTTCTGGTCAGCAGTAGCCTATTAGTAGTTAAATTGTGGGGGAGTCAAATGTTATATACAGATTTTTTTTTTTTTTTTTTTTTTTTTTTTGAGACAGAGTCTCGCTCTGTCGCCCAGGCTGGAGTGTAGTGGCGCGATCTCGGCTCGCTGCCAGCTCCGCCTCCTGGGTTCACGCCATTCTCCTGCCTCAGCCTCCCGAGTAGCTGGGACTACAGGGGGCCGCCCTGTCTGTTTTTAGTAGAGACAGGGTTTCACTGTGTAAGCCAAGATGGTCTCCATTTCCGGACCTCGTGATCCATCCGCCTTGGCCTCCCAAAGTTCTGGGATTACAGGTGTGAGCCACCCCGCCCGACCTGTTATATACAGATTTTGATTTCTGAGTTCATCTAACCCCTAAGTTGCTCAGGAGTACACTGTACTGTGTTGTATACAGGTATATCTCACAGATATGCGGATTTGGATTCAGATTACAACAATAAAGAGTATATCATTTAAAATAAATCACATGAATTTTTTGATTTTGCAGTGTATATAGAAATTGTGTTTACACTATATTGTAGTTTATTAAGTGCACAATATAATGTGTGAAATGAAAATGTATGTATATATCTTAATTAAAAAATGCTTTGTTTTGCTAAAAATGCTAATAATCATCTGAGCCTTCAGTGAGTCATAATCTTTGCTGGTGGAGGGTCTTACCTCAATGTTTGATGGCTGCTGACTGATCAGGGAAGTGGTTGCTGAAGGCTGAGGTGGCTGTGGCAATTTCTTGAAATAAATAAAAATGAAGGTTGCCATATCAATTGACTCTTCCTTTCACAAAATATTTCTCTGAAGCTTTCATGCTGTTTGGGAGCATTTTATCCACAGTAGAACTTCTTTCAACATTGAAGTAAGTTCTCTCAAAGCCTGCCATGGCTTTATCAACTAAGTTTATGCGATATCCTAAGTCCTTTGTTGTCATTTCAACAATGTTCACAGCATCTTCACCCAGGAGTAAATTCCATCTCAAGAAACCACTTTCTCTGCCGATCCACATGAAGCAACTCCTCATTTGCTAAAGTTTTATCATAAGGTGATTATCATTAATTCAGTCACATCATCAGATTCAACTTCCAATGCCAGTTTTCTTGCTCTTTCCACCACATCTGCAGAGACTTCCTCCACTGAAGTCTTGAGCCCCTCAAAGCCATCCATGAAAATTAAAATCAACTTCTTTCAAACTTGTTTATGTTCATATTTTGACCTCCTTCAATGAGTCATGAATTTTCTTTATGATATCTAGAATAGTGAATCCTTTTCAGATCCATCAGAGGAATCATTATCTATGACAGTTATAGCCTTACCAACTTTATTACATAAATAATAGGGCTTGCAAGTTGAAATTACTCCTTGATTCTCAGACTGCAGAATAGATGTTGCATTAGCAGGGATAAAAACAACATTAATCTCCTTGTGCATCTCTCTCAGAGCTCTTGGATGACAAGGTGAATTCTTGATGAGCAATAATATTTAAAAAGAAATATTTTTGTCTGAGCAGTAGATCTAAATAGTGGGCTTAAGGTATTCAGTAAACCACGCTACAAATAGATGTGCTGTCATCCAGGCTTTGTTGTTCTATTTACAAAGCATAGGCAGAGTAGACTTGGCATAATTCTTAAGGGTCCTAGGATTTTCAGAATGGTAAATGAATATTGGGTTCCACTGAATGTCACCAGCTGCATTAGCCCCTAACAAGAGAGTCAGCCTGTCCTTTGAAGCTTTGAAACTAGGCATTGACTTCTCCTCTATAGCTATAGAAGTCTTAGATGGCATTTTCTTCCAATATAAGGCCATGTCATCTTCACTGAAAATCTTGTTGTTTAGTGTAGCCACCTTAATCAGTTATCTTAGCTGGATCTTCAAGATAACTTGCAGCAGCTTCTACATCAGAACTTGTTCCTTCCCTTGTAGTTTTCTTAAACCTCATAAACCAACCTTTACTACCTTCAAACTTTCCTTCTATAACTTCCTTGCCTCTTTCAGCCTTCACAGAATTGAAGAGAGTTAGGGAATTGCTCTGGATTAGACTTTGATTTAAGGAAGGGCTGTGGCTGGTCTGAGTTTCTATGAGGACCTCTAATATTCTCATATCTGTCAGAAGGCTGTTCTGCTTTCTTATAATGTGTGTGTTCACTGGAGTAGAACTTTTAATTTCCTTCAAGAACTTTTCCTTTGTATTTACAACTTGGCTATTTGGCATAAGAGGTCTAGCTTTTCATCTGCCTTGGCTTTCAACATACCTTCTTTACAAAGCTTAGTCCTTTCTAGATTTTGATTTAAGAACATTTGAGACATGTGAGTTTTCTTTTCACTTGAACACTCAGAGGCCATTGTGGGGTTATTAATTGACCGAATTTCAATATTGTTGTGTCTCAGGAAATGGAGAGGTCTGAGAAGGAGCGGAATGGGGAAAGGCCAGTTGGTAGAGCAGTCAAAACACACACAACATTTGTCAATTAAGTTCACCATCTTATATGGCTGGGGTTCATGGCATCCCAAAACAATTTTGATAGTAACATCAAAAATCACAAAGATCAAAGATCAATGATCACAGATTACCTTAACACATATAAGGATAATAAAAAATTTTGAAATATTGTAAGAATTGCCAAAATGTGACACACAGACATGAAGCAAGCACATGCTATTGGAAAAATGGTGCCAATAAAGTTGCTCAATGCAGGGTTGTCACAAACCAATTTGTAATAGAAGTGCAATATCTGCATAGCAAAATAAAGTGATGTGCAATAAAATGAGGTATGCCTGTTTAAGAAAAAACTTCCAAAACAAGACGTAAGAAATCCAAGCTGTAAACAATTTTCAATGCATTGAACTACCCCCAAATTAGAAACACCATAAAGTTAAAAATAAGCTGTAGACTTTTAGAACTTTTTTCCAATTGTGCATAACTACAGAAGATCAATTACTAGACTACATAAATAAATCATAAAAATCACTAAGAAAGAGGTAAATAAATCCAGTTAAAAATGAGTAAATGTTATAATTAGGGGCTTTTGGAAAGAGGACGCTCAAGTTTTGTTGTTGTTGTTGTTTGTGGTGGTGGTGGTGGTAGAGACGAGGTGTCACTATGTTATCCATGCTAGGCTTGAACTCATGAGCTCAAGCAATTGTCTCACCTCAGCCTCCCAAAATGCTGGGATTACAGGTGTGAGTCACTGCACCAGGCCTAAAATGTTTACTAAACATAAAAAGATGACCAAACGTAATTTTACTTGAAGAAACACAAAGTAAAATATTGAGATATTTACACAGAGACTAGAAAATAATTTATAAGTCTAACAATACCAAGTGTTGATGAGAATGTAAAGAAGAAAATACAACATATTGAAGAGAGGTCTTGTTTTAACCACATGTGATAACAGTTTGACAATCTGACAAGATGTTAAACTATCATGTAGCTACATCTTATAGATTGGAGAAACGTGCTTCCGGATATAGCTGCATAGGTAGAGTAACACTCTCAGTGTGCACACAGAAACATGTAGATCATGTTCCATTTGACATTGCTTATTTTAGCAGAAAATTTTGACAGACCTAAATGTCCATCAGAGAGGGAGTGGATAAATCAGTTGTGGCATATGCATACAGTGGAATCCTGTGCAATGGTTAAGTGAAGCACAGCAAAATGTATCAACATAGAAAAAAATAAAAACAAGTTGCTGAATGATTTGAAGGTGGTTTTATTAGTTTGCGAGGACTGCCATAACAAAGTACAATGGATTGAACGGTTTAAACAACAGAAATTTATTTTCTCATAGTTCCGTGTGCTAGAAGTACAAGGTCAATGTGTGATTGGGTTTGACTCTGTTTTCCCCCAAATCTCATCTTGTAGCTCCCATGATTTCCACGTGTTTTTGGAGGGACCTGGTGAAAGATGATTGAATCATGGGGGTGGGTCTTTCCCCTGCTTTTCTCATGATAGTGAATGAGTCTCCTGAGATCTGATGGCTTTAAAAACAGCACTTTCCCTGCACAATACTTTTTTTTTTTTTCTTGGCTGCTGCCATCCACATAACATATGACTTGCTCCTTCTTGCCTTCTGCCATGATTGTGAGGCCTCCCCAGCCATGTGGAACTGTAAGCCTAACAAACCTGTTCCATTTGTAAATTGCCCAGTGTTGGGTAAGTCTGTATCAGCAGTGTGAAAACAGACTAATACAGTAAATTGGTACCAATAGAGTGGGACACTGCTGAAAAGATGTCCAAAAATGTGGAAGCAACTTTGAAACTGGGTAACAGGCAGAAATTAGAACAGTTTGGAGGGCTCAGAAGAAAAGAGAAAATGTGGGAAACTTTTGAACTCCCTAGAGACTTGTTGAGTGACTTTCACAAAACTGCTGATAATGATATGGACAATGAAATCCAGGCTGAGGTGGTCTCAGATGGAGATGAGGAACTTGTTGGGAACTGGAGCAAAGGTAACTCTTGTTATGTTTCAGCAAAGAGACTGGCAGCATTTTTCCCCTGCCCTAGAGATTTGTGAACCTTTTATCTCAAGAGAGATGATTTAGGGTAACTGTTGGAAGAAATTTCTAAGCAGCAAAGCATACAAGAGGTGACTTGGGTGCTGTTAAAGTCATTCACTTTCATAAGGGAAACAGCATAAAAGTTTGGAAAATTTGCAGCCTGACAATGCAATAGAAAAGGAAATCCATTTTCTGAGGAGAAATTTAAGCCGGCTTCAGGAATTTACATAAGTAATGAGGAGCTGAATGTTAATCACCAAGACACTGGAGAGAGTGTTTCCAGGGCATGTCAGGGACCTTTGCAGCAGCATCTCCACAGAACCGGGGGCCTAGCAGGAAAAAGTGGTTTTGTTGCCCAGGCCCTGTGTCCGCATGCTGTGTGCAGCCTAGGGACTTGGTGCCCTGTGTCCCAGCCACTCCAGCAGTGGCTAAAAGGGGCCAATGTAGAACTTGGACTGTGGCTTCAGAAGGTGCAAGCCTCAAGCCTTGGCAGCTTCCACATGGTGATGAGCCTGCAAGTGCACAGAAGTTAAGAACTGAGGTTTGAGACCCTCTGCCCGGATTTCAGAGGCTATATGGAAACACCTGGATGCCCAGGAAGAAGTTTACTGCAGGGGCAAGTCCTCAAGGAGAACCCCTGCTAGGGCAGTGCAGAAGGGAAATGTGGGGTTGGAGCCCCCGCCCCAACACAGTCCTTACTGGGGCGCCTCCTAGTGGAGTTGTGAGAAAAGGGTCACCCTTCTCCAGACCCCAGAATGGTAGATCCATTGACAGCTTGCACCTTGTGCCTGAAAAACTCATAAACACTCAAAGCCAATCTGTGAAGGCAGCCGGGAGGGAGGTTGTACCCTGTAAAGCCACAGGGGCAGAGCTGCCCAAGACTATTGAAACCTACTTCTTGCATCAGTGTGACCTGGATGTGAGACATAAAGTCAGAGGAGATCATTTTGAAACTTTAAGATTTGACTGCCCCTCTGGATTTTGGACTTGCATGGGGCCCATGGCCCCTTTGTTTTGGCCAATTTCTCCCATTTGGAATGACTGTATTCACTCAATGCCTGTACCCCCATTGTATCTAGGAAGTAACTAACTTGCTTTTGATTTTCAAGCTCACAGGTGGAAGGGACTTTCTTTGTCTCTGATGAGACTTTGGACTGTGGACTTTTGAGTTAATGCTGAAATGAGTTGAGACTTTGGGGGACTGTTGGAAAAGCATGATTAGTTTTGAAATGTGAAGATATGAGATTTGGGAGGGTCCAGGGGCAGAATGATACGGTTCGGCTCTGTGTCCTCATACAAATCTCATCTCGTACCTCCCATAATTCCCACATGTTGTGGGAGGGAGCTGGTGGGAGATGACTGAATCATGGGGGTCTTTCCTGTGCTGTTCTCATGATAATGAATGGTTCTCACAAGATCTTATGGTTTTATAAATGGGAGTTTCCTTTCACAAGCTTTTTTTTTTTTTTTTTTCCGCCTGCTGTCATCCAGGTAATATGTGACTTGCTTCTCCTTGCCTTCTGCTATGATTGTGAGGCCTCTCAGCCATGTGGAACTGTAAGTCCATAAACCTCTTTCTTTAGTAAATTGCCCAGTGTTGGGTATGTCTTTATCAGCAGCATGAAAACTGAGTGATACAATGTGTTGCAGGTTTGGTTTTTGTTTAGGACTTTCTCCTTGGCTGGCAGAAGACAGCCCTGCCGCCTTGATGTATCCGCACATGGTCTTTCCACTGTATGTTTACATCCTTGGTGTCTCTTTCTGTGTCCAAATTTCCTTTCCTTTCCTTTGATTTTTTAGAGGCAAAGTCTCACTCTGTCACCTACGCTGGAGTGCAGTGGCAGGATCACAGCTCACTGTAACTTAGAACACCTCGGCTCAAGCAATCCTCTTGCCTCAGCCTCCTGAGTAGCTGGGACTACAGGTGCATGCCACTACCCCTGGCTAATTTTTCAATTTTTTTGTAGAGACAGGGTCTCTCTGTGTTGCCCATGCTAGTCTTGAACTTGTGTTCTCAAGCAATTCTCCTGCCTCAACCTTCCAAAGTGATGACATTACAGGCGGGAGCCACTGCACTCTACTTTCCTTGGCTTATAAGGACACCAGTCAGGTTAGATTAGGGCCTAACCTAACAGCCTCGTTTCAATTTAATCACTTTTTTAAAGACTCTATCTGGAAATACTCACATTCTGAGATATGAGAGGTTCCTACTACAGCATATACAATTCTGGGGGTGAGGGGACACAATTCAGGTAACAGTTAAAAATGATTTTTTGGTTTTATTTTGAGATGGAGTCTGCTCTGTCACCCAGGCTGAAGTGCAGTGGCATGATCTTGGCTCACTGCAACCTCTGCCTCCCATGTTCAAGTGATTCTCCTGACTCAGCCTCCTGAGGAGCTGGTATTACAGGCGCGTGCCACCACACACAAAAGTAACTTTTTGTATTTTTAGTAGAGATGGGGTTTCACTGTGTTAATCAGGATGGTCTCTATCTCCTGACTTCGTGATCCACCCGCCTCTGCCTCCCAAAGTGTTGGCATTACAGCCTTGAGCCACCATGCCCAGCCACTTTTGTAAAATTTTAAAAAACAAGGAGCTCAAGTACAGATTGTTTACCAGTAAAAGCACTTTACCAGTAGTAAAAGTTTACAATGACAATTATGTCTCAGGGTGGAGGAAAAGAAATGTCCTTGCAATCTTTTATTTCTTCAAAGTAAAATATCTGAAGCTAATGTGACAAAATATTAAGATAAGTAAAACCAAACAAAACCTACAGCTGCATTTGTAATAATCTTCCTTCATTTTGGTATTTTTAAAATTTTTCATTAGGAAACTGACAGTGACCAGTGAGATCCTCATACGAAAACAGTAAAGCTGTGATTGAGGACAGAAAGGAAAATGTTTAGACTCCTCACTGGCTTTCTAGATTCATTTCCTCAGTCCCCAAGTACAACCCCAGACATAAATAAAGCAAATTTACTTCAAGGATTAAAAGGAAGTATTATATTATCTCAGGAATTACTTGCAGCACTCCTCGATTTTTCTCAGATCCTAAATCCCCATTTTACACTTTTTATGAGAAATAAAAACATGCTCATCCATTTTTCAAAGCCAGGTTTACAAATGCAAATACTTAAGAGGATTTAAATTTTTATGTGATGGTGTACTGGTCTAAGTTTAAATGTTGATATCAATGTTTTCGTGTTTTGATTAGGTATGGCAGAACTTTGAAAAGTTGGAAGGCACATTGTATTTATAGAAAAATAAGGTTGAGAGTCTTAGATTTGAAAGGGTAGCAAAAAGTGAGGCTGAAGAGATCCAAGAAAAGTGGTCAACTTCACAAGTATCACCAGTTGCTCTATTTATATGCACCTGAACCTGGGAAAATACAAACTGTGTATAAATGCTTTTGGTGTCCGGCATGATTACATGAGCAGGTATCATCCTGGGAACCTGACTCAGGGCAGTCCAAACCTTTGAAAAACTGTGCCCTCTGGCACACTATCACCAAGAGCAGGCTTCAAGGTCATTCTGTGCCAGCCCTATACTCCAGGGAACTCCTCAGGCCAGCACAGTTAATTACACTAACAGCCAAGGAAATTATATTGGCCCACCACAGCCTAGGAAGATGAATATCTCTTCCTTAGTCACAGGGGGACGTTAATGGTATTTTTATTAACTTGTGACCTGTTGACTGCTATTAGAATATAGATTGTATGCAGAAACCAGGTCAGGTATTGCAGATATGATTATGGAGCAATTACCGTGGCAGCCACTGGACTTCTAATCATTGTTGTCAAAGTGAAATTGTAAAACTCAAAACTGCTTTTTGGAATCCTACAAGAAACGCTTGAGATCAAAGTTTATATTGTCTCTTTGTGTCTTCTTGAAATTGCAATTTGTGATTTCCGTGATTAGACTGGCAAACAAGGGCAGATTTTAAAAGAGAAGAAAACTACAAAGGACAGATGATGATTGGGGTTATCTTAGATTTTGGCGACTCAAGGTTGAAAACTTTCCTTGTTGAAATTGTTTTGATTAAAAATAAATGCAGTTTCCTAGCAATTCTATTTGTGCAGGTATCCCTAATAATCAGTGACCAGATTATATTCTGATCTATTACTTTAGTAATGTGAAAATTCACTTCTGCAATTATGTACAATGTGATATGAAATATAGCATTAAGTACTTCAGTCATGCTCTTTCGAGTCTCATACTAATGGTAATGCCATCAAGGTTGCCAAAGTGTCTTCAGAGTCAATATCCACGGATGCTGATTTATATTTTGCAAAGTGCATTATTTATTCTGTGAAGTGCATTATTTATCCTATAAAGTGCATTATTTATAATCACAACCTTTCTACCCTTCGTTGAAGCAGAGTTTATGCAACCCCTTTTAAACTGCTGCCTTTACATATGGGGTGAGAGCAAAAGGGACAAATGGTACCATTAACACAGTAAATTACAGTATTAACTGACTTGACTAGAAGCAGAAAATACTATATCTGAAATCTTGCCATCCTAATTTAGAGCTCACAAGTGGTTTAGATTAAAAATAAAAAAAATAATAATCTGCCCTTCAGGTTCTTAGCTCTACTAAACATTTGAACTCTCTGTGCTAGAGTTAGTTCTACATGAACTTTAGACAGTCAAGTTTCAGATGGGACTATTTAAGCTCAGAGAGAAGGGAAGCATTGAAAGTAAAATTAGATTGCAGTTGAATCTCTGGGACTCTGGTCAAGAAGAACTCACAAAGGCATAAAATTGATCTTTTGTCCCAGGACAGACATTTTCACCGATCTCTTTATGATCACCATTGCAACTTTTTGTTTTCTATACACTGCATTAGAAACTACTATGGTTTGAATATGATAACAAAAAAGTGTGTGTTAGTAACTTTATCCCCATTGCAACAATGTTGTGAGGTGGTGCCTAAAGAGAAGTGATTAGGGCATGAAAGCTGTGCCCTCATGAATAGATTAATGCTGTTATTGAGTTCCCTATAAAATAACGAGTTTGGCTCTTTTTGTCTCTTTCTCACCCTCTCCCTTTCTGCCATGGGGTGATGCAACAAGAAGGCCCTTACCAGATGCCAACATTATAATCTTGGGCTCCCCAGCCACCCGAATTGTGAGAAATAAATTTCTTTTTTAAATAAGTTATCGGTCTATGGTATTCTGTTATGCAGAATACCAGTATATTTTGTAGCACAAAATGTAAGTAAGCCAAAAACTTAGGATCATCTTAGTGACAAAACCACTTATGTGGGTGTAGTTTACATTAGAAACGAAGCTGCATGCTTCTATTAGTGTCCTGCTGAGAAAAACTATGTTTTCCAAGGTTTTAAAATGAAATATTAATTATATTCTAAGGTAAATTTATTTTCCTGACAGTATAAGAAACAGCACAAAATGAAAATTGGATAATAAAGTGACTTTCAGGGACATGTACTTTTCAGAAACATGTATTATAAAAATCATAGGATTTGGATCACACAGCCAGTTTACAATTCAAACTTTGCTATCTATTAACAGTGTAAAATTGGGAAATTATTAACATTTCTGACTTTAGCAAGAAGTATTATTTTCCTATAAAATTATTCTGATAAGTAAATGAACATCTGACTTAGTGTCTGGGGCACAGCTCAACTTCAACTCAAGAAATACGCTTTTTCTTTTCCCCACATTGCTCCCTCTTGCTAAAGTTTAAAGCTTTAAGTGCATAGAATGCCACATTTAACTGAATGGCTGGAGTTTAGAAAGAGGTCAAATGAATTGCAGCATGATTTGTAAGATGTAGAAGAAAAACACATTTGCAGGCTGAAAAAAAAATGGAATCATTCAGATTTAACTGCTTAACACCAGCTTCTCTCTGTTTCCCCTTTTCTGTAACTTCAGCAAAAGGGCCAGGGAAAAATTATTCCTATCTTTTGAATCTCACTCATAGTAGGAACAGCAATAGTACAGATATCTGACATTAAAAGAAAACGTGCTAACGTTTGAATAAATATTTACTTCACTGGTTTGGCTTTACCTCCTACTTCACTTATCCTCTGGTGCCTACTGCCAAACAAATAAAACAGTAAAAAAGAAAAACCCAGAGAAAAGTATAGAACCCTATAATACAGAGATTCATGCAGCCCTGAAAGAGAAAAGTAAATTTTATACCAATAGAGTGGCGTCAATAAGAACAGTCAGCTCATAATTATTTTAGTCTCTATTAACATAATTAAGTAGGATATAATATCATGTACAGAAACAATTTACTCTCTCTTGCTTATTTTTATTTACCCAGCTTGTCTGCAACCCTGCAGGAAGTCTTTTAAAACAAAACAATCAATTCATTCCCCTAGTATTGGAACGGTGAAAATGCAGAATGCTGGCACAACATAGGCAGGTTTTCTGCATCAAATGGAAATATAACAGGAATTTTTTAAATGTCAAGAATTTGACTGGGAAAAAGACCCTATTTGTTTCAGCTCTTATAGGTCAGATTTTACCCCATTGTATGTGGGTGTGTGGATGTGTGTGTTATGAGTTAGCAAAAGATCAAATACATCAAAATTCTGAGACTATCTATATATTCTGAATTTGGGTTTGCCTATGACATTACTCCCCTCTGTAAGCGCGGATATGGGCACTGAATGGACACTGTCTTGAATTGAAAATGCCATAAGCTAGCTAGTTATATGTAGGGAGGGACCCTTCAGATTCAGCATAAATTGCCTTCCCACTCCAGAAAAAAAAAAAAAAAAAAATAGTGCTATTGCACTTTAATCATACCCTGGATGTCAGGCCTGTTCTATGAATGGTTTTTGCATTTAAACAGTGAAAGTGGATTCAACATAGGGAAAATGAGTTAGCAGCTAACCCAGAAGAAAGGTATCTTCTATCCACAATGAAGGTGTGTCATTTCTCCCTGGAGTGAAAACTCACTGCACGTTCGTTCCCTCAATGCTCAGGGACCTGCCTTTGAAGAAGTTATCCGTTGTGAAGACAGGCGCTTAAATCCTTTCTGTGACCTGAAATCTTTGGTTTCTGCTGCAAATTCTGATACTGGTGTCCTTAAAGGGTAATCTATTAAAACTAATTTCTCAGCTCCTATCCACCAAAAACCAAGCTCAAAGGTTACAGTTGCTTAGCATTGATTCCAAGTAGCCTGCAAATGACAAATCAGAGCAAGGACAAAAGAGAAACAATGGCTTACATATTTTAATTTAGTTATCAAAGATTTTGTATTTCAATTGTGATTCAAACTGCTCCTATATCTGTTAAGTTTTATTAAAATTTTAGGTGTCATTCCTTTTACCTTTACTTATGTAGTAAAGTAGTGATTGTTCATTATCTCGTGAATGCATTTTTGGTCGCATGTATAACAAGGCCAGACTGGAGGTTAGGACTTAGAGCTTTGAGTCGTCAACCATTAAGTAAGGCATATATAGGTTGTTTTAATGAGTGTGCACACTGTAATAACCATTATGTTTATGTGTGATGAAAATGACGATGCCAGAACATAATGGCACATACTTTAACAAAGCAAAAATTTAGAATGATCACCACCATTCTGTCTGCTTTTCTTTTTTTTCAAGATTCTCCCATTCCACAATAGAGAATGACACACAAATATTTGCTAAAATAGCCAAGAAAGCTACTTCAGTGTATGATGTACATGTTGTATTACAAACTACCCCACAGTAAACTCATGTGTGCGAGAGTAGAATAGAATTCTACATTATTTGTCCTAGTCGTCCTACAGAGTGATTTCTGGTTCTCAGAAGGCTGAAGTGCCGGGTGTTTGACTGCACTGCACCGTTTGGAATGAAATACAGCATTTTGAAATGACTAAACCTCTTGATGGCTTCACTTCCATTTCACATTTGCAATGTCTTTACTTTTCCATGATAGTTCACAGTTTTCAGTTACTTTTTAAATTTAGCAAACTTGTTACTGAAATACAGCATACATATGGGAAAGTATACAAATCATGAGTAGACACCTTGGTGAAATTTCATGAACAGAGCACACACATGTAACCACCACTTAAACCAAGAAAAAGTACTTGGCCAGCACTTTGAGAACCCGCTCTTGCCCCTCCCAATCATTGCTCATTCACCCTCTATTCTGATTTCTGGTACAATAGTTTGACCTGTTTTGAACTTTATATGAATGGAATAATACTCAATGTGCTCTTTTGTGTTCAACTTCTTTTGCACAATACTGTCTTTAGGAGATTCATCTACACGGTTGTATGTAGTGACAGTTCATTCATTTTCATTGTTATATTGCATTCCATTGTGGAATATACTGCAGCGTATTTATCCATTCTTGTATTTATGAACAATTGTGTTGCATGGAAGCAACGCAGCATTGGGGCTATTATAAATGCTATGCATACTTTTATACATGTATTTTCATTTTATGCACACAGTTATTTAGAACATTTGTAGGATTTGCATTGTTGGATAATAAAGTGTGATATATCCAGCTTTAATAGGTAATATTAGACAATGTTTCAGAATGGTTTTGCCAATTCACACCACCACAATCAGTGTATGAGAATTCTAGTTTCTCACCAACAACTGGCACAAACCATATTCAGTCACTTTTCTTTCTACTTAATAAATAAAAGTTAATGCAAAATGTTTGCAGTACCACATAATGATGCTACAGATCACTAGCACTTTATGAAAACACCACCATTTTGTCCACATTAATATACCTCATCATCATGATCCTTTCATTCACATTGTCACTATTTTTAAAAAGAATCTCCAAGTTTTTCTCCTCTTCTCCCGCGATTCCAAATAATTCTAAACAAATTCTCTCATTTTTTCTTCTTTTTTTTTTTTGAGACGGAGTCTGGCTCTGTCGCCCAGGCTGGAGTGCAGTGGCGCGATCTCGGCTCACTGCAAGCTCCGCCTCCCGGGTTCACGCCATTCTCCTGCCTCAGCCTCCCGAGTAGCTGAGACTACAGGCGCCCACAACCGCGCCGGCTAATTTTTTGTATTTTTAGTAGAGATGGGGTTTCACCGTGGTCTCGATCTCCTGACCTTGTGATCCGCCCGCCTCGGCCTCCCAAAGTGCTGGGATTACAGGCGTGAGCCACCGCGCCCGGCCTTTTCTTCTTAAAGTGTGTCTCTAAGCATATTAACCTCTTCTTCAAAATTCTGAAGGCTCTCAGTTATCTTCAAATCTTTACTCCACAAAATTACTGGCCCCCTCCCCCATCTTAACTTATAAGCCTTAACTACTTTTTCTTGCATGCATATATATTTCATTCAGGGGCAATCAATCTTCATACAAGTGTGTCAAAAACTTCCCCACAGCCAGTTGTTAGTACATACTATTATTCTTTTATAGTGTCTCTCTCTTTTCCCCACCCATATTTTCTGTCTTACTTCAAATGTTATTTCTTTCAGAAGCCAGATGTGCTTCTTTCCTCCATTCAATTCTTCTGGCACTTTGTCTCCATGAGAGTTAAATCACCCCCCTCCACATTAAGTTACTTAATTATTACATTGTTTTACTACTGTTATACTAGATACTAAATAGGTTCCTTGCTGGAGAAAAAAGACACAGCCTAGGAAAATGCTTTGCATGTAGAAAGTACCCAATAAATAGTTGTAAAATTGAAGTGAACATGCAAAGTGTGTATATGTTTTACTGAAATTCCCTGGATTGTTGGAACATTTATCCAGTAAAAATGACAGATTTTTCTAGGCCAAATAATGACAGCAGTATCTGAGTGTAAGAGAGGAAGTAAAGTTGGCCAAATAATCCGTTCAAAATCTGTTTTAGTGACACAATCTACCTTGTCCCAGATTGCTGCTTATTACATTGTAGGGATCTATATTTTCCATGGAAACTGATTTCTGTAAAAAGGGGGGGAAAAAAAAAGATAGGAATCAATTGATCAATTTGTGCTCTTCTAAGATAATGTAGATTTGTACTGGATTATTTTCAAAATTCCCTTGGCACAGATAGTCTTTATCAGACAATGTCAAATGAATCACACTTAACACACTTAGGATCCTTGCAGGTTTAGCAAATCAGTGCAGCATGATTTGTCAGACTCTTCATGGCATTGCTGGGAACAGGTGAGGAAGAAGGAGCACAAGTTTAAGAATCTGATAGACAGAGATTGAAATATTAATAATGCCTCATGTAAGCAGTGTGGATTTCGACAAATTGCTTATTCTTCTAAAGTCTCAGTTTTGTCATCCATAAAGTGGGGATAAATAAGATGTAATTTTCAAACCTGATGTGAAAATAAAATAAGATAATGCACTGAAAGTAGTTAATACCATGGCTGCACCTGAGCTTAGGTCTTTTCTCTATAATCTTCCCTGACTCTACAACTGGGTTAGGGCCTCCTATGTTCTACTTTTCTAGCACACTGTATTTTTGCTTCAAAATTTTATCACAGTTCACATCTGGAGAGTCATTGTTGTAATTACTGCATTTGCTCTCTATAAGCTCCGTTAGAATGGTTCCATGTCTGTTGTATCATTGTGATATATCAAATATTTACCATGATGCCAGACACACAGTTCATGATTAAAAATATTAAAAAATGACTACATTGAAAAAAACCCTCTCACACCACCCAGTCCACACTGACAATAAGGTTCCATGAGTTTGAAAAAAAATACATTAAAAAGTGACTAATATTTTTTTCTTTCAACTTCATAAATAGTTAGAATATAGGGTCAAATGGCTGAGGTTTTTTTTTTTTTTTTAAACAAAACAGAATTTATATTTTCTAATGAGTACTACCCTTTCCAAGGTAGTCACGCTTGCAAGCTGTAAGCCCATTTCTGAGATACTGACATAGCTGGAACAATTCTTTGAAGGGCCTATTAAGGTCCTACCTTCAAAGCCCAGTGCCCCTTATGCAGAAGAATATCATCAAAAGTGGTTAATCTGACTTTGAAGAGAGTATTGTATTTTTGAGAACTGTTAAAAATCATTTAGAATTAACTGACAAATTAAGCAGTTTATTTTGCATCTGAATCAAAGTTTAGAAAACATTCATAAAACTGACGTTCTTCTATCACCATAAATTTAAGGACTTATTCTAAAGAAAAAGAGTTCCATAAATGTGCAGTGAAAGACCCTATGATCTCCCAAAGTACATATTGTGAAGTGAAATATTCTTAGTAATGTATATTTGGTGTATTTGTGAAACACACATAGCTACACACAACAATCTCTCACCCCATCTCCTCTGAAAATTACATTTCTTTAAAGCCATGTCTGATATAAATTCCATTTTAAACTCATTTTCCACAGCTTTTTCTAAGGAGTATGATGAGAATAATAAATCTCTCTCACTGAATAAAGCACAATACACATTTAATAACATTACAGTTAACATCTCCAAACCTCCCGCTGATCCTAATGCAGCTTCCTAAAGCAGTGGATTTTCCATGATGTTGTCACTATAGGGATTTTATGTTAGAAATGCAATCTAAATAAGCTTTGGCCTTAAATTTTAATCATATAACCATATAATAAAGAATAGAAAATTATAGTAAAAATACAAGTTTGCATATAACTTTTACAGTCTGTAATAGTGAATTCCTATGATACTTTGTTATTAGGATTATATATATACATATATATACACACACATATATATACAGATACACACACACACACACACATACACATACACACACACACACACATATATACAGATTTTTTAAGATGGCTACCATAAAGTGAAAGTCAAAGAAACATCAAAAGTATCCGTGGCACCTCTTGAGTGCTTTTGAATTGTAGGAGGAATAGGAGCACTGTTATGATACACATGGACAATGTTCCCTAGTCATTTCTATTCCAGTGGCAACTATGTTTGTAACACCATTGACTATAAGTGTACCAGAACTGGACCCAAAAAAAAGTGATCGGAAAGGATGGAGTCAAAGACAAGGAACATGAAAGAAAGAAGTTGGAAGCTAGCGGAGACTGGGAAAATTGTGTGCAGTCTGATGTAACTTTGGTCATTCTGCTAAAATAAGCTTATTTCCTTGATAAAGTCATTGGCAACACCCGGAATTATGCATTTTTATTTGCAGGGTGATTTCCAAATAGTTGGTGCCCTACCCAATTAAACGTCTCTTGGAAATTCGAGTTAGAATGAAGGCTGAGCTATTACTTGTAGTAGTCTGTCCTCAAAAGAAGAAATTATTGAAGAAGGTGATTTGTGCATTTGAGCAGTTAACTGCAATCTTTTAAAGGACATGCTAAAAAAGGTTTTGCCTATGCTTCATCCACCAGGTGTAGTCTGGATTATACTGAGTTTCCTTTCTTTTTTGTTTACCTGGACTTATTTATTTTACTTTCTTTCTTTTTTTCTTTTTTAAGAGACCACGTTGACTGAGACATTTAAAATACAAAATGGTAATTAAGAGTGTTTGAGGCAGCTCCAGCTGGTTCTCAAACAGCTCCCAATAGGTAGGCTGACATTTCCACCCTCTAAGAATCCCTGCTTGGATGCAGTTCAGAGCAGCCAACCTTGATTCCACCCAACATTTGATTAAACAACAGAGAAACGACAAATAGTGAAAGTCGCTTCTCTTGGGCTAGGTTAAAATGACAGAAAATGCAAGAAAAGAGAATGATGGAAAAGGAGATCATGAATTAACATAAAAACGTCGTATCAAATTTCATTCTTCAAAGTGTGCATCTAATTGGTCAATGAGCCTTATAAATGTAGAAATTGTATTAGCATCTCTAGAGCTGAGTATCTTGAGGGCAATTTGAAAGAATTTAACTTTCCTTCAGAATTATGCTCAAACAAGGATTGAGATAAACAGCCACCTGTCTACAAATCTTTAGGAACAGCCTTACATTGTGACTGAAAACCTGAGATATTGCTAGGACAAGAAAATTTTAAAAAAAAATTAAAACAATAATAAGACATGGTTTCACCCTTCTGAAAGTTTATAAGGTAATTGAAAAGACCAAAGTTGTTCAACTGGAACAACTAAATAAAAATGCCAAGTGGTGTAAAATTAAATATCAAAATGTTTCTGTGTGTGTACCAGCTTTGTGGTGTAAATAAGGACAATTGGATAATTATCTAGGGGAAAAAATTTTGTTAACTTTACCACTAGCCAAGTGTAGGCATATGCACTATTAAATTTATGATTGAAAAGTTGTTATTCAATATGGAGAGACTTCAGGGAGGTTACTGAGAAAGTGGGAAGGTTGCATGGGGTTAAAGAAAACGATCACTACTGGATTTCTACTCAGGATTAGGAATCCACAGTCCTAGGTCATAGTTCCAGTTTTTCAACAAGATAATCAAATGTCAATAGCAAATTATTTTCCCTCTCTGGATTTTGATTTTCCCACATATAAAATGAGAGCATTGGACAACGTAATCGCTAACATGTGTTCCATTTTCTATGATGCTTTCATTATGTGCGTCAGCTCCCATTTATCATATCTGCACCGTCCACTGCAGTGGAAGCCTCTAGTGGTGGCTGTTCTTCATTAGTTACTACTAGGCTGAGACCAGTTTCATGACACAAGTTTTCTGGAATCAAGTGCCAGCCTTGTCGATCTCTTATTACTTAGTGATTTATCACATGTCCTCCGATTCCCATTTCAAACAATTCTCTTTCCTCCTTGTTATTTTATCTAATGTTCATTCTCTACAATTAATCTTATTCCTCCTTTAGACCTATTCTTCTTCCACATATTTTTCCTCCTCTCAAGTCTTCTTGAAGGCTTAAAGGTTACACAAAAATATTTTTAAATATTAATAAGAAAGTACTATAATTAGTTAAATCCTTTTTGTCCTTTTCTATTTTGGTAAATATCCCCATGTGGATTGGTCAATACTTTATATTGGATCTGGACTACGAGAAATAGATTTCCTCCTCTCAAGAATAGTCTTTCTAACTGTGCGAACTAAAGGTTAGTATTTATAAATAATACCTAGTATTTAATATATTCATATTTGAAATTAGCATATTCCATAAACAATTTGGTCACCTTAGTACAAGATGTCTACGGAAGTTTATATTACTTATATTGCACAACTATGGAGGCTAAAGCAACTGAAGTCTTTGCCTTGACATATAATACCCTTTCTTTGTTGTGTGATAATTATACTCCAGTTATGTAGAAAATATAATTAGATTCTGTAGTTCTCTCTGCTTTAGAAAGAAAGTTTTAAGTATCTTTTTAATATTTTGAATCATGTAACACATTCCTGGAGCATCAACTTAGCATTTGCAGTCAGCATCCACAGAAAACCTTGCTGTTTGTTTATCTGCTTTCATTCTTTCTCATTGCCCTGAAGCTGCATTTGTTTCTACATTATCGTTACTCTGGCTACACCCAGAGATTTCTTCCGTATTCTTGAACACTACAGACTTGCCTTTCATTAGATTTTTCTCCTTCTTAATGCTTTTTCTTAACCTGGTATACATGTATTCCCCTATTCTTTGTTATACTTTATTAACACCTCTTTTTACATTTGTTTTGCTGATTTACTCTCCTTCACTACCAACTGGGGAATTGCTGTTGGATCTCCTGTGAATCATATATCAGTGTATCTATCTATCTATCTCTATTTATCCATCCAACCATCCATCCATCCATCCATCCATCCATCCATCCATCCATCCATCCAACCATCCATCCATCCATCCATCCATCCATCAATCCACATATCCAGTGTAGTTATCCATTCTAAGTTAAAACTATAGTTGTATGTTGGCAGTTACCAAATCCTTCGCTTAGCTTATATATTTCTCCATCAACATAATCATGGAGAAGCTTCATTGATTTTTAAACCTTACTGTTCCTAAAACCAAATTGAATTTTCATTTTAAGTACTTACTTCAGTCAGATATCTATTCCTCAACATTTTAAAGAAGGATTTGAGATGGCTTACAGAAGCGTGTAATATGGTCAAACAAAATGTAGGACAACTTGACAATATTTGTCAAATCACAAATGTCCACATTCCACAGCCATAAATTCTACTTCGAGGAATCTGTCCTGAGAATATACCTATACATGTACTAAATGATGTATGGACAAGTGTAATTATTGTGATATTATTTGTAATTGGCAATGTTTGTAACTACACATATTGAAAACAACATACCACAGCAGGAGATTGGATAAACACATACAGCATAGTGAAGTATCATTCCACAAAATATTCAAGAAGCCATATACTAATATGGAATAATCTTCAATATAGATTAAGTAAATGTAGACTCTTATAACTTTTGAGGGAGAAAAAAGGAGGGGGAGAAGAGAATAGCTAACTAGTTAGGTAAGTAGATCACACATACATTTCATTATAGATGAGCTTACCTGTCTATATCCTGAGATACTGTATATCTCTGGAAGGATACACAAGCAATGCTTATGTTGATTGATTCCAGAGAGGACAATGGATGACTGCGGGACAGAGGTGAGAGAAAGACTTCTTCTCATGACTTAGCGATACAGAGACCTTTCACAGTATATCCTTTTAAACCTACACCATCTCTTCAAAACTATTTTAAAAAGTGAAGTACCTAAGTAAGATATCATGAAAATAAGAAATGAATTGGAGCAACAGCAAATAAGTATAAAAATATAAAAAGATATTAAGATAAAGATAGCAGTAAGGCCAGTATATAAAATGTTCATTGCAAGGCCTTATTTTCTCTCAGGATGGCTAGACATTTTTATTTCCTTGCTTTGAATGAACTATAATTTCTATTTAAAAAAAAAAGAAAGCACAGGGAAGGTCCATTCATTCCTTACCTGGGGCCTGAGAGGCATGCAGGGGCTCTCATCAACAGACCACTGTATGTGATTTTGCACCAGGCCCTCCAAAAAGTCCCAAAATGCATGCAATTCTAAATTTAATTAGGCTGATTTTTTTTTACATTTCAGCTTTATAGAGAAACGATTGACAAGTATAGTAATACAAAAGTCTACAATGTGATGATACGATACACATACAATTACAAAATGGTTACCACAATCTATTTAATTAGCACATCCATCATCTCACCTAGCTAACTTGTATATGCGTGTGAAAACACAAATATCCACTCTCTTAGCAAATCTGAAGAATAAGCATACCTTGTTTTAGTGTGCTATGATTTATTGCTCCTGAAGAGATTGCACTTTTTACAAATGGAAACTTTGTGGTGACCTTGCATTGAGAAACTCTATCGGCACGATTTTTCCATCAGCATGTATTCACGTGTCTCTGTATCATGTTTCGGCAATTCTCACAATATTTCAGACTTTTCCATTATTATATCTGTTACAGTGATCTTTAATCAGTGATCTTTGATGTTACCTATTGTAAGTGTTTTGGGGTGCCACTAGTCATGCTCATATAAAATGGCAAATTTAATGGATAAATACATTAGTTCTGACTGCTCCACCAACTATCCATTCCCCTATCTTGCCCCCTCTCCTCAAGCCTTCCTATTTTATGAGACACAACAGTATTGAGGTTAGGCCAATTCATACCCAGAAACGTTCTCCAAGTGTTCAAGTTAAACAGTTGCATACTTTTCGCTTTAAATCAAAAGCTAGAAATGATTAAGCTTAGAGAGGAAGGCATCTTGAAAGCCAAGATAGGCTGAAACTAGGCCTCTTCTGCCAAACAGTTAGCAAAGTTGTGAATGCAAAGGGAAAGTTGTTGCAGAAAATTAAAAGTGCTACTTCAGTGAACACATGAATGATAAGAAAGCAAAGCAGCCTTCTTGCTGATACAGAGAAAATTTTAGCCATATGGATATGAGATCAAACCAGCCACAACATTCCCTTAAGCCAAAGACTAATCCAAAGCAAGGTCCTAACTCTCTTCAATTCTGTGAAGGCTCAGAGAGGTGAGGAAGCCACAGAAGAAAAGTTTGAAGCTGGCAGTGATTGGTTTATGAGGTTTAAGAAAAGTACAAGGGGAAGGAGCAAGTTCTGATATAGAAGCTGCTGCAAGTTATCCAGAAGATCCAGCTAAGATAATTGATAAAGATGGCTACACTAAACAACAGATTTCCAATGTAAACGCAACAACCTAGTGTTGGAAGAAGATGCCATCTGGGACTTCAACAGCTACAGAAAAGTCAATGCCTGGCTTCAAAGCTTCAAAGGACAGGCTGCCTCTCTTGTTAGGGGCTAACACAGTAGATGACATTCAGTGGAAGCCAATGCTCATTTACTACTCTGAAAATCCTAGGGCCCTTAAGAATTACGGTAAATCTACTCTGTCTGTGCTCTAGAAATGGAACAACAAAGCCTGGGTGACAGCACATCTGTTTGTAGTATGGTTTACTGAATTGCCCAATTTGAGACCTACTGCTCAGAAGAAAAGATTTCTTTTAAAATATTTATGCTCATCAATAAGGCAACTGGTCACTCAAGAACTCTGATGGAAACATACAAGAAGACTGTTTTTATGCCTGCTAATGTAACATCCATTCGACAGTCCATGGATCAAGGAGTAATTTTCACTTGCAAACAAGGGGATGGAGGGCACTGTGACAAATAGCTAATGCATGCAGGACTTAAAACCTAGATGATGGATTGATAGGTGCAGCAATCCACCATGGCACATGTATACCTATGTAACAAACCTGCACATTCTGCACGTGTATCTCAGAACTTAAAGTAAAATAAAATAAAGAAATACAGTTTGTAATGATATAGCTGCCATAGATAATGATTCCTCTGATGGATCTGGGCAAAGTAAATTAAAAATCTCTGGAAAGAATTCATCATTTTAGATAACATAAAGAGCATTCATGACTTATGAAATGGGGTCAAAACTACCAACGCTAATAGAAGTTTGGAAGAAGTTGATTTCAACCCTCATGAATGACTTTGAGGAGGTTAAGACATCAAGTGGAAGAAGTAATTGCAGATGTGGTGGATATCACATGAGTAATAGAAATGAAACCTAAAGACGTGAATATAATAGAAAATTAGGATAGAACAGAATATGACTAGAATATTACATAAACTTTAGTTTGACTTTAGTTGATAAAGTAGGAACAGGGTTTGAGAGGATTGACTCTAATTTTGAAAGAGGTTCTACTGTGGGTAAAATGCTATCAAACATCATCACATGATCCAGAGAAAGCACGGTGAAAACAAGAGTCAATTGTTATGCCAAACCTCACTGTTGTTGTATTTTTTCCTAATTGCCATAGCTGCTCCCAGCCTTCAGGAACTACCACCCAGATCAGTCAACAGCCAACAAAATCAAATCAATACCCTCAACCAGCAAAAAGATTATCACTCCCAGAAGGCTCAGATGATCATTAGCGTTTTTTAGCCATAAAGTATTTTTAATTATGGAATGTACATTTTCTTTTCACATATAATGCTATTGCACATTTAATAGACTACAACACGGTATAGACATAGCTGTTATATGCACTGAGAATCCAAAAAATTCATGCAACTTGCTTTATGCAATATTCTCTTTATTGTAGTTATCTGAAACCAAACCTGAAATATCTCTGAGATATACCTATATAAGGATAAAAATACAGGAGGCCAGGAATGGTGGCTCACACCTGTAACCCCAGCACTTTCGGAGGCCGAGGCATGAGGACTGCTTAAGCCCAGGAGTTCGAGACCAGACTGGGCAACATGGTGAGACCTGTCTCTCCAAAAAATTTACAATATTATCTGGGCATAATTGTACATGCCTATGATCTCAGCTACTCGGAAGGCTGAAACAGGAGGATCACTTGAGCCCAGGAGTCTGAGGCTGCAGTGAGCTGTGGTTGCCCTACTACACTTCAGCTTGACCAACAGAGCAAAACCTTGTTTCAGAAAAAAAAAAAAGAAAAAAAAAACATGAAAATACATATTTCTTCATAAACATGATCTTTAATAGTTTATTCTTTAAGCACATGGAATTTATTTTACTATAATATAATGCAAATATTGAATTTTGCCATTTTTCTATGTTGCTTTTGGTTCACATACCATTTACTGAAAACCCCTACATTGCTTTTCTAATTAAAAACATCACACCTCAGGCCAGGTGTGGTAGCCCATGCCTGTGATCCCAGCATTTTGGGAAGCCGAAGCAGGAGGAATGCTTGAAGCCAAGAGTTAAAAATCGGTTTGAGAAAAATGATGAGATCCCATTTCTAGAGAAAATTTAAAAATTAGCCAGGTATGGTGGCATGAGCCTGGAGTCCCAACTATTTGAGAGGCTGAAATGGGAGGATCACTTGAGCCCAAGAGGTGAAGGCTGCAGTAAGCTATGATAGCAAAACTGCACCTCTGTCTGAAAGATAAAGTGAGACCCTTTCTCCAAAAAACACCCAACCAAACAAACAAAAGGCATCCCACAACCTCATATACTAAATCCATACACAATTGAATGTGTCTTAAAATGTTAATCCAGTTCCCTATGTGTCTATCATTGACTCAATGCCACACTGTCTTAATAACTATAGCTTTAGTATAAACCTTGACAAGAACAAGCCTTCTCCTGCAAAATTGCACCATATTCTTTTTTTCAAAATTGTATCAGGTGTTCCTGGAATTTTGTACTTTTATTTCATTTTTTACCCCAGCTCTATTGAGATATTGGCAAATAAAAATAGTATACATTTAAGGTATATAATGTGATGTTTTGCTATAGTCATACATTTTTATGAAATGATTACCACAATCAGGCTAATTAACATATCCATTACCTCACACAGTTACCATTGTGTGTATCGGAGTGTGTGGTGAGGCACATAAGATCTACTGTCTTAGCAAATTTAAAGTACACAATAGTTGGTATTGTGAACTATATTCACCATGCTGTACAATAGGTCTCCAGAACTATGTTATAACATAGCTGCACTTAAAAAAATTATATCTCATATAAGTCTTCTATTTTACACGTTGTTTTGTTTCATATCTGCCCAAAATTGCTGTTGAGAAATAACCAGGTATGTAAAGGCACAAACTGACAGTTTTATCTAACTTGGGAGTCAATTCCATCCTGCCCACTCCCTCTTCACCACACCCCATCCCACCCCCAGCCTAGCCCTGCTCCTGCCCTGAGGGGAGCAAGGGAATGTAAACTCTCATGCTCTTCTTCACAGCTGCTTAATTCAAGTTTGGATTAGTTCCAGCCACCAGCATCCCAGAGACTCCATGCCGGAGAACAGGACAGAAGCTGCCGTTCAAGGACATTGGTTCAGAGGTGTCAGTGTGGCTGAAGGAACAGAATAACAATAAAGGATTTAAAAGATTAGATGTGAGAGGACTTCACGGAAGACAGTGGACTTCAGCCAAGCAGCATAGTGTGGAAAGGACAAGGGAAGGTCTGCAAGCCCTAAGTCCACAATAATCACTTAGTACCACGGCCATTTAATGTGCATACGATAAATAACACATGGCATCAGGTAATTTTGAACACAGATGTTGACTTCAGAATGACAGATAAAAAGTATAAAAAATTATTATTTGGTCTTACAGAGAAACAATTCACTATATTTCAGGATTTTGGTCACATGAAGTATGCTACAGAATGTACTTGATTATAACAGCAATTGTTTATATATATTCAAGGGTCACGACATATTGTTTGTGTGAAAAAGTCAGCTAATATAATGAAAGGGAGAAGTCTAGAGGAAACCTGACTCTGTCGCCCAGCCTGGAGTGTAATGGCACAATCTTGGCTCACTGCAACCTCCACCTCCTGGGTACAAACGATTCTTCTGCCTCAGCCTCCCAAGTAGTTGGGCTACTCCCAAGTAACCTGCCTCCACGCCTGGCTAATTTTTGTATTTTTAGTAGAGAAGAGATTTTGCCATGTTGGCCACGCTAGTCTCGAACTCCTGACCTCGTTTAACCACCGGAGCCCAGCCCCAGTCATTTGGTTTTGAGCATGACTTTTATTCCCTTATATTTTAGCTCTGAGGATTTAAATACTAATCTATAGCAAATGCATAAATGCTGAAGCCTTGGACCCATTTTTTGTTCAATCAGTTGTTGAATGATGAAGATTAGAGCAAAGCATTCTGATAGGAAAAAACATGACCCACATTTTCTATCAATTACACTAATAAATTGTGCACAAAAATGAAGAGACGTGGCAAAAGAGACAGTTTACTGTTCATTTCAGACTGCATCTTTGCCATTCAAATATGTGGGGTCTTGTTTATGTTACCTAGTCTGTATAAGAAGAGAGAAAATTGGACTAGAAGCTAGAAATCACTGGATAATCAATGCCATTCCTCTGTAATGTCATGCTATGAAGCAGTATTCCTGCAAACAAATATTGCTTACAATAGCTTCATGGTATTACCAATTGAACATTAGAGAAATGACTTTTCTATCAAATTCTTTGAATTATCAAAGTATTTTCTTATCTCCTTAAATATTACTCCTGTATTTCTGCCCTTTGAACTCATACCAACTACTATCACCACCACCACAAAAACTCCTAACAATGTAACAGCTGTTCAATTGTTAAGGAAGAAACAGAGGTTCAAGAGCTTTTTCCTGAGTGGATCTATTCCAGGACAGAGGTGTTTTAGAGTCAATATTTTGCAGCACAGTAGTATGTTAAAGTACTTCTGAAGCATCAGGGAGCTGTGAACCAGCAAAATTCCTGCCGGGTACAACCACATCCATTCCCTTTGAGCCATGCTGTTTAATTCTTGGAGCCTGCTATTTGGGTAATGTCAGCACACTAGTGAAATGACTGAAAAGCTGAAATTGTTTTTTTAAAAGTATGCATGTATGGGTTGGGCATGGGCAGAATGGGCGGTTTTATTTAGAAATGTGTTCATTTTCAGTAATTATGTGGCTTGGTCAACAATAAAGTGCTATGAAGAAATACCTCAAAATACCTGCAATAACATATTTTAAAAATACATAAAGTAGGCCGGGCGCAGTGGCTCGCGCCTGTAATCCCAGAACTTTTGGAGGCCCAGGCGGGTGGATCATGAGGTCAGGAGATTGAGACCATCCTGACTAACATGGAGAAACCCTGTCTCTACTAAAACTATGAAAAATTAGCCGGGCGTGGTGGCAGGTACCTGTAGTCCCAGCTACTCGGGAGGCTGAGGCAGGAGAATGGCCAGAACCCGGGAGGCGGAGCTTGCAGTGAGCTGAGATAGCACCACTGCACTCCAGCCTGAGTGACAGAGCGAGACTCCATCTCAAAACAACACCACCAACAACAAAGCAAACAAACAAAAGCATAAAGCAGCACAGAGAAGATAATACAGGGACATTGCAGTGCACTTCCCAGATAATTCTTTAGGATCAAGGCACTTCCTGCTCCACGTGACTGGAGTCTTAGCTCCTGATTGCTCCTAGCTAGGTCCCTCTCCTGTAGTCGGCATTGATTAAAGGAAAGTGCTTCATCCAAGGCTCTACTCCTTTCCTGAGGACAACCTGCACCCAATAATTTGTCAATGTGAGGATACAAAGGTATGGACCCCTTGTATCAGGTGGGAAAGGGAGTGATCCTGGCTCCAGAAATCCCCCAGAGTGTTGGTGGAAGCCTCTGTTGTACTTCATTGCTGTTCAGCCTCACCCTCTGCCCAGTCCTGTATTCCTCTCTCTCATAGGTGTTGTTTCCAAGAGCTCTTCTAAAAGCTTTCATTAGTAATTTTCTGTCTTAGATTCTCTTTCTCAAATCACCTGACCTAAGAGCTATATGTATCTCTGGCTTGCTGGCACTGAGTCCCTCATTTCTAGTGGTAGGTGGGGCACTGATACCCCCTGACATGTGGTTGCGGTGAAATTCTTAAAATTTCCATCAGTGTAGAAAATGTCCCTTCAGTGTAGAAAATTTTACAGGAAATATCACAGGTGTTCAAGAAGTTTGGAGAAATCCTAATTATAAAGATTTTGGAATAAGATGACTTGCTAGGCACCATCAATGCCTTGAAGAAAGACAGCAAAATGATAAAGGTGATTAATCATCAATATAAGGCACAGTTTGAGTGCCAGAAGGCCTTCATGGCAACATGTAAACTCTCTTCTACTATAGCCAGAGGACAGAAAGAGCTGAGGATTGGACCTAAGGCTTAATTATAAGAGTAGCAGAACTCAAGAGAAACTTGAATTTCCAATGCTCACAAGTTGGCTAACAAAATTAGGAGTGGGACTCTGGGACTGAGTCTGGGGACATCTGGGTTGACATACTCAAAAATATTGAATCCCCAGGATCCCCTTAGCACTCTAGGCCTCCAGAAGAATCTCATCCTTACTTGTTAAAAACTTTGTGCTCATTTCTTCTTTGAAGATAAGGCAGAGGCTATGATATTGCAAGACAAGAAACCCTCTGAGAACCCACTTCTAAATATCAGACAAATAACTAGGATTAATCTTCAACATAACCCAGACAAGGGTGTACTGAGCCTGTTAAAGAAATACAGGGATGATACTCTGAAGGAGCTGCAGGGCCTACTAACAGGCTGGCAGGAGCTGGGTTTGTATATGTGGGCTTGGATCACATGAGATAGTACATATGTAAGTATATCCTGAAGGTCCTGACCAGTAAGAATGGAATACAAAGTTGGATATGGGAGATTTTATTCATATGAAAGCATCCCCCCATGGTACAGAATTTAACACTCTAGTAAGAACACTGAGAGACAATATTCCTAGGATAACTCTGGAAGCTTGGATAAAGTGATGATCCATACAAATGAAGTAGAAATACTAACTCTTTCATGGTAAATGGTAGAAAGTCTCAAAGAAGTGGATAGTATAGTAGAGTGTATATATTACTTAAGGCTAGAATAGCATGAAATAGCATCGGATGCTATTTCATGTGATGCTATTTCATGGAAGGGACTGGAAAATAGTTCCTTTACTAAAGAAATATGGAATTTGCTGGTTTTTTTTAAAAAGCACCAGAATTAATAATCACAGTGGTGGAAATTCTGTGTAGGCCAGAGCTAATAGTAAGAGATGATACTAAATAACTGGGCTTCCCGATAGCAACAAAGATGGTTGCAAAGATGATTGTCAGGTACAAGCATTTAATCACCAGGAGCAAGATTGTATGTGCAATTATTGTAAAATGGCTAATAGAAATAATGCCTCCAAGAGCAAGATAGATGGGCATCTAGCAAAGATATTGCTGAATCTTTACAACAGTAACAACAAAAGAATCAAGGATAGATGATTTGGAGGCTGAGGGGGTCTGCTCAAATAAAAAGCCCACTATCCCAAACCCAGTTTTCACACCTGAGCCAGGTGGCAGACCTAGTTCCCCCTGACAGAAGGAGAAGCTGAATCCCCATCTGAATAAATGTTTCAAACATGGCTCTTATCTATGGCTTGTAGCCATTTACTCAAGTAATCATATGGTGGGGAAATGGGGATATCCATACTTTTCAAGGACTCTTGGACAAAGATCGAGATGACATTAGTATCCACTGACCTTAAGCTTCATAATGGTCCTCATGCTAGAAAGGTGGCACACATGGTCCCAATATCAAATGGAGTACTGGCAAAGGTCAACTCACATTGAGCCAACTGTACATAGTTGAAATGAACATACTCAGTAGTTAACAAAACCTCTATATAGATTCCTTGATCTGAAGATAAGAGCTGTCATAGTAGGGAAGGCCATACAGAAGCCTCTTAAAGTGTCCCTGCCCTAGCCAAAATTAAAAAAATCGTAAACAATATTGGATCCTGGGAATAATGACAGAATTAGGGTTACCATTCAATTATGCAAAGGTGGTGGTTCTCATCATATCTCCCCATTTATTAACCAGTTTGGCCCCTACAAAAAAACAGAAAGATTCTTAAGTGTGACAGTAAACCATGAAGACAATAAGAGATAGTCCCAACTGCAGCTGCTGAGCCAGATGTGTTATCTTTGTTAGAGCACAGTAACATGGTCTCAGGTATGTGATATGTAGCCAATGATAAGCTAGACTGATTCTTTCCTATCCCCATCAGTGAGGAGAGCCGGAAGTAGTTAACATTCATGTAGGAAAAACAAGAGTATTATAGTCTTGCCAGAGGCCCAGTTAAATTTTCCACCCTCTTTCATAATATATTTCAAAAGGATTTGGAGTGTTGAAACAAACATTCCACAGATGGGATTTGTCCACTATTTTGAGATTGTTATTTAAAATGGACTCAACAAGTAAAAGTTGTCAGAAGCCTTGGTAAAACATATGAGCTATGAGGAATCAAGGACATACCATACTAATAATGTTTTTAGGGATCCAGTTATGTTGGGTATGCCAGGACATCTCCTCCAAAGGAAAAGACACATTATAGCATCTTGCACCTCTTTTCACTAAGAAAGAAGCATAATGTCTGCTAAGCCTCTTTGGTTTCAGTCAGCAGAATATTTCACACTTAAAAAACACTACCCTGCCTCATTTACTGAGTGATCTGGAAAGCTGCCATGGAGGAGGAGGGCCGAGTGTAAGAAAGGGCTCTGCAGCAGCTGTAGGCTGCAATGCTTGCAACCCTGACACTTGGACAATATGATCCATCAGACTTTAAGGTATTAGAAGTATCTGTCATGAGAAAAGACACTTATGAAGTTTAGGGCAAGCCCCAAAACAGGAGAAGCAAAGTCTAGACACCTGAAGTTCTAGAACAAGACCATGTTATATGCAAGCAGAGATTTGCACACCATTTGAAAAACACTTCTGATCTATAGTAGAAACGGAGTGCCTGGTGGTGGAGAATCAAGTGACTGTGAGGTCAGAGCTGCCCATTATGAGCTGGGTTCTGTCAGAACCAATTCATAAGGTAGATGGATCCAGCAGTAATTCGTCGTAAGATGGACGTGAGGAATCTGGGATCAGCATAAACAAGGCCAGAGAGTACAGATAAGCTACATGAACAGGTGGCCCAGAACCCATGTCACCCACTGTGCTTCATCAGTAACTCTTCCTTAGTTTATACCTATGGATAAATATGTGTGTGGAGGTAGAGAGGAGTCTCTTATGAATAGCTGACAGAGGAGAAAAAAGTCTGAGCTTGGCTCATGGATAGGACATCTCCATATGCTGAAGATGGACTGCTGCTGTATTATCCCAAGTCCCATTCAGGGGTGAACATAAAAGAGAAGAGTTAGGCAAAACTCTTTCACCGGGTAGAGATTTGAGTGGTACACTTGACATTTTGTAAGAAAATAAAACTGTCCTGATATAAAATACACACACACACACACACACACACACACACACACACACACACATATATATATATGGGAATTCAAAGGAAGCATTGAATACCTTACCTAATTGGCCAGAGGCCTCCTGGGACACTGAAAGATAGGGCTCGAGAATATCTAGAGAAGAAGTAGATGGATGGATTCTGGAATTCCATGAAGTGTGAAGAACTTTGAATTACATATTAACACATATTGGAGAGCAGCTAACAAGTAGGAGACTACTACTAAAACCAATTAGAGGAATTCAGCCAGTGACATTGAATGTCACTTGACATTAGTCATTCTCTGTCATCAGCCATCCCAAGCGTTGACACAGTGTGCACACGAATTGAAAAGACATGGTGTCAGGAAGGGAAGCTATGCATAAGCCCAACACAATGGGGTCCCATTCACCAAGTCTGATCCAGCTATTCCTGCCACCAACTGTCTAAACTATCAGCCACAAAGACCAATGCTGACTTTCTGATATGGGACCATATCTCAAAGAAAGTAACAAGTCACGTGGTAGAAATTGGGTACAATGGGCCCCTACCACTCCTTCCCTCAACTGACACCAGCATGAAATGCTCCCAAATTACCTTTAGAATGGTCTGAGATCTTGAATGCAGCTACATAGCAGTTCTGCTTCTCCTTTTGCCCAACCTCACTTCCTTCACCCCTCATGGGTATTGTTCTGAGAATGATCCCCAACAAATCTCCTGCAAGAAAAAATCTGTCTGATTGTTTCCCAGGTAGTCCAATCTAAGACAGATGGCAAGGTCCAGGATTTTCCCAATGATCCAAAGTAATTACCTTCAGAAGACAACATGAGTTAATATCAATGGTCATTTTTCCACATCTGCAAATTCAGCAAGATGGTATTACTTCTTAAAAATTTTCTTTCTGCTCAAGGGTGAGTTAGTAGCAGTAATTTGGAGAAAGAAATTATTGTATTTACATTCTATTGAAATTACTTAATGTCTCCCTGTTGTGACCTAGAAAGTCATAGAATTGGGTCTGAGAAAAGCCCCATAAATATGTACAGTCTATCAGAGGGCTTCAAACAAGTAATGCTGTCTCCTTTTATATACTATGAATGGGAAGTTCAGAGATTAGTTGTCTTGCATAAGCTTCATAGTTAATACTAAAGGAGAAATGAGAAAATAAATCTAGCAATATTTACTACTGTGTTTCATTCTATTAATATGCCATTCTTCTAAGTCTTTGAAACCTATTAAAGTCTAAGTAAAATAAATTATTGTAATAAAGAAATTCCATCTACTTCTAAAGAGCTACTTGCTAAAACATTGTGTGCATTTCTCAGATACAATGTTCATATTTCCACCTTGGAAGAGGAGAGTTGTAACTTGGATAACTTGTTGAAGAGAGAAGTGGAAGGATTTGTCTTCAAGAACTTTATAATAAAACTACTTTAAAAATAGGAGAGTCCATCTGGTCCTAAATTTCTGTGGAAAACAAAGGTCTTTCAAACAATCAAGATCTCTTACTGACATTTCAAAAGAAAGAATTTTTTATTCTAAGAAAGTTTAATAGATACAACCTTCATAATCAGATAAGCATTCTTGAGTTGCAGTTTATGCTCATTGCAACATTTTCCATTCTTAGCAGCAATCATAAATAAACCTAAGATCCATCAGGATGTTCTTTTAACTACAGTTAAGAAATGAAAATTCAATGTGACTTATGTATAATTAAATTATTCACTAACTATAAGCCATACTTTTTTACATTCAAATGAGTTAACTAGATTAAGAAAATGCAATATACATAGTGGATAAATAGCCCAGCTAGAATCCACTCTCAGAATCCATCACATACTGGTTTTACCATGTTGAGAAAAATATATAATGTATAAAAATGTACAGAATGTATAATCACAGCTTAGCACTAAAAAAAGTGGAAAAATGAACGGAAAGTAAGAAAAGGATTGGCCAAAAAATTAAAAATAAAGAAGGAAATGACATAATGAGAAAAACAAAAGTATCTTTGTGTAAGGGTAGAAACAAAGAAACTAAATTTTAAAATACAGAAGACAAAGCAGTGATATTTCAAGGGCAATGTTCTGTCTGCCTTTCTTAGAATAAGAGTTTTTTTTGAATGGTTCAAGTATTTGATTAATTGTGAAAATAGTAAAGGGTATAGTATACTCAAATGTACATTAACTGAGCCAGTGTGGTTGTGCTGGGAAAAACAAATCAACTCAGAGTCAGAGGGACTAGCTCAGAGAACTGGCCCTATTCCTGTCAAATGGATGTCATGAGAAAACTCACTTAGCTTCTCTGTGCCTTGGCATTTTATTTTAAAAATGAAGCCATGGGGATAATTGTTTGCAGTCCTTCTAGTCCTATAATTCTATAGCAATTCTTATTTCTCCAGGCTTGTTATTTTAGGAGATATAAAATATTTAATATTTTTAGAAATATTTCTTGAGTACAGACTCTATTAATAACTGTTTCCATTTATACAGAATTTTATACTTTTAAAGGTTGTTTTCACATTTCTTTACCTCATTTAATACAATGAGTAAGATGTGAGACATGTAATCATATCTCCATTCTACAAATGAGGGATTATACACTCAGAGAAGTTAAGTGACCTACCCAAGATTATAGAGGATTGAAAGGCAGGCAGAAAACTCAAAGCTGGATCCCCTCATTACAGGGCTGCTCCACTGTCTAAGCTATCCACAATTGCATATGAAGAGCTTCTTTGAAATGAGGTTTCACTGGATATAAGAAGTACTCATTGCTCCCAACCTATTTCAGAATTCTCTTGACTCTATGCACTGGAGGACTTGAAAAGATGAAAATGTTGGAAGCCCAAATGTACTTATGTGTATATATAGATAATTCCATTTGTGTACATTTTCTCACACAGTTTCAGATTGTCACCATTTTTCAAAATGTAGTTTAGATTTAGAAAAATTGAAAACATTATAGAAATCAATATTTGTTAAAGCACAGTTCCTCCTAATGCCTACTTATTGAAAGATTAAGATATCTTTTGTAATTCTTAACCTCCCACTGTCACCCCAGAAAAGATAATCTATGGTTTGAAAACGTTAGGAAATGCTTCCCTGAGTTAATTAACAGTAACCTTAATTAAAGCTATAGTTGATCAGGGTGTCTTTAGTACAGGATGTTTCAGGGCTTTTAATATGCTACTGTGCATTGTGAATTTTCTAAAGGAGGAGACAATACTTAACATTTCTCAGACTTATTTAAGAATTAACTTTTTAAAGGAAAAATCTAATAATTTATTGAACTTCTGTTCTATAGATAACAGTTTATGAGTTTTGTCTCCTTACAGCTAGAAAACGCCTTAGAAATTATTTATTTCAACTTCTACATGTTACAGATGAACAAAATGAAACCCAGAGAGGTCAAATTACTTGCTCAGAGTCACACAGTTACTGAAATGGCTCATGATTAGAACCAAGATCTTCTGACTTCCACTACAGTGTTGTTTTCATTTCACAGAACAACTTTCTGTAAATAAATATGAATTTGAATTGTGAAAATAGTTGTGCCACCTTTTTCATATTTGGCAAAGCCAAAGTCAATTAACATTGATTTAAACAATGTGTAAGCAAAATGTCTTTCCAAATATAAGGTATGTAATTACTAGAGTATGTTTTACCCTAAGTTCAACATGTTTTTAAACACTTTGATTTTCTCTATTCATCAGGGAAATTGAACTTTATAAAACAATATTTTGATTTCCTTTACAAATGTTAGAATCTTTATAAAACTAAAAGATATATTCTAATGGAGAAAAGAAATCATATTGATTATCTACAGTGTACCCAGCATTTTATCTACAATGTATTTAGTTCTCAAGATAACTAACGATAAAAAGATATTAGCTCTGTTTCCAATACTAGATGAAAATTAGGCTCAGAATGTCACTTACAATGTCCTAGACCACATGACCATCAAGTAGAGGAATAAAGACTTCAGTAGAGGTGTGGCGCACCCAAGATGGCCAAATAGGAACAGCTCCAGCCTCCAGCTCCCAGCATGAGTGACACAGAAGACGGGGCATTTCTGCATTTTCAACTGAGGTACTGGGTTCATCTCACTGGGAAGTGCTGGACAATCAGTGCTGGTCAGCTGGTGTAGCCCGACCAGTGAGAACTGAAGCAGGGCGAGGCATTGCCTCACCTGGGAAGTGCAAGGGGGAAGGGAATCCTTTTTCTTAGCCAAGGGAAACTCAGACACACAACACTTGGAAAATCAGGTAACTCCCACCCTAATACTGCATTTTACCAAGGGTCCTAGCAAATGGCATACCAGGAGATTATATCCCACACCTGGCCCAGAGGATCCCACCACCACAGAGCCTCCCTCATTGCTAGCACAGCAGTCTGAGATCTAACTGCAAGGCGGCAGTGAGGATGGGGAAGGGGCGCCCGCCATTGCTGAGGCTTAAGTAGGTAAACAAAGCCACCTGGAAGCTCGAATTGGGTGGAGCCCACCACAGCTCAAGGAGGTAGGCCTGTCTCTGTAGACTCCTCCTCTGGGGACAGGGCATAGCTAAACAAAAAGCAGCAGAAACCTCGGCAGAGGTAAAGGCCCTGTCTGATAGCTTTGAAGAGAGCAGTGGATCTCCCATTACGGAGGCTGAGATCTGAGAATGGACAGACTGCCTGCTCAAGTGGGTAATTGACCCCTGAGTAGCCTAACTGGGAGACATCCCCTACTAGATGCAGACCAACACCTCACACCTCACACGGCAGGGTACACCCCTGAGACAAGCTTCCAGAGCAACAATCAGACAGCAACACTTGCTGTTCAACAATATTCTATCTTCTGCAGCCTTTGCTGCTGATGCCCAGGCAAACAGGGTCTGGAGTGGACCTCAAGCAAACTCCAACAGACCTACAGCTGAGGGCCCTGACTGTTATAAGGAAAACTAACAAACATAAAGGACACCCACATCAAAACCCCATCAGTACATCAACATCATCAAAGACCAAAGGCTGATAAAATGACAAAGATGGGGAAAAAGCAGTGCAGAAAAGCTGGAAATTCAAAAAATCAGAGCTCATCTACCCCTCCAAAGGAACGCAGTTCATCGCCAGCAAAGGAACAAAGCTGGACGGAGAATGACTTTGACGAGTTGAGAGAAGAAGACTTCAGTGGATCAAACTTCTCAGAGCTAAAGAAGTAACTACATAACCAGTGCAAAGAAACTAAAAACCTTGAATAAAGAGTAGATGAATGGATAACTAGAATAATCAATGTGGAGAACACCTTAAAAGAACTGATAGAGATGAAAACCATAACACAAGAACTACGTGACAAATGCACAAGATTCAGTAACCGACTCAATCAACTGGAAGAAAGAGTATCAGCGACTGAAGATCAAATGAAGGAAATGATGCGAGTAGAGAAGTGTGGAGAAAAAAGAGTAAAAAGAAATTAACAAAGCCTCCAAGAAATATGGGATTATGTGAAAAGACCAAATCTATGTCTGATTGGTGTGCCTGAAAGTGACGGGGAAAATGGAACCAAGTTGGAAAACACTCTTCAGGATATCATCCAGGAGAACTTCCCCAACCTAGTAAGGCAGGCCAACATTCAAATTCAGGAAATACAGAGAACTCCACAAAGATACTCCTGGAGAAGAGCAACTTCAAGACACCTAATTGCCAGATTCACCAAAGTTGAAATGAAGGAAAAAATGTTAAGGGCAGCCAGAGAGAAAGGTCAGGTTATACACAAAGGGAAGCCCATCAGACTAACAGCAGATCTCTCAGCAGAAACTCTACAAGCCAGAAGAGAGTGGGGGCCAATATTCAACATTCTTAAAGAAAAGAATTTTAAACCCAGAATTTCATATCCAGCCAAACTAAGTTTCATAAGTGAAGGAGAAATAAAATCCTTTACAGACAAGCAAATGCTTAGAGATTTTGTCATCACCAGGCCTGCCCTACAAGAGATCCTGAAGGAAGCACTCAACATGGAAAGGAACAACCGTTACCAGCCATTGCAAAAACATGTCAAAATGTAAAGTCCATCGATGCTAGGAAGAAACTGTATCAACTAGCTAGCAAAATAACCAGTTAATATCACAATGACAGGATCAAGTTCACACATAACAATATTAACCTTAAATGTAAATGGACTAAATCCTCCAATTAAAAGACACAGACTGGAAATTGGATAAAGAATCTAGACCCATCAGTTTGCTGTATTCAGGAGACCCATCTCACATGCAGAGACACACATAGGCTCAAAATAAAGGGATGGAGGAAGATCTACCAAGCAAATGGAAAACAAAAAAAAAAAGCAAGGGTTGCAATCCTAGTCTCTGATAAGACAGACTTTAAGCCATCAAAGATCAAAAGAGACAAAAAAGGCCATTACATAATGGTAAAGGGATCAATTCATCAGAAAGAGCTAACTATCCTAAATATATATGCACCCAATACAGGAGCACCCAGATTCATAAAGCAAGTCCTTAGAGACTTACAAAGAGACGTAGACTCCCATACGACAATAATGGGAGACTTTAACACCCCACTGTCTATATTAGACAGATCAATGAGACAGAAAGTTAACAAGGTTATAAAGGAATTGAACTCAACACTGCACCAAGTGGACCTGTAGATGTCAATAGACATCTACAGAACTCTCCACCCCAAATCAACAGAATATACATTCTTCTCAGCACCACATCACACTTATTCCAAAATTGATCACATAGTTGGAAGTAAAGCATTCCTCAGCAAATGTAAAAGAACAGAAATTATAACAAACTGTCTCTCAGACCACAGTGCAATTAAACTAGAACTCAGGACTAAGAAACTCAATCAAAACCGCTCAACTACATGGAAACTGAGCAACCTGCTCCTGAATGACTACTGGGTACATAACAAAATGAAGGCAGAAATAAAGATGTTCTTTGAAACCAATGAGAACAAAGATATAACACACCAGAATCTCTGGGACACATTTAAAGCTATGTGTAGAGGCAAATTTATAGCACTAAATGCCCACAAGAGAAAGCTGGAAAGATCTAAAATTGACACCCTAACATCACAATTCAAAGGACTAGAGAAGCAAGAGCAAACACATTCAAAAGCTAGCAGAAGGCAAGAAGCTAGCATTAGGCAAGAAACTAAGATCAGAGCAGAACTGAAGGAGAGAGAGACACAAAAAAACATCCAAAAAACCAATGAATCCAGGAGCTGGATTTTGAAAAGATCAACAAAATTGATAGACTGCTAGTGAAGACTAATAAAGAAGAAAAGAGAGAAGAATCATATAGTTGCAATAAAAAATGACAAAGGGGATATCACCACCAATCCCACAGAAATACAAACTACCATCAGAGAATTCTATAAACACCTCTATGAAAATAAACTAGAAAACCTAGAAGGAATGGATAATTTCCTGGACATTTACGCTCTCCCAAGACTAAACCAGGAAGAAATTGAATCCCTGAATAGAACAATAGCAGGCTCTGAAATTGAGGCAATAATTAATAGCCTACCAACCAAAAAAAGTCCAGGACCAGATGGATTCACAGCCGAACTCTACCAGAGGTACAAGGAGGAGCTGGTACCATTCCTTCTGAAACAATTCCAATCAATAGAAAAAGAGGGAATCCTCCCTAACTCATTTTACGAGGCCAACATCATCCTGATACCAAAGCCTAACAGAGATACAACCAAAAAAAAGAGAATTTTAGACCAATATCCCTGATGAACATCGATGCAAAAATCATCAATAAAATACTGGCAAACCGAATCCAGCAGCACATCCAAAAGCTTATCCACCATGATCAAGTGGGCTTCATCCCTGGGATGCAAGGCTGGTTCAACATACGCAAATAATATACGTAATCCAGCATATAAACAGAACCAAAGACCAAAACTACCTGATTATCTCAATAGATGCAGAAAAGGCCTTTGACAAAATTCAACAGCCCTTCATGCTAAAAACTCTCAATAAATTCAGTATTGATGGAACGTATTTCATAATAATAAGAGCTATTTATGACAAACCCACAGCCAATATTATACTGAATGGGCAAAAACTGGAAAAATTCCTTTTGAAAACTGGCACAAGACAGGCATGCCCTCTCTCATCACTCCTATTTAACATAGTGTTGGAAGTTCTGGCTAGGGCAATCAGGCAAGAGAAAGAAATCAAGGGGATTCAGTTAGGAAAAGAAGAAGTCAAATTGTCCCTCTTTGCAGATGACATGATTGTATATTTAGAAAATCCCATTGTCTCAGCCCAAAATCTCCTTAAGCTGATAAGTAACTTCAGCAAAGTCTCAGGATACAAAATCAATGTGAAAAAATCACAAGCATTCTTATACACCAGTAACAGACAAACAGAGAGCCAAATCAGGAATGAACTCCCATTCACAATAGTTTCAAAGAGAATAAAATACCTAGCAATCCAGCTACAAGGGATGTAAAGGACCTCTTCAAGGAGAACTACAAACCACTGCTCAGTGAAATAAAAGAGGACACAAACAAATGGAAGAACATACCATGCTCATGGATAGGAAGAATCAATATTGTGAAAATGGCTATACTGCCCAAGGTAATTTATAGATTCAATGCCATCCCCATTAAGCTACCAATGACTTTCTTCACAGAATTGGAAAAAACTGCTTTAAAGTTCATATGGAACCAAAAAAGACCCCACATTGTCAAGACAATCCTAAGCCAAAAGAGCAAAGATGGAGGCATCACTCTACCTGACTTCAAACTATACTACACAGCTACAGTAACCAAAGCAGCATGGTACTGGTACCAAAACAGAGATATAGACCAATGGAACAGAACAGAGTCCTCAGAAATAATACCACACATCTACAGCCATCTGATCTTTGACAAACCTGACAAAAACAAGAAATGGGTAAGGATTCCCTATTTAATAAATGGTGCTGGGAAAATTGGCTAGCCATAAGTAGAAAGCTGAAACTGGATCATTTCTTTACTCCTTATATAAAAATTAATTCAAGATGGATTAGAGACTTAAATGTTAGACCTAATACCATAAAAACCCTAGAAGAAAACCTAGGTAATATCATTCAGGACATAGGCATGGGCAAGGACTTCATGTCTAAAACACCAAAAGCAACAGCAACAAAAGCCAAAATTGACAAATGGGATCTAATTAAACTAAAGAGCTTCTGCACAGCAAAGGAAACTACCATCAGAGTGAACAGGCAACCTACAGAATGGGAGAAAATTTTTGCGATCTACTCATCTGACAAAGGGCTAATATCCAGAACCTATAAAGAACTCAAACAAATTTACAAGAAAAAAAGCAACCAACCCCATCAAAAAGTGGGCAAAGGATATCAATAGACACTTCTCAAAAGAAGACCTTCATACAGCCAACAGACACATGAAAAAATGCTCATCATCACTCGCCATCAGAGAAATGCAAATCAAAACCACAATGAGATACCATCTCACACCAGTTAGAATGGCAATCATTAAAAAAGTCAGGAAACAACAGGTGCTGGAGAGGATGTGGAGAAATAGGAACACTTTTACACTGTTGGTGGAACTGTAAACTAGTTCAACCATTGTGGAAAACAGTGTGGCAATTCCTCAAGGATCTAGAACTAGAAATACCATTTGACCCAGCCATGCCATTACTGGGGATATACCAAAAGGATTATAAGTCATGCTGCCATAAAGACACATGCACACATATGTTTATTGTGGCACTATTAACAATAGCAAAGACTTGGAATCAACCCAAATGTCCATCAGTGACAGATTGGATTAAGAAAATGTGGCACATATACACCATGGAATACTATGCAGCCATCAAAAAGGATGAGTTTGTGTCCTTTGTAGGGACATGGATGCAGCTGGAAACCATCATTCTCAGCAAACTATCACAAGAACAGAAAACTAAATGCCACATGTTCTCACTCATAGGTGGGAACTGAACAATGAGATCACTTGGACACAGGAAGGGGAGCATCGCACACCGAGTCCTATTATGGGGAGGGGTAGGGGAGAGGGATAGCATTAGGAGATATACCTAATGTAAATGATGAGTTAATGGGTGCAGCACACCAACATGGCACATGTATATATATGTAACAAACCTGCACGTTGTGCACAGGTATCCTAGAACTTAAAGTATAATATTAAAAAAAAAAAAAAAAAAAAGACTACAATAGAGTTTTTTTCTGGACAGTTATTTAATCATTCAATTCTTTAATTCTCTTATGAAATGGGAATAATATCCAATTACATCAAAAATAATATTAAAACATTTAATGTATCATAAAGTACTTATGTAGATAGAAACTACAATTACTATAAGTATATCGGAATTTTTTTTAAAGTTTTCATGTCTGCCATTAGCATACACTTGAAAACAAGTATCTCCATCAGAGAAAAACAGTAAGAAAAATTTATGATTTAGGTTTTTGTCATTTTTGTTCTTAAGGTTCCATGTTACTTTTAAAGTTGCACTGTAGACCTTGATCATATTTGTTGATCAAGGATGTATAAAATGGAGTATCTTTAATGAGAAAGCAAGATTTATGGATTGCATAATGTCTTTGGGAAATAAAAACACATTTTTATATATTAATAGTCACTAATGGCCTATACTCACGACAGCAATGGCTAGGCAAATAAATAAATGATTTGCTGGTTTATTTGAAGTGTAAGTAGAGGATAATCTAACAATTTGTTCATTATTCTTATCTGCTGATGCCTTTACTTCTCAACTTCATGATAGAAAAGCTGAATGCAAACTGAATATTCTTATGTTAAATTACATTTTAAATGGCCTGGGTCAGTTTGTGCTTACCTTATAGTTTACATTCTGTTTATATCTACATTTTTATTCTGTGTTTCCATAAAGTAGACACTAGGCAATTAACATACAGTAACACCCCACTTACCCGGAAGGTCCAGCTTGTCAGAAGTGTCTGATAAAGGCCTCAGAGAAGCCAAAAATATCTACACCAAAGCCCTGCATTAAGGCTCTTAGAGATTCAGGCAAACCTTATTGACTTTTTAAATATGCATTTCTTTTAAAGCTTAGTTATCTGGCTTCTCAGCCTCTGATAGATTAGCAGAAGCACATCAGAAAAGGTCAGAAGCTGTCTGAGGCAGGTAAAGTACGAGCAGATGTGATGGCTGACAGCCTTTTACCACATTATCCAAAAAATCCAGGTCTATAATGATTGTCCTGCATCCCAAGAAAGGGCAAAATGATGTTAATGATGCTTGGAATTTTCTGGTTAAGTCACACATTTTAAAACAATTGCCCCCAAATGTGGTTAAGTTGAGGTAGCTGTAAAATTGATTGATTTGTGATAGCACAAGTGTGTGTGTAATTGGCAATGGCTTCTCCAGGTAGGCAGGCACCATGTAAAATGGATCTTAGTAAAGAAGAAGAAACTCACTAGAAACAGAAAAAGAGGCATATATTTTGAGAAGAGGGAACATCATTATCTACTTTTAGTGACTTGAAAGAGGGGTGAATGGTGAGTTTTCTGGTATGACTAGGGTACAGAATATAAGTAAAAAGGTAACCAAAAGCCTGCTTTCATCTCTTTCTTTTAAGTCTTTAATTATTGCTAAAATCTCCTAGCCTAGCTCTATGGCTCTATCTCAAGGTGTTAAACTTCAATATTTTACAGTGCTGCAATTCAAAGACCTGTGATACGGTTTGGTTAGCAGGATGAAGGAATAGAGTGTGGCATACATAGGTATGCAGGAAGGTAAAGAGGAAAAGTCACCAATCTATATGGAAAATCTATCATAAGTTACATATTGTCCTCTGTATTTTTTATGTCTCATCGCACCTAATTTTCGCAACAGGCATAAATTACCATAATTGTTGTTATTCTCATCTCAGATGAGAAAACTGAGGTTCATAGAAACTAAATATGTAACTCATAGACAATTTATAGAGCCATTCAGTGGCAGGGCCAAATTCCATGTTCCTCAGCTGAGTGTTTTTTACTATAACATATTACTGCTAGCTTGGCAGAAGGAAAAAGGGTACACAAAAGTGAACTCTGGCTTCTAGTAACAAACTTTACCTACTGCAAAATAATAATGGCTTGAATTCCTGAATAGATTTATACAAACAAATATATTATGTGCCAGTGATATTGATAATGGCCCAGTATTAATTGAGCACCTATTATATGGTAAGCAACATTTCTTACACACCTTGTTAGTTAGGGATGACTATTCTCAGATTAAAAAGAAGAAATTGTGGCCATGAGAGTTTAATTTGCCTTTGGGGACATAATTGTAAGTAGTGAAGCTGGATGAACTTTCCCCTACTTTGTTATGGTGCTTCTCTGATGTCCCCAAAATAATTAAGTTTAATGGAAGAAAATGGGAAGTTGCCTGGGATTGGGAAATGAGTACTTAATGTTAGCAGTGAACAACAGATTTCTCATTACTGTCTATAATCAGCTGTATATGTGTATATCTATCTTTGGGAGTAGGAGACCCATAATTCTTCATGTTTGTTCCTACAGTTATGTAACTGGCTATAAACAGGCAGTGGTTTTAAAGGTCTCTACATCACACAAACTTCTGCTATTGTTCTAAGTTTTATAATAGCCAAACTTCTATTTTACCCAAACCAAGTGAGATGCTGGGGGCAGTATTAACCTATTCGAGATTATCAGCAGTGAAGAAAAAAAAAAAAAAGCTAACAGCCACAAAATCTTCTCAAGCTTTTGAAATGATGTGTTTGAGAGAAAGGGTGTAATCTCCATTTAGAGACCTGATCTTAGTGTTGAGTCTTTCAATAATTCAGGTTATGACTTTATATGAGTTCACCAACGTGATCATTTTCCCCTCATATGTTACAATAATAGTTCTAGTATTATCCATTTTTTTTTTCTGGTCTGAAAAAAATCTGTAGGATCAAAAAAAAAAAAAATCCCAAGATTTGAGCCTTGTTGCTTCTTAATTATGAGACATTGATCAATTACAATGCCTTGATTCTTAATTTTCTCATCTATAAAGTTTAGCTACCTGGCTGGACTACCTAATAGAATTGTTTTAAGGATCAAAATGAAATAATGAACTGGAAGCATACTAAATTGTATAAAATCCTGCAAGTCATTAAAAAAATTCACACAAATGTCTTGTACATTGTAAACATATTAAATATTTATGGAATGTATACCAGACAAGGGGCCAGTATTGAATACGATTTCGGAGTGCAGCCCCTATGTCAGACTGCCTTAATTCAAAAACTGACTCCACAACTTACTAGGTGAATAAATTTGGAAAAGTTACTTAACCTCTTCATGCCTCTGTTTTCAGATGTATGAAACAAAGCAAGTAATATTTGTCTCTTGGCTACTGAAGAATTAAATAAGACATCCCATGGAGAGTGCATGGCACTGTGTTGAGCACTTGGACGACATTAAATAGCAAAAGACATTAACATTGTTCTTTTCCTAAGCTTCACATGAAAGCAATAAAGTGATGGAAGAGATTTAGAAGGATTCATCTTTTGAAAGCTTGCGAGTGAGTGTGTGGCGGTAGGGGTGGTTAATTTATATGGATACAGAGAGTTTGAATCAACAGCTTCTGTTTCATTCTATTATTTGTGAAAGGATAAGGAACATAAATACTACCAGGGGATTTATCCAAGAATATAGCCACCTGTGTTAATTTTTCACTTCTTTCCCATTGGAGGAACCCATAAGGAGTACTAAAAGTAAAGACTATAGGAGAGGCAAGAGGTTCAAAAACATTGGGTAGGATATGCTAGTCATTTAATAGATGTATTTGTAACAGACAATATGAGTGGAAAATTGAACACATGCAAATGATGTTCTTTTCTGTCTGGAGTATCCTTCCGTTCTTTCTCTGCCTGATGAACCTCTCAATTCCTTCCAATACCCAAGAGTCCTTCCCTGCCATGCAGGTTGGTCCAAGGACCCCTTCTTCACTGTACTAACGTTAATCCCCATGCATTCTTGCTGCATTTTATCCAACACTAAAATTATCTGCCTATTTGTTGGTTTCTCTTTCCAGAATATAAATTCCTCAAAGACAAGGACCCTCCTCATCTTTACTTTCCCGGGACAGTGTCTATCAATAAATGTTTATTAAAGTAGACTAAGTTGTTTTCTTAATTATATTAATACATCTTAAGTATTAATATAACTTTATATTATATAACTTTTAAAGAAGTTCAAAATCTGGTCTATAATTTTCTTGGCCAAATGTATGACTCACAACACTTTTATAATTTCTAATGACAAAATAAAATCTGCTAATCTTCATAGTTATCACTATATTCATTTTATAGATATGCTTGACAAAAACTCTTGATTTCCTATCACTTTTTGTAAACAAGCTATCTGTTGTTGACTTAGATTTACAGCACAACTTGAAAGAATCAGCTTCTGTTGACTAACTTTCAGTATGTCTCTGATAGAAAGCCCGTTTTTCTAACTGCCTGCTATTAACAACTGCCCTGAAGCTAACTTCCTTAAGGCATACAACAGGTGTTATTTATAAACTAATGATATTCATAGCTCAGAATGGGCTCTTCTTTATAAAAAAAGAAAAGGATGTATATTCCCTTAGTACAACTACGTTGAGCTGTAAAAATAGCTGTTTCTGTTTTTCTGCTTTGTTTACCTGATACTTCCGTTCAATCAAGAAGACTTTCAACCATGGTAGACAAAACCTCCACCTGCTAAACTTCCTTTTCCAGAAATCTGTGCAGGCTTTCCTAAGATTACATAGACTACATGGTTACTTTTGCAAGATGATTGGCAATTTGACAATTTATAATAACACAATTTTTTTATGCTCCACACATGAGAAATCATAAGCAACAGGTATAAAGTTTTTCACCAAAACTGAACAGTTATAATGCACTTTTCATGTAAATAAATGTAGGTACTGGGAATGAATTTCACAAGAAAAATAATCTCCTCCATGGATATTCATTTATTTATTAGAATTTCATTTTATACAATGTATATGGATCTTTCTGCCCCAATCCTCATATGACATAAAATTAAGAATTATAGGCCAGGTGCAGTGGCTCATGCCTGTAATCCCAGCACTTTGGGAGGCCGAGGTGTATGGATCACCTGAGGTCAGGAGTTCAAGACCAGCCTGGCCAACATGTTGAAACCCTGTCTCTACTAAAAATACAAAAATTAGCCAGGCGTAGTGGCACATGCCTGTAGTCTCAGCTACCAGAGAGGCTGAGGTGGGAGGATTACGTGAACATGGGAGGTGGAGGATGTAGTGAGCCAAGATCATTCCACTGCACTCCATATATATATATATGTATGTATGTATTATTTTCCTCATTGGCATCTGCAGACTCCATGCATGAAACAATGATAGAAGGTCAGTAGTTTAAATATGTAATATTTTTATATGTGTAATGCTTATGTGAGCCCACATTTTTGGATATAGAATGGAAAACATTTACAATTAAGAAGAAAATGTATCATATACTCAATGGAAATGGACGATTCTAGTAAAAGATTAGAGACAGCAAGAAGCTATAATTCAAGAATGACAGAAAGAAAGTTACAATAAAAAGTATAGGATTATCTATCTGCATTCATATTCCTGTGCACACTTAATCAGCCATTGATGGCTATACAAAATAGAATACACATTCCCTTGCAAAATAATACAATAGTGATTTCATTAAACTTGTTATTATTGAAAATTGCATTGTAGGAAATCCACCAGCCAATCACCTTCAGAACAATTTGCTTATGTCCATCTAGAATGAAAGGGTTGCTGCACAGCTGTGTTTAAGACTGTGTAATGACTTTAAATCTAGGACACAGACTCTTTTTGCATGTCCAATCAATTTGTTAGGAATCTGATCCTGTGCTAATAGGGCTGTGTGCATTAAAATTCATTCTTTGAAAATTATATCTGAACTGGATGCTGCATACAGCTTTTGAAATATATCAACTTGGTTTTGCCTTTACTTCATTTTCTAGAAGAGGCTATTTCTTTTCTTTGAGGAGACTACTGTTTTCAGAGGCATAAATTGAAGACTAGAAAATGTTCACATACTGGTGCTGTGAATTTCTAAATTAGTATGTGTTGATTGTAAACTAGCCAAATTCAAATACATGAAGGATATTCCCCGACTTTTAAGGAAGTCCATGTGGGCTTCAAACAATGCATTCTTAACTAATTTTAGAATTGCGACGACATGTGGTGAGTTCTAATAGCAATTCCACTTTCAATGCAAGAAGTGCTTGAAACAAGATTATCAGCCAAATCATAAACATAAACACCAGGAAATCAGGAATTCGTGGTCACAAACGAAAAGTGAGATCATAAAGTTCTCTATAATACCTAATCAGTGAAACAAACATTAAACTTTTTGTTTCCATTAGAAAACTCTTTGAAAACTTAAAGTGCAAACTAATTTATTAGCTGTCAACCAATGCAATGAGTTTCTTGGCTTTTTAATCATTTTATGTTATAGTTACACAGTCTTTGTTTTGGATGTCATGGAAATAATCAATATATTACTGCAACAGTCTAAACTTTGCCTACAGTCATATGACTCTAGCTTGTTTTTATAATACTGTAATGCAGCACTAAAACTCTACCAACCAGTGTTGGACATGATGCTGTTCGAATCATAACAGTGAATGAAGCATGAAATGTCGTGACATGATTATCATTCCTCATGAAACAAGTCTTATAATTATCATGTCCTGATTATTCAAGCTAGTGAAGAAGCCAAAATACTGCATACAACTACATTGGTAATATCAAAATCTCATCTGACCCAGTTCAGTCAAATGCAGTTTCACTTGACCTTCACAGGAAGGCCTCCTGTGCTGAAGGAGTAACCTTTCTTTCTTGTGCTGTGAAAGAGGCATAACATGTGGTTATCAGTTATGCGAATAAGTGATAACAGTGGTTATCAGTTAAGTGACTAAAGGTTAAACCACTAGACGATCAAGCAAAAGAAGCCAGTAAGGAGGCCTAAGCTGCAAAGTCCATGAAGGCAGTAGCTATATTTTACAAATTTATCTTTCTACCCATCAAGCACATGGTTGTGCAGATCCTTGGATATATTTTTTTGAATTGATTTAATTGATTGGATTATGTAACAGATCACCCTACTCAGGACAGAAGTTCCTCAAATCAACCAAAACCATGATATTGGTGTGCTTAGTCTTTCAATCATACTGTGAAAAGGCAGGAGTGTTGTTTACCCTTTAAACCCCTTGAATCCTTTGGAAAATGAGACAGAGTAGAAATGAATGCCTAAATAAATAAAATTAGGAAGTTAATTATGCTTTTCATACTATTAACTGATTTCAGAATTCTAGGTTATCAAAAAATACTTGTCTATTTGTAATAGAAATATAGACACTAGGTGGCTTTCATAGACTAAGAAAACGAGAGGAAAATCTTGAAGCATCTGTGGACTATAAATAAGGTTTGGGAAATAGACAGATTTGTAATTGAGAGAGAGAACTTTTGATGAATTAAATGTTCTGACTCTGTTCTTCATCCATGATTCTCTCTTCCTCCCTCTAATTCACAAAGTCTTCTAGAGTGACTGAGCTTTAGGAACAATCATGACAAAGATAGATCCTTAAGATTCATTCGCTGATGCTTCTGTCAGCTACTTTCTTTTTCTTTTTGAATGTAATTTAATTTTAAGTTCCAAGATACACATGCAGGACATGCAGGTTTGTTACATAGGTAAACGTGTGCCATGGTCGTTTGCTGCACCTATCAACCCACCACCTAGGTATTAAGCCCCCCATGCATTAGCTATTTATCCTGATGCCCTCCCTTCCCCCACCTCCACAACAGGTCCCGGTGTGTGTTTTTCCCCTCCATGTGCCCACGTGTCCTCATTGTTCAGCTCCCACTTATAAGTGAGAACATGTGGGGTTTGGTTTTCTGTTCCTGTGTTAGATTGCAGAGGATAATGACTTACAGACCCATCCTTGTCCCTGCAAAGGACATGATCTTGTTTCTTTTCATGGCTGCATAGTATTCCATGGTGTATATGTACATTTTCTTTATACAGTCTATCATTGATGGACATTTGGGTTGATTCCATGTCTTTGCTATTGTGGCTAGTGCTGCTATGAACATACATGTGCATGTATCTTCGTAATAGAAGGATTTATATTCTTTTGGGTCTATATCCAGTAATGAGATTGCTGGGTCAAATGATATATAAGTTACCAGACACTCATTAAGACAGTGGGAGTCAAGCATACAAGACGAGTGTGTGTATTTCACACAGAAAAATCTGCTTTGCTCTGTTCACTCCATACCACAGAAGGAGCTACTTTTGTCCCTGTAATTCATGTAACCTGATTTTCCATACATTAACAAAACAATCTGCTGAATTAGACATTCTTTAGTATCCAATATAATTTATAAATTTAAATATTCTGTAATTGAGCTTCTTTTTCTTCCTCAAAGGGCAATCACCATCTGATTTAACAAGTGGGAAATTTTTCTCTTACTTTTCCCCTATTTATTTATATTTTAAATTTAAACTTAAAACATTTTCTTGTGGAGAAAGATGTAACAATACTTTCTATAGAAAGAAAATAAGCAAATAAATGAAAATAACTAGAAAACAGAAAATAACCACTGCATACTTTCTCAAATTTGAATGATAGTTTAGGCCATTAGCTTTCTGTATATATTTCTTATATTAAAAGCATAACAAATCTTTTACTTTCTTCAATTAAAATGCTGCTATTCAGTATAGCCTCTGTCTTACCTCTTTCTAAAGTGCTGAACTCTTGAGTGAAAGATACATTTCTGATTATTAACAGCTTTGAATTATCTTTACTTTTTATTAATACTTGGTATATACACTTTTGATATTAGGTGACTTAAACTTCATTGCACATATTTATGTCATGACCAGCATTTTAAAACTTGACCATGTGTGTGAATATTAAAAAGTACTGAGCATTGTATAGCTAAATCTGCAGGAAGCTATATGACATATTTTAATGTTTTCTAAGTCAACTATATATACTTTCTTAGCAAATTACTGATTTATTTTAGATATAAAGAAAAGGTTATTTAAAAAGAAAATTCTGGTAGGAATTCCCAAATAGTAACAACTCATTGAAACCAATTTCACTTTTGCAAGTAGAAAACATGCCTTAGTTTTGGGATGTAAATTTCGTCATTGAACCAATTGAGTGCATTTAGCAAGTTATGTTTTTAAAATCTGCTACAATAATACAATCTCACAAACCTTTCATTTAATATTTATGTGTATCTACTTCCTTTGCTTCTGTCCTCATGTAAGGTGTTTGCAGACCTTATACTGTAAACTGGAATTCCAGATGCATTGAAGGTTTGTAAATCAAATGTTTTTGTCAGTCATTGATTCTCAGGGAGCTAGTTTGCTAAACTAGGTTGTATAACTACTAAAATCTGTAGCATGTTTCAGCTGGCTTGTCAGTTAGACTGAAAGTCTACAGGCTACAAATACACTTTAAACAGATAACACTGTCATAAACAGGAAAAGTAAGGCACTTCATGTTCAAGAGGAAACAGTTATGAAAGAAAACAGGGTTACAAATATATATATTTACATGTGTGTGTGTGTATATATATATAGTACTATATAGTCTAAATTGTATATGTCTGTTCTTGTAGGATCTGTTTAGAATGACATTTCAATTTTAAACAATTCATGAATAATGAGCTTTCCACTGAGGGTGGGCTGCAGAAACTTTGTATTAGGGTATGAGTGGCTCTCATGCAGATACACAAAAACAAACAATTCTCACAGACCTTGAGGTTTAAGCCATATCAAGTTATAATGAAGTAAACAGGTATAAGCACATAAGAGAAAACAATAGCCTTGCTGGTCTTGTGAGATGCTTCTATGTATATGAAATAGCTGAAATATTACCATTTCAAGGATCCCTGCCTTTCTTTTTCTTCTAAGAGAATCGCCACCTGCACAGTTTCTGCAGTACACTTCAGAAGATATCTTTCCACTTACCTGAAATAAAGAACAACAACAGAAGAATTTAAACATCATTTCATGGTAAATTTGTTTTTGGAAACTTAATTAAAGAAAAAAAATACTTGTTTTATATAATAAACATGTTTCTAAAATGCTGTATATGCATTGAAGTTTATAAATCAAATTTTGCTTTCCCCTTGTCCTGACATTACAGCTTTAGCTTATTTTTAAAATCTGATAGTTCATTGGTCCTCCCACCTCATAAAATTATTTAAATTTCTTGCACAAACCAGATTTTCCCAGACTACATGTGCTCATTCTACCAGGACAAGGTCTCAGTGTAATTCAGAAGGTGAAAATAACCTGGTCTCTTCATGATTTAATCATTTAGTTAGTCTTTCATTCTTTTATTTATTCACCAAATATCTACTGACCCTTAATGTGTGTCAGCCTCTTTGCTAGGCCTGGCAGTTTAACTGGAACCAAGACACTCTCTCTGATGTTAAAGATCTCATATTGCATTTAATCGTTCTTGTAGGCAATCTGTACATCTACCAAACAGGACTACTGCTTGGTCTAGGGCAGGCTCAACAGTCTAACACAGAAGAGTTTTTCTTTGGCCTTCAGTTTTGTTCTCAGTTCACAACATTAGTGCAAAGATATGTCTCCTAGCCATGGTCCCGGACAGAACAGGGAAAGTCAGGGACACAGTGGTAAACTGCATTTGAGCAGGCTGCCAAATCATCTGCAGGGACTTCACTGCTGAGATAATAGATGCCCACACCCAGCTCCTAGCAGGCTGCATCAGTACCACTGTAGATGGCATTTCCCTATGGCACCTCTCAGTGGTGCAATCAGACCTTTAAAATACCTCAACTGAACTTTGACTCCCCCTGCCTTCCCATAAGAACTCCCATCTTTCTTCATTGTTGACCTCCAATTACCACCCACACATCATGCCTTTTATGCTGCAAACCAAATGATCCAAACAGGGTAGTCCCAGTCACCAGAGCAAAAAAGAAAATTACTTTCTGCTTTGGATGAAAGCTGTATTAGTCCCTTGGGGATTTATACCCTGGCATTTCTTCTCTGCCATTGGAGGTTAACAGTGTATATTCTATCTTAGCATCCACAGTGAGCACTGGAAGCTCTTGGCTTTCATCCCACCCAATCTGAGAACAGGAACTGAGTTCTTTTCAGTGGGCATGTGACAAATGAAGCTGTTATCAATGTACAATAGAAGTTACTAAAGCTATCACAGAGGGTTGTGAGATGAGCAAAACCACATTATAGCACTGCATGTAGCTGCTGTTTTGGTGGAGACTGAGCCAATGCACCCTAGTAAATGAAAACGATTAGATGGGAATTGGCAAGTGAAGTGACTGCTAGAATGATTGCATTTAGAAGGGCAGCTAAGAGAGCAAAGAACAGCTTTCTAGCATTCTTAGATAGGGTTTAGTTGGTTTGGGTAGAAGAAATGTGTGTTATTCAATTAGATATTTTGAGATGTTTATTTCACTTATTTGATTTCCAAGTGAGTTAAGAGTTTTAAAAATGCAAGTTTCAGAAAGGTATTGAAAGTATATCTTAAGAGAATTCTAAATGACTATGGAAATATAAAGTGCTTTTCCGCACACTACTACCCTTGCCCTCATGTTACCAAGAGACAATGATGAACTTCAACGAATTGCTATGTAAAATAGGTGAGCATAACTAACCCTATGTACTGGTATTAAGACAAACTAGATTATACTGTATTAAAAATTTTCACTGACTTGCAAGAAAGAAAAATGTGGTATCTCATGCTTATGTGGCTACTCATGTCTTTAAATACTGGCTTTTCTTAGTCAAATATCTTTAGATTAAGTAATGAGACATACTCTGTGATACCAATGCTCGACCTATCACAATTGTGTTTCCTGGCCAAATTATTGACCGTCTGATGGGAGGTGAGCTAAAGGCTAGTACGTTTCAATATAGTTTCAAAGGGACCATGGTGGGGCTAGGAAAATAATAATAATGAAGCATGATGATTACTTTTACATTTACAAGGCTTCAAATTCTCTGGGAACCAGCAATAGTTTTTAAAAACTAACAGGCAGAGGCTGCTGAAGATGATTTTTGGTGGAATCAGGAGGAGAAACAACCTGATATTCTGCAATCTACATTGTGGACTGATTAAGTGCTCCAGAGCGAGAATACCTGGATTTGAAACCCACTCTGAATCTTATCAGCTTGGGAAAGTTACTTAAACTATATGGACCTCAGTTTCTCCATCTATAATATGATAATAATACCTGTACCTATATCAAAAAAGTGTTTAGACTATGACTGTTCATGATATAAGCACAGTACATGTTAGCTATTATTATTATTATTTCTTGGGTAATCTCAGTTGCATCTTCTTTGCTTCATCGTAGGGAAGATAGGCTTGAGATCAAAGTGAAAGTGTACTACGCTTACAAAATTTGTATTCTATGGTTGAGCCCAGAATAGGCCGATTGAACTTCTCTTAGGCAATAATAACTCAAGGAGCTCACTGAAGGAGGGAGGTGGTGGTAAGAGATGAGAATAACATTGATGCATTACAATTGTGTGGCTTTTACTGTTTCCTGAACGTTTCATGGCTATGCTCTCAAGTAGTTCATATGAAGAGGTTGGGAAAGAGATATCATGAGAACATAAAGGAAATTATGGGTAGACGCTTGTGTAGATTCAAGTAGAATTTCTCAACTCACAGGACAGGAACAACATTCTGAGTCTTAATATCCCAGGGGAGCATTAGTAAAACTTTGCTACTTAGGCCAGGAAATGAACTGAACAACATTTTCTTTTCAGGTTGTCACTGGCGTGAAATGATAAAGTTTTAATAGTCTTGCAGTGTATAGATTATTTTCAATGGGAATAGAATATGTGTTAGGAGACAATGGGACCATGTGGCAGGTGAGCCTTTGTTTCTAGTACCTGGGGCAGGAATATAAAGGGAGGCCTATTGTCATATATCTAAATGTTTGAATGTTATAAATCAAGGTAATAAAGTGATAATAAAATATACTCTGTCTTCCAACCTTGGCAATTTATCTTTACATTGACTTGCAAGGCCAGCTTAACATTTACAATTCTTAGGCCACTTGGAGTTCTAGATCAGAACATGTTGCAAGAAGACCTGGCCCCAGCTCAAACCCCTGACCCATGGGCTTCCTCGTGTTTCTTCCCACCACTGACTCAGTCAACACAATGAGGAAACGCATCCATGTGGACATTCCAAGGCTCCACATCCAAGCTTTGTCTACTCTCCAGTCAAACAACTTCCCCTTGGCCATTCCTTCTGGCCTGGAGATGTGCACACTAGTTGTTATGGTGAGCACTTAGAAAAACAAGCCTAGGAAAGAGGTCCATACAGATTCTGGAAGTGAGTTCAGGGATACTTGGGCAAGTAATTTTAAATTCATCTGAAGCAGGATCATAGTCTAGAAGGGCTGCGGTAGGCCCAGGGTGGGCTTATCTCTTTGACCCCCAAGGATTTCTGACTCCCTCAGTGTAGGTATAACTGGTGGGGAAGATATCCTAAAGCATGAGACTCACAGAGGGATGCCTCTTACTCAGGGATAATTGTCATACTGCTCCATGGTGTCTTGACTAACATTCACAACAGAGAAGAAAATAAGATTTTCTAAAAATAACCAAGGTCATCATTGACTTTCAAGTGTATATTGAACATTAGCCATAAGAAACTCACTACCACACATTCTAATTGCATCCCTACTGCCTCTCTCATTGTTGCTATTGTTTTGCTTTTTTGCCCCCTTCTGACGTTGTAATTCTCTTTCAGTTTTCAATAGAAACGTTGCCACGTGGAGAGCATAATGAAGCAGCTGCTTAACAGTTGCAACTAAAATACAAGACAGTTTAAACCAAAAAGTCTCCTCCAAGGAACCTTGGGATATGAAGAAGAATATACCTAAATGGGGAAATGGCCAAGCATGGAAGCTAATGCTGATGGTTTCTCAGAAGTGTCATGGGATCCTCAACCATTGCCCATGATCAAGCTTTGAGTTTTCAGTCTCCACTGAAAGATGTAGCTATAAGAACCCAAGACCACAGTCTAAAAAGCAAACAGTTCAGTGCTGATTCATAAATGCTATCCCTGAAAGGGTTGTTTTCACAAAAGAGCTCCCACTGCAAGTTCCACATAAATCAAAATCATAAATAAATAATATTATGTAAGTACAAAATAGACCTAGCATCCCTAAGATAGTTTAATCAAAGCTTCAGGTATTCTGAGATCAGATTTGTTTTGATTTTCTTCAGGCTCAATTTTTTTTTACTTCATGATAATGAAACAAAAGCTTTTCTAAAAACAGACAAAAATTAATCACAGCTATCTAGGGTAAATGCCATTCACATTTCCTCAAAAAGTCACCTTGTGAACCTAATGTAATCAAAACAATGGCAGAAAAATGCTAAACTCTTGTTAAGTAACCATTAATTATTTATGAAAAGAGTTTATCACTTATAAGTAGATTTAACTCAGGCTGGATGGGGAGGAAAACACTGAAGATTTTATTTACTGGGGCTGTTGAAGTACAATTGTACATTTTTATCAAAGGAAGCTTCCTACTCCTATTGGAAATGCTGTGAATGGGCAGAATTTAATCTGGCCTGTATCTTCTACATGAATGAACCTGAGTAATAATATATAGCATATATATATAGTATAGTGTGTATATATAAAAATGTGTGTGTGTGTGTGTGTGTCTATATATATACATGCATATAGCATAGTATAGCATAGAAACTCTAATCTCTGCCAGTGTCCACATTGGCAAATTAAGAATGATTTGTGTAGCTGATACTCTAAGAATAAAAAACTATTACTAAAATCATTAAATGCTATAAGAGACTATAAGAATACTCTTATATTTAAATGTTACTTTATAATTTTAAAACATTTTAATTGATCTCATTTGATCCACGTTGATTTGTGTGACACTGTGTCAAGGAAACATTCTCATGCCTCACCATCTGTTTTCTGCAGTTTCCCGTTATTCCACCTATGAACTACAAATGGGAAATTAGCTCCATTGATAAAGAAGGGAATAGACAGGACAAGGACTTGATTTTTCCACCTATGCTCTTTCCACTAAGCCATGCTTTCTCTAATAGTAGTCTGTGGAATTTACACATGGAGGTGAACATTTTGTGTGGCTTAAATTACATTTATACACTGGGAACCCTCTTCTCACCATTTTCTCCAAAATTAAAGAAAAAGACTGTGGGGAAGAAGCATTTGCTTGGCCAATTATGGAAAGAAACTGGCTCAGGAATCTTCCCCTTGCCTTTATTTCACCTTCTGTGTTTGTGTTATCTTCATTTTTACCCCTTTTCTCAAGTTCTTCTAATTGACTTAATGGTATTATTCATTTGTTCCAATTCCCTAATCTTATTTATGTAGGTATTTGTTTATTTGTACTCATTAGGTCCTTCACAGTGTCAAATGATCTCCTTATCTTTGACTACTGCCTTATATATATTTCTATTTTCGGTTCTTTGGTACTTGATAACAAAACAAAATAAGCACAATGTTAGTGTCAGGGCTTTTAAAACTATATTAGCAATAGTATTTAGTAAACCGCTTGTCATTTTTTGCATGCATATCATACCTTACTAATATAATTTGCATCAATATTTAATTTTCATTGTTCTTCTTTAAATTGTATCATCTCCTCAACAAAGGAACATCAAACTATTTAGTCTATTTAGTCAGTTTCTTTGATATTTATCCCATTAGTGGCAATTGATCTTGCTTCTGTACTTTTCCTGTCATCATTTACAACATTTCTGTTCTACAGATGAAGTTAAAGGAAATTAAGAAACTTTCATACAGCTAGTAAAAGACTGAGCCCAGAATTAATTCAGTTGCCTGATGAGAAAGACCTGCCTCTTAGCCACTCTGCAATTCTGTCTCTACGAAACACCCTCAGTCTTGCCATCTGCCTTCTACATTTTTTTTTTCATTCCATCTATAAACCACAAATGGGGAAAAGGCGATGAAGCATAAAGCAGAGGAAGGAATAGGGATGTATGAATATTTTCTTCAATATTATAGCAATCGGTGTGCGTCTAACAGAGTGAAGGCAATTCACGTGCCTGTCCCTGGTGTTCTTCGCCGGCAATTCTGATTTTGTATATGGCACAGAGCAGGCCCTGTGATCAAGGTCTTTTCTCACACATTCATGTATCTATTATCTAGGAACCATCCCAAGTTTCATTTCATTGAAATGTTATTCTGATCACACCCAGATTTTACAGGTAATGAACCTGGCTTCGCCGGGTCCACCCCTGAGAGCCCAAGGTACTGTGGGAGTCGCCTGTTAGCAGCTACATCATCTCGGTAACTATGTGCTCCACCACCCGCATCTCTTGCTCCCCCGTACCCCACCCCTTCTCGTTCCAGCAGGGATGGAGGAGAAAATTGCATTATCTTTCCCGGCTCCATAAACTATGTCAATTTCTCTGGAAACAATATTAAATATGGTAATTTTCCCTCTCTTTTTCTTAATCTATTACATTCTCCAACCTCAGTCACAATGACCTTTGAAAGAAAACAACAGCAAAGGCGTCTGGGTAATGTCATTATGCTAATTTGCTGGCGCTAATCTGTAGAAATCAAAAAGTAGATAGTAGCGTGGGGATCACTGTAAAAGAAAACATGGCAAACCTTCCTCCCGGCTCTCCTCGGCACCTGCAGTTCACTTCACAGAGCTTTTTCTTTGCAGATTGGAAACTGACCATGACCTTACACTCATGTCCGGCCTGCACCTCTCTCACCTTAAGAAGTAATTGGCAGGGTTGGAGTTGATCTTCCGAACTCTGCCGAGAATACAGAAGAATGAGAACTCTGGCTGCCTTTCTGGGAGGGGGGCTCACAAGGTGATCTGAGAGTAATTACTGTGAGTATGCTTTGCAAAATCGGCAAAAATACAGCACTTTGCTAACCCTGATACAGCAAGAATCTGTAGAGAAGTTGAAGGTTAATAAAACAATGAAAACAAAACAAACAAACAAACAACAAACAAGTAATAATGCCACCATTTGTATTTCTCACACTCCTCAACCCCCACCTCTGCTCCTAGGCTTTCCTATGTGCCTGCTTTTCTTCCTATCAACAGAGATCTTTCACCTGCCCTCAAAGGTCTATCAGTGTTCTCAGTCTGGGATCCTCTAGGAGCGGCCAGAAGCTGCAGAATCACAGAGCAGAAAGAGGCTCTAGAAAGCATTAAGTGTTTGTGTATGGGATCTGCACTCACTCTCTGCATTTTCTGAAATGAAAGAGGAGAGAGCTGGTCAAGTGGAGCAGCTCTCCCAGGCTTGCTGGTGGTAGATCTGACCTTGCTGCTTGAGAGAATGGGATGCAAGCAAATTCCAATACCCAAATATTATCTTTGGACCCTTAAACTTGTTTTCACTTACTGCATTGTTTAAAAGTGTCTGAAACAAATTATTTTGTACAATTTCTAAAGTATGGCAATGTTCACACCGAATCATATTTCTTTTAGAAATGACAATACTATATATTCTAATTGGAATTAGGTATAAATAAATAGCCCTAATCTGTCTCATACTCAGACAGACAGCCAAGTTTGAAATTTGTCTAATAATTAGAGAAAAAAATAAAACGGTAAACTATGCACAGCGATATTTTATTTTGACATAGCTGCTCAATTTTCCTGGAGATATAAATGTGTTTAATTCATCTACATTCTCCCACATACATTCTGGCAAAATTGCTGCATTATGACAGCAGAAATGCATTAATTACTTAAATGTTGCTTAACACTATAGCACTAAAGTACTTTATACAACGTGAAAGGACAGAAGGGGTTTTTACATATTGCCAATTCATGGGTGACATTAGTAGGCTGAAAATAGCAGGAGGCAAATGTGGCTGGGGGTTAAGTGCTGTGTCTCAGAACACCTGTGTTTATTTTTTTTAATACTGCTAGTCATTGCTGGAAATAAATTCCATGGTGAGGATTTTTTTTGGGGGGGTGGGAGGTGTTGATCATTTTTATTTTAACATTTCTGAATCTAGAAAATGCGATTTTGTTGTGGGTTACCATGTATGAGCATAAAACATTTATGTTAATAGAGGATTAGGAGTAGAAACTAATAGAAAACTGGTTTGATGTGCTTTCACGTAAAAAAAAAAAAAAAAAAAAAAAAAAGTATAAAACCAGAGAAGAATACAACTGTCAGCTATTAAATACAACACAGCACAGTGAGATTAAAACCCACTTCTGGGGCAGCCCCAGATCTCCTGAGACAGCCCCAAGATAATGCAGACTGTCAGAGCACAGCCAAGCTGAATCGTACTATCCACTCCCTTACGGTTCCCAGCACCTCCCTCCATTTCCGACCCTCTCCCTCTCTGTCTCGGGATGGACTGCTGCATCATCCACCCTCCTTAACTTATCCAGTACACCCTTCCCTCAGCCAGTCCCCACAGGCTTTGCAGTTTCTCTTACAACACCAATCTGATACAGCCAGCTCCTCACTCAAAAAGGCTTATGTGGTCCCCAATGCCTTCATAACAAATGGAAATTCACTGCCATGGTTAAGCCCTTTCACAACAATCAGGCCCCACCTTGCCTGCCAGTCTTTTATGCATCTCCTCATCCCTGCCATTCTCACTGGAGCCATGGAATACTACTGCAGTACTCCATTAACATTCTCACCTCCACTTCTCTCTTTGCAATGTTCCTTCTTCCCAGAATGCCCTATGATCCCTTTTCTGGCCTCTCTAAACCCTGTCTATTCTGTCTGTTTCTCTTCAAATGTTCTTCATCCTGTGAAGTTGCCCCTGGTGCTTCTCTCCTGACCCAATCCCCATCATAGGCAACAGGTTTGTTCCTCACCCACAGCCTCATAAAACCCTGTTTCTATTACCTGCCAAGTCCCACCCTGCCTGGCCATGCCCTCACTTGTGTAGGAGCTCGCCCTCCTCCAATAGATGGTGAGGTCCTTGCCTGCAGAGCTGGCATCTGAATGATTTCCAATGTTCTGGTTCCCAAAACTATGCCTTGAACCTACCAAGTACTGAATTAATACTCGTAGACTCAAAGACTTCATTTAATCCAATTGAAAGAGACATTCGGTAGCTCCATTCTACCTAGGCAGCAGTGCTCCATCGATAACAATATGGATCACTTTAACCAATACATTATGCTACATCTGTTTGGTGCTTTATAATTCCCCAAGTGCAACCATAGTATATAAGAGACAAAAAACAAAAAACAAAACAAAACAAAAAAACACTGAAATGTCAGAGCCCCTAAGGCAGAGCTTTGGGGATGCTGGAAGCCGCTTGGGGATGTCTTCTGTTGTCTTTCAGTAGGAACAGTAACAGTAGGCTTTGGTAAGGCAGACAAAAGCTAAAACATCTCTAATTTTCTCATTCCTAAAGCTCCTCTTGCTTGGCAGTAGCTCTGGATGTGTGGGAAGGCCTTTGGGACATCTCTCTCCATAGCTGCCAGGTAGCTGCTTTTGCCATGGATGATGTGGCTCTTCCTGTCAAACTCCCTCCACTCGGTCTCACTCCTTACATAAGGATTAATTGACGTTACATGTAAAAACAGTGGAGGTTATACGTGAGACCAAGGCGGTTTAATAAGTGAACACATTCACCCCACTCCCTTTGGGGGAAAAAAACCAATAAAGGTATTGACAAGGGAAATTGATGTTATCTTTGTAGACATTCATAAAGCATCGCTAAAACAATCTCCACAATAACATTTGTCTTTTCATTCTCTGACTTGAGTTCCCTCTTCTGACCAGGACTACTTAATATGCTCTCTGGTCTCTGCAACTGAATGCAATAACAACAGTGGATTCAGAAAAGTAAACCAGGGAGACAGAGAGGAGATAAAATCTTTGCTCTGTTACGCACAGCCTTTTGAGCTTAAGCATTCAGCTGAACCGCTTAAGCAATGAGAATCTGGTTCCATGCAGCTAGGGGGAGCCCAAACACAGTTCAATACGCTCGGCTAAGTGAAATTCATTTAAATTTTCTATCCCTCAGCTTTCAGAGTGTCTTTTGAAAGTATCCCCTTTAATTGGCCCAGGGTAGAGGCTAGGCATCTCTGATGGAAGGTTGGAAAAACAGACACAGTAGAATCCCCCAGACACGTTCTAGAGGTTTATATGATTTGTGTTTCTGAGATAAGACCCTGTATCCTGCAGTTGTACATAGCCACGGCAAGTGTATCTAGAAAGATCATTTCATGGCTAGAAAAATTAGAAAATTTAAGATGGGGATATGTTGCAATTTGCTTGTTTTCTCTACATAACCCACTTCTGAGTTTAATTCAATGGCCTCTGTTGTAGCATTTTTCCTTTCTTTCAATATGGGGTTGTAATTAGTCTTATACTAAAAAAGAGACTGTGTGTGTGTCTGTGTGTGTTTGAATTTCAAATACAATATTTAGATAAGAAGGAGTTTATAACTTGTAAATGAATAACAATAACCCTAAAACAAGCAGGCTAGAAATGCTTCCTAATTTACCAACACACAGATTGTATATTGGTTGTTCGAAAGTCTATCCACCCTGCTGAAAATAAGAAATAATTTGTTCAGTTTCCCCAAACAAATAATAGAAGTTTCCTTAATGCACAATGTGCTTGATCATAACCTAAGAAGCACAAGAATGTAGTAGAGTCACTTTATCAATTGTGTGAACTTAAGCAAGCTGTTAACTTGACTGACCACAGATCCTTATTTTAAAATGGGGGTTATCATACCTACTTCCTTGGGTAATTTTGAAGGTTGAATGTGCTTCACACATTGCTTGGCACGCATAAATGTCTGATACTCCTAACCCTTATTCAGAGTCTGATATAGTGCTTGGGGTAAAATAAGTACTCAGAAAACATTTGCTGAAAAAAACGAGTGAATAAATGAAAGGAATTTCACATTCAATAATATCTCCATGGGATATATACAGGATCACATTTTCCTGACTGCTTCTCTCATCCTCCTCTGTTATTTTGAAACTTGGGTGGGTGATTCCTCTCTTTCTTACTCCTTGATAGGAATGAGGACATCCCGAGATTTACTCTATTTAGACAGCTCCAAGTCCCAGAAGGATGAGGACTGTGGGTAGAAATCAGAGAGGTGAGTATCACCATTGTTTGGAAGGGGGGTATCAATGGTTAAGGCTCAATATATAAAAAAAAATATAAATACTAGTTTTGATTCTCCCAAATTATAGAGGAAGAAAAGAGGCTCAGATTAGGGATATAGGGATAGCAACATTGAAAGGGAAGAAATACCAGCGTGGTGGAGTCTTGGAAGGCTGTAGGGGGGGGAAAGCATATATCAAATAAGAAAAAGGGCAGGAGTTCTGGGAAAGGACTGATGACATGGATGAGAGAAGGAAGAATATGCCGAAATATGTCAATGCAGCAAACTAGGGAAATAAAAAGGATCAGAGAAAGAAAGTGTGGTCTGGACTAGGAACTGTTCAATTTCACAAGCAGGATGACATCTATTCAGCCAGAAGAAGTGAAAAAGACACCAGGTCAGGGACAAAACTGGAGAGCAGCTGTACCAGAAGCAATTGCAGAGCAACAGAAGATAGAATCTCACATGGATGGTGGCACTGTCAACAAAGATTAGTGACACAGGCAGGTCAACCACTAAACTGGGGTAAAATCTTTTCAACTAAAAGGCCCTTCCCAGACCTACCCAACTCATTCCCTCTTTTAGTCCCTGAAGATCAGTTCCAGTATTTCTGGCCTGGTTTTCAAAGCTAGAAGGGTTCTTTACACTGTTGTTGCTGTACTCAAAGAAGTGTCTAAGGACAGGTTTAGTTTCACTTTAGGGGATCATATTCTCCCTCAGTCCTGTGTGTAATCCTTCCCTAGAATCTATTTTTCCCTTTGTCTTCTCCCAGAGATAGATAGTCTCCTGAAATAGGAACTAGATTTCAGCAGGAGGCCTGTTTCCAGCCTTGGTGTTCCCCAGTGTCAGCCTGTGTGAAAAGGCAGGAAGGCCCTGTGACTGGACCCACCTATTCCAGAGACAAAGGACTCTCCTAAAGAGGGACGCATGCTCAGTGAAGATTTTCCACTTAGTAAGAGTTTACATTTCTCAGCATCTTAATTGTAAGTCTAATAATTTAACAGAATGTATAGAAAAATGCTACTAGCACTTCTATACTTAAAATTAGAGAAGATAATTGGACATTATTTGTTTAACACAAAGGAAAACTTTTCTAAATCTAGTTCACATGCATTTGTAAATCGGTAGAGTATGGTTTGAGTTTGTGGAATCTGATGTTTTCCTAAAGGTAGTGTATGCACTGGCACCTGGAACGGTACCTGCATAAAGGAGATAGTGGATGCTCATAGTTTGTATACAGTGTGTAGCTCAAGCTGCCATCTTGAAACAAAACTCCAGCAAATAAATTTTATAAACAGTTTCATTGTTGTGACTTTTATAAAGCTGAGACAAAATGACTGAGATATGTGATTTCTCTGAGGGTGGTTACTAGCTCCAGAATTACATGCTTAAATAATGTGTCCTTAGTATTCTGAACTTTTTTCCAAGATAGAGAAATATTCAGCTCACTGAACACCTCACCATGTTTCAGTTTTTCTACTTACAAAATGAAAACTGCTATTCAATCTCACAAAAATGCTGAGAGAACTAATAAAATGCCAAGGACAGGTGGGAAAAAAAAAAAACAAAAACATGCTTACATGACTACCTGTGTATGATAACATATTTAGTAATACATAATTAAATGTATATTTTATATCTATATAATCAACTCATTATTTTTTCTTTGACTTATCAGATATGTCAAATGAGTTTATACATTGAAATGGAACTAGCTAACCTAGATTTGATTGATTGATTGATTGATTGATTGATTGATTTTGGTGGGGACAAGGTCTCACTCTGTCAACCAGGCTGCAGCGCAGTGGCACTCTCATGATCCACTGCAGCCTCCATCTCCCAGGCTCAAGTGATCCTCCCACCTCAGGCTCCCCAGTAGCTGGGACTATAGGCATATGCCACCATGCCTAATTTTTATTTATTTATTTATTTATTTATTTATTTATTTATTTATTTTTTATATAGAGACACAGATCTTACTTTGTTGCCCGGGCTGGTCTTCAACTCCTGGGCTCAAGCAATTCTCTGGTCTCAGCCTCCCCAAATGCTGGGATTAGATGTGTGAGCCACTGCACCAGCCCTAACCTAGGTTTTAGTTCAACAGCTCACTAGTTGTGTGACTTTGGCCAAACCACTAACCCTTTCTGAATCTTAATTTCCATGAGGCCCTGATATTAAAATTTATATAAAAATACTGTGTAAACAGCAAAGTATTTTATGAATGTATGTTTTCCTGGACCTAAATGGATGCAGGAGTATAAATTCATACAGTTGAAAGACATTAAGCCACAGGGGAACTTCTTTGTAGCAGACAGGTGCCTAAACTTAGATTCCAAAGATTAGAACACAGAGGCATTAAAAGTAAATAGCATAGGGCCTTATGTAGTAAATAAGAAAATGAATTATATGTGTTAGAAAAATGTTAAGTGTTTCCTCCTTCTACCCAAAGAACAAGCAAGGGCTTTTAAATACAAAGAGAAAAAAAAACGGAGTAGAAAGAAAAGGCTACCAATACTGCCTGATATGAAGCATATTCTTATACAGATATACTTCCTGGAGACATTCAGGATTAGGTTAACAAAACTAGAGCAGGCAGCAGAGATAATATGGACTGGAGACACCAGTGTCTGCTTTTCATTTGCTTCCTTTAATAGAGTTGCTGGACTCTGACTCTACCATGCACCCACTCCCTTCCTCTAATATGCTACCATCTCTTTATTTTCTCTACTTCTTCCCTTTGATATCTCCCATCCCTTTGGCTCTAGCTCTTTCTACTACCATCGTAAAGTACAAACATGTAGAGCTGATATATTCACATGGGAAGGTGAGCATATTACTTCTCTGGTAACATACCCATTTGACTCACGTGCAGCTGCTCCAAGAATCCTAATAATCCTAAGAGACTCAAAGAAGTTAAGAGCTTTGTTCAAGGTGACACAGCCCGAGATAGAGCCAGGGTTGAAATTTAAACCTGGATGGCTTCAGTGACTATATATTCCTTTCCAAAAACTGAAAGAAAGCTTTTCGAGGGCAAGTGATTTGAAGTTTGGCAGGAAGTTGTGAAGAAGACAACCAAGGAAATGTTTCTTGGTAGCAACTCCTTTCTTCACCTTAATTGTTTTTCTCGGATGCAAGCTCAGACAAGTACAAGGATAATGGCAGCCTAACAAAAGACCTCATTAGGCTGATGAACACGACTATTGAGAAACAGATGAAAGCTACTGTACGGTAGGAGAAGTCTTTCTCAAAAGTTTGCTTTGGAGTAGACCAAATCTGATCTGCAACTGGAATCATGATGGAAGGAATAAGTCCCATCCCTCATCCTTTAAAGCTGCAGCAGGCATAACACTTGTTAATGTAGTGACGCTGAGTTCAGGGCTAGATTTGTATACATCGGCTTGCTGTGTTCAGGAAACCTTTTTTTTCTTTTTTCTTCAGTGTGTTCTTCCAACATATTCATAAGGAAATAAAATCCATGCCTGGGTCACTTATAGAGGATGCTATTGTAGTCACTTCCTGTCTGTTTATTATACATACCCTACCTGCAAAAATCTCCTTTCCCCTTCCCCTTCCCTTCCCTGCCTTTCCCAACTGACTTCTTTCCTTCCCTCCATTCTTCTCCTTCCCTCCCTTCCCTCTTTCCTTGCTTCCTTCCTTTCCTGCTTCCTCCTTCCTTCTTTCCTTCATTTCTTTCTTCTCTCCTTATTTCTTCCTTTACTTCCTTTCTTCCCTTCTCAAATATATATTGAGCCTCTTCTATATGCACTGTGGTAGGCATTGGTGAAGAGGTTCTGCTTAACTGTGGTTCCCATGGGCCTTTTTTCTCCAATGTTGTTCTTTATTATTCTTTTACACATGATTTTTAAAATGAATCATTCCAGTCAAATGCTACATTCGGATTCTCTCTCCTCATTGTCTTTGAAAAGGACCATCCATATACTTTTTTAAATAATAACTTTTCCTACATGTCAAACGAGAATGTGTATGCAATAAAAGTCTTGTCCTTAACCTGGACATGGATCATTAAGGAATTTAAAGATGTACTTCATTTATTTTATCATCTCCCTAAAACTGTAAGTAAAATTGTGTTCCGGGGTGTATAGATACATTTGTTTTTTCTGGAAATAGATCCATAGTTCACATCAGATTTGCAAGGGAGTCTATAACCTAAAAAGAGTTAGAGCCTCTGAGCTGTTTGAATGCAATGGTGATAAAATTTATAAAGTTTGATCTTTGTATAGTCTTTTTTTTTTTTTTTTTTTTTTTTTTTTTTTTTTTGAGACAGAGTCTCGCTCTGTCGCCCAGGCTGGAGTGCAGTGGCCGGATCTCAGCTCACTGCAAGCTCCGCCTCCCGGGTTTGCGCCATTCTCCTGCCTCAGCCTCCCGAGTAGCTGGGACTACAGGCGCCCGCCACCTCGCCCGGCTAGTTTTTTTGTATTTTTAGTAGAGACGGGGTTTCACCATGTTAGCCAGGATGGTCTCGATCTCCTGACCTTGTGATCCGCCCGTCTCGGCCTCCCAAAGTGCTGGGATTACAGGCTTGAGCCACCGCGCCCGGCCAATCTTTGTATAGTCTTAACATAAGGGCTCTTTCTCATATATTATCTGATTTCCTGATTATCACAATTGTGATGAACACAAATGAAGGCTGTTATCACTGAGTATATCTTGATGGTACATTTTTAAAGTTTGGCCTTTCTCAACATGATATAAAAATAATTTGGATTACTTAGAAAAAGGAACTGGTGTAAGATTTAATTTACAATGTATATCTTACTTCAATTTAACACGGTGTAGACCCTATTCAACGAAAGTCTTTCGATGCACTGACAAAGCACTAAAACACATCTTTATGGGACTGCTTGCTGCAAAAAAAGGTGCTTCAAAGGAACAAAAATTAGCAATTATTTTAGCCAGCTTTGCTTGCTACAGCCCCATATATGTGATTAATAAGGGAATGGATTTGTGGACATTGGTTTCTTATTTAGAGCTGATAACACTTTACATAGTAATAGTGATACACTTGGGGGTAATGTACCCAAATTATCCCTCTTTCTACATTTACAAAACAGGCAGAACATTCATCATCTATTCTTACCCTGTCGATTTAGTGGGGGGCATAAGAAGCAACCAGTGCTTATAATCTTAGAGAATTAGCCAGCCTCAACCTAGGAAGAAACTCAGGAGTCAAATTATCTCCTGGAGACTGAGATGCCATTGAGCCAGGCAGCTTGTCCTTTAACCATAGGGAGATCAGACCTACTCAGCCCAAAAAAGCAGAACTGGGAATTAATAGCTCTATGCCCTTGAATTCTGTAAATAAAAATTGAACCCCTCCTCACATCATTTTTACATCTGAAGTGAAGTTTCAGTGGAAATGCAAGGTTAATGATCCCAGAAACTAGATTTCAGTGTGAAATAGTCACTGGCACAGACTTGTTACATTAGTGGCATATTGAGAAAAGAAACTGAGAACAGCTTATAGAGGAAAATAAAACACTGCATACTAGTCAATTCATTCATTAATTAACTAAACAAAAATTTATGTAGCCCACTCCAAGATATGTATCCAAATGAAATGAAAACCTATGTTCACACCAAAACCTTTACTCTGATGTATAGAGCAGCTTTATTTATAACTGCCCCAGCTGAATATGTCTGAGGCATGTGAGCCAGAGCAACTCCATCTTAAATAGGAGCTGGGTAAAATGAGGCTGAAATCTACTGGGCTGCATTCCCAGATGATTAACGCATTCTAAGTCACAGGATGAGATAGGAGGTCAGCACAACGTACAGGTCATAAAGACCTTGCTGATAAAACAGGTGGCAGTGAAGGAGACAGCCAAAACCAAATGGCCACAAAAGTCACCTCTGATCATCTTCACTGCTACACTCCCACCAGTGCCATGACAGTTTACAAATGCCATGGCAACTTCAGAAAGTTACCTTATATGGTCTAAAAAGCAGAGGCATGAATAACCTACCCCTTGTTTAGCATATCATCAAGAAATAATCATAAAAATAGGCAATCAGGTCAGGTCCAGTGGCTCAATGCTTGTAATCCCAGCACTTTGGGAGGCCAAGTCATATGGATCACCTGAGATCAGGAGTTTGAGACCAGCCTGGCCAACATGATGAAACCCCATCTCTACTAAAAACACAAAAAATTAGACAGGTGTGGTGGCATGTGCCTGTAATCTCAGCTACTCGGGAGGCTGAGACAGGAGAATCGCTTGAACCCGGAGGCAGAGCAGAGGTTGCGGTGAACCAAGACTGTACCACCACACTCCAGCCTAGACAACAAGAGCAAAACTCTGCCACAACAACAACAACAACAACAACAACAACAACAACAGACAACCAGCAGCCCTCCAGGCTGCCTTGTCTATGGAGTAGCCATTCTTTTATCCCTTTACTTTTGTAATAAACTTGCTTTCACTTTGCACTGCGGATTTGCCCTGAATTCTTTCTTGCACGAGGTCCAAGAACCCTCTCTTAGGGTCTGGATCAGGACCCCTTTCCTTTAACATATTTCTGGTGACCATGAAGGGACTCCAGTCCAGAAACCCTGACCCAACAGCTACCTATGGGTAAGTGTTGGGGTCCTGTAACATCTTTCTGGTGACCACAGAAGCAACTAGACTGCAGAAACTCCCAAACCAAAGGTTACTTTTGGGTAACTGTTGGGGTCCTGTAACATTTTTCTCATGAAGCACAAAAAAGACAATACCGAGGACTGAAGATCCCCTCAACAGACCCAAAAGAAATAGACTGCAGCACTGATTGAACAACTTTGGGTAAGTGGGGTGGGGGGACCCAGGTAAAGAATGAGATTAGGTTAAAGGCCTAACTTAGGGGAGTTAGAGTCTCTCCTAAAACAAAGTGGGTTAGAGGCCCCTCTTAATAAAAGGCAAGAACTCTTGACCTACCTCGGGTTAGAGACCCGACTTAGGAAGGTTAGAGTCCCTTGTGAGATTCAGGGGTTAGAGGCCCCACTTGGTAAAGTCCCTCTTGACTAAGAACAGTTTATTGCTAATTAATCTGCCTTGCACTCTGCTGATGGCTGTGGGTGACAGGGTTAGGCATGTACAGGATCATGGAACATGGAGAACTTTTTCTTTCATAAAAAGGAAAATGAGAGCTAATGAGACTGCTGGAAAAGATCCCTTTGCTACCGAGAAGCAGCCACCTGAATTTTCAGTGTTGCTGTAATGGGTGGGTCTTTTCTCTGGCCCCCCTATGCCCCTCACGTTCCCCACCCTGCAGGCAATACATTCCTTCTCTCCTCTCCCTGTTTTTATCTTTTCTGTTACTCAGGGTGACCATCTTGCCTAGAGACCACGTGTTGAAACTCCTAGTTGGAGGTTAGATTAAAGATGGCAGGGCCCCTCTGAGGGCAAATTTAAGCCTTGCCAGTTTGATATTGGGTGCTAAGCAGAGTGACTAATGTCTGTATTTTCTCACATGTATTTTGCTCTAGCCAGAACAAATAATAATAATAATAATAATTCTCCTTTATGATGTGGCTTGAATCCCAGTGTGATGGTGCCAAAAGCTGGATCACTAGGGCCACTCAGGGAAAGGGAGCACAGAAGCCTGGCATGTGGGCAAAAGGGTAAGAATTTCTTAGCAGTTAGATTTCTGTCTTCTCTCTCTCTCTGTGCAAATGGGTGAATGAATGGAAAAAAAAAATATATATATATATATATGTATGTATGTATGTATGTGTGTATGTGTGTGTGTGTGTGTGTATCTGTTTATCTCCTCTGTAACATTTTGTTTAATGGGAAAAAGAATTCTAAGGCTAGCCTTAAGCTGCTGTATTTTGTGCTATGAATTCGTTTTTCTGTAGAATAAAACATGGGCTTAGAACACTTGTAAGCCCGCTCTTCAAGATGACCCAGCAAGCTGATCAGTAACAAACTTGGCTGCAGGTCCCTGAAACAAACAAAACACTGGATAAAGTCTCCACGTTGTTTTATGTCTTTGGGAGCTTGACCTTTTAACCATGTGGCAGTACTTTCTCTTAGTCTCCACCTTCCAGGGAACAGGAATTTTAGGCTTCATGTCATAGTTAGCTCTAAAAATCATATTAAATAGTTAAACGGCTCTGAAAGCTCAAAATTAACTACTCTAGACTTCTTCTAGGAAAGAAAGTGGGACTTGCCCCATCCTGTAGCTCAGTAGTTAAGATTTTTGCACTTTCACAGTAGCTGTCTGGGTTCAATTCCCCACCTAGGAAGTAAGTCATTTCTGGTTTAATATCTGCATGACCTTGTCTATTCTCTTCTTCATGGACTGCCTTAAATTTTCCTAGGAGGTTACCTTTGGTAATGTTCGGAACCTAGAAATATTGGCCACTTGGCATGGCTAAAGTTGGGTAATAAGAGATCTAGGAGGATTTCTTTTTTAAAGAGCACAATGGTTAAAAGTCAGCTTATTTAAAAGTGGATAAACAAGCTATAGATATATTTGAAAGGCCTGTGCTTTTTTCTCTTCTTGAAACTTGTTTTTCTGGAAAGAGACTTTTTCTTTTCAGTTGACTGAATGATTTTTCTTCTTCTTCTTTTTTTTTTTTTTTTTTTTGTGTGTGTGTCTTGCCACTCTTAATGCACATATGAGAGTCCCTAAGATAAATTCTGATAGCCTGGGACTCCTTGGGAAAAACAGAGGAGGCACCACAGACCCTGTTTTAGGGAAACAACAACAACAACAACCCTTTGTTTTCCTCAGGAAATCCCAGGAATTAAAAGCAAATAGATCCCTCTCAAAATCAAAGGCTCTGTTCTGTTTTGCATTGTGTTATCTGATGGCTTTGGGTTTTGGGGGTATCAGAAATTACTTCACATTATGAGAGTGCTTTGGTTTGTAATAACTAGGTAGGAAATATTCTTTAAGTGATGGCTAATAGTAGTTATGGAGGGATACTTGACTCTTTGCACCCTTGGATCAGAGAAGCTTGTTCTTGGCCACCTGGAAGATAAGGAACCATCCCCACCCACACTGAGAGATAAGACTCCCATGAGGGATGGGCTGACTACTAAATAGGCTGATTGACTTTGGCTTGCCTTGCAATGAAATGCAAAGTAAAAGCACTGCACTGTCTTCTCCCATAGTGTTTCCCTCCTTTTGGGGATCCAGGATCCAGTATAAAATTGTGCTCTTAATTTTGGGGATCTTTGCCTTCAGCTGTTTATTTGCTGCTTATTTTGCCCTAGAAACACATGCTTTTCTGGCCCTGTTCTTGCAAGGGCTTCACCCTGATGCCAGTAACGCAATTGAGAAACTGGCAAGTAAAAAATCGTACAAATGCTGAATCTTCTGTCTGTGTATGTATATGTTTTTGTATGTTTACATATAAAAGAGCTCTAGCTAATTGACTTAGAAAAATAAGTGCTTAAATCAAATATTTTGCCAGAAAAATAGAAAATCGAATGCCTTTTTGTTCATGTGACTTTAGTAATCTTTTGGAAATAAAGACAGTTTTAAAGATTGTTGGTAAAATAAAATGTCTTGAAAATGTAGACATTCGTTTTAAATTAAGGTCAGATATCAGATTTACAGAATGCTTTAAGGTCAAATTGTTCCTTTGACTTTAAAGAATTGTTCAGTTTACCTACCTTTAAGCCATTAGATTCTAGATAAGGCCTAGGGACATGTGAAATTTGCCATGTCCAATACCTGTACAAAAAAAAAAAAAAAAAAAAAAAAAAAAAATCTAAAGATATATTTTGTATAAGAAAGGATCTTGCATGGTAAATTCTTGTCCTAAAGTAAAATGACTGTTTGTTTAAAAGGAGGGATGTTTAAGGCAAGTCAGGAAGTCCGAGAATGTCTCAGATGGTCTGTGTAAGTCATGATAGGGAATTTCTGTAAGAAACATTGTACAATTCAAAGGTTGTTAGGCCTCCTAAATGCTTTATAATATACCACTATAACTCTTAATGTACAACTTGCCTGCTTAAGTAAGGTGAGGCTAGGGGACATGTGGAGTTAGCCACACCCCTTAGCTATGCTGTAGAGTCAGCTCTAATCTGCACTTCTGCGTGGTGTGTCCTAGGCTAGGCTCCACAACTAGTACACAATTAAAATTACTTACTAACCAGGGTTTTCGCCACAAGTAAAAGTCACTAAAAGTAAACATGTAATATGTAATTGAGACTACTGAAGAAACAATTTTACATGTAAGGTGTGTAAGAAAAGTAAAATGTACTTGTGGTAAAAGATTATAAAAAGACATGGAAATGTGTGTGTTTGTTTTGTTTTGTTTTGTTTTGTTTTTGCCTAAAGGGCTAAAGAATTGTTTTAAGTTAGATGGAATAAAATTAAAGGTTTGAACTGTTGTGGAAGGTTTATAAAAATTAATTGTAAGAGATTCTGTGTGTGAACATACTGGCTAAAGTTACAGGGGTATTATTCAGTTTTTCCATAAAATAAACATTGGAATCAAAGCACAATAGGTTTTTCTTAGATAACTGATCTGCTCTTTCACACACACAAAATAAATGTAAAGGGATATAAAAAGTTTATAAGAATCTTACATTATGGTTAAACATTGAAATGGGTAAATATGTCTATAAGATTTTATTCAAAATTGGGTTTGACATCAATAATGCACTAATGCAAGAGTGACATTTGGCTTATTTGGTACGAAAATCATATAGGAAGCATTATCAAATATGAAATGTTGTTTGGTTTTCTTTAAGCTGTATTTGTATAAAAATGTTATTGGTATGTGTTCTAAAATAATGAGAAACTCCTATAATTCTAATGACTTAGTGTAGGTTTTTAATAATTATAATTGTTTCAGAAAATCATTCTATGCCACAAAGTTAACCACATTCCTTTGTCAATCATGTTTTTGACTGTGGCTGTCCTAAGACATTTTGTCATACACAGACAATTGTTGTCTTATTTTAATCCTCTTCAAAAGGTGGTTCATAATCAACTCCAGAACTCTAACAGGTGTTCTTAAATGCAGATTTCTAATAACTTTGGAACTTGTAACATTAGAAGAGAAGAAACAACTTTCAGAACTCTCATGAAGAGCTAGAATGTTCATGAATATTAAATAGACAGGAGTTAACTGAATTAACTGAACCAATAGAAAACGGAAGTAATCTTTTTAGCTTTGCTTAAAATGCTGCTGATCCTTTGTTTTGTTTTTCAGAGACAAGGAAACTTTTCTTTTGAGCTATTTACAGCTTGTAGCAATTAAGTATACTCCTGTGAGCAAAATTTGGAGAACATTTGTTTCTCTCTACCTGATTTCTCCAGAATTTGGAAACTAGTTGTGAGTTTTCTTAACTTATGGCAATATAGTTATTTGCATAAGTTCAATAAGAGTCTGTTTTATTTTATAATGGACACAATTAGAGAAATTGGTTATTTTGACAAGGCTTTGAATGGAATGGTATGTTTTCCTTTAAGGAATTAAATGTGACTTATAAAGCCAATAAAAGCCCCTTGGGGAACTGGCCTCATACCTTGCCTACACAGTTGCTGTACAGGGTTTCTGATCTGTATTGAGTAAAGAATGCCACTTTCTGACAGATCCAGGAGCCCCAAGTTATCTTGGGACCTCAAGAGGAAAAAATTTACCCAACTCATAGATATTTGAGGGTTAAACACCCATGGCTGAGTTTGGCTTTAAAATAGTCTTATCTGAAATTCCTTCTAGGCAACAGAGTTCCATCAAAGCCAATTTAAAAAGAGCTTATGTGGAAAATAATTATTCTTGCTGCACTTTATACAAATTATCAGGCCAAGTATAATAAAACAAATTGGTCTTACTGTGATTTGTCTTTAGTAAAAATGGGAAAGTGGAGAGAGAAATATTATATTTGAAGAACCATGCTACACTTATTAAATTCTAGTCTCATTAGTTGTTTTTGCATTTGTTTCTGCAATTTAGGCTAACCCTGTGTATTCCTGTAAACGAAATAGTGATCTCTGACTATAGCTCAGAATAAACAAGAGGGATAGGTAGTGTAAAAATCTGGATCAGTATTCTAATTCTGGGCACATTACAATAGCTCAAAACCCCATATCAGCTTAGTTCAAACAGTTGCCCAGTTCATGAAAAGCCTTCTAACTCAGTTTACTTGGAATAACTTTACTTATTTTTGCTTTACTCTTGTGAATATATTGCTGTTATATTCTTTGTGTAGGAATACAGAACAAGCTTACTGAATGTTTTCTTAAACTAAACACTTATTAATCTTCCAGATACCATGTCTTGTTGAAACTTGAGAGTCATGAATGGCCCTCGCCATACTTATGTTTTGTGACTGAGGTCCTCTCTACCCTGAACACAAGAGACCCTGATAGGCAGAAATATCATCTCCCCATTCAGCCTGAAGAAGTTATGGAAGATGGATTTTCATCCCTCTGCAACTCTTAGGATTAAGGATTCTCTTATAAAAGAAAGGGGTATATGACAGAGACATGTGAACCAGAGCAACTCCATCTTGTTTTTTGTTTTTGTTTGTTTTCTGAAATGGAGTCTTGCTCTGTCGTCCAGGCTAGAGTGCAGTGGTGCAATTTGGCTCACTGCAACCTCCACCTCCTGGGTCCAAGTGATTCTCCCACCTCAGCCTACGGAGTAGCTGGGATTGCAGATGTACGCTACCACGCCAGGCTACTTTTTTGTTTGTATTTTTAGTAGAGATGTGGTTTTACATTGACCCAGTTGGTCTCGAACTCCTGACCTCAGGTGATCCACCTGCCTGGCCTCCCAGAGTGATGGGATTACAGAGGTGAGCCACTGCACCCAACCACAACTCCATCTTAAATAAGAGCTGGATAAAATGAGGCTGAAACCTACTGGACTGCATTCCCAGATGGTTAAGGCATTCTAAGTCACAGGATGAGATAAGAGGTTACCACAAAATACCGGTCATAAAGACATTACTGATAATACAGGTTGCAGTGAAGGAAATGGCCGAAACCCACCAAAACCAAAATGGCTATGAGAGTAACCTCTGGTCATCCTCACTGCTACACTCCCACCAGCACCATGACAGTTTACAAATGCCATGGCAACATCAAGAAGTTACCCTATATTGTCTAAAATGGTGAGTCATGAAGAATCCACCCCTTGTTTAGTATATCATCAACAAATAACCATAAAAATGGGCAACCAGCAGCCCTCAGGGCTGCTCTATGGAATAGCCATTCTTTTATTCCTTTACTTTTTTAACAAACTTGCTTTCACTTTGCACTGTGGACTTGCACTGAATTCTTTCTTGCATGAGATCCAAGAACCCTCTCCCAGCATTGGGATTGGGACTCCTTTCCTGTAACAAATATACTTCTGAATGTCCTCTACTGGGGGATGAATAAATACATTGCAGTATATCTGTACAATGGGATATTACTTGGTAATAAAAATGAACAAAGTACTGATACATGCTACAACATGGATGGATCTCAAATGCATTATACTAATTGAATAAGCCAGACACGAAGCTCTAATATTGTATTACTCCATTTATATAACATTCTGGCAAAGGAAAACTATAGAGACAGAGAACAAATTAGTAATTGTCATGGGTAAAGGCTTAACTGAAAAAGGCTAACACCCGTGTGTGTGTGGTGTATGTGTGTGTGTTGTGTATGTGTGTGCATATGGGTTGACAGAAATATTCTTTATTTTGATTGTAGTGGTGTTATACTACTCTGCATTTATCAAAACATATGGAACTCTATACCAAAAACACCCATTTTATTGCATCCATATTAAAAAATAAATTTGAAGAAGGTGGCAATAGAATATTCTGAGTTCAAAAACAATTTTGGTTGTTATTTTGTATTTCTTGGACTCCTTGAGAAATTTGGAGACGAAAAAGCAAACAAAACAAAAGTAAAATACAAAAATATTTTTCCTTGACCTTAAATTTCACAATCTAATGAACATGACAAACTTATAAGGAAAAATATAAAAAGCTTTATGTTGAGATTGTACATACCTCTAGATACCCTATATTGTGCATATCCTCTAGTAGAGGTATGCACAATCTCAACATAAAGGTATACACAATCTAAAGTACATGAAAGGTCAATTATTACTGAAATACACGTTCCCTTCCAGGTCAATTTTACCTAACATACATTCTTGTAGTGGTTAACTTTTGCTGTTAGAACAAAACCAGCTCCCCAAAAGTAAAAGCAGCTGGGGTTCCCATGGCTGCCTCAATGGCTCTCCATCCTAACATACAGAGTGAGGCTGGCGTGCTGTAGCCCCTCTCCTCTTCCACTTCATTATCTTGACCGCTGTTATTCAGCAAGATGTGGCCTCTACCCCTGCCATTCTGTCTCTCTTCCCTACAGCCGTACTGATTCCACAGTGGATAAGACATTCTCCTCTCAAGAACTCATGGCTTTGGGGTGTGTCAGTGGGATATCAAGTGAAGCGAACAGCTTTTGGAGACCACAAAAGGGGCAAAGTTAATTTCTTTAGTTATGGCAGACATACAGGTTTGATAGTTTTTAAAAATGGCTAAACTGCACTTCTGGTGAGCCTTTTTTTCCATTTTCCCCATCCCCTGGGAGCCCACTGAGCAGCTCCCTCCCTGCCTTATCTCACCAACTATAGTAATGAGCTCCAGGGGGACCTCACTACTGCCTTTGAAGTAACACGTTTCTCTGAATGTCTTTGAAATTTCTCTTCATACATTGTTTGTTTCTGGTTTACTCTGTCTCCTTGTAGAGGGGGGTCTGACAGTTGTTGGAGGGAGGGGCGGTCCAGGATGACAGCTCCGGAATGTGTAAATTGAACAAAACAAAAACACAAACAAAACAAAATAAGAAAGAGAGGAAGAAAAAAAAAAAAAAAAAAAAACCTCCCCACCCACTGCCAGAACAGAAATGTAAGCCCTTTCACTGGAGTTGCTGAAGCATCTTGCAGGCTGCAGGCAGAGGATGACAGCCAAGGACAGATGCAGCTGGGATGCCTGAAGCTGTCATAGAGGAAGCGGCCTGCTGGAGACAGGTTCTCGGGAGAGCAGAGGGACAAGCCCAGGGGAGGAGCAGAGGGGCAGAGTGGGAGAGGGACTCCGCCCTCTATTCCACTCCCCAGGATTTTAAAAGCATAAGGATCCAGTGGCTGAAATAGTTTAGGCTCCCCACATGCCAAGCAGAGAATACACAGCACATCTTTTTTAATGTTTATACTTTCTACATGGAAAGACCTAAAAAAAAATTTTTGAAAATTCAGGAGAGGGGAGATTAGATTTACCATTCAGGAGACCCGAAGGTTATAAAATGCAGGAAGAAACCTGGTAGAACCTTGATTTAGCCATCTACCAGCACTCAGGATGAAATAATTAAATTTCTGTCTACAGAGAATTAATCAGCCACTATCTCCAATTGATTAGATTGCAACTTGATGGTGCAGTAGTGGGAATATAAAGAAAACCAGATTGCACTGGCCCTTGAAACATGAAGAGGGCAATCCCTTCCCCAGAAATCCAGTGTGGAATAAAAAACCAGACTGACAAAGTCAGCGCAATGTTATTTGGCTTTATTTTCATAAAAATACTTGTCTAAGAAGACCATTAGATTTGGAAATGAGGGCCAGAGGTCAGGGGCCCTCAGGGAAACTTGTGATGCTCTAGCAGAGTAGCAGAAGGCAGCCTGCAACTTTCCCAGTTGAGAGGACCCTGGGAATTTCTACTTCTGCTTTTCTGAGCTCTTTCAGAACATTTGCTGGTGCTTTTAAATCACATCTCAGACTTACACCTGAACCTGGATTCCTAACTTCCTTAACCCTAATCCTTGCCCTACACACTTAATTAAATATTACAATCATCCTTGACTCCTCTAATGTCTCTTTCTTGCCCTCCTGACCCAGTTAGTCTCCAAGTCTTGATTTTTCTTTTGTGATTTTTTTTTTTTTTTTTTTTGCTATCACTTCAAGTCCCTATCACCACCTATTTAAACTCTGTCAACACCCTTTAAATGTTCTCTCCCTAGCTCACTCCTACACTTTACCCCTTCTCAATTTATCTGGGGGAGCATTTTCAGTTGTGTTTTTTTGCCTCTCCCTCCCCATATGAAGGTCAGGTCCATGTTTACACCCTTCTCTTTATTGGGCCAAGGATCATGGCTTACAGCTGAGAGTTTCTAAAGTCTCATTAGAGTGGAGGGCGGAGAACAAAAATAGATTCTTTTTTAGCTCACATGGAATACTCACAAAAATCAAATTTGTAACAATTATAGAGAAAGGCTCAAACAATTCCAATGAATCAACATCAGAATATGTTCCCTAACTCTATTGAAATAACGTTAGAAAAGCAATAATTTTAAAAACAGCCAAAAATATTACCTAGTCCTGAAACTAAAAAGGTAGCTATTAAATTACCCTTGGGCTTAAGCAGAAATCATGAGATAAATTATAAGATACTTAGAATTGAATGACAACAATATCTCTGCATATAAAATCATGCAGGGCACAGTTGAAGCAGAAATCAGAGGAAAATGTGTAACTTTAAATACATTGATCAGAAAGTATAAAGACATTGAAATAAAATGAGCCATGAATTCTACTTGATTCATTGAAAAAGAACAGACCAATCTGAAATAAAGAGATACTTATTAATAAAGTAGGCAGAAATCTAGAAACATTGAACACAAAAACAGTAATGAGTATGACTAAAAGCTAAAGCTACTTTGTTTAGGACTAAACAAATATCCAGTAAGAGTGAGGAAAGAAAAAAGACAATACATTTTTTTTTCTTTTTCTTTTTCTTTTTCTTTTCTAAGACAAGGTCTCACTTTGTTGCCCAGGCTGAAGTGCAATGGCATGATCTTAGCTCACTGCAACCTCTGTCTCCTGAGTTGGAGCAATTCTTGTGCTTCTGCTTCCTGAGGAGCTGGGATTACAGGTGCACACCACAACGTCTCGTTAATTTTTGTATTTTTTGGTAGAGACAGGGGCTTCACCATGTTGACCAGGCTGGTCTTGAACTCCTGACCTTAAGTGATCCCCCCACTTTAGGCTCCCAAAGTCCTGGGATAACAGGCCTGAGCCACTGTGCCTGACCCTGACAATGTTTTCAGTTATACAAAATACAAAATGAAAATTTAGACACAGTCAGAAATAACACAGCAATTAAGAAAAGAAAAAAAAAATACTACAATCAACTATTCACTAATGTGTGAAAACACAGATGAGCTATGTATCTGAAAAAATATATACATTACTGTGGCTGATTATTCCTTCTATAAACATTCACAAGCGCTTCCAGAATCTTGCCACTCCTCCATGGAAGCGAAGTATGTTTCCACTCCTTTGAACCTAGGCAGGCATGTGCCTGCTCTGAAGAGTAGAATGTGGCTATAGATAGCTATGGGAATTCCCATGCTGGGTCTTTCCCTTGCACTGAGAAAGCCACCATCATGTTGAAAGTCAAACTAGCTGATTTAGGAAGAATACATGGAAATACCAGATGGAGAGGCCCACAGGGAAAAGAACAGAGGCCTTAGCTGAAAGCTGGCATCTACAGTCAGATATGTGAATAAATGAGACTTTGGCTAATTTCAGCCCCTATTCTTCAGTTCTTCCAGCTAAGGAGCATCATCATTCAGGCACAAGCCATCCCACCATAATCCTGTCTGAATTCTTAACCCACGTAATCTGTGAGGGAAAAAATAATTATTTTTCACCCCTGTTTTGAGATAATTGGTTACATGGCTATAGTAATTGAAACAATTGCCAAACCTGGCACAAAATTAGAAAATTGAGTTGATCGATAACCATTCAAAAACTTCAAGTGACAACTTGAAAGCGACAACTTGAAAGCACCTTCTACCTCCAAGCAAATCCTAGAGCCAGAGAATTTTACAAGAAAACAAAAATTTGGAACAAAACCTTATTCTTGTCCTACACAATTGTCCAAAAAAATAGAAAACAAAACAAAACTCTGGCTCTAAAGATTCTAAAACTAGGGCAAGGTGTGGTTGCTCACACCTAATCCCAGCACTTGGGAGGCAGAGGTGGGCAGATCACTTGAGGTCAGGAGTTCGAGACCTGCCTGGCCAACATGGCAAACCTGGTCTCTATTAAAAATATAAAAATTAGCTGGGCATAGTGGTGCATGCCTGTAATCCCAGCTACTCAGGAGGCTGAGGCAGGAGAATCGCTTGAACCTGGGAGGCAGAGGTTGCAGTGAGCCAAGGTCACACCTCTGTGCCACTGCACTCCAGCCTGGGCATCAAAGCAAGACTCTATCTCAGGGGAAAAAAAAAAAAAAAAAAAAAAAGGCAGTACAAAATATTAACAATTTCACTTAAGAGCATAGATGAGCAAATCCTAAATAATAATTATCTGAAAAAATTGGAGTGACTACTAAGAAAATAAATTCATCAAGCAATATTTATCCTGAGAGAAAAATGGTTGCTTAACATCAGAACATCTATCAACATAAGGCATCCTATTAGTGGCCTAAAGGAGAAAAAAAGAGTCGGGTTTTTTAAAAAATAAATTTAGAAAAATGACTTTTGACTTAGTTTAATACATACTTAAAAGCAAAACAAAGCAAACCAAAAATCTCTCAAATATTTGGACTACTAAGGCACTTCTAGAACTTTATAAAGAGTATATGCCAAATCTATAGTAAATATTCTGCTAAAAGAAAATTCATTGTATGCATTTTCTTAGAGATCTGGAAAAAAGATAAATATGCCCATTAACCCTGTCCGTGTTGGATACAGTACTAGAACTACTAGCAAACACAAAAGCACATGAAAAAAAAAAAAAAAAAAGTGAGACAAGGATTGAAAAAAATTAGCACAAACCTATAACTATTTGCAAATGTACAATCATTTACACAGGATAATCAACAGATTCTTTACATAAACCAGTGGAACTCAAACTTCTGAAATACGGATGAGTCAGATCAACTTGCTCACACTAATAGTATTAATCTAAACTAGTAATAGCAAATTTAGAAATATAATAGAAATTAAGAACCACTCAGAACTATAAAAGAAAATATCTAAACATTATCTTGACTAAAAGTGCACAAAGTATTCACAAAGAGAAATTTTAAACTCTGTTGTATATCATAAGCATAAACTTAAATACCAGTTGATACCTTGTTCATGAATTAGATACTTCAATATTGTAAATGTGTGTACTATCAATAAACTAATTTCAAACTTAAACATAATTCTCAATAAAAATATCGGGGGGATCTGCAGAAGTATTTTAAAGAAATTCAACAAATTTATTCAAGAATGTATACAAAAATTAAAATCATAGATTATTAAGTTCATTTTCAAAAAGTAGACCAAAGAAAACCTTACGTATTAAGTAAGACACATTATAAAACCATAATAATAAAAACAACATGAAACTGCTACAGAAATAAATAGACCAAATGAGATAGAATAAAGTATTTATAAAGAGTTCTATAATCCATAGAGAAACTATAGACATAATAAAATAGTAATAAAAATCTATAAAGGAATAATTATGTAAACGATATTTGGGAGAGATAGATTCATTTATGGAGAAGAGCAAGGTTGAACCCCCTACCATATAGTATACACAAAGGTGAATTTCAAACATGCTGAAACCAAAAGAGTAATGCTAATACAATAAACTAAGGAAATATATTGGTTACTTTGGCGTGAGTACATATTGGTTAAACAAGACTCCGAAAGCACAATCTATAAAGCAAATCATAAAATAATTGTTGGCTTTGATGATACTGTAAATTAAGTATTTTTGTTCACCATATGTTAATATTTGTAAAATTGAAAGATGATACGCTTTGAGAAGACAGTTCTGATATTTAAAATTGTGAAAAGATTAATATAAAGAACATTCAAGAAATTCCAGAAAATCAGCTACCCAAAGGAAAGAAAATAAAACATGGACAGATAATTCACAAATAAGGTTCACAGAATGAGAAAACTTGAAGTATAACAGGAATACAGTTAATCAGGAAAATACAAATTAATACCACCTTGAGATAACAATTTGTACCTACTTGACCGGCAAAAAATAAAAGTTGAATAATAAGTATTGATAAGAGTCAAAGGAAATAGGATGTTTACTGGTAGAAATGTGTAATATAGATCTACAAAACTAAAGGACAATCTATCATGACTTAGTACAATTATTCATGTGTCTAATCTAGGAAATTTCAATGCCACTATTGGATATATATGTTAGCACAGCAGTCTTCAAAATGAGGTACTTGTACACAAAATCTATTCAAGGAGGTATGCAAGTGCAAATAGTTTCAACTGAATCAATTTTCCAATCATCAGATTTCTTATATTCTTAAATTAATTGGTTGGCTTTCTTCTTTCCCACTCTTCATTATTTCTCTTTCACTTTAAGAATAAAGGCCTACCACTTACCTGTCGAAAATCTTACATTGTTCCAGGATTCAAACACCTGAATCCCTGACTCAAACAAAGAGACAATGTGAAGTCTGCAGGGTGATATGTGACATCAGAAGCAGGAAAGTTTGGTCAATGTTAGAGCATTCTGAATTCAAATGTATCAAAGAGTGTGGCGAAAGGAGTAAAGTTATAGCTCTTTCTATGTCTTCCACCCTTGACTATTGACAAAGAACGCACTGGTTTTGAGGAAGCAAAACTAGTAAAACACATTGCTAAGAAAGATGAGGGTACATTATTTCAAGGTAAATACAGGACTCAAAAAGAAAGACTTCTGTGCCTTTTCTACCTGTTTTAGAATTATGTTGTTTGAGACTTGTAGGAAGCACGCAGGATAATCTTAATCTGTTATGAAAGGCTCCCTTGTCACCATTCCATTGTGAGAAAGGTCTAGGGGAGTACCTGTACTTTCAATCACCCTTCTCTACCTCCAGTTGCATATTTTTCATGATTTCAAGAAAAGAGAAGGAAAAATGTTCCATCTTTACTTCTCACAGATGAACACTACATTGTTAAGTAAAACAAAACAAAACACAACTTTTTTGATAAGTGTGTGTGTGTGTGTGTGTGTGTTTAACATTTATTTACATCCTTAGGAGAAAAAAAACTTTCATGAAGTCATTTTTATGAGGTTAACTTTTATGAAGTTCATTAACTTTTATGAAGTTTATATAGGCTACAAAGGCATTTAAGACTTGGAGACATGATTACATGAAATAATGAAAAAGTTAATTGTATAAATGTCATAGTGAGTTGTGATAAGATGATCAATAACATACTTTCAAACATATTTCATTAGAATAAAAATCATAAGGAAAATGAAATGGGAACAAAACTACAAGAGAAAGAAGAACAATGTAAGATTGTTGACAGTTTAAAAAGCTTTTGTTCAGTGAAGATCCAAATCCTATGGTGTGTTTAGGTTGTTTGTTCTAAATGTCATTTATGTTTTGACTAACAGAACAAAACAAAACAAAAAACTGGTCTCTTGGAAAAATGGCTGATTCTGGGTCTGTAGCAGAGCATTTATAAGGTGAGGCTTGCCATGCCTGAAAGAAAGGTGATATTAAAGATTTCAAGGGTCACATCGAAAGAAGACAAAAGCTAACATAAAGAAATTTCTATGGTCAAAGATAGAAAAATCTGAGCAGCCAAAAGAATAATGACTACAATCGATTGAAACACATATAAAGTCTAGAAGTTCACAATGACAAAACAAATAAATAAATAAATTCATTTATAACCATGGAAGGTTGCCAGGGCAACAACTCATTATTCTGAAAACTGATGAAGGGAACACATGAAGTACTTGTCTTGTCTTTTTTACTGAGCTGTTTTTCAAAGTAACCAAATAGTTGATAAGGAAAACTTTTTTTATAGGAAACCAGGAATAATAAATGCAGAATGATAGAAAGTCACTATTTTGTAACCTTAATGGGATATTGGATCTGATATCAGGCAGCTGCTAAAACTATTTAACTGACTGATGATGAATTTGGGATGGATCAGGCTGACAGCACCTGAACTACTGATCAATCTTAACATCACTAATAACACAGCAACCTGCCATTATGTGCCTCATGATATCATGTGATAGAAAATACTAAGCATCACCCATGAAGCATTCTTGAAAACAAAACAAAATAATCCTTAATTCTACAAATTCACTAGATCTAACTTTCAGTTTATGGGATATGTAGGGGAAAGAAAAACATGTTAAACAACACCATGAAGATGCAGTTCTGACAATACAATCATATCTAAGACAAAAGATGCCACTTCTTTCACAAATAAGTGCCATGGAAATTTTAAAAAAAGAAACGTTATAGAGTAAAAGACACTCAAAAGGAATCAATCAAATGGAACGTGTGGACCTTTTTTGGATCCTAATTCAGAGAAGCCAGCAGAGAAAAAAAAAAAAAAAAGCGGAAAAAATTGAGCATATATTGAATATTAGACACTATTAAGGGAATATTATAAATTGTGCTGATTGTGACATAATGGTTTTATGGTTTTTGCAGTCAGATATATATTTAAAAATATTTGTGAATGATGTAATATGATGTCTGCAATTTACTTTGAAATACTGTAACAAATGGGAAAATGCCTAAGAATGGCAGAATGTTGACTTTGTTTAAGTTAGGTAATTGGTAAATGGAGGTTTGTTATATTATTCTACTTTTGTGCATGCTTAAAAATTCCCATAATAAAGAGAGTTTTTAAAAACATGTTTTAAAAAAAGTCTCTTGGCTGGGCGCAGTGCCTCACACCTCTAATCCCAGAATTTGAGAGGCCACGGTGGGAGGATTGCTTGAGCTCAGGAGTTCAAGACCAGCCTGGGAACATAGTGAGATCTTCATCTCCAAAAAACTAAAAAAAAAGTTTAACTAGGCCTGATGGTGCACCTGTAGTCCCAGCTACTTGGGAAACTGAAGTGAGAGGATGGCTTGAGCCCAGGATGTCGAGGCTGCAGTGAGCTGTGATCATGATCATGTCACTGCACTCCAGCCTGGGCTACAAAGTTATACCCAGTCTCTAAAAATAAAATAAAATAAAACTTCTCAGCCAGATATGGTGGCTCACACCTGTAATCCCAGCACTTTGGGAGGCCAAGACGGGTAGATCACAAGGTCAGCAGTTCGAGACCAGCCTGGCCAACATGGTGAAACCTTGTCTCTACTAAAAATACAAAATTAGCAGGGTGTGGTGGCGGGTGCCTGTAATCCCAGCTACTCAGGAGGCTGAGGCAGGAGAATCGTTTGAACCCAGGAGGTAGAGGTTGCAGTGAGCTGAGATTGTACCATTGTACTCCAGCCTGGGCAACGGGGTGAGAATCAATCTCACAAAAACAAAAACAAAACAAACAAACAAACAAAAAACACTTCTCGTAATCAGATTCCACTGGATACACTTAAAGAATAATACATTTTTATTTTAAAATATTTACAAATTTTGGAAATCACACTTCAACAACTATTTAAATTTATAACAAAACAGGTTTTGATGTGAAATTAATGTGCAAGGAACTATATAATTTCAAAAATTCTTTTTAGGGATTCATGAGCATAAAACTTTGAAGACTTGTCCTAGATAACTTCTTTCTAGATACATGACCCTTCTTGCCGAGTGAGTCAACATCTCAAGATAGAGATTTAAAAAACAAAAAAAATCCACTCAGCTTTTATCTATGAAATGAAGAGCTAATTGTGCTGGGGCATTCTGGGAAATATTTTATTCCATAATGAAACAAAATACATTTTGGGAGGCTGAGGCAGGTAGATCACAAGGTCAGGAGTTGGAGACCAGCCTGGCCAAGATGGTAAAACCACGTCTCTACTAAAAATACAAAAATTAGCTGGGCGTGGTGGTGTGTGACTGTAATCCCAGCTACTCGGGAGGCTGAGGCAGAGAACTGCTTGAACCTGGGAAGCGGAGGTTGCATTGAGCCTAAATCATGCCATGGCACTGCAGCCTGGGGGACAGAACAAGACTCCGTCCCCCAGATAAAATAATAAAAAAATAATAAAAATGATAATAATGTGCTGTCTTGATGCCCTCACTGACTCCTATACCCCTGTCTCCTTTGTGGCTTTTGTGTAACATCATATGAGGACACGATGCTAGAAACTGCTGCAGCCATCCAGTGAAAAGGAGAGAACCATTGTCTAAGGATGCCAGAAAAAGTTTGAGATTATGCTCTGTAGAAGCAGAACTAAGACAGAGTTTGGGGATGAGCATATGTGAAAGACAAATGGAGGGAGCAGGATTGGGCAGAGGAAGAAGACAAACTAATTCAGACCCAACAAATCCTCAACTAAAATACAGTGAGGTCTTGAGCAAAGAATTTCCAATCACAGTGTCCTATTGTGGGCCACACCTTTAAACACTAGGGTCAGCCTTGCTCAGTCACCAAAAGCCAGCTTCCCGAAGAGTATGCCTGGGGGCAGGGTGGCTCCCTGCAGCCAAGGCTGACAGTGCAGGAGCTCACAGCTACGGGCTGTCTACTGAATGCATGCCTCACAGTTGGTTTGTAAGTACTTCCTTGAAGGGAGGGATCTCAGTAGCACCACAGTACAACCTGAGTTCTTGTAGCATTGTTGAGTCTCTGAACAAATTCCAGGACACCTCTTTCTGATGTTAGGCAGGAAAGGTGGGTTGAGGGTAGGAGTGGCATGAGGTAGAGGGTGGCAGACAAACCCTGACTGCAGCTTGCCATGCAGGATGGGTGTCGTAGTAAAAGGTAAACAGGGCTCAAATCCCAAAGAGCCCTCTCTGCATTATTTACTAAGTAGTTAAAATCACAGCCTAAAATGTTAAGGTTAATGAGGACCTACATGGAGGGGTTTTAAGGAGGAGAGTCAGGTCAGATTTTCAGTTTTGATAATAGCTTGGCCTGCTATGAATTTGACTGATCCAAGGTCTGGGGCAGGTAGAACATGAAAGAGATAAGGTAAGGGTAGTGGCACTAAGAATACAAATTAGTAAATGTAGCTTCTACAGAATATTTATTTTGAAAGGACACAAAGATAGATGTGTACCCGCCCCCCACCCGCTACACCCTTGTTCTGCTCTCTAATCTTTGCATATACCAGAGATTTCATAAGTTCTGCGAGTACCTGGTTTTCTGCACGTACCAGAGATTTTGTTTTGCACATACCAGAGATTTTGTAAGTTCTGAGGCAAGGTCACAAGACGTGTTTCAGTAAGATAAACTCTTGCTGCCGTAAACCTGCTCTCCCGCCTCAAAGTTTGAACCAAAATATCAGAAATGGCGGGAACCAATCATAGTTAGCCAAATCGCCTTGTTCAAACACTAGCCAATCATATATCTGATTTGTATAATAACTCTATGCCCACTTTTCTTAGACTATATAACACTGCTCGGAGCTCAGTGGGGGAGCTCTCCTGCCCGTCTCGTTTCACGAGCGAGGGAGAGTTCCAGGTTCGAACCTGTAATAAAGATCCTTGCTGCTTAGCTTTGACTCTGGACTCTGGTGGTCTTCTTCGGGGAATAAACGGTCTGGGCATAACAATTTTACACAGTAGCTGAGCAAGGGTGCAGACATAATTGGAGTAACACTTGTTAGAAGAAAAACACTGTGAGTTACTAGTGAGTCTGGAATAGTAATACTTGAAAAAGAAAACATGGTTCAGCACGTTGTGGGTCAAGTGATAATCAGGGTGTCTTCTTTCTTTATTGAATATTATTTTCCAAAACTCTGGAAAAATCATATGTGAAAATAAATGCATGCATATTGGAAATTTCTAGTAAGAACCTGCTAAGCAGTCTGGGTTGAGCTAAGCCTGAGTTTAAGACAAACTTTGTCATTTGCAAGGTGCTTACTCTGGGAAAAGTTGCTTCCTTCTCTTATTCTTAATACCTACATCATAGGCTTGTTGGAAGATAAAATGAAAAAAAGTCCTGTAAAGTACGTGACATGTAATAAATCCAAAACAAATGGAAGCTGTTATTACTTTTGTCATCCTGAACAGATGAAAGTAAAACTTGAAAAGATCAACAAATTGGCTCTACATGAGAGAGACTTATCAACATTTAAAAGCGTAGCAAAACAAAGAAAGATTTAGAACTAGCAATGAATACACAAATGTCCCACTACTTATAAAGAAAGGGTGACTCTAGATGTCATAAATCTGAATAAAGTACCTTCCAGATATGTTCTAAGAAATGATTTGTATTTACAAGTGCCATACAAATTTAATATACTAGTATCATTCAATTATGTCCAATTAAATTATATTATCTATTTTCACACCAGACACCCCCCATTTTTTTTTCATGATAAATGTATATTCTAGAAAACTTGTTTGCTAAGGACAATTTAAATTTAAAGTAAAGCTATTTATTTGCAAACTTCGGGCTGTGCACAAAATTGATAAGATAGGAAAGTGATGTACTGGGCTTTGAACAGGAAAAACAAGTTTCTGAAACAATTAGCAGAGCATGCCTTGGCACTATTTTCCAAAGAGAGTAAACCATACATTCTTTTTACTGCCTTCCTTGTGTCAACCCGGAGCAAGGGCTGTGGAAATGTGCACCCTGGATTCATATGTTGTTTATACTATTGTATGTTTGATTAATATTTTAGGCCAGTGTACAGAAAAAGGACAGATGACATTTATAGATGACAAAGTAGGAGGCAAAAACCATCATAGAGGATTCAAAAAAAATTTTGACAGCCTGGCAAATGGGTTCAAATTAGTAGGATGTGATTAAGTATGAATTAATATAAAATCTTGCATTAAGTTTTAAGATTTAACTTAAAGAATGGGGAAAAACTTGATTTAATATATTTCTTTGAAAAAAATGGCTGATTTTGTTGACTACATGACAAAAGGAAATAATAGGGCTGTATTACCGTTAAAAAAAAAACAAAAAACAAAAAACACTATTATCTTCTTGGAATACACTGATATAAGAATTCACTAAGTCTACCAATGCATTGTCTATTATATGCTTGGCATTGTGACAGTCTCTGTGAGAAATTCAAAGACTGTGTAGGAGAGCATAAAGTTTACTAGATCAAGAAATAAAATGGTCCCATTGTGCCTGTCACATAATTATGGAAAGCCTACTATGGATAAGGTATGCTGATGCTTGTGGGATTGCAACTGATAACAAAACATAGCTCCTAGAGTATGTAATTTATTACAGATCACAGGACAGCGAAATTTCTTTCTTTAATTTTGAGATTTTAGGCTTATTACAAAGTACTATTGCTCAGGAATATCCAGTATTCAGTAGATGAATTAGTCATGTATTTACATACCCATACACACATAATACATATATGCCTGCAGAGAATTCATAGTTAAATATTCAGAGGGTTTACCTCTGGTGGCTATGAAGAGGACTGCTATTTCAGCTTAGTACTGGTATGGATAAAAATCCCCAAAGAATTTCATGTCGCAGTAGGTCTCAGTTTCTCAGCAATTTTAGCCTCTCTCATTGCCCCATATCTTTTCTCCTTTGTTTTTGGTCATCTGTTTTTGTTTTAACAACCTTAGCTTTGGCATTGAGTTTGATTTTGAGAAGAGGGATTTTAATCAATTAATTAGGTAATTTATCCAATTAATTGACAAGACAAAGTCCTAGGAAGTGAGATAATTTTCCCCATCCTGCAATGTAATATATGTATTTTTTAATTCCTGAGTGACAACCCTATAAGATCAACTGAGTTCTGGCAGCTCCATTTTAATCTTGGTTATATACACTTCATGATTTTGCAGTCTTCTTAGATCTTGCTTTTGCAGCCCACTCAAAACATATGCAAATCCAGTGTGTGACTACTCTGTGTCCATTATCTTTTTACTTTCACTACTTATCAATGTAGATTTACTGACAGTCCAATATAATTGTCATGCTTTACTTACAAAATCATGCAACTATCCCTATGATTAAATTATACATTATTTTTTAACACTTGAAAATAATAATAGCCAACAGTTATATAGTGTTTATTATATACCTGGCACTATTCTAAATCCTTAACATGGAATAACTCATTTAATCCCCTGTCTTAGTCTGTTTAGGCTATTATAGCAAAATACCTTACATTAAGTAATTTATAAAGGACTGAAATATATTAGTCATAGTTCTAGAAGCAGGAATGAACAAGGTCAAGTTGCCAGCAGATTCAGCGTCTGATGAGGTTTTGCTCTCTGCTTCAGAGATGGTGCCTTCTATGTGTCCTCATGTGGTGGAAGTGAGGAACAAGCTCCTTCAGGCTTTGTTTATTAGGTGATTAATTCCATTCATCAGGGCTCCACTCTCATGTTCTAATCAGCTCCCATAGGCCCTGCTTCTTAATATTATTGCATAATTATTCATAAGTTTTAACTTACTTGAAACTTATATATCTAGGCAGAGTGCAGTGGTTCGTGCCTGTAATCCTAGCATTTTGGGAGGCTGAGGTGGGCAGATCACTTAAGCCCAGAAGTTCGAGATCAGCCTGGGAAACATGGCGAAACCCCATCTCTACAAAAAATAAAAGAAATTAGCTTAGCGTGGTGACACATGCCTGTGTTCCTAGCTATTTGGGGGGTTGAGGTGGGAGGATTGCTTGAGCCTGGGAAATGGAGGCTGCAATGAGCTGAGATTGCACCACTGAACACCAGCCTGGGTGACAAAGTGAAACCCTGTCTAAAAAAAAAGAAAAAGAAAAAAGAAATTTTTCTGCCTCCTGCAAATTCATATGTTGAAACTTATGAATAATAATGCAGTGTTGAAACATATTACTCATAAACTTATAAATAATAAGTTTATAGATATACTTATTATTCATAAGTAAACTTATGAGGTAAACTTATGAATAATACATTTCAATGTATGTAAACTAAACTTATGAAAAATAAGTTTAACATATGAATTTGCAAAGACACATACACTGAACCACAGCATTCCCTAACAAGCTTATCATGTAGTTACTATTATTAATTCCAAATGCTATTAAAATAATCTCTGTTATATTTTGAGCAGAGATTCTCTCACAACAGAATTTTATTGAAAAATTTAAGAGAAAAGATTGTTTTTACTAAGGGCTTAGAGAAAACTTCCTGGGGAAAATGTCATATAATTTGACAGGTGTTGAAATTTTTAAATAAGGAAAGATTAAATACAGTGGGGAAGAATGGGAAAGTGAAATGCACATCCCACTACAGATAAACATGAATAAAGCACAGAAGTGAGGAAAGCGTTGAGAAAGCATCCATAAAGCAGAAAGAAAATCAATCACCAAGGGCTGGGATGCCATGTTGAGGACTTTGGGCAAACAAAAGTTCTCTTAGGGATAGAATAATTTCTTCCTTAATATGTAAAACAAAGAAGAGAAAAAGCACTTAGCTGGCTGCCACATCACACCTAAGTTAGATCCATCCTTCCTGGAAATTCTTACTGATATGTGGGAGTTAAGCTATGAGGATGCAAAGGCATAAGAATGATACAACGGACTTTGGGGACTTGGGGGGAAGGATGGGAAGGGAGCGAGGGATAAAAGACTACAAATAACGTGCAGTGTATACTGCTTGGGTGATGGGTGCAACACTATCTCACAAATCACCACTGAAGAACTTACTCATGTAATCAAACACCACGCATACCCCAGTAACCTATGGAAAACTAAAATAATAATAATAATAAAAAAATTCTCGAATAAACGCTAGAGTTTGAAGATGTGAAACTCTTTTGACCTTCAAGTTGATTTCATCTTCAAATGACTCCGTGGCCACTTTCAGTACCATAGCTGAACTCAGCCAACTCAAGCACATCTTATGCACTTATAAATATACTGGACATTCAAAACCACTTATTATCCATATTTTTGTTAGTTTATGATAAAAAAAATTCATATAAACTTATGTATGTAAGGTTTGGCCATAAGAAAGATTGATATTTTCATAAGCATTCCAGAACTTATACCTCCATGTGAGTGTGTCACTTCGTGGGTATTATCTTGCACTTTACTGGTGATACTATCTATCATCAAAACCTTCAGGGAATGGCTCTGAAACCCAGGTTCTAACACAGACAAGGTACGTTGTTTTCTCATTTACCAGTATATTTTGTTATTGAAGCAAAATGAAATTAAAGTTGGAATTACCCATTCTACTCACTTTTCTTAGTACCTAAATTGCTTTTGACTGTTTGGAAAAAAAAAAATTCATACCCAAAGTGTAGAGATTTGCTACCTCCCTAAAAACAGCAGCCATCATTACTCAGCACTTAACATATTCTGGGAACTGCGGTAAGCACTATAGGTGTATGATCTATTATGTGTCTTAAGCCATGAGGAAACTTTGATATAGTTGGGTTAAGGATCAATAAAAAGGTCACACAGTTAGACATAATTAAGTGGGGGCAAACAGTCTGCAACATAGGATGTATTTAAAGCTGATATTTATGTAGTATGGTGGTTAAGAGTTGGTGATGTGGGTGTAAGTGTCTGGATTTATAATCTCGCTCCAACATTTCATGCCTAATCTTAGAGTGGCTGTTTGCAACTTCCCTTGGTTTCCTTGCCTTAAAAACTATGGTAAGATGCACACTATGCACACTGTGCTTAGCACAGTCGTTGGTGCTGGCTGTTGAGTCTACGGAGCTTCAGCTGAGAAAGACTGTCTCTGTCCCACAAGGCCTCCCATCCTTCAGTTGGCCAGACCAGGCTTCTTCCTATGGCGGTCACAGGGCAGCATTCCAAGACAACCAAAACAAAAGTGGAAGCCTTCCTGATGCCTAAGTTCAGAACTTTTACTAATTATTTCACTACAATCTCTCGGTCAAAGCTTCTCACATGTTCTGCTAAGATTCAAGAGGTAGAGAAATAGAATCTACCTTTTGATGGGTGGAGTAGCAGCCACATGGCTCAGAGGCATGCATACAAACTAAAAGAAATGGTCATTTTCTTTTTCTTTATTATATTATTTTTGCAATCTGCTACAGTAATATTGGGGAGTTGGTACCTTATAGAGGAGCTACTTTGAGGGCTTTGAGAGATAAATAACAAGACAATTAAATTTGCTTTTAGATTTCTTTAAGTGTGGAGAATAGACGGAGAAAGAAAAGACTAGGTATAGAGAATCCCGATGGGATACAATTACAGTAACCCAGGTGATAGATGATGGTGGCCCGAAACAGGTAGTGGCAGTGGGACAGAGGGAGGTGGAAAAATCAAAGTGGACAAAATCAAAAGACTCAGCTGAAGGGACTGGCTCTGGGAATAACAACATTTGTTAACTTGTTCTCTTTCACATCACCTGAGTTAAGGAACCTATAGCCAAACTAGATAAAGCCAAAGTACTACAAGCCATAGGTTTAAAAGATACAAAAAAAAAAAATTAAAGTAACTGAAAATGGAAAGATTCAGCTGCTGGTGACACTTATTACTGTTCAAGTGTCCAGTGATACAGTGGAATGGTAGAAAATCTATTAAGAATTACTTGATAGCATCCTTTCACAATGCCACTTCCAATAGGACTTTAATTTGCATTTTATAAATTATGCAATATTTTACAAAGTAAGTGAAATCTTTTAGTATTCTAAAGTGCAACACTGTATTATTGGCAGCTTAGAGTTTTGAACATATAATTTAACATTCCCTGATTCAGTAATAAGCTTTCCAAAAGGTGAGACCTGCAGAAATGTTGAAATGAGTTATTCCATCTCCTTGTCAATTTTTTAAAAAGTAATTTTCACATTAAGTACTGTTCACATACACACCATAATGGGGATGTCTGATACGCCTACAGTAAATGCCTAAAGTAAGTTAACATTTAATCAGAAATGTTTGTTTTAATCCTTGTAGAGATATTAAAGGTAAACATTCAGATAGCAATTGAAATGGACTCTCTGTATTTGTAAGAAGTGTGTACTTTAACCCTGGGAGAGGGGAAAGGGTTCCTTGTAAATACCTCATTAAAGCACACTGAGACTCAGTAGGTGGCACTTTTCCAAAGGAGATCAACCCAGGCCCTTTGAGACTTATATAGGCCTGATATGGGCAACTCTGATAAGAACAATATAATTTAATTACTTAAATGGAAGCTGACCAGTTCCAAGAAACATTAAAGTCATTGTTTTGTAGCATTGCAGACATTGTATTAGATCAAATTAATATATTCAAGATGTTTTACATAATTAGCACTTAAATATCAGGAGTTAAATAGAAGGCCTACCCTATACATTCACATTATGTACACCAGAGATTTACAGTCTTGCTTCTATTATATTTCAGTGTATTTCCAATAATCTCCAGAGATGCCTGAACAGTCTCATTCACAATACTTTTCAATTCACCTAAAATGTACCCTAGTGGTTTTACAACAGAATATGAAGTTTGAAATAAATGAAATCATATAATAATGCATGTTCTAACATTTCGCTCCTTATTGCGTAGATACTGAGGGTGGGGGGAAGGCAGGGTTATCAGTTACACTTAGAAATCATATTGAACCCAAATTCCATTTTATGTGGATTGAGAATGGAGAAAGAGATGTGGCATTTACATGCAACAAGACAAAGGGCTGATTTATAGGAAGAAACTTCTTTTCCCATTTTAATGGTTGAAAGAGACTTCATGAATGAGGTGAAGAGAAATTTTAGAATAAAGCTACTTAAAATACATTATTTAAAGTAATTATTAAATATAACAGCATTTTTTAAAACCATGGCATAGATTACTCATGACAAGGGATGTCATGACAAAAATCAGCTAATGAAATGGGAGAGGAAAAGGATAGAAAAAGGTCATTAATGGATGGAGACAAAACAATGTTTTTCGAGGCAACTTTGCAAGGCATAAGATTTGGGTGGGGCTTGTATTTCAGTGGGTCATTGAAATGCTAATGGTTGGACGACACAACAAGCCAAATAGAAAAAGGGTGATCTTAAACTTTGCTTTCTCTTTCACATTAAATGTTCTGAAAGGCCACTGGGAAAATGCCTGATTTCCCTCTTGATGAAATGATTTTTCACAATTTTCAAAGACAGGGACTGTTACAGTGTAAGGAGCTAAAGCAAAACATATAACCTGGGAATGATTTAAAAGGTGATAGGAGGCTGGGCACAGTGGCTCACACTGTAATCATCGCACTATGGAAAGCCGAGGCCAGTGGATCACTTGAGGCCAGGAGTTCCAGACTAGCGGTAAAACCCTCATCTCTACCAAAAACACAAAAAAATTAGCCAGGTATAGTGGTGCCTGCCTGTAATCTCAGGTACTTGGAAGGCTGAGGCACGAAAATCGTTTCAACCTGGAAAGGAGAAGTTGCAGTGAGCCAAGATCCCACCACCTTACTCCAGCCTGGGCGACGGAGCCAGGCCCTGTCTCTAGATAGATAGGGAGGGAGGGAGGGAGGGAGGGAGGGAGGGAGATAGATAGATAGATAGATAGATAGATAGATAGATAGATAGATAGATAGAAAGATAGATAGAAAGATAGATAGATAGATAGATAGATAGATAGATAGATAGATAGATAGATAGATAGATAGAGGTGGGAAGTGAGGAGCAACAAAGCCAATCTGATGTTAGCTCATCTTCTAATTGATGCTCTTTTTTCCTTTCAAAACAACCAGGCATCCAGCTCTGTCCCAGACTCTTTCTACAGCTTTGAAAAGCAGCGTATTGGGTTAAAACCCACACGCGCGCTCACACACACACACACACACATACACACACACATACACACACACACACACACACGAAACAAGGCTTATTTTCAAGGCTCCTTCATCCTCTCTCTGCCATCAGGATGTGGTCTGAACCCTATCATAAAAAGAGAAGTCATAGTTAATGAGGACGTGGGAATGCAACAGAGATGAAGCAGGAATCACAGTGGCAGAAAAACAGAAAAGGACATTTATTTCCTTAATAAATATTTATTGCAAGTGTCGGCCAATTACCTTTTAAAGATGATTATACATATCCTATGTCTTTCATCTTTCTCATGTCACAGGTTATTCGAGTTAGGAAAAGTGTATGTGACAAGTAAGTGTTGACTTAAATGCAAATTGCCTTTGCTAACCTTGCCTTTACATTAAAAAATAAAGTGTGGAAATTTATTAACTTCTTAATTCCTGCTTTTTACAAAATCAAATATTTAACATCAGTTGTAAATAGAAAACAGTTTGTTAGGCCTTTGTGTGGCTACTTTTGCCCTTCCCTGTGTCTTCTAGAAATCTGTGTGTTCACTGAAGTCAGAAGAAGAGCAGTGCCTTTTATGGTTTGCTTTGCCCCGCCCCCCACCCCATCTCCTTTCTGTTTATAAAGGGACACTGAAAGAATAAACTCCTATTCCAAATTCATGTGTTTGGTTTACACATATCTTAGGAGGGGTCCCATTATATGATCCTAAGAGAGGATTTAAAGCAGGGATGTGCTGGGGGAGAAAAAAGATAAATGAAAGGTAGGGGGGAGAAAAAGTCTAATAACAAAACTGATGATTTCCAAAACCCCATGATTAAAACCTAATTTGTTTCCAGGTCTTCTTCCATAGAGAAATTTCAAGTGTCTACTCTAGTGTGCAGAAACATATAACCTACACCAGGATTGAGAATATTTGCTATGTTTACCTAAGAAATTGTTTAACCAACAAAAGATTTTGTCTTTATTTAAGATTTTCAACATCTGAAGAAAAATACCACTAATCAGATAGATGCAAACTTAGGTTTTCCAGAAAGCTCTGAGCTTTGCTTTCTCCCTCTTGCTCCTACCTTTTCAATGGCTTTCCCTCCCCAGTCAATGTCCTTTCAGATTTCCTTAGCCCTGCAAGTAAGAACTAGGCAGTTTAGTGATGTGCTATTGGTTTGAAAAGAGAAGCAGTCCTTCCTGGCTGGAGAGCAAAGGGGAGAAGTCTGTGAGGAGGCCGCCATGTAAGAGATGCTGAAATGCCCAGAGACTAGAAACAAAGGAAGAATTACCAGGGATGTTTAACATATTGAAAATAAGGGATTACTGTAAATATTTAATAACAATGCTTATGGGTTAGCTAGAAAGTTATAAAAGTATTTTGGAGTTGAGAAGGAATACAGACAGTTGCCTGTCCTCATTTTATAGGACAGCCTCACAGCTGCAAGCAAATGTTAAGAAATAAAATTACCTTTTGATGAGTTTGTCATAAAGCTAATAAGACTTACGCTTCCAAGCTCTCCCTTTGCACAGACCCTGATATGATTTGGCACTGTGTCCCCACCTAAATCTCACCTTGAATTGTAATAATCCCCTGTGTCATGGGAGGGACCTGGTGGGAGGTAACTGAATCATGTGAGCGAATTTTTTCCATGCTATTCTCATTATAAAGTCTCAAGAGATCTGATGGTTTTGTAAAGGGGAGTTCCCCCCACATGCCTCTTGCGTGTCGCCATGTAAAACGTGACTTTGCTCCTCTTTTGCTTTCACCGTGATTGTGAGGCCTCCCCAGCCATGTGGATTAAACCTCTTTCCTTTATAAATTACCCAGGCTTGGGTATGCCTTTACTAGCAGCATGGGAACTGACTAATACAGACCCCAATGAATGCTGGATGTTGTATGGTGTTATTAAGTAAGTGAAGAGGAGTAGGGAGCCCAAGTTGCAAAGAGGAAGTATTTCTCAATGAGATTTTTGGGGAAAAGGTCTAGAAATTTCAGAAATAAGAGATAAGAATCTCCAAGCCTGAAGTGATTGGTGGTTATTTGATTTCTAATTCAAAATAATTATTCCCTTTTATAAATAACTTTGTATATTTAATTTTGTATTCTTAAGAGCTCCTCAAGTTTTGTGTTTTTTTTTTTATTTTTATTTCTTTCTTTTTTCTTTTTTTTTTGAGACAGAATTTCATTGTTGTTGCCTAGGTGGAGTGCAGTAGTACCATCTTAGCTCACTGCAACCTCCACCTCCTGGGTTCAAGCGATTCTCCTGCCTCAGCCTCCTGAGTAGCTGGGATTACAGGCATATGCCACTATGCCCGGATAATTTTGTATTTTTAGTAGAGATGAGGTTTCTCCATGTTGATCAGGCTGGTCCCGAACTCCCAAATTCAGGTGATCCACCCGCCTCAGCCTCCAAAAGTGCTGTGATTACAGGTATGAGCCACTGTGCCCAGCCTGTTTTTTTCCTAAAAAAAAATTTTTTTTTAATTATTTTAAATATTTTTTGTGGGTACATGGTACATGTATGTATTTATAGTATACATGAGATGTTTGGATACAGGTATGCCATGTGAAATAAGCACATCATGGAGAATGGAGTGTCCAACCCCTCAAGCATTTATCTTTTGAGTTACAAACAATCCAATTACATTCTTTATTTAAAAATATATTATTATTATTATTGACTATAGTCACCCTATTGTGGTATCAAATAGGTCTTATTCATTCTTTCTAAATTTTTTGCATACATTAATCATCCTCTTCTTCCCCCAATGCCCTCCCACTCAGTCGCCACACTACACTTCCCAAACTCTCGTAACCATCCTTCTACTCTCTATGTCCATAAGTTCAATTGATTTGATTTTTAGATTCCACAAATAAGTGAGAACATGTGATGTTTGTCTTTCTGTGTCTGGCTTATTTCACTTAACATAATGATCTTCAGCTATTTCCATGTTGTTGCAAATGACTGGATTTCATTCTTTTTTATGGCTGAGTGGGAAAAATTCTAATAATCCAATTAAAAAGGGCAAAAGATTTCTATAGACATTTCTCAAAAGAAGACCTCCCCCTAATTTTCCAAATCTTAGGACCCACAAAATCTGGATCAACTCTGCATGCATTATAAGAGTTAATTCTCCTTTATGATTTTAAACTGATTTAAGATGTGAGAAAGAAAACTGGCTCGGAGCAGTCTGAAGAATGTGAGGTCTGCAAAATTTATCAGGCCCAGAGAAACAGGAGCTTGAGGATTCAGTCATATCCTTTGCAACCATGCCCAGGGGTAACTGTTTAAAGGTATTTTGTTTTTACTTTCATTCCTGTAGTTTCCAGACTACCTGATAAATTTCTTCAAATGTTACCACAAGTTATACAATGTGACCCTCAACCATTATCTTGTTCCTCAACATTATCATGTTCCTGGAATTTATAATACAAGAAACAATATATAGTCAATCTATAGCTGATGTTATTTTGATGAACCAATATCAATTTTTGGTAAACAGCTTAGAAACGATCCCCTAACTTCTTTTTTTCTCTTTAAAAACCCACTTGTAACTGCTGCTAATTGGTGCATATATTCAGGGCAATTTGAAGTGGTGATTCCTGAGCTGCAGCTCTACACCTGGACCCAAATAAACTCTCTACTTATATTAATTTTCTGTTAGTTTCTTCCTATAGGTTGACAAATGCATTACTTTTGGTGGTTGCTTAAATTGTTTATCCATTTAAGAGAAAAAATTATATTTGTTGAGAAACAGAAATATACGGTTATGGAGTAAAAAATTATTGGCGTTTATGAGATGTTTCCTTACTACCACATGGTGGCAGTATCCCTAAAATCCTGAGTGTAATTAAATGTTTTCCCTTGCTTCAAGTGCAAAAACAATGTTTACAAAAGGGAGTGGGGGAGGGGAACCCTTGAATATATAAAATTGTATTTTGTTTGGCTTGTTTATATTGTGACAGTCCTTTATTAAATCAGCCATGAATTTGATGGAATAAAATACTGTTTTTTTTTTTTTTTCACTTTTCAGATAATACATACGGTCTTTTAATTCTGTATCTGGATGTCTTTAATAGTAATTAAAATAAAATCTTAGGCAATGAGAAGTACTATATTTCATATGTTCATCGCTTCTCACACTTGTGGTCTAGAGCAGGGAGAAGTGGTCAGGAGCAGGGAGGTCCTATGTTTCCAGGGCTCTGCATATTCCTCAGTGCTTCATACTTTTAAAGAAAACATAAAAAAAATACCAAATGTTATCATTAATTGGATTATTGCTGAGATGATAAGGGATTCTTTATCTATTGAAAGATCTGGGATTGTGTTATTACTTTGATAGATTTAAAATATGCTAATCGTACCCATTATAATAAATTAGGTGTTAAAATTTGGGAGTAAAAAGAAATCATTGCAGACTTTTGTCAGTGTGCTGATGATTTGTCTCCTGTTTTGTAGCCAACTGGACACCGTTGTGGAGATTTTACATAGATTCACTAGATTTTCTTGAGCGGGAAAGAAACCCACAGTCTCTCTGTGTACTAAACAGACCGTTGGCAATATCTAAACAGCTGTTGGCTGTATGATACATATTTGGCTAAAAACAAACCCATCTGTATTTAATGCATTATTGCCAAAGTGTAGTAACATGCTGTTTCCAGTCTGAAAACACTGGTACCCTCATGTGAGACGATCAGATTGAAAATCTCGCAACATGGCTCTTGCACTTCTTGGCTATGCAAGCAGAAATCCTAGGAGCGTGCCAGCGGATGGCAGAACCTGTTTCCAGAGGTTTCAGTTGGGAGGTGAAGGGGAAGGCAGTGGATAGACACAGACTGGATCACCCTTTCCCTTGATAAATTCCTTAATTATTTTATTCTGCCTTTCAAAATAATTCCTTAGTATCTATTACCTCTTATGTACTTTTGTATAATCTTTATTTTTGCTGATTAAAAAATAATGTATATTTAATACAATAAAAATTAGAAAATACAAAGAAAAAAAGGGAATAAAGAGGTCACCCTTTATTTTACCACACAGTTTACATACATGTGCCGCTTCTGAGTAAAGTTATTAATTAATGACCCAGGTAATTAACATGACTCGATCAATCCATTTACTGGGATCATTTGTCCTGCATAACAAGCGACAAAATAGACCAAGAGAGGTCAGGCAACTTGCTAAATTTGCTTATCTCTTAAGTGCTCAATCAAGGATTTGAACCCAGATTTGTCTTTCTTAGAGCTGGGGCTTCAGCCACTATAGCACATCACTTCACATTCAGAAAATAATACCATTCACAAAATATGTCCCCAGAGGTCAATGGGATATAGACAACTGTTTTTATAATAATTTAAGATGCAGTTGAGACTTTGAAAGCTAAATTATATAATAACTACAACTGTAAACAACAGCTTAGCTTGGCCATGAGTGAAATAGTCACAAATGTACTAGAACGTGTCTATAAACAGTTAGATATGGAATTTCCTAGTATTTATCTTTTAAAGGGAAAAATGTGTTAGCTAATGAATTTTTTCAGTTAATTAGTGTAATGGAATTTTCCTCTAAATACTAGCACTTACTTTATTTGACAAAACACCAAACAATTTGGGAAGATTCTTGTAGTTTTTCATGATTTGAATAATGCATAGCTTTTGCTCATTATAGGCAAATGTTCAAATCAGCCTCAAAGAACGCTTCACCTGGAAAGCTCTAACTAAATGAGCATTTTTCTCTGCCTACCACCAGCACCAGCTCCTGTAGTAAATAGTCAACAGCTGGAGTGGTAACAGGGAAATCTCAGTGCAGCTAATGAGAGCCCCATATTTCACAGCTCAGAGGCTGTAAAATATCTGTTTTTAAGAAAAAAGGGTATTTACAAAAATCTCACTTCTTTGTTTGAATATAAACCCAAAGAACTGTTACTGTCATAGGAATGAACTCTCTGTACTAATAATCAAATTCATAAAACTATAAAATGTAAATGAGTATAATTTATAAAGTGATTGGTTTTGCAATACGCAATGCCACAATCCCATCCATCCAGACAACTAAGATGTGTCTGGAGTATAATTAAATCTAACAATAAATATTTTTAAAACATTATTTTTCCCTATTTCTCAAGTGAAACAAAGAAGTGCTGAAAACATTATGGAAATGTTCAACTAAATGCTGCAACGCTGCATGATATGGAGAATATATTAGTCCCGATACACTACAACATCCTTGAATATATATTTTTAAACATGTTGACAAAATGCCACTTCCCCAGGAATCCATTTTAAATAATTCAAATTAACTCTGAAAAAATGTTTGCTGACGCTATTGTTTGATTCAGGTTTCGGTTCTGCCCCCAACCTGTGTCTGGTTTTGCTAAAAATTATTTAGAATACATAGTGCAAGCACCTCTCTGATATACTACTACTAAAATTCCTAAAATTCTAGAACAATTAGAGAGAGTCGGGGCCAAACACAAAGTCATAATATTCCTATATTAGAGAAGAGTTTCAGTATTCAGGAGAGAAGACAGAAAAAAAAAACAAACAAACAAACAAAAAAAAAAAACAACAGAGAAATGAAAGAAAGACATGAATGAGCCAGAAAGTCAACAGCAGTCAGGAGTTAGAATTGCAATGCCACACATTTAGAAAGGTAGGCACAAAGATAAAGAGAGAGAACAAAAGAGAAGTGTTAATGCTTCCGTGATAGGAAAAGAATGAGGAGAGAATAAGGATGGATTCTAGGAAAGACATCCCTCAAACTCATTTAGTGCTCAAAGCAATCATGTAAAAGAATTGTTGACCTTCATGGTGTAGCCTTGTGGAAAGAAGAGGGACAGTGAATATGAGTCAGACTGAGTGCCTATTAATTGTGTAGCTTTGACAATTAATCTCAGAAAGTTTGCTTTAAAAGTAAAATGGGAATTTTTGAGCCTCAAACTATATGAGCTGGCATATACAGCAATATCTAACATATTATATGACTTTTAAATTAGTAGATATTTGATTAGTGATAATTTAGGTTTCGCTTTACAGATTAAACACTGGGCTTCAAAAAGATTCCAGGGAACTCAGCTTGGAAACTCCTTTGTTTGTTTTTAAATGTCTGTAATGCACCTACCACTGTCCTAGCTTACTGTAGGTTCTCAGTAATTGGTTGCTACTTTACACTTCACGGTTTGCCAAGAGCCCTTTTCTTACCATTCAAAAGTCACTTTGGCGTCATCTGATGAGACCTAAAAAAAAGTGTTGTTATGAAAACATATTCTTCAATACAGCATAAAGAGTTTAATCTGTAAAAACTTAAGGTGGCCCCCTTCACAACTTCTGAATAGTTAAGGGCTTTGTTCCTTCTAAGACCTAAAGCCATAACTACTTTCCCTCCCCTCTGCTTCTTTCATTGCCTCATTCCCTCAAACGCTGTCTTGTACAACTTCAGATTCACTTTCTACGATGTGAAGGGGAAGTACACTTGACTTCTGCCTGTGCTTGCTCCCTTTCTTAAACAAACAGGAGCTGGTCACACACAAAAATCTAAAGTAACAAAATCAAATCCGTTTTTGACTCAGTTATCCCTTGACTACTATCCCTGTCTCATTCTTTTCAGAATTTCGGAAAGCAACAACAAATACTTAGTGACTCCATGTACTCATCACTCATTGCTCACTGTTTATTAATTCCTCAATAACTGCCCCACTCCCAGTTATTACCCAGAAACTGCTTTTCCCAAGGTTTACAGCAATCATCTCATCAATTATCTTGTCACACAGGCAAATAGATTGGTGATGGTTACACAACTGTCAATATACTCAAAACCACCGAATTGTGCACCAATTGTGAATTGCATGGTATGTGAATTATATCTCAATAAATTATATACATACATATACATAAATGTATATATATACACACATAAGTACATGTGTTTGTGTATGTGTGTATATATAAATAATTTTATATTTTTATATATTATTACATAAGCATAGATATAAGAGAGAGATCGAATGGACCTTCAGATGAATTACTTTTCTTATCCATTTCTCCTTGACCTGGCTGCTGTTTTTGGCTTGTCCTTCATCCCTCCCATGTTTGAATCCCTCCTCTCTGGGCTTCTGTTGTGCTGACTCTTCTAGATCTCCTCCTACTTCTCTGATTCCTTCCGCCTCATCTCGGTCATTGACTCTTCTTCCTTCTTATCTCCACTGAACTTGGAGGCTTTAACAATGAGATGCATATTTTCCCTTTACAGTGTATTTTCTCAGTTACTTGCTTTTTCTTGTCACTTCAACTGTCACTTCTGTTTTGATTACATCTAGGTACATACCTGCTACCCTGATCTCACTCCTAACACTGCAACTTGACACTTTGTCAGCTATCTTTGCCTGGACATCCCTCTTCAAAACTAAGTTTGGCTTCTATGTATCAGGTGATTATTCTATATTCCTTGTCTTTCTATAAATCATTCAGTGGAAGTTGATTATGAATGAAGATTTGGGAGGGTAGGGGATCAACTGCTAGCATTTCAGCCCTAGGACTGAAAAGAGGTAGGTTTTAAGAGTAAACACAATGGTCTAGGCAACAAGTGGTATATTAGGTCATATTAGCCATGTTACTGAGCCTGTCAAGTTATTTGCTTTTTTCTTTCTCAGCACAGCTTGTACTCTCTACTTCCTCACCTCTAATTCACTCCTTAGCTCACTGAAATCTGACTTTCATTCCAATCACTGCCCTGAAACTACTTCAGTAAAGATCGTTAAGATGACCTCATTGCATATCCCCCGGACAGTTTACTCCTTGTCTTACAAGATACTGCTTTCATCACTCAAACTTCTTTTAGAAATACAAGGTTCCTTTGCTTTCCATGAAACAAACACACTGGGTTCTTGTTCCACCCTTTATCTTGCCTCACTTTTCTTCACTGGTTCCTCTTCTATCTCCACTTTAAAACTGGCTGTGAGCATTTATCTAGGGTTTGTCTTTGAATTTTCCTTTAATCTGCATGCTTTCTAGTGGGGCAACCTATCTTGAACTTCCATTTACGTGCAGGGGAATGTCTTTTCTATCTTGAGGACTGATTCCCCTCTTGAGTTCAGAGCCCTGAATTCAATCACCAGCTAAACATAGTCACGTGGGCAACTCAAACCCAAGTGTCCCTAACTGAGCTGTTTATCTGCACCCATTTCCAGCCAATGTTCTCTTCCTCCTGTTGTCCAAATAATATTTGTCAAATAAATAACAGAGGAAAACAAAGGGGGAACATACGAAGATGAGAAGGCAGAAAGGTAGAAACTGTGTCTTTAGAGAGTAAACTATTCACATCCATTAGACTATTATACAACACTTATTGATGATCATGAAAAACTGTGATTTAAGAAAATGGTCTAATTCTTATTTAAGGAAAATTCCCTCCTGTCCCTTTGCCTTTCCCTATCAAGTATCCCTTATATTCATTACACTTTAAAGAATATCATTGTAAACTCTCTGCCTAATCCACCCTAATCAGTGATCCAACTGCACAGCCTAGTCCTCAAGAATAACTAAGACATCTTCAGAGGTTTCAGGCTTGTTTTCGACAGAAAGTCCACAAAGATTCAGCGTCAGCCATACTAGTATTTACTTTATATATAAAACATATCCAGAGAACTAACCATGTAGGTGGTATTTTGTAAGATTTCCACATGCATCAAATCATTGGTTTTTATAATCTACAACTCTGTGATGTAGATGCTTTATCTTTTTTTTTTTTTTTTTTTTTTTTTGAGACAGAGTCTCGCCCTGTCGCCCAGGCTGTGCAGTGGTGCGATCTCGGCTCACTGCAAGCTCCGCCTCTCGGATTCACACCATTCTCCTGCTTCAGCCTCCTGACAGTAGCTGGAATTACAGGCGCCCACCACCATGCCTGGCTATTTTTTTGTATTTTTCTTTTTTTTTTCTTTTTTGTTTTTCTTTTAGTAGAGACGAGGTTTCACCGTGTTAGCCAGGATGGTCTTGATTTCCTGACCTTGTGATCCGCCCGCCTCGGCCTCCCAAAGTGCTGGGATTACAGGTGTGAGCCACCGCGCCTGGCCAGATGCTTTATCTTTATCCCCTTTTCTTTATACCCCTCAGCTGTGGTAACTGAGTCACAAGGAAGCTACAAAAAAAATCATGCCCAATGTCACGTATATAAAGAAGATATCTGAGACTAAAGTTAAATTCAGGCAGTCTGGTTCCAGAACCCATGCCTGTAACTACTAGATTGCTGTTTTTCTGTTTCCAAGGTGGGTGAAAAAGTGAACGAACATTTAGTGTGATTTCACGGGTACTAGGAAGGCTCAATTTCCTTGAATAGGCCCTCCTATCATCTATTTGCTGATGCTTAAAATTTCAGGTCAGAGCCTAATTCTTTTAGTGAAACAGAGTGATCTCTATTCAAATGCAAATTAAAATTTATCTGTCCTTTATACCTTAGTACAAATTGATTTACCAAGACATTTTGTGACAGCAGATTTTGATCATGGGAATGTGCAAGGGGACACTAAAACCACTCAGATTATAAAATAAAGTGGGATTCTTAGCGGAGAAAAAAGAGTAGGGGGAAAAGATGTTGAGGTTGTGACTGACCCCTCAGGCTTGCCTATATTGGCTATGTATGTTTAGGGGACATTTCACTCTGTGTGTGTGTGTGTGTGTGTGTGTGTGTGTGTGTGTGTGTGTGTGTGTGTATTTGGGAAGGGAGTGTAGGTACAGAGACTTCTTTTGTTTTTTTGGTGTACTGGGGGTTTCAATATTTTCATTCAAGTAGGATGATCAAAATAGACCTAAATTTGCTATAGAACAGAAAAAGTACAGAGGTTCCAACCTATGGAACACAAACTTTACAGGAATTTTGGAATTATTACAAGTGAATATATTTTTTTAAGAGACAAGCTCTCACACTGTTGCCCAGACTGGAGTACAGTGTTACAATCATAGCTCACTGTAACCTCAGACTCCTAGGCTCAAGTGATCCTCCCACCTCAGCCTCCTGAATAGGTAGGACTACAAGTGCGCACCGCCATGACCAACTAATTGTTTTCATTTTTCGTACAGACAGGGTGTTGTTATGTTGCCCAGGCTGATCTCCAGCTCCTGGTCTCAAGTGATCCTCCTGCCTTAGCCTCCCAAAGTGCTGGGATTACAGGCATGAGTCACTGTGCTTAGCCACAGGGTAATCCTTGAATTTATATGTTCCCCAAGCATTGCTTTTAGAGTAAATCAATAATAATCCCACTCATATGTATATTATTGTTTTTCAAAATTTATAGACTCTAAATTATAAACATACTTACATTATACTATAAAGTTAAATTATAAATTATATAATAAGAATAAATTTATAATTTAGAATCTCCAGATTTTGAAAAACTGTAATACACATATTAGAGGGGCTTACTATTTATTCATTCCAAAAGCTAGTAGTTTTGCCATTATAAATGTTCTCAATTAATTTGGAGCAGGAGTGAGTAAAGAGTCTCTATTTTTTTAACTTCATTTTTAAATTTTAAACCAATGGCCCAGGGAAGAAATTTAGAATCATGTTGAATAATTTTTGTATTATTTTATGTGCTTTATTTATATATGTAAATGATGGTGCTGAACTCAAGATAACATATTTTCATTGACATCAGTTTTGGAATGAACAGTTAGAAATTGTGTTGAGGCACAAAAAGGAATGTATCTCTGGCTCAGCACTCTGAACAATGCACAGACAGGCAAATAGATGTATGTGTGCCTGTTGTTCTTTATTGCTACACAGAGCAACACAACCTTTTCTTGAGTTCTTTTACCTTTGCCTCTTTAATACAGCAATTAAAACACTTGTAACACATAACAAATCAAGCAATTATCATATCTAGATACAGTAACAAGATCGGTGAAGACATGTTCATTGAAATACCCATTGGGCCACAGTCATCAGCTGCATTTGAGATCAAATCAGGCTATTAAATCACAGACCAGAGCGTCTGTGATTTGCATGAGTAATTAGAAATGATTAATAGAATGCCTTGCTTAATTAAACTTATCTCATAAGGGCACCTCTTGAAAACTCATAAGCTTGACAATTCATAATCACCCTAGATATGTTGGGCATATGATTTTTTGACTCCAATGAAGAATTTTTTGACTATTCTTCATGACTATTTTAAATAGACATGATTTAGTGGTACAAACAACCTGTGTATTGGATATCCGGGGAATTTAAAAATGCTACAGAACAGTGTAGAAAACACAAAATTATGGTGTTTCAGGGAACACTCTAGCTGAGAAGATAATGTAGATTGTTTGATTCAGCCTAGCCACTAAGTGACATGCCTAGTTCTTTAATACAAGTGTAGCAACATTTAAGAAAAATTTTCAGTCAAATGTTTGCTTAGTTTTTAGTTCAACAGTTAAGATGAAGAATAAGACAAAACCTGTTAAGTGCCTGCAAGGTACCAAGCCATAGAGTAAATGTTGCCATAAATACAAAATAAAGAATGAAGACTAATTTTGTTGATTTGTTTGTTTTTGAAGACTAATGTTGAATTTAAATGGTATAAAGTAGAAGGGGATATTTTTTACAAAACAAATACTGTTCATATCCCAAATTACTTAGCTATAATTTTTAAAGTCAGGGAAGATGAGTTTATAGAAAAAGCTAAAGAAGGAGTATAAATACCTACAGACTCACTTGTTAATTCCCTACTTCTTGTCAAAATGAATTTCTCAGGGTGACACAATAAGTAGATATTTTTGACTCTCACACAAATTTTTAAAATAAAAATACATACTTAATTTTCAGTGTTTAACACATAATTTTTAGTTTAAAAATAACAATTACTTCCCAACAGGCATTTTTAACAAATGCTTCTTCTTGGATTCTACTAATAGAATGAGGAAAGGTGGCTTAAAGAATTGGGAAGATGAATATTGGGAGCCATAAAAGTCTTCTGCAATAGGCAATAATGACACTATTGCCCATGAAATTGTTTGCTTACGTGTTTAGTACAATGCTGATTGCATACTCTGTTCTAGGTATATTACTCTGTATTTGTCTAATAATCTGAGTGCTAGAACACTTGATTTCAGCAAACAATAAAGCATTGTTCCAGCATGTGGCAATTTATAGTTCAAGAGTCACTTTAAGACAGCCAAATGTGTAATTAAGAGGGGGTGTTCCACTGTTTAGCAAAAGTAAACACGTGTCATATGTAAGGTAGCAGTTTTTACTGCTATTTCAGAAGGGCATGCTATTGCAGACATTATTTTTACACAAAGAATATAGAATGTAACAGTCATAAAACAAATCATTTGGTAACAGTGAGACATTTCTTTAGATTTAGGGTTTGGATTGTCAATTGGATCAACTAATGTGCTGAACTGTCATTCAAATAGGTAATGAGGTGTGTTTTCAAGAAGAGATGCCTATGTTGGGTTTAATTCATCCATTTTTTTATGGTGCCAGGTTGTAGTTCTGAGCCTTCCTTTTGTCTTTTACCCACTCAAATATGATTTTGATATTGCACTTGAACTCCATATAAATAAGCCAGTATATCTTAAACCACTTTATGTGAAAATGCATAAGTACAAAGGTCCTAATCACAAGAATTTTTAAAATTATATTTCAGAGGATAAAACCCAAAAAAATCTGAAGAAGGAGGCAGAGGTAATAATTATTGCAAGAGAAGACATATAGTCTAAAAATTGTGATGTTTCAGTGTGTTTTGTTGCAAGGTATATATTCTAGCCTTGCCATAAATACTAATCTTTGTCCATGTATATACAAGAAATATGCATTTCGAAACTTAACAGGATTGCTACAGATCACTAAAGCACTCATAAAACTACCAGAGTCTCTGAACATGGCTCTTTAGTGAAAACCCCTGAAGGACTGGGTCCTTCTCTGTTTTGGAACTCTTACTGTGCTACTATAGAATAGGAACTCAATACACTTGTCCAGGGGAGTTGAAATAAGTGGAATATAGTTGAACGATCTGGTGTTTAGAACTAGCTATTTCTCAACTCAGCATGTGCATCCTCTTGATGCTGCACATGCTCACTGATATAGTAAAAAAGAAAAATGAATCATTGGGTTTAAATGTCGAGGCTCTTACCATGGACAGGTAGAAGTTTTGTGTATAGGAACAAGGATATGGAAAGCTGTTCCAAATACCCCTGAGAAGTAATTTATTATGTGCAAGGGAGCACTAGTCTAGACCCACAGCAAGTAGTACAATGGAAAGAGCATCAACCTGTGTTACGGTCTTGGGTCTGCCATTAATTAGTGGTGTGATCTTGGATAAATTCCTTAATCCCTATGAACCCAACATCCTTATCTATAAAGTAAAAGGAAGCAGGGTTTGAAATAGATAATTTCTTTTGTTTTCTTCTTTCTTCCATTCTTTTTTTTTTTTTTCTGACAGGCTTTTGATCGATCTGTTGCCCAGGCTGGAGTGCACTGTGACAATATGAACTCACTGCAACCTCTTCCTTGTGGGTTCGAGCTATTCTCATGCCTCAGCCTCCTGAGTATCTGGGATTACAGGCATGTGCCACCACACCCAGCTATTTTCTGTATTTTTAGTAGAGAAGGGGTTTTGCCATGTTGGCCAGGCTGGTCTCGAACTCTTAGCCTCTAATGATCTGCCCTTCTCAGCCTCCCAAAGTGCTGGGATTACAGTTGTGAGCCACTGCACCTGACTGAACTAGATAATTTCTAAGATTTCTTACCTGTCCCAGATTCTTGGAAATCCAATTCATTGGAAAATATCCCACATTTTCCAAAATATGTTGTGAAAGAACTTAATAAATATTCTGTGAGAATGTATTCTATGGTAAAAAGTAAAGTTCACTAAGCACTTGGATAAATAACTTTTTAAATGATATAATTTTTTGGTGACTTTAGTATACTAATATTTATTTTATGACTCTCCTGTAGAATCTCATCAAGCTTATTTGACTATGAAACGTATCCTTCTTATGCAAAACTCATTGTCAACTAAAGACATAGCCATATTCCACAGACTAGAGTTTGGGAAAAGCACATTTATGATTTTGAAAATTCTTTAGTAGCGCTTAGCCAGAACTCATCACATTAACTAATATTCCAGCGAATTTCAAACATCCGTATTGGGTGCCTCCTATGTAAAAAACTTTCAAATATTATCTTGCTGATAATAACATCATAACAGATTGGTGATGTAAATCTCATATTACAGGTGAAGACGTTGAACTCTGAGAGTTCAATGGTTGGCCTAATGTCACAAAATAGGGAGTGAAGTTGAAATGGTAACACAGTATTCTGAGTCTACTGGGATTTCTATCTTGCCTCACATCCTTTCACAACCACCAAAGCCACCCTTTAACCTTTTTACCTCAGATTATCTCAGCGGGGTAATCAGAAGTGGATTTCTCTGCATGTGTTGCCAGGCACAGGGAGCAGTGCCCATGGGCCACTCAGAAGAGAATAATAGCTACCATTCATGAATACTACAATAGAGGCCACAGCCCTGTCATATTTAATGGTTCCAACACTCAGGGTGACACCTGGTGGAAACATCTTCCTGTAATTACTTCTGTGATTTGGTACACATTATATTCTAATAAAGAAAAAATAAATAATATATATTTCCATGACTTTGAGAAATCTGTTCTATAAGGAGGAATTTTCAAACTTTAATTAATTCGTTTATTTTAAAGATAGAGCCTTGCTCTGTCGCCCGGGCTGGAGTGCACTGGCAAGATCATGGCAGACTGTAATCTCGAACTTCTTGGCTCAAGCGATCCTCCTGCCTCAGACTCTTGAGTAGCTGTGACCACAGCTGTGTGCCACCATGATCGGCTGTAAAGAGGAATTTTTATGACATTTATTTGTTTTACATTTGTAAAATAAATGTTTTTCTCAATCATTTGCTTTCCATGAACTGATAGTCCCAGAGCAAGCTGACTTGTCTACCTTCACAACTGTTTCTACAGAAGAATTTCATTCTTATTTTAAAGGGAGGGCATTGATAAATTGTGAAATTAGTGACTACATATACCTCAGCAACTCAGTGTTTGCTTAGGATTCAGGCAAGCACCACTATTCTCTTGTTTCTTACCCTATAACATGCCACTCTTGAACTTGAGTGTTCTCTCTGGTTTCTGGGTAGAGAGTCAGATGAACTTCAGTGAGCATAGGTTTTCTAATACATTAAAAAGAATTAGACATAAACAGGACAGAAAGAAGCAAAAAATAATCAGCTATGTTTAGGTAAAATTTTTGACAAATTTACAGGGGATTTGTCCTGAACCAAATGTCTACTGAATGTATATGTAGTTATCAAGAAGTCCAGTCAAGACACGAGGGAATTCCAATGCTGATTTTTCCCAAACTGCCGTTCTACTCACAGGCACATAACTTTGAAAGAAGGCTCTGAAGTAACAGCTTATTTAGTGTCTTTTCAAAATAAGAAATCAGCACATCCTCAAATTTTCCAACAAAACAATAGTCCCAAGGCCAACAGTTTTAGCACAATGAATGTCATCACCAAACGATTGATCTTAATAAGCTGTACCATATTTTCTACCTGAATCAGTAGCTGGAACCACAGTTGCCCACCAACATGCCCGGCTGATTTTTTTTGTATTTTTAGTAGAGGCGGGGTTTCATTGTGTTAGCCCGGATGGTCTCAATCTCCTGACCTCGTGATCCACCCACCTCGGCCACCCAGGGTTGAATCAGTGTATTCTTTTGTCCATAGTCACATAACAAGAACATGATGGAGGTGAATAGGGAAAGAAGAAAATGACTAAAGAGGATTCTGGCAATGTTCTATGTCTCACTTTCCGCATTTATAAACTAGGATGAGTTATTCTTATTCTTTAATTAGTGGCAATCTACATAAACAAACTCCTCCCACACACTAGAATTAAATAGGATCTACTCCAGGTAAACAAGTTCTTAAAGAAGCTTGTGTTTCTTTCTTATTTCTGAATTTTCTAGAACTGACCCTGTTGAAAGTGCACTGAAAGAATAGCCAAACCTAGCAAAAATACCAAATGACCACCAAATGACCCTACAGGATCACTGACTACAAAGTCTGGGGAAACACTAAGAAGTGATTCTGACCTTGATCAGATTTACTCAAGAGAGCGTCTTACAGTTAATAGAGAGATGGACTCAACTCCAAAGCCCAGATGTCTATCTTGGACTCTGACACAGTAGCTATGTGGCTTGGGTAAGTAACTTCAGTTTTCTAAGCTTGACTCCTCATCTGGGGTCTTGGCTTTCACTTTGTCTGCTTCACAGGGTGGCAAAGAGGATCAAATAAAATAATATATGAGAACACACAGGAAAATATAAAAATGCTATAGAAATAGGCACATAGAGAACCCATTCTGTAGGCTACTTGGCCTCATGTCCATCTCAGTTAAATTACCTACTCCATGGAACATCTGAGACTCTTTTATTTACAGAAAGACTGAATAGAATTATACTTATGCCAGGCCTAGTGACTTGCTGCATGTGTATATGCCTGTGAAAGTTGATTTTAGTTGTTTCTGTGAGATACTTTCATAGTTTTCTCAGCAGAGAGTTACCAGACGTGTGTGTGTGTGTGTGTGTGTGTGTGTGTGTTTAGAGATGGGGTCTCCTCTGTTATTCAGGCTAGAGTGCAGTGGTGCAATCATAGCTTGCTGAAATCTAGAACTCCTGGGCTCAAGTGATCCTCCTGCTTCAGCCTCCGGAAGAGCTGAGACTACAGGTGTGCTTTACTACGCTTAGCTAACTTTTGTATTTTTTTGTAGAGATGGGATCTCACTATGTTACCCAGGCTGGTCTTGAACTTCTCAGCTCAAGTGATCTTTTCATCTTGGCCTCTCAAAGTTCTGGGATTACAGGCATGGGCCACCATGCCCTGCTCCAGATTCTACTGTTATAAAACAGCTTTGTGGTATGCTCTACTCTGTAGCTGTCATCTTCCATTGTTAGTGTATTGTGAGACCAACACAATCACCCTTATGGTGGAGACATGGAAGAAACTGAAGTGAGAAATAGGCAGACTTAGGAGCAGATTTGTCACTGAAAGTGTGGTGGGATGCTAATCAATAAAACATAAAGTCATGTAACACATTATCTGGTCATTAGGGAACAGAAAATAATTTCCATGGGAATAAAAACGTAAGCACTATGCATTATATCCTTACATACCCTAATAAACCCCAACTGCCACATGTCCCTTTCAGCATGAGGATGGACTTAAATGGTATGTAAAAGCCATTGAAGAGACATTTTAATAATCATTAAAATAGTTCACATGATGCAAGAAGAACCGAAAAGCCCTCCACAAAATTCTTTTTAGAATTGGAAGTCCTATCTATCTTCCCAAAGTCCTCCAAGTGGTTTCTCAAAATGTGCAAGAAGGAAACTCTGGTCCTAGAAATTCATAAAACAAGATTATTTTTAATTATCTCTGGTCATATACCTTCCTCTGTACCTCAAACTTCACTCCTGACTGATCAGGTTTACTGATTCATTTCTCTCATCCTGATACTCCTGTCCCTCTTCTAGATCACTTCAAGCTCTAATTTTAAATTTCATCTAGACTTTCTGACCTCTTTTTAATTCTGAGGCTCAACCTATTTCCTCAAATAGGCAACAAAAGAAAATTCACACACCGCAGGTTGATACCCAAGCAAAGAAGTTTCTTTCCATTGCAGAAAGTTGGCAGATGGAGTGGACAGAATATTGCAAATATATTTATATTATTCAATTTATAGATATCTATGGGCAGATGAGTAGATAGATCTGTACTAAAACATATCCACATTTATAGGCTTACAGAATTAAAATACAGTGAACACTAATAGGTTTACAAGATAATGGGTTTATTCCAGAGATGAAAAAAAACTGAGGCCAGAGAAGTACTTGGAGATTCAAAGAGCTCAATAAAGATAGAACAGGGACAGATGTCCTATGATCCTTGCTTTCGAAAACATTGATTCTTTCTCCAGGCATGAGTAGTAAGTAGATGACTAAAATCAGCACATGCATGCAGGTATTCACTCACAAGCTATAAGGCATTTTGGAGTGTTTAAATTTTAGTTATAAGAAATTTTGTATGGCTGGAATAACTCGTACTACAGACAGTTCATTCTGTTGTATACTCTAGAGACCAATTTCTATGCTTTTTTAAGCTCCATCTTTGTAAGATCGCAAGTTCTGTAAACTATGATACCCAAACTGGCACGTATAATTTAAAATAATATACACAAATAATATAATTTTGATTCTATGATTAAAAAACATTTTCCTTTCAAGAGAATTTGAATAACATTTTATACAGTTATGCTTTTACTTTTCTCCTTATTTTCTTCTGCATCTGAAGTTCTGACTTCTCATTAATTGGGTCAGTAAGCAATCACTAATGCAAATAAACAAAAACCCTCATTAAAAATCTTCTTTCTTCATGAATTTTTAGAACCTAAGTTTCTTTTAATCTCAGCAGTACATAATAGCATGTCTCTAGAATGTACTTTCCTGCCCTCTGACTAAAAGTGACATCAACTTTCTCCCTGGGTCATGGTCTCTACTCAGGCTCGATCCAATTAGTCTGCAGCACAGTCCTTAGATGTTCTGCCTCAGTGATTTCTGGGAAGCAGGACAGAAAACAGCCGGGGTCTTATGCAAACTGGAGCAAGACACTGAATTATTATTTAGTAGTGATTTCTCCCTCTTTTTACCTTACTCTATCTCCAGCTGCCAAGAGCCCATTTAGCATTTTTACTGGATAAGATAATTGAGAACTAGTTTTCCTCCAAAAGACGCTGATAAGGCAGTCACAAGGAGAAGGGTATGTTCCCAGACCAAAGAAGAGGGTTTTAAAATAATTTATCTGGCAAGACTCTAAGAGAGTAATACGTTGGTTTTCAGAGACCCATGGGGCTAAGAAGATGTAACTGGGAACCAGAAGGGGGAAAAGAACGAACTTGGTTTTTCAGAAACTTGTGGGTGGCTCAACCTAGTGTTGTATCTGGCATTTAGGAGGTGTTCAACAATTGCTTGAGGAAGGAAGTAATGCTATCTGAAGCTCATAAAGTTGAGGAGCAAAAAATGGCAAGGATTGATGTTTCAGGGCCTAGAATGGAGCCAGCTGTCCTGAGGGGAACTCAAGAGGAAGAGCTGAAGCCTATATAACTACTTAGTGGTAACTCAGAACCCATGTTTGTTTGTTTGCTTGTTTGTTTGTTTGTTTGAGACACAGTTTCACTCTTTCCCCAAGCTAGAGTGCAGTGGCGTGATCTTGGCTCACTGCAACCTCCACCTCCCAGGTTCAAAAGATTCTCGTGCCTCAGTCTCCCAAATAGCTGGGATTACAAGTGTCTGCCACCACACCCGGCCAATTTTTGTATTATTACTAGAGATGGGGTTTCACCATGTTGGCCAGGCTGGTTTCGAATTCCTGATCTCAAGTGATCCACCCACTTCAGTCTCCCAAAGTGCTGGGATTACAGGTGTGAGCCATCGTGCCCAGCCTCATGTATTTTTTCTTTTTTTCTTTTTTTCCCTTAAACCACATAGCTACCAAGGCACTCCTAATTCACCAACTTTGTTCACCAGGTTCATGGAATTCAGGAAGAACAATATATTTGATGTTACTACCTTTATTTAATGGACAAACTTGTGCTTGGCAAATATTGAGAACAAGGAAACCAGAGCTCCTGTCCAGAGCTTCTGTCGTGGCTCAGCATCTAACCGTCTGCATAAGCCACTTCATCTGTTTAGGCCTTCATTTCCCGATCTCTGAGAGGAGTGAGTTGGATTAAATGGATGAGTGGGATCCTTGGGCATTAAAATTCTGTTCTACGTCTGTTATGGGAAGTTTATTAAAGAGCAGGGTGCCAGAGACTGAGCTAAACTTTTTCAAAGGCTTCATATCACTTGCTCCTTATTTTATCTCTATACAATAACGTATTATTGTCACCCTTCCTTTTAAAATAGGAAACCCAAGGCATAATGGCTTAGAACATGTTAAAGGTCACACAGTTAGTAAATGGTGAAGCTGGGACTCTAACTCTGAGCATATTTATTGTTGCAAATTTTATAGGCAGATTAATGGGAAGCAGCCCCAGTCTTATCCTGAAAACAACAATAAAAGGATGATCACTTTAGATTGCATCCTGGTGCTTAAAATAGAACTGTGACATGAATTGTCATGAAGTGATTATTTTCTCCCTTGTGCCAGATTTAAATAAGTGGGAAGTGCAGTCAAAACCTGAGAAAAATCTCCGTAGGGTTTTGAAATCATCATTGGGCATATAATATGATGGCACTAAACTCCATTAACCCCTACTCTTGCTTCAATCAACAAAACTTTATTGAGACATCAAATGTGCACTGAATGTTAAATGAAGACTTGTAGTCAGCTTATCTTAAAATCCTTGTATATGTGCAGGGAACAAGACAGTTTGTGTCCATGAAAATAAAAATAAGTAAGGAAGAATTTTAACATGTTTCAACTGAAATGAGACAGAGTTTAAAACTACACATCCTCTTTTAACTATCTAGAATATATAGCTCTCCACTTTTAAGATGCCAAAAAAGTGACTAGATGTTGGTTAAGAAATGTGAGGGTCAGTAAATGAATTTTTTTTTTTCCATGTACTAAACCTGAGGAAACTAATCCCAAGTTGTCCAAGAGGAAGATGTAATTTCTGGTTTGCGCCCTATAATGACTGATCATTTTCCTGCACATAAACATACAGAGTACAAATCTGAAATAAATTTTACATGCTATGGTTATCTAATTTTACTCAATACATACTGATAGTTATGCAGCTCTATGTACATTAAAACATATACACACACATACATGTAGGTGTGTATTTCTATCATCTATCTGTCCATCTACCAAATGGATTTTCCACAGCAATAAAGTGACTGTAAACGAGATGCATTGACGCAGCCCTTCACGTCTTATAATTAGGAGACATCATTTGAACCTCAAACTCTCAAGAAGTTCCAAAGGCTTCCCCTTCGAGTAGGAAAGCATTAGCAATGTTGGGAGAAATGTCTGATGAAATGAAGCCAAGCTATATATTCTCTGCAGGGACTTTGGGGTCTCTTCCAACAATAAAACTCAGTGCCCTCTCCATTTTTTGATAAACAGCAAGAATATTATATCTATTTAATCTCTGACTTCCTTTTGAGAGTAGAAACTACAGCTGTCTTGAGCCTCAGCTTCCCAATGAGGAAAATATGACTCCGTATGGACTTAGGGAATGAAAAAAGGTAGAGATTTTATAGACACAGGATAGTTCTGGTTGTCACATTGCTTTGAGGATTTATACCCAGTTACTCGGCCTTGTTAAAAATCTGAAAGAGACTCAGGCCATGTCAGAGGCAATCACTTTCAGGGGACTTGTTTTGTGTCCTTGGCTGTGGTAGTCATTTTTGTTCAGCTTTTTTCTTCCTTTCCCCCTGCCCCACCTTGGTATCCTATATGTCTTGATTGTGGCAAAGTTTCTTATAACAACTCAGTATTGAGGTTTCTTCTTTGAAAGTGCAGATGAATTGATCCTTTTTCAAATATGTTTTTTATGACCAGATCAATGAGCAGCAGCTGTATGTAAAGGATGATGTTTAGTGCAATTGATGGCCCTAGTCCCGCTACCACATATCCACCAAGGCAGAGGAGGGTATTTTCATGATTATTTTAATTAATTATCAGTCATCTGGCCATTGTAATAATCTTCTTTTGCTGATGGGTAGACCCATGTATAGATGAGCAAATGTTATACAATGAGTCATTTTATTTATTGTTCACTTAAATTAGTTTATTCATTTTAGAAACAGAGTGTGGCTCTCTCTGTCACCTCAGCTTCAGTGCAGTGGTGTGATCATAGCTCACTGGAGCCTTGAACTCCTGGGCTTAAGTCATCCTCCCACCATACTCTCCCAAGTAACTGGAACTACAGATGCATGGCACCATGCCCAGCTAATATTTACATTTTTTGTAGAGACAGGGTCTTGCTTTCTTGCCCAGGCTGGTCTTGAACTCCTGGGCTTAAGTAATCCTCTCACTTTGGCATTCCAAAGTTCTGGGATTATAGGCATGAGCGACCACACCTGGCCAAATTTTTAGATTGAGGAGGAGGACTTACAATTGAGTGTAAAACGGTTAAATAGTAACACCTCACATATTGCTGAAAGTATATCTTTCATCTTATTGCTTTCATCTTAGACTTTATCAAATGAATGGCTCTCTTGACCAAAGAGAATGGACTTGGAACCTTCCTTATGCTATTATCAACACAGGTTAAGGAGGGAGCATTAAAGGCAAACAAACAGAAAAATAGTTATTGCTGGTGTTAAAGCAGGGTGTGTACTCTAGCTCTCCAGGTAGCCACCCAGTCCACACATTGGTCCCACTAATTTCTGATTCTTTGGCAAAGTGACTCATGCTCTTTAAACTCTATTTTATTTTAAAGAAACAAGATAAAAATACTCACCTCTCAGAATTGTTACGAAGATTGAAGGAGAACATTATGTATAATACAACAAAACAGCTGATAGTAAATGCTCAATGAATAAGTTCTCTTGCCACATTTGGGAGTGAAGAAAGTCTATAATTTTGGTAGAATTTTGTGATTGAAAAGACAAGGCCACCTACAAATAATAAAGATTCTGATGTCACTCATAATAAAGCATGGACAAGAAGTCAGTGGGACACATTGAAGGTTAGTAGAAATAAGATAATACAAAGTGATGACAAGTGGGTAATCTGTTAAGGATTATCACCAGGATTTTAGTGAGAAGGAAATGAAGATTCATAAATCCCCAGTTGTGTCCCACAACTCTTATTAGTGGTAAGCTGAAGGCCAGGCGTGGTGGCTCGTGCCTGTAATCCTAGCACTTTGGAGGCCAAGGCGGGCAGATCACCTGAGGTCTGGAGTTCGAAACCAGCTTGACCAACATGGTGAAACCCCATCTCTACTAAAAATACAAAAGTAGCTGGGCATGGTGGCACATGCCTGTAATCCCAGCTACTCGGGAAGCTGAGACAGGAGAATCGCTTGATTACAGCAAGCGGAGGCTTCAGTGAGCCAAGATCGCGTCATTGCAGTCCAGCCTGGGCAACAAGAGCGAAACTCTGTCTCAAAAAACAAAAATGGAAACAAAAACAAACAAACAAAAAAACAGAGTGTAGGCTGAGAGCTGGCTTGCCTGAGTTGGAATCCAAGCTCTACCACGTATTAGCTGTGTGATATTGAACAAATTGTTTGACTTCTCTGTGCCACACTTTAAAGTAGAAATAATATTACTGGACACTCAAAGTGTGGTTTTAGGGTTTACATGAGCTGATGGATGTAAAGTGCTTTTAGAAGAATGCCTAGGACAGAGTACACACTATTCCACAGCCTTAGCTTCTGTATGTCTTTGTTTATACATGTGTTTCTGTGTATGCATAAGCTGGGATAATAAATTACATATAGTTGTCATTTCAGAGTAAGATTCAGTCACTTCTGAATAAATCAATGTGCCTTTTTCATATTGCCCATTGAACTCCTGCAGCTATTTTTAAACATGGGGTCCTGGGATGGGTGGACCATACTTGACAAGATCAGAAAAGGTATAATGACCACGACTGGGAAAACGAACAGTATCATCCCTTGAAGTGGAGTTTTTCAGAGCATGGAACTTAGGCCATTTGCATTGAAATCACCTGGGGTGCTTATTTAAATGCAGATTCGCAAATCCTATTTCTAAGGTTACCATATACTTTATTGTTCAAATCAGGACATTTTTGAGAGAGAAAGAGATTGCTATAAATAATGATGCCAGACTAATGAGCATAAACTATATTGTCCTAGGCAAAAGAGCACATAGGGTGCCCCTTACCCATCTCAGATCTATAGCTCTTTTGTGATTGAATCCCAGAAATTTGCATTTCTATTAGGTTTCCAAGATGATTCTTTCACAGTGCAAAATTTGAGAAAAGCTTCCTTAAATTATGTTGTTCTAACAAGACTTAATTAATTCAGACTCTGTGAACTTTATATCATACCTCCGTTTCCTGAGAATATTTCTTTGTAATAGGGAAGAAAGAAAAAAATAAAGAAAGAGAGCATTTATTGACGATCTACTCCTGCTAAAACCTCCTCCTCCCCTTGGCAAGACACTGTCTGCTGTAGTCTATAAAACAAGTTTACAGATCTTTGCTTTTGAAATTGAGTGAACCCCTGGTGATTATGGTAAAACCACATTCCCCTCGCTAGGAAACCAGGGCTTTAGCACTACAAACCACCTAGGAGATTGATGCTGGGGAGGAAGGAGGCAATGATTAGCTAACTATCCTTAACAACAGGGTGACCACAACATTCAACAGGATTTCACCTATCAAGCTCTCATCCCTGCTTACTGCAGTCATCGACAGAAGTAGTCATCTGTCAGTGGGTGGACTCAGACTTACCAAGCTCTATACAACCCAAATCTGACCTAAACTTTTGCCTGTCTTTAGCTCTCTCACAACAGCCTTCATCATGTTCTTCTCATGCTTGCCTAACTGAAACCTAAATATTTTTTGAGATCAAAGATACCCCTGTAGTCATCTAAATGGATGGTATTTTTTCCTCCAATATCCTATCCTTCTGAAAATAGGACCTCAAGGAAAGGAGGGCTTTGTCATGTTCTTTGCTACCATACCAGATCATTTCTCCTTCCTCTACCCTCAATAACTCAAGGGTCTTTGAAGCTGGCCATCATTTCGCACAATTTGCAACTACTTCTTGTTTGGACTACCTACTGGCCATCTGGTCATCATTTATTTCCTTAAAAAATATTTAGAACCTGCTCAATGGCTGGGCACACTGGTTCATGCCTGTAATCCCAACACTTTGGGAGGCTAACGTGGGTGGATTTCTTGAGCCTGGGAGGTTGAGATCAGAGGGCAAAACCTGATCGCTACAAAAAATACCAAAAATAGCAGGTGTGGTAGCACATTCCTGTAGTCCCAGCTCCTCGGGAGGCTGAGATGGGAGGATTTCTTGAGGCAGGAAGGTCGAGGCTGCAGTGAGCCGTGATCATGCCACTGCACTCCAACCTTGGTGACAGAGCAAGACCTTGTCTCAAAACAAAACAAAACAAGAACCTGCTGCCTGTCTTTGAATGCACTTCAGTTATTGTTCTTAATTGTTCACCATAGGTAGACAATTCAACACTTTGGACAATCAATTTGTTATTTTTATTTCCAGTGATCTTTTTCCCAGTCTTAGCCAACTATTGCCATGATGTTCACTATATGGATTGTTATCATCAGTTCAAACATCTTAATTTTAATCAATCCTGTCTCTGCTTTCACTTCCTACTCTTTAAAGTCATTCACTGTAGCTTCAGAGCTGCTCTAATGCTTGGACACCAGTGAGACTGCCAATTCATTAATCACCAATTATTTATTTTCTCTCTTCCTTCTTCTCCTGTTTTTATTTCATTGTTTAACCTATCTTAAATGCCATGATTCATCACTATAAGCAATCCCTTGCAAACATCATCAACTCAAACTTGGTTTTTCTCCAACATGTTAAAACCCTACTTGGTAAAATTTGACGGTTTTCTTATTCCACTACTGTATGTGAGCAGACTAAGTAGGTGGAAAAACACCTCCACCAAACTTAATAACTAAACCTAGTCAAAATTTTGACCATACATTTAAAGTGGAACCCTAACACTGACAGCAAGTCTACCATATTTCCTAAATTCATGCTTTCATTTTTTAAGAGGACTCTTTCACACTATTTCCTCTCTTCTGAAATATTCAGTAAGATATAACTAACTTCACTATTAAATGACCACCTCAATATTTATGTAGTCGAAAAAAATAGAAGAATTCTGAATGGAATAACCCTCAATTCTCTTCCTTCAAATCTTCCTGCCTGCACTTGGATCAATATATGCTGCCTTTCCTCCTGCTAAAATTGATGAACTGCCACTGCTCTATCTAAAGACAACCCCTGCACATGTGCACTAAAGGCCTTTGCCTTTCACCTACTTATGGATTTCGTTTTGCACTTGACCACTCTCTCTTCTGCACATCATCAACTTTCTCCTCTGTAGCAGATTTTTATCAGCATATTAACAACTGGCAATATCCTCTATGATATAAAAGTTAAATTATTCCTTGACCTGATGTTCAAGCGACCCTCTTACTCCTGCCCCATTTCTCTGCTCCTATTTTGAACGAATCGTCTCTAAAGAGTTATTTGTATTTGCTGCCTAAACTTCATTGTTTGCCATTCTGTCTTTAACCCATTCATTTCAATATTTCGTCTCTATCATTTTAGGGAAATCACTCTTGTCAGATAAACAATGATTTCTACTTTGTTTAATTCAATGGTAAATTCTTTGTGCCTTTCTTATTCTACTTCTCAGAAACATTTGACACAAAAGAAATACTATTTTCACTCGGCTTCCAAGATAACAGGTTCCCCTAGTTTATTTTATTTTATTTTATTTTTGGGTGGCAGCTGTTTTTGGTCTTTGCTGGAGTCTCTTCCTGACACCTAAACTTTGGGATGGACCAAAACTCAAACCTCTTCCACTTTCTCATGTCTATTTGCTCTCTTCCTAGATAATTTTGAACAGATCCATGGTTTTAAAAACTGGTCATATACACATTAAAATTCATATGTATTTACTTATAAAATGATATACTGTCTGAGGTTTGCTCCAAAATAATATGAAAGAGAAGAAAGTGGTGGCAGGTGGTGATGGGGATATGGTTTAAACAAGATCAATAATCAATTGATAATTGTTAAAACTAAGAAATGGGAAATTTAGGTTCTTTGCATTATTCTGTCTCATATATTTTGAGATTTCCCATAGAAATATTTTTTAAATATCCTAAATTTTCTTGTCTAGCCCCAATGCCTTCAAGTTCTAAATACACATATTTGATTTTCTTTTAAGCATCTCCCCTTGGATTTCTGAGTCATAAGAATTAGCATGTCCAAAATAGAACTTTTGATGTCCCTTTGCCTTTAAATCTATCCCTCCCTATGTCTCTTCTCTTAAAAATGGCATTCTCATACCCCATTGGCTTGGACTCCACCTTACAAGCCATTATGGGTTCCCCTTTATTCTGATAAACTACAACCTATGTATCAACAAGCCTGGTTGATTTACCTATTAAGGTAGATGGGATTTGATCACTGCTCACCATTTCCAGAGGTATCACCCTCACTCAAGCCGCCATCACTTTTCACCTAAATTACCTTAGAATGCCCCTTCCTCATCTTGTTTTGCCCATTCTGGCTTTAAAGAGTAATGTTCCCATGGTAGTATGGTGATTTTTAACTCACTTTATGCCATTCCCTTGATCACCTCTTTAATGTGCTCTTCCCCATTTCTGAAAACAGGCAGAGTCTGTACTATGGACAAGACCCTGTGTGGTTAGTCTTCTGCTTACCTGTCCAGATTCAATTGCTATAAATATTCTTCTTGCTCACCTATTGATATGGTTTGACTATGTCCCCACCCAAATCTCATCTTGAATTCTATTTCCTATAATCCCCCTGTGTTGTTGGAAGAATCCAGTGGGAGGTAATTTAATCGTGGGGGCAGTTACCTGGTTACCCTCATGCAGTTCTCATGATAGCGACTGTGTTCCCATGAATTTTTTTTTTTTTTTTTTCTTTTTTTTTTTTTTTTTGAGACGGAGTCTCGGTCTGCGCCCAGGCTGGAGTGCAGTGGCGCGATCTCGGCTCACAGAAAGCTCCGCTTCCCTGGTTCATGCCATTCTCCTGCCTCAGCCTCCCGAGTAGCTGGGATTACAGGCGCCCGCCAGCATGCCAGGCTAATTTTTTTTTTTTGGATTTGTAGTAGAGACGAGGTTTCACCGTGTTAGCCAGGATGGTCTCGATCTCCTGACCTTGTGATCCACCCGCCTTGGCCTCCCAAAGTGCTGGGATTTTACAGGTGTGAAATCCCAGCACAGCTGAGATCTGATGATTTTTTAAAGGCTGTTTCCCCCTTTTTGCTCAGCACTTCTCCTTGCTGCTACCATGTAAAGAAGGATGTGTTTGCTTCCCCTTCTGCCATGATTGTAGGTTCCTTAGGCCTCCACAGCCATGCTGAATCATGAGTCAATTAAACTTCCTTCCTTTATAAATTACCCTGTCGCATGTATGTCTTTATTAGCAGTGTGAGAATGGACTAACACACTCACTCTTGCTAAAAGGGCACCTATTGTCCTCAAACATGCCAGGCTTACTCTCAACTGAAGGTGTTTTTGTGGTATTTCTCTTGTCAACATGTTCTTCCCCCAGATCTTTACATGGCTTATCCCCTTATTTCCTCCTGTTTCTGTGTTAGCTCATTGAGAGGCCTTGTCTGATAAGCCTATCATCTGTCAAAATCTTTTCTCCTGCTTTTTCTTCCTGGCAATGATTATTATTTAAAATTATATTTTATCTATATTTATTTTCTTGTTAATTTTCTCTTTTTCCAATGATGATGTCATTTCCATGAGGAACATCTTTTACTATTATATCTTCAGGGCCTAGAGTCTGATAGATGAAAATAGGCAAAAAGCATGGAGATGAAATAAATGAATTCTGGACTCTGCCATGCGTTTTTACTTAAACATGGTGTGAAACATGTGTGAAGGCAGAAAGCTGCTCCTATGAAAATGAGTTCTCTATATAATATCTTCTCTAACGTAGTTTTAAGCCAATTAAATTCAGTAGAGACTAAGTACCTCCACAAAGAAAGCCCAGAACTCCTGTGAGATATCTGGCTGGAGGCTGAGCTGTGAGTTCCTCAGGGGAAGTCATCCTGGGCTTAGTAGTCCACTGCTGCTCCTCTGACAATTCCCTTTACCTACAAAGCACTCAATCCCTTAACTCACAAATTACAAAGCATGCACTTCGCCACAAGGGAGGCCAATCAACCAACAGACTACATTTTTAGTAATTCAGTATTAATGAACCTTTTACTTTGAGAGGTGTTTTAAGAGTAGAAATCTCTACTTCTCTGTACAGTCTCTTTCTATAACTTCCTTGCAACCCCAGGCAATTGTTGGACACTGGATTTAATCAATCCTCAGACTTCTCTTTTTAATCAGGGGTATAGAAAAGTTCACTCACAGTTTGACTCTCCCAGTTTGTAACTTCTCTTACATCATTCTGAGCTTCTTTTGCCCCAGTCTTCCTGACTATAAAAGTGGAAAGTTATTTCTAACTTTCTTTTTATTAGGTGGCTTTTACCCTAGTTCATGGGTCAGCAATGATATATGTTTAGGCCAAGAGGGAATTTTTAGCACAACATGAGGGCCTCAAGCAGTTGAAATGGTGCACACATTTTCAGTGAGTGTCAGGAAGATCTGTGTTCTCAATGTGTGCTAGAAATACTTTCACTGCGGTTCTTAGCCACCTACCCTTAGTATGAGTGTAATTCATCTATGAAAAAATTGAAACAAGGAAAATATACTTTTATTCCTACTACACAATAAGAAAAAGATTGTAAAGCAAATTTTCTATGGCAGTGTCATAATCCAATGAATTTATTTGCACAACTTTCCTTCTCCCTTTCTTTTCTTTCACTTCCACCTGCCTGAATTGTACCTGTGCTTATTTGATACATCAGTGAAGTAGTTTATGAAGCCCAACCATCTGTGCCTTTTTCTTTCTTAAATGCATAAAACCATAATCCATATACATAAATTCCTAATCCATGTGCTCTTCTTATAACTCTATTAAGATGGTGAATTTTCCAGTGCAATTAAATTATGAGCTAAAGAGATGATTGCAATTTCAGACTGTATCATAAATACTCAGGCTCTTACAGTGATACACCTGGTGAGGAATTCAGACTGATTTGTATTTTGAAGCACCTCAAAATAAATCTAAAATAATAGCATGAAGTCACAAACAAACCCTTTCTTCTTAGTCAAACTCCACTATCCTAAGACAGCAATATGGAAGAGTTTGATATATTTAAGAATATTACTTGATCTCTGAACTTCCTATCTAAAACAAAGAAATGGAATAAAGTCATACCATTTGTAGTCCTTAACTTGCTATTTTAATTCTCATTATTTAAATTCAGGAACTGATAGATTTATTTAGTGAAAAATAGTTGCACTTTAAAACTGTGGTTTTTGTCACTTTTTAAAATGATCTTGTATTTGGGGAGTAAGGTAGTAAGAACTACTTTTTTTTTTATATATAGAATGCATAGTATGTATGAAATGCAAAGTTATACAGAGAGTAGCAAAGTCATTTAGGGTATTGCTGACCCTGATAATTAAATCATTCTATGCATTCATAACCAGTGTTTCAAGACACTTGGAAAGTTTGTTATGATGATTACACACAGACAGCCCTGATCATTCAGTCATCAGAGATCACTGTGAAGGATACAGTGGAGTATATTGTTCTCATCCCCCAGGACTGTATGAGAGTCCCTCGGAAAGTGAACTGAAATTGATTGGGTCAGTTTAATAACACTTGAATTTCACAACAGAAAAGAGCACTGAGTAGTGTAGTTCGATAGCAATTAAACTATCTCAAATAGTCATAGGGTTCCTCTATTTATTCCTAAGACTTCTCTTCACTCTTGGTACTTATAAAAGAGGTCAAGGTGAATAGAAAATGCCTCAAAACTAGAAGCTATGATATTTTTATAGGGCTTCCTACAGTGTCTTTCAGAGACCAGATAGTCAAATACTTACTAAAAATGAATTGACTTATAAAGGTTTATTTTGATTTTTTTCTGCACCATGAGGTAGGAAAACTCACATTTAAGGAAGAAGCAAGCTGGCATGAATATCAGTTTAGAAGAGAACTTGTATTCTTGAATCAGAAAGATACTAGAAATTCAGAACTATGGACCACAAAGAGTGGTTAGTTAGTCTGAACTGTCAAAGATCTGTCTGTCCTGGATATGTGGATATTTAGGCACTTCCAGGCTTTTAACTACAACATGCACACATCAATTTCTTCTTCAGGATTATTTTAGCCAGAAATTTGTGTTGCAAGATTTTAGGATATAAAATAAACAGTTTCTCAAGGCTCAAAAATTGGAAATCTGCCAGAAGTTCTTGGGGTTGTAATTTGCCAAGAGCTCAAATTTAGGTATTTGAGATAATTTGCCAATAAGATAGTAGGTATGAAACCATGTTAGTCAAATGGACCAATTTATTTTAAAGTGTATGACTATCCAGATACAGAGATTAGAACCCTATGACATGAGAAAGAAGGAATTATAAGCATCTAGAAGAGGGTGCACTTGATGCAGTTTTTTTATTTATATGTATTTTTATGAAGGTGTAATTTATGTATAACATACTGATATTATGTTGATGATGAGTTTTTTTTTTTTTTAAACAAATGCAGATACTCATTTAACACATGCCTTCTCAAAATGTGGAACATTTCCATTCCACAAAAGGTTTCCTTAGGGCAATACTTAGTCAATCCTACTTCCAGCCAAACGGCAACCACTGTTCTGCTTTTCCACCATTGTGGGTTGTGGGTTAGTTTTCCTGTTCTAGAACCTCATACATGTAAAATCCAATGATATATGCTCTTTGGTGCCTGGCTTCTTTTGCTCAAAATAATGTTTTTGACATTTCCTTTTGTTGTTGTTTTTTGTTCCTTCTTAATCCTGAGTAGTTTTCCATTGTAGGAATGTAATAAAATATTTACTCATTCTCTGGCTTATAAACATTTGGGTGTTTCCTGTTTAGGGTAAATATATTTTCTCTTTTTCGGGGGGGGGAATGAAATTTTTTGGATATAGGGCATACAAATGTTTAAATTTATAAAAAAAGTTATCCCCAAATTTTCTAAAATTGATAGGGACATTGTACACTCATTACCTGCAATAACTGAGAGTCCTGGATGCTCCACATTCTCAATTTTTAACATTTTTTTTTTCATTCTAGTAAGTGTAAAATGATATCTCATGGATTTAGCATTAACTTTTCTGACCACAAATGATGACAATTGCTTCCTTATGAACATTAGCCATTCATTTGCCTTTCTTTATGCAGGATGATTCAAATCTTTTGCTCACTTGTTTTATTTGATTGTCTATATCTGTATTATACCATTGCCAGAATTCATTAAATATTTCTGATACTAGTTTTTTGTTAGACATATATAGGCAAAAATTTTCTACCAATCTGTGGCCTCCCTATGTATTTTCTTCATAATGTCATTTGGTGAGCAGAAGCGTCAAATTTTGATGAAGTCCAAATTATCCAATTTTTCTAGAGTTAGTGCTTTCTCTGCCCTATATAAAACATCACTGCTTATCGCAAGGTCTTATAGTATTCTCTTATGTTTTCTTCTAAGAAGCTTTATAGGTTTTTTATGTTTAGATCTGTGATTTTTCTTGCATTATTTTTTATGTGTAGTAAACTAGGGATTTTTTTTTCATATATACATATCCATTTGTTCCAGAATCATTTCATTAAAAAGAATTTTTTCCCCATTGCTAAAATATTTGTCCTAGTTAGTTAGGGCTGTTATCACAACATACCTTACACTTGGTAATTTATAAATAACATAAATTTCTCACAGTTCTAGAGACTGGGAAGTCCAAGATAAAGGTGCCAGAAGATTCAATATCCGGTGAGAGCTGCTCTCTACTTCCAAGATGATGCCTTTCTGTGTCCTCACATAGTGGAAGGAACAAAAGGGCCAAACAGGTTCTTTCAAGTCCTTTCATAAGGCTACTCACTAATCCCACTCATGAAGGTATTGTCATCTTGACCTAGTCACCCCCTAAAGCATTGGAGATTTAGTTTCAAAATGAATTTTAGAGGGACACAAATATTCCAAGCCTAGCATATTTAATTGTAAAATTAATTAACCTTTCCTACTTTTAACCACGTAAGAAAGGCCATTCAAAATGAAATCATTCTAGGTAGACATAATTCTATCTATGACAGACACACTAAGCATCGGAAAACCAATTATTTGTCTTTTGAGATATTTGCTTAAATAGGGTAAGATTTACTTAGAATATTCCTCTCTTCTATTAACCAATCAATTAATATCAGACTCATGCCACCTGGCCCTGAATGGTACCATGCACAAGAACACCTGACCAAGGAGGACCAATGGGAGCTAAAATTCCCCATGTGCCCCTGTTTATTAATGATAAAGACCTTTTTATCATTATATCATCTTGGGGACACAGGAGGGAAGAAAGTTGCAATTGCAATGCTAAAGGATCCCCTTTGTCCATACAGAGGAGGCACTCTAGAATTTATGGAGAGGAAATACTTTAAGGTTCGCCCAGTGATGCTACCTTTGCTAATTTTCAAAAATCTGCTTTTTGGGTTAGCACAGTCTCTGCACTGCTTCTTAAACATTCCTGAACCTGCAGCATTCTGTCACTTGTACCTCTAACGGTTACACAATTCTCCAATTTCAAACTATGTAGACACAGTGTGGTCCCTGCCTCTGTTTCACCTTTCAAGGTTTGATTTTTTTTTTTTTCTTATGACTATTTGTTTTATTTTCTTCTTTTGTGAAATAGACATGACATTAAGGACAGTTTGTTCTCTAATGACTTTCATAATTCTATCTTATTATAATATCACAAATATTGAAATGCCTTTGTAATATCCTATAATATCATTAGATTTTTGATCTGAACAATAAAGGTGTATTGGGACACTCAAGGACATTCTACTGCATTTTTAGAGGACTTACTTTTTCCTTCCCACACCTCTCAATCTACTCACTTTCTTGGTTCTAGGTTCTATCTTGCCATCCTCTCCATGCTTTATGCCATCAGCCATAACAAATGTGTGTGAGATATATATATATATATATATATATATATATATATATATATATATATATATATATGGATGCAGAATTCAATTGGCTAGATTGGCAAGGAACTTATAAGACTTTCAAGAGCCTGGTTAAATGTCTCTTTGTCTCTTTATGTCTATAGGGACTCTAGTAAACTTTCCATTCACACATCTTATTTTAGAGTTGAAGAAAGAGATACTAAGAAGTTAAAGACTTGCCCAAGTCTAGACAGAGCTGTGTCTAGAGCCTTTATGTTTCCAAGCTACATTTAGAAACAGCCTGCAGGCTCCATCGTTTCAAACTCCTTTTAGGTTAAACAAAAACTCATTTTCTTTTTTGAGCTAAACAAAAAAAGCATATGTGAGTTGTACACAAATGACAGAGATTGGAAATGAGGATATATTTGGACAATGAGGCAAAGGTGTGAAATATTCACCTCAGTAAGAGGGAGAGAATACTGACTAGAAAAATATAGTATTAATACTATTGTTGAGTAGTATTGAAAGCCCATTTGAAATTTTTGTTCACCAAATTAAAGTAGGGTTAGCTGGTATAGTAGTGTGCTTTTTCCCAAATTACATGCAGTTGTTTGGACAGATATGCAAAAATGTCAACATTTTGCATTTAATTAACTTTTGGGTTTTGTTTCACAAGTAATAAAGCGGGAGCCGGGGGCCAGAAAGATGAGAATATATGCAAGGGAATGGCTATACTGAAGAACAATGTCATTTTATTATCAGAAGGGAAGTGAAGACATGAGAAAAATGTAGCTCAGTGAAAAAGATTTGATTCTGATGGGGCCAAAGAATTGTTGAAGTGTGCATATTAGAGAAAATTAGTTTGAAATATAAAAGTGAGGGATTATTGCAGTAGACATTTTAGTGGTTACGTTATTGTTATGTGTAAATTTCATACAACAATAGAGGTAGAACAAAAAAGAGTAAGACAGTTTCTAGAATCTGGAGAATGGCTGGTTGCTATATGATTGAAATAAAGAGTGGTAGTAGATATAGTCTAACGAGGAACTGCAGAGCAGCTAAAAACTTTGAAAACAGGAGGGAAGAAAAATGGTCTAAAAGAAGCCATGAGGAGCAAGTGCCTCAATTTAACTTTTCAAGGACCTGTTCTATGGAGTAGGGAGAAAAAAAGCAGTCACGAGTTAGGATAGATATGATGGTATCTGGATCCTCAAGTGATCGTCAGGTTTTCATTAAAGTGGGAAGGTGGAAGGGGAGTTCAGAAACACCCGACATTTTAATGATGACAGAGGAAGAGATCAGGAGAAAAAGCATAACCGTGTATGAGTGAATGAGAAGTTGAGTCAGATAAGCCGATGGGCAGATCAACTCCTATGATGAGATGCATGAGTGGACAGTGTGAACTTTTAGTGGTGATGAGGACAGGAGGTGTGGTGTTGTCTATTATGTTGGTTTCTTGGGAAAAGGTAGGTGTTAAATATATAGACACACAAATACAATGGAAGTGTTTTATTTAAACTGAAACAAAATGAAACTATTTAGTCTTTTTTTTTTTTTCTTTTTTCTTTTTTTTGAGACAGAGCCTCGCTCTGCCGCCCAGCCTGGAGAGCAGTGGCGCGATCTCAGCTCACTGCGAGCTCCACCTCCCGGGTTCACGCCATTCTCGTGCCTCAGCCTCCCGAGTAGCTGGGACTACAGGCGCCCACCACCTCGCCCGGCTAATTTTTTGTATTTTTAGTAGAGACGGGATTTCACCGTGTTAGCCAGGATGGTCTCGATCTCCTGACCTCGTGATCCTCCCGCCTCGGCCTCCCAAGGTGCTGGGATTATAGGCGTGAGCTACCGCGTCCGGTCACTATTTAGTCTTTTATAAGCTGTGGAGAATCCATAAGATGCTAAAATGTTTCAATGTATTTATTTGCTTTTTTTGTCTCATCATTTCTTTTCATCATAGAAAAAAATAAGATAGTAAAAAAGGAGATGGCTGGAATGAAAATCTTTGTGCATCTAATTTGGAAACCTAGAGATACAGCTGCAAGAGAGGCTGTCAAAATTGCTTAAGCTTTTTTCCAAAGATGGTGATACGTCTTTCTGGGATAGTCACATCCATGAGAATGAAAGAAATGATGAACATGTTAACAACAACATAATAGGAATACTTCAGTTTCAAGAGAAGAAAGCATCACAAAAACTGAAACAGAGCTTCTCATTTCCTCTAGGGATTCCTGTTATATAATTTCCATTTTAAATGAAGCAAAAATACTTCCAATAACCAGAGAAACACTTAAAAATTAAGAAACACTTGTTCTAGTTAATGTGTCTGAATAGTTCCAAGAAAAAAGTCTCCCCCAGGAGGTCATTATTATTCAAAAATTACTCTAATTAGGTCATGAATACATTAGGCCCTATTCAGCACCAACAAGAGAAAAAATAGAATTGGAAATGTGACACACATAACACTCCCAACGTGTTAGGGTGATTTTATTCCAAAATGCCATTAAAAGATGAAAAGGTCACCCTGTAGGGAAGTAATTGGTACAGCACTCTTGTAACTGATTAAAGGGGCTTTTATTTAGGCATTTTTTTTTCTTTCTTTCCAAAGGGGTCTTTCTACATGGAAAGACAATATACATGTCTGTGTGTATAATCTGATTGGATAGATGTTTGGCTGTTTTAAAACAGTAACACAGAAAAAGGGAAAAACAAGCGCTCTTGAGATATGAAAATAGACACAATTGTAGACTGACTACACAAATTGCACAGAGCATCTTAAGAAAACATAAAAAGGCATAGATATTTCCTTGTATTTGTTTTTCATTTAATTACTCCATCTCTGTGGTTTCTTAGAATATCTGCTGCATAGACAAGTTCTATATTTAATTAGAAAAGAGTATAAAATTTTAATGAGTTGGTAATGCCCAATGTAAGAGGCTAGAAAGTTGAAAGTCTTTATTTTTTTAAAAGAAACATAAGAAAATCTGATAATTGCCCCCCCCATTTGTTTGATGGTTGGATTTGTAAATTTCCAGCAAGCCATATTAGACTACTTACAACTAAACAAAGGAAAACATCCCCAGGGCTTACGCATGCACCTGTACCCTGTTAAAACCATATAAAATAGGGACATTGATCGGTTGTAGTATGATTTCTGTTTTTTCTATATAATCTCATTGCGAATGCAGTTTTGTTTATAATTGGAGGTTGCAGCATTTATAATCAAAATTGCTTTATTTAAAATCTGCCAAAATACTTATCATATGCACAAGATTTCCATCTCAAAGATATGGTTCCTTTCTTAGTTAATTTGTGCAGCTGTAACAAAATACCCATGACTGGGTAATTTACAAAGAACAGAAATTTATTTATCACAGTTCTGGAGGCTGGGAAGTCCCACATCAATGCCCCAGCATCTGCTGTCTGGTGAGTCTCCTTGCTGGTCCTCACATGGCAGAAAGCAGAAGGGACAAAAGTGAGGACAAACTCTGGGTCCTCACATGGCAGAAGAGGACAAACTCACTTTCACAAGCCCTTTTACTAAAGGCATTAATCCATTTATGAGAGAAGGCCCTCATGATCTAAAAGAACTCCCAAAAGTCCACATCTTCCAATGCTGTTGCATCAGGGATTAAGTTTCCAACTCATGAATTTTGGGTGACACATTTAGACTATAACAATGCCTAGATATTAGACACTAAAAACTCAATGTTTTTCTATATTCTTCACTTACAATTTTTTTGTGTCTTAGTGTCCTTTAAGAATTCTAAGAAAGAGTTATATAGAAGATTAAGTATACCAAATATCTAAGTGATTTTATTCTTTTTTCTGATAATGCTTAACTCATGCTTTCTCACTCCCTCACTTAACCACTAATTCATTCAACAATATATATTTTTAATTGTAACTTTTTATTGTGACACAATATCAGAGTTATAAATGAGTTGCAAACTTTCTCATACCACCACCACTCAGATTCCCATGTGTGTGTGCATGCGTGTGCATGTGTGTATACACTTGTATTTATATGTGTATGTATATGTATTGTGTTATGAATATACATATATAGGTGTGGATGCACACAAACATGCATGTGTGTGTATGTGTGTGTGTATATATATATATACACATTCCAAACCATTTAAAAGTAAGTTTCTGACATGCCTTTTACCCAAAAATACTTTGGCATGAATTTCTTAAAAATAAGGACATTCTTCTACATAATCACAGTATAATTATCAATATCAGGAAAGTAACATTACTATAATATTAGCTAATTTACAGACCTTGTTTACATTTTGCCAATTGTTCAGTAGCTACCTTTCAAAAACCTAGGATTTTATTGTACATCACATAAAGGAATAAACTACTGATGAGACAGTGAAAGGTACCAGAGAGTTTGCTTGTGAGAATAAATGTTGTTTTAGTAGATAACATAGTCAGTACATTTTAATTCCATAAATAGGTATTGTGTGTAAAACTTTTACATAGAAAAAGTAATAATTCCCATTTGTTGAGTGCTTTCAATGGGTTAGGCACTTACACTAATGTGAACTCTATAATTTCAGTCTCACAACCATCTTACAAGGTAGATATTATTTTATAGAGGAATAAACAAGGGCTAAGAGAGATTAAGCAGCTTGTTTGGATACAGAGCAAGTGAACTGCAGACCTGGAATTATCTTCCAGATCCTTATTCTGAAACCTTATTCTTTTATTCATCCTGCCATATTCCTCATAGAGTGAAACAACAGACACTCATGATGGATGTCCTATTGTCCTGGAACTTATAATCTTCCTGAAGGAAATATTCAAAACATATAAACTCAGAACATTATGAGTAAGAAGTTCCTCTTCATTTAAAGTTGTAACTCAACTGCTACCCTGTCCCTGGTGGTTCAATTCTTCTGTTCCTCACCTGTTTTCTCCATAGCATTTATCACCGTGTATCTCAATATATAATATACATCTTTACTATGCTAATATCACGTCTCTTCACACAGGAATGTAACTTCAAGAGAATCTCAATTCTGTTTTTTTTTACATTGCTAAGTCCACAGCACACAGAAAACTACCTTGCATAAACCTGTCATTACTGAAAGATTTGTTGAATACATGATTAAATTTCATCACCTGCTTGATTTCATAGATGAGGAAGGTAAAGTCCTGAGAGATTAAGTTGCTCATGGTCAGAGTAATTTAATTTTTAAATGTATTATTTATTTATTTAATTATTTATTTTTTTAGAGATTGAATCTCACTTTGTCACCCAGGCTGGAGTGCAGTAGCGCAATCATAGCTCATTGACACCTCGAATTCCTGAGTTCCTCTTTCCTTGGCCTCTCCAAGTGTTGGGATTACAGGTGTGAGCTCCCATGCCTGACCTAGAGTAATTAAATGACATGAAATGTCATTAAATTGAAAGTAAATAGGAGTCACAATGAGTGACACAATCATTGTGTCCTGTACAGCATACAGGAAGAGATCAGAACTGGGTTCTGGTGGGAAAATGTTGCAGGACAGAGACCATAAACAACAGGTGGAAAACCTGTAGTGAACAAAGACCCTGGGAGGAAATTTAACTGGATAAGCCAAATTAACTGGATATATTACATGACTAGCTATAGAGGAAAGATTATTTTGGGAAATGTTGAAAGATCAGACTTGGCAGAAATAATGCTGCCAGATTATAAAAGAGTTTTCTTTGAAATAGAAAAGTTTCCATTGTTACAGGCAAAGTAAATTGGATATTTTCTGGCAGTACAGCAGTTAAATAATCAGTGACATAAAGGCTAATCCCATTTCCACTTTAAGCAAAAGCATTACACCTAGCAATAATTAACCAGTGATTTTCCAGGGTTAATTTGTATGTACATCTCTCATTTTCTAAGTTGGTTTTAATGTATTTGATACATCATTGCTCAGAGAATGGCTGAATGGATCACACCTTCAACTCATGTGCAATAATTCTTATAAACAGTTAAGGAAAATACTTTAGCTGAGTGAAAGAGTAAAAAACAGAAAAAGGCAGATGTCAGAAAAAATACGTCAATGAAGAGACATGTATGGTTAACTTTTGGCACAAGAAATGAGTGAACTGAGAATTTGACTATTCAGATGTCTCCTTTTTGAGTTCAGTATACACACATCTACTTCAGATTTAGAGTAGTGCAAATTCAAGAGAAGGCATCATTTTTCAGTCATTCTGACTTAGATGCCATGCTGATTAACACCATGTGTTTTGACATAGGTGAAGAGGGCTCTGAAAGTAAAGTGTGATGTACTTCCTTCAAAACAAAACAAATAAAAATTCTATTTATTTTGCATCATAGTGTTTATACATAGTCTCTTTTTATAGCTGTTAGATTTGTTAAAGTTTTTTTTTTTTTTTGAGACGAAGTCTCGCTCTGTGGCCCAGGCTGGAGTGCAGTGGCCGGATCTCAGCTCACTGCAAGCTCCGCCTCCCGGGTTCACGCCATTCTCCTGCCTCAGCCTCCCCAGTAGCTGGGACTACAGGCCCCCGCCACCTCGCCCGGCTAGTTTTTTGTATTTTGTTTAGTAGAGACGGGGTTTCACCGTGTTAGCCAGGATGGTCTCAATCTCCTGACCTCGTGTTCCGCTTGCTTCGGCTTCCCAAAGGGCTAGGATTACAGGCTTGAGCCACCGCGCCAGGCCTAGATTTGTTAAAGATTATTATCCTCATTTTATAGATAAGAAAACTGAAGCTCAAAGGGGTTAAGTGACTGTTCAAGGTCACACAGTGACTATAAAAACCAATATTTGGCTTAGATTCCTTGGTTTTAATATTTCTGTTGTTTCCAATATATTATGCTTTAAAACCCCAAATCAGCTTTCTTTCCCTGCTTGTCTCTGTGATAAAATAGGGAATATACTTCCTCATTTGCTACACGGTCAGTCATCCAGTGGTTGAGACTCGGTATTCAGGGTATTATGGACTAATAGTAACTGAGACTACTGCTTTTTCTGCTTGTTTTCCTGATGCCATTATGAAGTGGAAGAAGGATAAGATGTGTCATTCTTGCTGCTGGCTCATGTCTCTCCTTTATTCAGTAAAATGTTAATAATGTTATAGCTACTACTAAATTAATACATGTTGCTCAAACAGGAAACCAGAAGTTATAAAAGAAGAGAAAGGTCTTCCTCCTTCACACTCTGACCCCCCTTTCCATTTCCAAAACGAAACCCCCATCAGGTTGTGTGTGTGTGTGTGCGCGCGCGCGTGCACATGTGTATTTTCTTATATTTTATACAAATAAAATCATGTTATGTAATTTACATCTTAATGTATTTTGAAAAACTTTTAATACTTGCATATATAGAAATTCCTCACTTAAGTCCAAAAATGTAACAAATTTAACTAGTACCTATTTATACACGTCTACGTTGTTACGGTATTCTTGCTATTAAAAAGTTTTGCAGTGAAACCCCATCTCTAGTAAAAAATACCAAAAAATTAGCTACAGGTGTGGTGGTGCACACCTGTAGTCCCATCTACTCAGGAGGCTGAGGTGGGAGGATCACTTAAGCTAGGGAGGCAGAAGTTGCAGTGAGCCGAGATCCAGACACTGCACACCAGCTTTGGCGACAGAGTTAGACCCTGTCTCAAAAACAACAACAAAAAAGGCAACTTGCTACATACACTTGTGCATATGTACAAGGAATCTATGAGGGAAAAACTTTAGAAGGAATGGATGGCTCAAAAATTATGTAGATAATAATTTGCTACATATTGCCATTTTTGTCTTCAAAATTATGCACCAGTTTATATTCCCATCACAGAAATCTGTTAGTATGCACTTCCCTCATCAATTCTAAAGGCCATGGTATGTCTTATTTTTGAGAATCATAGTAGTATCTAATTGTTGTTTTAATCTGCATTTCTTTGATTATGTTAGGGTGGCATTTACACTTCTTTGCCTGTCTAATCTCTGTTCATGCCTTTTACCTATTTGCTGTCCTTTTAAATTTTTTTAAGTTGTAAGAGCCCCCTTTGTAGTATAGAAATTAGCCTTATTTTCTCTCACTACCGTTTCCTAGTTTATCATTTTCTTTGACATTTTTGGCTATACAGATATTTAACATTTTTATATCCCAAACATATTATTTTTTCATTTATTATGATTTTTATATTCTTTCTCTCCTTAGATAGTACTTCATCAGCTCAAAATTTGAAGAAAAAAAACAACAGTTTTTAAATTCTTCTTGCTATTTAAGGATTCATTTAACATTAAAACCTTTGACTTGTCTGGAATTTATTATGACATAAGGAGTGAGGTATAAGTCCAATATACGTTTTCCAATTGCTTACCACAACAACATTTACTGAAGCCAGTTTACTCCTCCCCTTTGAGATATAAATTCTCATATAATGGTTAGTCTATTTATAACCTTTCTATTCTCTCCCATTACTCTGCCTGCCTTTTGGTATGTCAATATCAAACTATATATTTAATACTTGGGTTTAAAAATATTTCTTACTATCTGAAAGATTCCCCACCCACCCAAATTATTTTGGAAATTTTCAGGGTATTTTAATGTCACTATTTCTAGAAATACTTTAGTTCGTATTATTTTTTAAAGTTTTCCCAAAGTCTTATTGATATTTTGAGATTGCAATTATACATTTTGGGGGCATATTGTTATTTTTATAAAATTGAAACTTCCTATTCTCAACTAGGGTATGCGTTTTCATTCATCCAAGACATTTTTGTTCCTCAGTAGAGTTGTAACATTTTCTTTTTATTGGATCTACACATTGCTTATGAAACTTGCTCTAAGACATCCTATCTTTCTGTTTTAGTGAACTGAGTTTTTCTTCCACTAACTTTCCATTTGTTTCTAATTCTTGTGTATCTTAATACCATAATCAAACATCTTGTGAGATTATTTCTACTAGTTTTTAGTTGACTTATATGTGTGACTAGACACATATAATGTACAAATATAAGAGTATTTCTCCTTTTTCAATTATTTTTATTATTTCATTTTCTCATAGTAATAAACTTGAATCAATTGTTATATGTTTTATTTTTTATAAAACTTCATTATCTACAACATCCAAAATAATGTTTAACAAAGGTAATAAGGGTACTGTTTCCTTTTCAGAACAGTAATGGAATGACTTTATTTTTTCACCATAGCCCAGGTTTTGAGTTTACAAAATGTATTCACGTCAGGTAAGTTTGCACTCTTTCAACTTAGGCAAAGGTGCTTCGAATTGCATTTAAGTTTGAAATGAAGGTTACATTCATTTTCCAAGTGCTTTGAACTTCAATCAAGATGAGTATGTTTTCCCTTGTTAGCTTATTCGTGAGCTGAAGTATTTTAATAGATTTTTTATTACTGAGGCATCCTTGCATTTCTGAAATAGGCCTCACTTGGTCATAGTGTAACATTATACTCATTTGTACCTGAATTCATTTCAGTGATATTTTCTTTAGGAATGTTGTATCAATATTCACATGACAAAATGTCTTTTATTTCTTTCTTGCATAATTGTTTTCTATTTTCTTTAAAACTCAAAAATTTTTTTTTCCCCTTATTTATTGTATTAGAGGTGTTTTCTGTGAATATTTCAAAGAAAGCACCTAAGAGCATTTCTGGTCCCGCCTCTATCTTGATAGTTGACTATTTGATAATTTTCTCCGTGTCTCTCCTGATTATATATTACATATGTAATTATTTCAATTTAGATAATTTAGATAATTTTAAATTTCCCTAAAAATATTGATTTCACTCATGTTTTCAAAGTATTTTGGAAAAAGTTTAAGAGTACTCATTTATTATATTTAAAATTTCTTTTATTCTCGGGGTGATTTCATCTGTTCTTATTTCTAATTTTGGTCATTTTGCCTTCTCCTTTCTTTACTATGCTGATTCCTTTTCTTCCTCTTTTTTTTAGAATCAGCACTTGAATTTATCATTCTTTTTTAATTAAAATTTCAAAATTTCAATTTTTGGGATACATTTGTTTTTGTTTTTCTGTCTTTTCAGTTGAATACTTCTCAAATATATTGTTTAGTCATGTAGCCATTTCAGGCTGTGTATTTTCCTGCAAAAACATTTTTAATGTACATCACAAAAGTGTTAATACAGTCACTATTTTCTAGGTATTTTGTACTTTTGTTTTAGACGTAAGTATTGTTAAAAATATAGATTCAACTTATTTTGTTCAAGTTTAATGTTATTAGGCACACTACTTTTTCTTTTTTTTTTTTTTTTTTCCTTTTTTTTTCCTTTTTGAGAGACAGGGTTTCACTGTCACCTAAGCTGGAATACAACAGCACGATCTCAGCTCACTGCAATCTATGCCTCCTTGGTTTAACTGATTGTGCTGCCTCAGCCTCCCAAGTAGATGGAGCCAGTAGCAGGTGTCATCACTCCTGGCTAATGTTTTTGTGTTTGTTTGTTTGTTTGTTTGTTTTTTGAGACGGAGTCTTGCTCTGTCCCTCAGGCTGGAGTGCAGTGGTGGGATCGCTGCTCACTGCAAGCTCCGCCTCCCGGGTTCACACCGTTCTCCTGCCTCAGCCACCCTAGTAGCTGGAACTACAGGAGTCCGCCACCACGTCCGGCTACTTTTTTGTGTTTTCAGTAGAGACAAGGTTTCACTGTGTTAGCCAGGATGGTCTCGATCTCCTGACCTCATGATCCTCCCATCTCAGCCTCCCGAAGTGCTGGGATTACAGGCGTGAGCCACTGCTCTGGCCTTGTTTCGTATTTTTAATGGAGACAGGGTTTCACCATGTTGGCCAGGCTGGTCTCCAACTCCTGACCTCAAGAGATATCCATCCCTGGCCCCCTCCGGCTTCCCAAAGTGCTGGGATTGCAGGTGTGAGCCACTGCGCCTGGCCTCATTACTTTTTCTTTTGGTCAATGGTTCATAGCATAATTATAGTTTGTCAAAAAAATCCTGTATTTTCCTTTTTCTTTTCTTTTTAAAACAGAAGTTAAAGTGACTTTATTCACATAAACATGAATCATAGGAAACATTACAAAGAAGCTACCAGAAGTCAAAAGTGAATTTACCAAGGTCTCATTATACAAGTCAATATGTATTTTTTTTTTAAATTATATTTTAAGTTCTGAGATACGTGTGCAGAACATGCAGGTTTGTTACATAGGTATACATGTGCCATGGTGGTTTGCACACCCATCAATCCATTATCTACATTAGGTATTGTTCCTAATGCTATCCTTCCCTTAGCCCCTCCACCCGCTGATAGGCCCTGGTATGTGATGTTCCCTTCCCTGGGTCCATGTGTTCTCATCGTTCAACTCCCACTTATGAGTATTTTTTCTTTTGTTCACATTATTGAGGTTTACCTTGGAAGGTAATAGATGCTCCATTTTTGTAAATATTCTATAATTGTTTAGATAAGTTCTTTTCTCTCTGTTTTCAGGGACTAAAGTTTGATATATACTTAAGAGATCAAATGTATTAACCATGTTATTCAAATTATCTAGGGCCTTATCAGCATATTTAATGATTTATTGAAGGTGAACTCTACAAAACTGAATTAAAACCACAACTAGGGAGAGGAAATTTGAAAGTAAAAAGGCCATAGCAGTTAGTGCTAAATTTAAAAATAAAATAACTTAAATATGCTTTCAAATTATGTGTCTTCTGAATTATGAGCTGTCTGAAGACCTGTAGTGTATAAGCGTGCCTCAAAGATCTTAGTGCTACATCTTAAATAAGCATGTTGCTCAGGTCCCTGGATGTCTTGCCAAGGACAAACCCAGAAAGAATCATGTCGGGAAAAATCTACAGGTTGGTAATCAATGTCCCTAAGGGCAAAGAAGAAAGAGCCAGGACAGCCACTTCTCCTGAAGACCCTGATGCTTTCTGCTAGATGCAGAGCTTACCAAGCATAGTCCATTCTGTCCTAGTTTTCCTGGGGATAATCTGATCATTATGATTCTATCAAATAACCTATTACTCTAAACTTCTAAAGCATGACCTTGCTCTGAAATCCCCATGAAGCAAAAAGTCATTAAACATAAGCTTAAAACTTTCCCCCAATACTTTATTTTTTAATTTTTATGTGCTAGAATACAGTTAACATGGATAAAAGCAGATCATGTGAGTGAGTTTTCACACAGAGCTTCGTTAAAGTATCATAACAGAAAAACACTCTCTAGATGTATGGATGGAAACCTGGTGATTACACAGGTAGCTCATTTCCACCAACGAGAGAGTTCAGCTTTCTCTCTGGGCCTTTTCCTGTGTATGTGTGTCTCAAATATTTTCAGAATCTGCCAGCATGCTCTCTCTTTGATACAAGATTGAAAAGTGGAGCTGAGAAATATGACATGAATTCAGAAATGACAGCTGTCTAGGAGTGAACCAAACATCAAGGAGGATAGAGCACTATTTTTTTTTTACTGTTTTAAAAAAAGACATTTACTCCTGTAATGAAGGCTCAATTCTGGGTACTTTAATACCATTATTAATACTATTTATTAATACTATTATTATGACCAGAAGGAGTGCCTACAACTTTGATTACTCATGCCTTCAAAACATTATGGAAACAAATTATAAAACACTGTTTTCAGCATAGCTGTCTTTCCACATCTCACCCCTGCTACCTATTGAGTAAGACTTGTGTGTTGGCTCTGCTATAACAAGGAATATAATAAACTGGAAGTTCTGGAATGCTGCTGAGGGCAGTGTTTCTCAACATGCAATTCTCAACCAGCTGTATCTGAAGCATCTGGGTACCACATTTCTGTTGAATCAGAATTTATGGAGCAATTGGCTCAGTGTATACTTACACTACATGGTTGATGCCAATGCAATTATGGTTTCTGCCATGTCCTTCAATGGCAAAACCTGCAATTATTTTGGCACCAAACTAATATATATACACATATATGTATACACACACACACACGTATGTATACCACATAACACACGCACACACACACATAATGAGAGAGAGTCTCACTCTGCCTCCCAGGCTGGAGTGCAGTGGTGTAATCATAGCTGACTGCACCCTTGAACTGCTGGGTGCAAGTAATCCTCCAACTTCAGTCTCTAGAGTAGCTAGGATTACAGGAGCATGTCACCACGTCCAGCTAAGTTTTTTTTTTGTTTTTTGTTTTTTGTTTTTTTAGAGACAGAGGCTCGCTATGTTGCCCAGACTGGTCTCAAACTCCTGGCCTCAAGCAATACTCCCACCCGAGCCCCCAAAGTGCTGGAATTACAGAGGTTAGCCACTGTGCCCAGCAAGAAGTAGCTATTTTTAACAAACCAACCAGATGATTCTTAGGCATATGGAAATCCCAAAGGCTGTAGAGATGGTGTTGTCAAGCTCAATCTCTACAGAGTTATATGCAGTGACACTATTACATAGAGTTAACTAATTTGTTTTTGTTTTAAGGAAAGTACTAGAATGGCCTCATGCCTTAGTAACTATGCTTACATGATGGTAACTCGTAGCCAAAAACCTAAATTCATTAACTGCATGTCAGGCAATTGTGCTCCATGGAAACACTATCATTAAATCTCATGTGCTTGGTGGGGCCTCTTAAAGCAAAGTTTTAACAAGGCTCCAGTTATCCCTGGTTCTATTCTGGGCACTTGAAATGCAAAAATTCTAAAATACCTGTCTTTCTGAGGCATATATTCTATCTTGTGTTGCACTTGAAATTATTACCCCTTCTAAAATTACATGTAAAATAGTATGTCTATGCACCTCTTACAAGGGCTACCACTTGTCCAAAGATAGATTAAAAATGGAATCAATTGCTCCTCAAAATGCATGGAGTCACTTCTGCCCCTCTGTAATGTCTTTGGGATACAGAAGCTCTGTTAGAGTTCTCCGGCCTGGCTTTCATCTAGGAAGGCATCAGTGAGCATTTCTGTGTCCTCTGCCATAACTCAACTAAAGGTTGAGCTCTTCTCTCTGCTAAGCTTAGCTGCCTCTCCTAACTAGGATTCCGGAGAATTAATGCAGGCATTTTAACACAAGAGGATTTATTCACAGAAAAATACTAGAATCATATCCTCTTATCTTATACCAACTACAACTGAGAAGAGCCTCTGAATCCTGAATGACAGTGAACTGCACACACTTCTCCAGAACACAGGTGAGTGGAGTGCCATTCGCTGGGGCTGGTAATGAGGGAGAACAAGGCAGGCAGCCACAGCAGGATAGCCACATGATCCTTGCCTTCTCATGTCTTATTTGTCCTCTGCCACAGCTCAGCTCTGGAGGCTGAAGAAAGCCTGATATTGAAGGTTGCTGTATTAAGTTGCATAACGGACACCCAAAGATATCAAGTTCTAATCCTGGGATTTGTAAACAATTTTATTTGAAAGAAAGGGTCTTTGAAGATGTGATTAAGATTTCTGAGAGGAGATTACCCTGGATTATCTTGATGGGCCCTAATGCCATCACAAGTGTCTTTATAAGAGAGAGGCAGAGGGAAACAACATGTAAAACAGAGGAGAAGGTAAAGTGAAGATGGAGGCAGAGGTTGGAGGGATGTGAACACAAGCCCAGGAATGCTAGGGTCACCAGCAGAAGCTGGAGCTGGTAAGGAGAGACTCTGCCCTAGACCCCATGGAGGCAGTACAGCTTTGCAGCACTGTGGATTTCTGGCCTCCAGAACTGCAAGAGAATAAACTTCTGTGTTTTAAGCTGCCAAATTTGTGGTAATTTACAGCCTTGGGGAACGAACAAAGTTGCCATACCATACAACAGATGCCTACTGTGATGTGCGAGTTCTCTATGCAGTCTGGCTGCCTCTCAATTGAGAGCTCAATTTTCCTTTACTTGCTCATGTATCTTTCCAATATGGCTTTATCACCCGAGCTATACTTCTCTGTTCTTGGGACATGAAAGAAACTAACATATTCTATCTATAAGCTTCTGTTTTCTACTCTTCAGCACCTCCGTAGATTACCTCCCTCATCATCTGGCCAGTGTGTGTTTAATGCAAACAAAGTTTACAAAAGAGGTATGTAGTATTTCATCAAAAATAATATGATTTAATAAAGCAGAAATAAAACATTAGAAAAAAAAATACTGGGAGTTAAAAAAAAAAAGTTTGGGTTTATTTGTGCCACTATTTCCTATCCTCTCCACAAAAAGTTATTGTACCTAAACATTGTGGCATAAAATGGAAGACTAATGTTTTGACAGACTTACCAGAATTTGCTTATATATCTGTGACAGATTAGATATGGCCAAATTTATTTGTAGTTCCTCCCATCCAGAGGTAGAATCTCTTCTTCATCTTTTGACTTTGGGTTGGCCTGTGCTTTGCTTTGAACGAAATAATATGCCAAAGTGAAAACATGTGAGTTCCATAGTTTAAGCCTCAAGAGACCTTACAGATTCTTCCTTGCCCTCTTACAACACTGCCCTGAGAACAGCATGCAAGGAAGCTAGTCTAACCTATTGGAGAATGAGAGTTCCTGTTGAAAAGAACAGAGCATCCTTCCTTCAGGACCAACTGCTAGATGTGCGAATGAGTCTCATCGTGTATCTTCTAGTCCACAGGACTTTCCCTTTAATAATACTGCATAAGTGAGCCTGGGTAAATCCAGCAAAAGAAAAAAAATCCCAAAAAAAACATCTGATCATCTCAGAACTATGAGAATAAGCAACTTAATCCTAGGATGGTTTGTTATGCAGCAAAAGATAACTGATGCAACCTCTGAGGAGGAGTGTTTTCCTTCACAGAAGCTTTCCTGTGGGAATTGCCCTCACATTCTATTGAGAAGTTACACCCACTGTATAGCCTGAATTCCCTCCCTTGCCTTTGTAATTCACATGTTGAAGTTCCAACCCCAGTACTTCAGCATGTGACTGTATTGGGAGGGTCCTCAATGCAGAAATTAAGTTAAAATGAAGTCCTTGGGGTGAGCCCTAATGCAATATGACTAGTGTTCTTATAAGTTAGAAGAATTTGAACACTGACATGTGTGAAGGGAGGGAAGACAATGTGAACGCATAGGGAAAAGACGGCCGTATGGCCATCTATGAGTCAAGGAGAGGTGCCTGGAACACATCCTTCTTTCACAGCCCTCAGAAGGCTCTACTGACATCTTAATTTCAGACTAAATTTCCCTCCCAAAGTGCTGGGATTACAAGTGTGAGCCGCTGTGCCCGGCCAGTCTATGGTTTTTACAGCAGCTCTAGCATATGAATATAGCCAGCTGCGCCCCTACCATGACGTACTCATATACAACCTTAGTGGCTCCTTTCAAGAGTTTAAAAATACTAAAGTAAAAATGGTTTTGCTGAACTTGAATATCTATCTTTTTAATAGACTTGGCTTACTCTTAAAGAATAAAGATTTGCTTCACTTAGGACAATCAAAATAACATGCAAGAGACTCTAGAAGCAATTTTCAAGAAAAAAGCTCCCTAAATATTTTGAACAATGACAACATAATTAGAAAATATATCACTTCCTTTGCTTAGTACATTGAAGAGAAAATCCCAATTTTTTTTCCTAACAAAAAACGTTGCTCTTTTATAGTCGCATTTTTAATGCATTTTACCTTGCTTCTCATCTGTATGGCACATACTTTTGGGATAGCTGTAGTCTATGTAAACGTCTCCATTAACCAGAGAAAAACATGCTTGTGGAGTTAAAGAAATGCTCGGCGATAACAATGACTCAGATGCATTTCATGAGTTCTGTTTAATCTAAAACAGTTCCGCCTTCTTTTTTTTTTTTTTTTTTTGAGGCGGAGTCTCGCTCTGTCGCCCAGGCTGGAGTGCAGTGGCGCGATCTTGGCTCACTTCAAGCTCCGCCTCCCGGGTTCCCGCCATTCTCCTGCCTCAGCCTCCCGAGTAGCTGGGACTACAGGCGCCGCCACCACGCCCGGCTAATTTTTTTGTATTTTTAGTGGAGACGGGGTTTCATTGTGTTAGCCAGGATGGTCTCGATCTCCTGACCTCGTGATCCGCCCGTCTCGGCCTCCCAAAGTGCTGGGATTACAGGCTTGAGCCACCGCGCCCGGCCCCGCATTCTTAAACATATGCCTCCACCCCTCTTCCACCCTGAGCATTATTAAGTAAGTAGGAGAAACTTTAATAGGAAGGAAGATAATGAAAAAACCCAAAAAGAATTTTATTATCTGAATTGATGAGAAAAAAAAAAGGGTGCCAGTTAGAAAAAAACTTTAATAAAGGAAGGATTAATTCCTTCATTCTCAGGTGGTTTCCAACTCACTGCTTCCCTTGCTGCCTCTCACAAGATATGTAAGTAAATGAAAGAGTTACAGCTACAGATTTAATAACGACTGTTTGTGAACACATAGATATACAATTCCCTTTGACTTTTTCCCCCAATTACATCTCAGGGAAATTGCTCTTCCATTTTAATATGAACTTACAGTGATGACAGTTATTAAAGATTTATGTCAGAGAAACCAAAAATATAATTCTTATCCACTAGGTTTGCAGCTGGTATAGTACTAGTTAATGCAACTCACTTTATATTCCCTTTTTGTTGACTGTGTTTGGGTTATCTGTAAGAATCCGTGCTACTCCTTTCTAAGACAATGGCCTACAAGGCTTAAAGAATATTAGCACTGGGAAGAATTCTAATAGCAATTTTTTGTCCTACTCAGCCACATGCAAATCAACAAGTCTTTGTCAAAGCTAGGAGTGTCTTTCTCTAAATGCCCAGGTTAATATCTAATTGTCTCCACATGGTAGAAAATGGCAAGGTTGTCATGACAACTGGGTGGAAAGTTTAGCTAGAATAATGTTTTCTTTTAAAAGAATGAAGCAATTTCAAGCTCTTTAGTGCTATCTGGAATTATAAAAATTGCTTTATACACCCATTTTTAGATTGCAGGAGGTGATTGATCTTTTTTTAAAACTGGCTTACAGATTTCCTTAACACCATTTATGAATCAGTATTTTTGTTTTTTTCTTTTCTTGTCACCTTTTTTTTTTTTTTTGGTATAGGAATTATACACTCTTGAATGAAGCAAATGGTCCTCTTGTTCATTAGTTCACTGGACCTTTAACACCTGAATAAAATGAATATTTAGCTACAATTCATTTGATTGGTATATTGTTAAACTAGCTCAGAAATAAATCTCCGATTACTAAATGAAGAGAAACAGTACTTTTGCTTTTCTACTTTGCAAGATAGAAAATGAGATACGTATCTTGAAATTTCCAAATGGATGCTCACTAACAAGACAGAATATCTCTGATCTTTGGAAAGGAACACACGATTCTCTTTCATTTGAATTCTTTCCTCTCTCTGTTTAGTAAAATTTTCTGTTTTTTTTTCTTTTTTTTGGCATGATCTTCCCTAGTTCCTCATTATTGTATAATTATTTCTACAAGGTTGCCTTTTGTCATTGTTTTTGTACATTCTGGAGACATAATGGGCTGAGTGCTTTGGAGAAATAATTAAAATTTGTACAACCTTTGTGGTGCAAAAGGACACCCTAATTTTCACAGTTGGCATTTCTGGGGATACTGGACTCAAAGGGAGAGGAAATTTTTGTAAAAATTTTCCATGGATTTTGTCATCACTGTATTTATCTTTTCTATTTCAAGACTTAGCAGGGAAAGGCTCGGCAAATGAGTAATTGCTGAAAAGGGCAAAAAGATTTCAGGAGAATAAAGTAGAAAGTACCAGAAAAGTTGGCTTCTAGGATCTGGCCACCAAACTGAGATTTAGGGGCAGTGTCCCCCACTCTTTGGATAGGAACTAATAAGATCATATCAAGGCTCAAGTTCCAAAATAACTGAGTTCTCTGGTGCTTATGTTCTGTCCACTCAGTAGGTCAAAACCAAGAACCTATAAAACATACTGATTTCCCCATTTTTCCTCATCTTTCATATTCGACCCTTTGCCAAACATGTTTGTTCTGTCTTCAGTAAAAATCTTCAGTCCACCTTTCCAAATCACCATCTTCATTGACTAAGACTCTTACAACAGCAAACTTAATTTTACTTTCTCCTCACCCATCCATCCTCTGCATAATAGCTAGAATATTATTCTTAAAACATAGTTCAAGTCAATTAATTCCCCCATTTAAATACATTCAGTAGCTTCCCTGTTGCACAAAGAACACAAGCCTAACTACATCATATGGTCAACAAAGTCCCGCATGATCTTTTCGCTTTATAAATCTCTAATGTTGTCCTTAACCTCTTCCCTCCTGTTCACTATGCTGATGACTATTCTCTATTTCATTGTGTTCACAAACTGGGATATTGCTGAGCCAGCAGATGGGGCCAAGGAATTCAGCCTCACAGAGAAAGATAGAACTGTAGATTAGGAACAAGGCAGAACCTAAGCCAGAACTCCACCTTGAATGCACTTTTATTCCCTCTCTCATCATCACTCCTGTTTTGTCTTTGTAATTATTCTGCAATATTATGGAAGTAGATAAGCGTGTGAAGTGATTTGAATATAGGGAAATGATCCTTGTAGTTGGAAATCTGTACACAGAAAATAAATGGCCCAATCTAGAACTCTATAGTCTCTACTGAATCTTGTGCGAGAATCTTGGCTGTGTGTGTCACTAACAGAAGAAATGTGATTTATAAAGACACATGCACATGTATGTTTATTGCAGCACTATTTATAATAGCAAAGACTTAGAAGCAACCCAAATGCCCATCAATGATAGACTGCATAAAGAAAACATGGCACATATACACTGTGAAATACTATGCAGCCATAAAAAGAATGAGTGCATGTCCTTTGCAGGAACATGGATGAAGCTGGAAAACAATCATCTTCAGCAAGCCAACACAGGAACAGAAAACCAAACACTGTATATTCTCACTCATAAGTGGGAGTTGAACAATGAGAACATATGGACACAAGGAGGGAACATCACACATCGGGGCCTGTTTGCAGGTGGGGGAAAATGGAAGGGAGAGCATTAGGACAAACCCCTAATATACGCGGGGCTTAAAACCTAGACGATAGGTTGATAGGTGCAGCAAACCACCATGGCACATGTACACCTGTGTAACAAACCTGCACATTCAGCACATGTATGCCAGAAATTAAAGTAAAATAAAAAAATAAAAAATAATAATAATTTCTAAACAAACCAAAAAAAAAGAAATTTGAGATTCTCAGTTTGAGTGGATCCAATGAAAGCACTGGAGAGGAAGGCAAGAAAAACAGCGCCTGCAGCAATCAGTAAACAAAAGCAAACATCTCTCCACTCCATCTTGGGACTGACTACAAAAGCCAGGAGGGCCCCTTTCCCTGCAGGCACCCTTCCTTTGGAGAAACAAGTGTAGAGTAGAGCAATTAGAAGAAGCACATGGAGAGCATTGCCAAGTGCCCCCCTCACTACCTTAATCAAAATATTTCCCTTTCACGAGAAGATCATTTAGAGAAGACGTAATGAGCTGGTGTCACCTCGATTCTCCAGGGTTAGTCGTGCCATGTGAGCCCGCCAGCGTTTCATGCTCCAGTTTCAGCCTCTTTCCTCATTGCCTAGAGTAGACAAGGCTGTCACTTGGAAGATGAAATATATTTGCAAATTAATTAACTTTGTCCAGCAACTGGAGAATTAGATTTCTGCTAAAGGTCTGTTTGAGTGATGGATTCTCAAGACATTGAAGGAATTAAATATCACTTTTCTTTTCTTTTTACTTTTGGATCATATAGGTATCATTGTTTCACTCCTTTCATCTCTTCCATTTATTACCACATTTCACCTACAAAGCCCATAGAATTTGCTTTGGCAGATGATGACTCTTGTGATAATTTTTAATCTCTATGAACTCTTTATCAATTCATTACAAAACCAAGAAGCTAATAAATATTAGGTTGAAGAAAAGTAGGAGGCAGCTGTATTAGAAGAGTACTTTGTAAAGATTTTCTTTCCTTGACTGGCTCTTTGTCCTGATTTTCAAATGCACGAGGAGGAGAGTAGCAGAATGTAAAATGAATACAGGAGTTTACAGAATCATGGATAAACAATATAAGCCCTTTAAGGGATTTTTGCAATTAAAAACCTAAGGCAGGGAGTAAGCATTTCTGATTCTCTCCTGACTAGTATGCTGGTATGGAAACCCAGTGTGTACTTTGTTGGATATGTTTATTTGTTTTTCACTTTAGGTTTGAAACAATATATACAAAAACACTGTTTTAATGATACTGGCATGTAGAGCCTTAGGGGAGGATTGCCGAAATGAAAAGAGAGAAAGTTTGAAGGGAAAGTATTTTAAGGACATATTTACTCAGATTATGGTTAAAAATGAGCTCCTGAAACATCATCCTTTTTTCTCTCTTTTTGCTAAACATCACATAGTGAATACACAAAAGAATCATAGCTATCCCTATTATCGTAAATTCTTAATAATATATCCTGTCAAATGTACAAGTAAGGGAAAACATAGTAATTGAGAGACCACATCTAAATAGTGAATATGTACAGGTGACTCATTCATGAAAATATAACATACAATGATTAGACATTTACGGTAACGAAGAAGAACTGTTCACTTAATTAATTTGTGTATGTTAATTTTAGTTTAATTTTTAAAGAGCAGAATGCAGAGAAGGAATCATGGAATCAAACAACCTGCTAAAATACCATTGAAATAGAAATTGAAGATCAGCAGTGCATCTTTGATATGAGCCTCAGCAGAAAACAAGTCTTTTTTTTTGTTTTCTCCTATTCTTACAAAGTCTTTATCAAATTTAAGGGATATCTGGTAGTTGAATCATTAAGATCAACTTCTTGGTATTATGTTAGTCAATTATTTCAGGAAAATGTTTAAACAGTCAAAGGAGCTATCTACTACTTCTTAATGATTCCCCAAAACAGAACTTAGGTAAATCCTGCAGCCTCTCCTGAGCTGAATAAAATTAGGCCACCCTAAAAAAAGTAAAGCTTTAAAGTCGCAGAGGGTGGTTATTTAGAGCGATGTTCCTCTGTGTTTGTATGGAGAAATGCCTGAAAGGCAGCAGGAGTGACGTGCTGCTGAAAATGCCCCTCTGGGATGATATATGAAAATCCTATTCATACACTAAATATTTACTGCCATCACTTTAAAAACAAAAATACTCTTTTTAGTATTTGCTTCTTATAACTTCTATTTTGCTAAATAATATTTTGCTTCACATAAAGCCATCTGAGTTTTACCAGCTTGATATTTCAAAACTTTTCCTTACAAAATGAATACATGTTTTGCTAAATAGGCCATTCTACCTAAGCATTTCAATAGTGGCAAGGAAGCCTTGAATTTTATATCATTACAGTCTATGATAGAGTATAAATGTAATGATTTGTATGAATGCAGTCATTTGTAGATATCTTTCACTATGTGCTCTCTCGTTGGTAAGCATATTTCTCTTCTTGCTCCCATCTACCATTACAGCTAAGCCATGAGGTCTAGTGGCCCTAGCCATTTAGAAGATAAAATTGGGGGAAGTTTCTTCCAGAGAAAAAAAGAAAATGGAAAGATGGCCCCTTTGAGCCGTTAGACTGTGGAGGTTGGGCAAGTTGGCAGGCTGTGGAAGTGGCTTCTGACTTCCGTGTGTCGGAAAGGTTGCAGAGAAGACTAGACTCAGTAAAGCTTTGGCCCCTTTCCCTCACTTATTTGCCTGGAAAGAGAGGGCTGTCCTGGGATGCCCTGATCCAGGTCAGGGCGGGCGGTGTAGCTCTGGTGAAGGATAGGAGCTAAAGAGATAATTCTGAGACTGAGTTCTTGGTGCCCCCCTCTTCCATGTGGTATGCAAGGGATCCAGATGTTTCTATGGGTTCTGTTAAATTGGCATGGGGGTGTGGAGAGGGTGGATAAAATATCAGAGGCCCAAGGCTGAAATAAAGAGGAAGCTGGCTAGAATGAGAGTCCACCAGTCACTGTCAGCACATCACCCCCAAGGGCTTCACAGAACCATAATACTTCTGTGGTCATCAGCCTGAAGCCCAGAACAGATGGAGGCACCCACTGATGAAATGAACCCCATTACTGACTTTCAGGCCTCATTCCAAGATTTCCATCTACTTCAGTTCTGTGAGTTCATCTAGCCTCTTATCTGGGAGCCAGACACGATCTTAAGCAGCATCAGGAGAAGATGGGATAAATGTGAAAAGTAGCATTTATTTAAAGGACATCTAAATATGGAAAATACACTATATAGACTGAAGGAGACAAACACATTGTTAAGGTTAAACAATGCCTCTTCATTCCAACCTATCTTCAGTCTACTGAGCAAGTAGAAGACTGTGAGAAACAAAACAATTCCAGAAAATTAAGACATTTCTTTTTGTCACCTGAGTGACTGTGTGTAAATTTCCAAAGCAATTCCACACAATTGCACTGAAATATAAATACAAACTATCCTTTCAACAGATACTTTTTTCTTTCAGTTCCTCCAACAGAGCCCCTTTCCTTGTAAGTTTTGAAACGTTGCAAACACTTCATCACAATTCAGCAAAACACTAGCTGCTAGGTCATGCTCAGGTATCAATAGCAGAACTTCTTCCCACTCTCCCTCCTTCTCTCTTCTGAGTAACAGGAAGGGTAAGAATCAGCAGCACACATTGGATTTAGAATTGAAAGTATCTTTAGTTCACTGCTAAGAATTAGCTCTCTCCTAGGAATCACATCATCTTTTCATATGAGCTGTTATCATTTGTTCCTCCTCCTCTTTTTTATTTAGACATGATTTTTGTTTCTCCTTCCCTCCACCCCCAACTCAAGGCATAAACTTTAATGATGAAATTTCATGCTCAGTCAACTTCTTTACGGTCATTTAAGAAGCATCAGTGAGGTTATAGACCTGCTCTTGGGAGCACTGCTATCTGTTTCTTATTATAGTGTGGGTGGCAGAGGGCAAAGAGTGGTCAAGCACTAAGCAGCAGGCTCTTCCCCACCTTGGTACTCTGTTGAGTACATCATATTTCCAGATACAAAAATGGGAGATAGTGACTTCCATCCTTCTGTTTTGGAGCCTACAGCTAAAACTCCCCTATGATTTTATTCACTATTCATTCAATCTAATACATAAACTTGCTTTGTTCTTTAACTGGTCCTTTATGCCCTCTACTCATTTTTTTTAAGTGACTCAGTTTCAACATGCTGACCTTTTTGGCACAAGCGCTTCTTTCCCTGCATCTTTCTTTACAATATCTCTTCTGTCCAAAGCATATCTCTATCTCTGATTTCTGAAACACCATCACATCTTTTTTCATTTTCAGCTTAGTTCTTGAAGATAATATATGCAATAACCCTTTCATTCAGATGCAGAAACAAGTACAGCCCACATTCAAGTAGCATTTAACTAATGACAGAAACTGATTTTTATATCACAAACTCAAATGTTTGCATTTTAAATTTATTTTGCCTAGATTACACTCACTTAACAACTCTTGAAAGTTGCAGTGTATAAATATGCTAATTGCATTATGCTGCTAGTGCCATTAAGGTTTTAAGAGTAAAGAGATTGGGATTATGTTTTACTAATGGCTGCATGATCTTGAACAAGTCACTCAACCTCTGAGCCTGAGTTTCCTCTGGAAAACTAACAAAGTATTACTTTTACCAATAGCTACTTTACAGGACGGTTGTAAGGGTTAAATGTTAAAGGGTGCCAGTTCTTTGGCACAACAACAAAAACAACAGAATATATAGCAAAGCAGAGTCTTCTTTTGCTCACTTAATTCTTAAAAAAATAAGAAACAGCAAAGGCAGAAATACCAACTTCAAAATAAAAAACAATTATTTCTTCTGAGTAGTTATCAACCGAGGAATGTATTTTTCAGACTTTAATTTTTGCCTATGACCAGACCTGGCATCATTCTAATCAGAAGACCTAAACTGTATTTCTCTATTGATATAAAGTAATTAAAGATATCACGTGAAGTGTCATAAATTTAGCATAATTGACATACTCTGTAAGTTTCATGTGACATCTAGTAAATTCAATCAATTCGGAATTAAGTAACCACCCCCTAAAACGTGCTTTGCTTTTTAAGATACAGAAAGAGTATAAGGTAAGGTCTCCCTTCTTAATGAGTCTATACTCTGTAGTATAGAGTGTGGTATAATTTCAATGATCTTAGTGTGCTTTAAATGACCTATGTAATACTTAAGTCCTCTCTAGAATGGGACTCCTGATCCATTGTTCAGCCAATGGTCAAGTACCTCCAGTGAAAGGAACATTACTACTTCATAAGCAAATCTGATTCTCCCCTTGGTCTGAATGAAATTTTTCCTTACGTTAACTTTCTGAGAAGTATAAATACTACCACCATTCATTCTACCATCTTGAATTCTACCTTTCGTTTATGCTATGGACTAAATATTAACCTTAAGTTGAAGGCTAAATCTCCAATGTGATGGTATTTGGAGGTGAGGCTTTTGGGAGGAAATTAGGTCATGAGCCCTTCTTATGAAGATATGAAGAGATCAGCACTCTGTCTCTCCATCCTGTAAAAATACAATGAGAAGTCAATCATCTGTAAACCAGGATGAGGGCCCTCACCAGGACACATCCATGCTGGCAACCTGATCGCAGACTTCCAATCTATAGAACTGTGATAAATACATGTTTGTTGTTTAAGCCACCCAGTCCATACTATTCTGTTATAGCAGCCTGAACTAAGAAAGTAACTATTCACTTAAATCTTTTATTGCAAAATGCATGGGTGAATGCATTAATTGTTCAAAGAAGAAAGTGGAAGCTAGGAATTTATCAGGGAAGGAAGGCTCAGTAATCAATGTAGGACTTGATCTGGGCTTAAAAGAATGCCTAGGGTTTAAATAATTAAAGAGGGGGAACAAAGCACACTCCAATAAGGGAATAACCCAGCCAAAGCTCAGAGGCAAAAATGAGAGTGAGAGTCTCAGAGATTTTCTCTCAGGACTATTTGCAGTTTGAAAGGAGCTAACTGCAAAGATCAACACTTTCCTTAGGAGTGAGGACTGGATCTAACAAAGGTAAAGATAGCAATACCTCTGCAAAATTTCACTTGGCTCATGCATCCTCCCCGTGAAAAAGAAGTGGAGGGGATTCCACACTTCTGGAAATCCAGAAATCCTTAAGAGAGTAATTTTCTGCTGTAGGGAGTAATTTCATATAATGTCACCTACTGAGATTTGTAGCAGCCCTATATTTTTGCACACCAGGGAACAATTAGGTTGTGCATCTGGGCTTATGATATTGATAAACTTAGTTAATGAGTCACAGGTGTGGTAGTGGTAGGCAGGCCAGGAAATCCAGATTTGCAAAGTTCCTGAGAACAGAGGTGGAGAACTTACATCTCCCAAAACAGTTCTCATCCAATGAACAGTGCTGGAACTCAGAATGCTAGTAAATTTTCAGTAGCTGCAACCAACAGCTTTGTGTCTTATAAATTCAGGAAGAATTCAGTGTCCAAAGAAATGTATGCATTTTAAAATTCAGAGGAAAAAAAAATGCTTACTGATTCAAGGGGCAAAGAAGAGAATGCCTCAAATAAAATCAAATATGAGAATTACATTCTTATTTTAACCCATGCTCTGTCATCCAAACCATTCTTGAATTGTTGTGGCTATTTTTTCAGTCATCTCATAGAAGGCTTTCGAGTGGAATATTCCCTCCCCCGACCCCAGACCATGAAATGTGTGCCTTCTAAAGATATATAAAAATCCTATTAGGTTCAGAAGACTATGAAAAACCAATCTTTTTGTCCAATGTACCCCCTACTTCTAAAACAAGTGGTGAAGAGTTAAAGTCCACAGGTTGATAGCTTGGAAAACTCAAGGCAAAAATTGGATAGAATGGCTTATTGCACAAAGAAGATTTGAGAAAATAAATCTTTCTCCACGTGATAAGTGCACTGACATTCTTTATAACTTTACTAGCCCTAATATTTTGGCTGTGGAATTAACCAATATCCTACTGTGATAAGGAGCTTCAAATTCTCTGGCGAGTTTTAATATACTATAGAATGAAGAGATCCATGTATTACAGTATAAAACATGAAATCTTTTTATTTGCTCATATGTGTTTGTTTTCCTTAGTATTTTTCCATTGGCACTAAAATATGTAAATATTATCACACAACACTTAGTACTAAAAGACTACACCAGCAATAGTTGGTATTTCAAATTATTCAGGTTCTGTTTGGATTCCATAAAGTGGGGTTGAGTTTTTGACTATGTTATTAGATGTGAAAATGATGGTAATAGTAAGTTGTAATAACAGAGAGAACGTTCGATTAGGGGTCAGAAGAATGGTTTTCCAGTAAAAGTAGTCATTATTTAATGAGTGCTTACTATGTGCCAAGCACCGTGTCATTTAAAACACTGCCTCATTTAATCCTCAAGACAAGCCTAAGAATTAGATACTCACATTGCCCTTATTTTACAAAAGAGGAAACTGAGACTACCATGATTAAAATATAATTTGTTTGAGGTCATCCAGCCAATGAAGAGTAGAAGCCATATCTCAACTCCAGGTAGTCAGACATGGATGCCCATATTTTACATCTTCAATAATCACTGATTTTTGTCATTTGCTTACTGTATGTTTCTGTTAGTTATCCTTCTTGTGCTTCCGTTTCCTCATCTGTAAAATGGAAATAATAATAGCAGCCTTGCTTAGTTCATAATAATGTAGTGAAAAGCAAATGACATTGTATATATGGAAGCATTTTGTCAAATCTAGAGCATAAAAGAGTTTTAACCCTGCTGAGGTTATTTCTCTAAAGTAAAACAAAGAGATTCTGCAAACTGCAAGTTTTCTCCCTGGATCAATTCTTAACATAGAACAATTTTCTAAGTGATCTGTCAAAGTCTGTGGGTATGTGATATTACCCACTCATAAAGCAGGTAGCTGTGCTTATGAAGTGGTTACTGGACACTCTTTCTGTGGCCTGAAGTTGTCTGAGATATTACAGGGTAGCTTAAGGCAAATCTCAGGAAGGCTTAAGACAAATATACAAGTTGCCTCTAAAAGCAAATAACAACTGGTATTCACCAGGTACTACAGGGATCTATTCATTGTGCGAATACTGAAATAGTTCTGCATCAACTGACCAATAAATGCTGCCTTGAGCCCCCTAGGGCCTATGCCCCCATCCTCGTTTGTCTACTTTGGCCACCACAGCTCCTCCCCTGGGGCCTGATGGACCTCACTGTGCTCCAGCAGCTAAACTAACCTTAGACACAGCAGGGGGCCCCCAGGACTCTGGGCTGTAACCATCTGTGTTTTGATTGGTTGGTACTCAATTCACTTTGGTTGCTAAACGTTCTCAATGTAAACGCTGGAAGTATTTCTAATGAAAGTCACCATTTCAGACCTTATCATCCGTCCATTTGCATCTATTTGTAAATTAAGGTTAGCAGATTCTTTACATTGGTGAGAAGAGTGATTCTGCAGGTCTCTGGGACTCTCCCTCATCTCTTTCCGGAGCGTACCTCCCTGGAAGTGCATGAGCACACTGTATTGTACTTGTCTGTTTGCTTGTTGCTCCTCTTCCTTATGGGCAAGAGCAGTTTTTTCCCAATGCCAAATACAGGGACCCCATCAGCAGTGATAGTGGGATAAAGCATATTGCTACCGGGAAAAGAGAATGAGGAGGAAGAAGGAGGGAAGACCAAGAACTGGTGCAAGTAGCAGGTCTGTTAGTGTTTCCCACAGCTTAAGCTGGCCCACCTGTGTCAGAGGTGGGGCCCTTGATTTTCTGAACATTTTTAGGCATTCTACCTTCAATAATGCTCTGTGTTAGTATAGATTCAGTTGCTTCAGATGCATTGGAAACAAGACAGGGCTCAAAGTCACACAGAACTGAGTTTAGATTCTGTTCCCACTTAGAAGGTGTGTGATCTCTGGTAAGAAACTGAAACTCACTGAGCTGCAACACCCTCCCCCAGCAATAAGAAAAGAGATTGATGATATACACCTAACAATGTGGGAAAGAAATAGAAACAAAATGTGCAAAGAACTCTGAGTGTTGTCGAGTCTTCAATAAATGCTGGTCACCTTCCTTTTATATGGCACTTTAGAATTTATACAGTATAAACCTGTGGGATTTTTATTATAATAGTATAGGAAATTGTTAGCAAGCAATTAAAATTTACAATTTTAAAGAGAGGAACCTGAGACTCATATGTAAAATAACTAATCCAAGATCATACAGCACTAAGCAGAAGTGCCAAGGCTGGAGTAATGGTCTCCTAATGCCTGTTACACGTTCTTTTGAGTCCATGGGACTCTCAATGTACAACGTATAGGGCCCTTTAAAAGAAAGTGGTAGAGTTATACTTCATTTGGACAACAAACACACCCTCCACAACCCTTTGCCTTGCTACATCTGGTGGTGTGGCAGAAAGGGCATAGTATGCAAAAGCAACTCACATGGTTGGAGGATACACTCTCCTTGCTGCTACTTTGTGTTTCTGGGCCACTTGTTTTTCTTCTTTAGATCTTTATTTTCTAATCAGTGAAATGGATATGTTTTTAGATTTAAGTGGCATTATCCAATAGCTTTGTAAACTCTGAATAGCTACCTACATGTTGGGGATACCACCATTCTCACCACATACAACACAGAGTACATTCTTCCAAAGACACAGGCTTTTGCTTCATTGGGCATTAAGTTTCATAATAAAGATGTAGGCCTTTTGTGGCCTGTCACTTTCACCTCTGGTTCTAATGGGCAAGATTGAAGGACATTATGAATTGCTTTTATTTTCCTAAAAAAAAATTACTTTAAGAATATTATCCTGGCCGGGTGCGGTGGCTCAAGCCTGTAATCCCAGCACTTTGGGAGGCCGAGACGGGCGGATCACAAGGTCAGGAGATCGAGACCATCCTGGCTAACACGGCGAAACCCCGTCTCTACTAAAAACACAAAAAATTAGCCGGGCGAGGTGGCGGCGCCTGTGGTCCCAGCTACTCGGGAGGCTGAGGCAGGAGAATGGCGGGATCCCGGGAGGCGGAGCTTGCAGTGAGCTGAGATCTGGCCACTGCACTCCAGCCTGGGCGACAGAGCGAGACTCCATCTCAAAAAAAAAAAAAAAAAAAAAGAATATTATCCTGCTTTCTCTATACTAGAAGTTCCAAAGTGATCTAGAAGAGACTCTGAGATTGCAAATATGCAACCTGTTATATGGGAGATACATGCCAGTTGGGTTATTCATCATAAATTTTTATGTTGTGTTACTGTAGCTGCTGAACAGCTGTTGTGCTCTATCCTGGTGGATGCATTCCAATGGTGGGCAAAGAGGCTTCTAAGTCTGCTAAATGTGCTCTACAGTAATTGCTAATTCAGTGTATTTAGCTCCACGGGGATTGGAGGCATTAAGAAAATAGACATAAGGAAGCAGGTTGCCATGAGCCAATGCTCTGATTTTTGAGGAAAAGGGGGATCTTATGAAGAAGTTGCTGTCTAATTTCACTAGAATTTAATTCAGATCATTTCATTTCAGCAAAGCACTATGTAAGGTGGTAGATGGGGCACAACAAAAACACCCCACTCTTTCCTTTCCTGGCAGCATGTTTATTTCAGCAGAGAAGACAGAAACATATGAACATAATTCCTCCACAGGACCTGGATCTGACTGACCAAAGTAGGACAAAAATCATAGTTTGATGTGGCCTTGAACACAAACCCTGGTGTATTTACCTGGTTATATGAAAATCATTAGACTTTCCTTTTGTAGTAGACACTGTAATCATCCCGCTCATACATAGCTCCTTAGCCTACCTTGCAAGTCATTGGTGGCTTCCATGACCAATTTCCTGACATCAGGCACCTGTGTTCTCTGCCTCTGTTTTCTGGCCATATGAATGCTCTTCTTGTACATGGAGTAGAATGACAGAGCAGGGAAGCTAATGCTTCCAGGAGTAACCTTCAACTAAGGGAAGATATAAGTTTGTGGATAGATACTTCACTTTCTTGTCTCTTGGCAGGAAAATTCTGAGGTATAGTCTACATAGTCCTTCAGAGACTACCCAGCAAGATTGGGTCACCATTGCTCACAGTACTCAGGACTTTATTAATGCACCCTTTATTGGCTTGCATCTAAATGCTTTTCTCACTGATTTGGGAGGATCTCAAATGAATACTTATCTATTATTTTGAGATAATTTTGTTTGTTTTGAGAATTTTAGCCAGTGTACAAAGAATCCACAGATGTTCAATAAGGTACCGTTCTGCATTTTTTCTAGTTTCCAACCTCCTCAAGTATACCATATATACATTCTAGGTCTAGATGTTGAGTGCTGTGACTCAGTTTATGCTGCTCCTTTGACAGTAATGACTTCCTTTGTATCATTAAATTGGACGCAACCACTAAAAGTGATCCCCCAATACCCTAGATTTAACTGTATCACTTTATCTCATCTTGTGTTCTAACTGGTACCTGGCATCCCTATCTCTGCACTACTCACTAGACACTATTCTAAGTATAGTTTGTCTTTTTGGCACAGATCTTTGGTTTATAACTCCTCTCCTCTGCTAAAACATCAACTTTCTCTTCAAATTATTTCCAATTCTGATCATTACAGGGAACACTCCAGCCCAAACCAGAACTTTCTTAAATCTCTATATAGGAAACACTTCAAAGGTCTTTGCTGTGTTGCATTCCCTAGGACCCTGCAAGTGGGCAGGGCTGTTCTGCTCAATATTTGCTATTCATAATGTAAGGGCAAATTATGCTCCAGTAACTGATATGTAAGCTGTGGAAAAAAAGCATGTGATTTATCGAGAATCAGAGAATTTCTGAAACTGGTTTGTGAGGATGCTTTCTTTAAAAAAGTGACTAAATAAAGGAGTTGTTTAGTCAGAGATTAGCTACACTAGACAGGAATTATCTGGCAGGCGATAGAATCAGGAAAGCAGAGACTAAGAGATCAGACAGGCAGAATAACGAAGAGCAGACCTCTATTAAGGCCGAAGGGGGAAAATAATGACGTCCTGGTGAAAGGATGGGCAGCTATCAAAGAAGGAAATAAAATATCCTGAGGACCAGGACACAAAATAATACACAATATAATCCACGATTTTCTTTTTCATTGTCTCTTCTTGCAACCTTATGTCATAGATATTAGAATCTCCTCTTTGCAGATGGGGAAAGAAACTCAAATTACTCACTTGTGTGCAGATAGTGACAGTCGGGATCTACATAACTATTTGATGCTGTAGTCAGGTCTCTTTTCTTAATATCACACTTTAAGCAGAGTTCAAAATCCAGTCAAAAAAAAATGAACCAGTTACAGGTCTCTGCAATCAGAGGCATGCATCTGTCTTCTAACAGAAGTGGGCTAATGTGAGTGTAAGCCACCTAGAGCCCACAGACATAAAAAGGCAGGCAGAAGCACCTGAAGAAGTGAATGCCTGTTAGTTCTGAGAGATGGGGAAGACAAAGACAAAAAAATTACATCCTCTGAATCTAGAAAACTCAACATTGTGCCACACATCCTTTCTATCTCCCCTGCTCTCACCATTCAAGGTAACCATGCTGAAACCAGTATTAGTTACAGCATTAAAAAAATAAAAAAAGAAGTTAAAGGGCTTATTTGCAGTGAAATCTCCACATTCTCACAAGACGATAAGCCCTATTGGGTGAGAAAATGCTGAGGCAACAGGGTTAGCATTCAGGAAGACTCCTATGAGTCCAGGTAAGTGGGCATGAAAGCGGCATATCAGCATATGAGCTCCATTCAGCGAGAGCAAATGTAAGGTAATATGTTTCGGGGGAAATAATCCACACTACAAGATTATGGGCTCCAAGCTATCATCAACAATCCGGAAACCTGTGAGTGCATTATTCACTGAAGGCAATGGCTGAAAATGTTGCCAGAGCCAAGAGACCCATGAAATGCTGTGATCCCTCATGGAGTTTTGTATAAACAGAACTAAAAGCATTGACCATACTTGCACTGGAAACAAAACAAAACATGGTGCAACAGCACCTGAGTGCATCATGCATTTGCTCATCCCTCTCCAGCATACAGAGTGAAGCTGGACAAGATCCAGACCAATTATCATGGTCAGGAAGGAAGGTTTCTCCTAAAAATCAGGAGATTAAGAGAATTGTCCATCTGATGGGAAGGCGGCCACACAACGAGACGGTGAAAAGGTGCTCTTTTTCTTAAATTATATTTAAATAATAACTCGAGGTGGATATTTTCAAAAATTTCACATCATCTACAAGTGTTTCAAATGTAGAGTGCTTCCCAGAGCACCACATCTCATAAAGTCCACAGTTTCACCCTTTATCCACACATTGATATATTTGTTCCTGAATCCAAAAACCATGTGCTAACCGCTGGTTTGTGCCAAGAACTGATTAGGGGTTAAGATGAGGTGTTGGGATACAGAGATAGAGAGGCTCTTCTCTCAGAGAGTTCAACATATTTAAGGAATAAAGCAAGAAAATCTGTATTATATATAATATCTGTTATGTAATGTGATTATTCCCATTAATTGAAGACTGTCCCCAGATCATGATGGCTGGTGAGAAATATGTCCTGAGTTAATTTGGGGGAGGGTGTAATAAAATGTGTTTTCTATTATGTGACCTTATATGCTTTCCTTTTTATATTTCCTTTGCAATTGCACACTGACTTAATCTAAGAGGAATAATAAAAATAGTGACTAGTGGATTCAAGCAGCATTAAAACTGAGCATTTAGCATGCCAAAACACTTTTTTTTCAAAGCTATTAATATGGTGATTCCCTATTTTGTAGACTCTTCATGCATAAACTCATATTTTACATACTCCTCTCCTCTCGTCTCCTTTCCTGGTAAAGGCTTATCATAATATACAACATTTATTTTTATAATGCATAGTTCATTTTTTTTTTCTCAGAGCTTATAATACTAGAGTTTTCTGAGTGCTTAATTTCTCAACTTTGACCTTGTATCAACATGAGATGTAGAATTTAATAGTTTATTGCATTATTTATATGCTCTTCATCACTACAGATCCAATCATGCTTTATTAACTACAGTGACTGCACTAGATAGAACATAATTTCTTTAAACAGCAGTGGTAGGCATCCTAGAAACTGTATCTCAACCACAAAGCTAAAACCTTTCATAGGCAAGACAAATTAGTGAGATCTGATGGGAAAAATTCCAGGACTGATCTAGCAGGCTTTCTTTGTCATGCACATGCTACATCAAATGCCTATTGTAGTGCAGGCAAAGGTAAAGTTCAACAAAGATTCCATAAAGTTGTTCAAATTAAATTGTAGAGGTCAGCACTTTAATAAATCATAAACAAATATAGTTAAAATGATACAGGAGATACACAGGCATTAACTTCTAATCATTCTTAAAATTTCTGCATTATTTTTATGTCATCAAATTAAGAAATAAAGAAACCATCTCCATTAGATTAATAACATTGAGGAAAAATCTCTGAAGATATTGCAACAAATATTTCTGAGGAGAATTTGAGCCACTTGTGTCATTTAGATAAAATAATTCAGATTCATATTTTGTTGTTGTCCTCTTTTTTCACTATAAATTTCCCTGCAGTAGGTTTAGATATCACAGGTCAAGTGGTTGTTTTCCTCCTGGATTTGGAAACAGAACGCCTCTTTTTTATTTCTTGAGTAGCCATCTTTTTGCACTAGCAGCTTCACCTTGCACCCTAATATATTCAAGTCAAACTGGCCTTTAAAATGCATGAGCCAACCTTCACTTCCACTGAATTTTTTATCCTTTGATTTCTCATAAGATTGTTACTTCACAATGTCAAAAAACCTGAAAGGTTTAGGTTGAATGTCCAAACTCAAAGGCACCCGTGCTAAGTTTGATCTTAAAACCCCAAAATCAAAGGCCTTCTCATTTCAGTCACACATTTTGCCTGTTGCTTTACAACAATAAAAGTAGCAATTAGTAGAACCTGGCTTTATCCTTTTCCAGCCAAGTTGTAAAAGTTTGACTGTGAGATGACTAAAAAAATAATGACACAGATGCATTTTATACTCATGCACTTTAAATTCTATGTTTATGAAGTCACTTTCTCCCAAATGATTGCTGTTTCTGAGTCTCTTTGGGTGGCTCCACAATGTTTCCACGGAGCACAACGCATACTGAGGCTTCCTTTTTGGAACTGTCTTCCAAGCTGCTTTATGAACAGGCAAGGACATCAACATTATTCATGTGTCAGAGGAGGTACTCCTTTGATTTTGTCCCTTTTCTCTTTCTGTTCTTCTCCTTAGCTGTTTTCTTTGCTTCCTGCTCAAACTGAAGAAAGTCAGAGGATCCTTAAAGAAGTGCTAGCCAGGAGCGGTGGCTCACACCTGTGATCCTAGCACTTTGGGAGGCCGATGCGGGTGGATCACGAGGTCAGGAGTTCAAGACCAGCCTGGCCAAGACGGTGAAACCCCATCTCTACTAAAAATAAAAAAAAAAAAAATTAGCCGGGTGTGGTGGTGGGTGCCTGTAATCCCACCTACTTGGCAGGCTGAGGCAGATAATTTCTTGAAACCAGGAGGCAGAGGTTGCAGTGAGCCGAGACCGCGCCATTGCACTCCAGCCTGGGCGACATAGTGGGACTCTGTCTCAAAAACAAACAAACAAACAAACAAACAAACAAAAAACGAAGCGCTGAACTGGGGACTGTCTTGAAGCAGAAAGTAAACGAGAATAGAAATTGTACCTAGTACAAGTCACCAAGATCAAATATTGCTACTAAATTCTTCTAAAAGAGAATAAAGAGTTTGGACCTTGTAGAAAAAAATAATTGCCTAATTTTAGTGATATAAATTAGAGCAGCTAAATCTAATATATGACTATTATAAAACTGACTAGCCATTGGACTATTGAAGAAGCTAATTTAAATGTGCTCATTTAACATGCCTCATAGAATATACTCTGTGTGTATAATTTTTAGACATGTCTCCAAAGTCAACATTCAGAAAACCTCACAAAAATGTGTATTTCATATAAATACACTGTTTTATTTTTCTAGTTTTATAATTAACCCACGACATAATTAGTTGAAGGAAATATATGAAAGCAAAACAAACAGAAGAAATATTGTTATGGGAGTACTACAGATATGAGAATAGATGCTTTTCTAACAGAGATTATAGGACTACTACAAAGGCAAAAATAGAACAATGATAAAAAATTGCAATTACCTGCATGCACTTCTGTGGAAAATCTCATTGTACCAAAAGTGGAATATCAGATAAATTCTTTACAAGAGCTGATGAAGATAGAGGAAGGGCAAGTATAGAAAGTGCTCTAATGCATTTGATCTTAATGCCATTGGACATCTTTGTGGGTTAAAAAGGTAATTCTTAGGCCAGGTGCAGCAGCTTAGGCTGGGTGCTGTGGCTCATGCCTGTAATTCTAGCACTTTGAGAGGTCAACGGGGGTAGATCAACTGAGGTCAGGAGTTTGAGATGAGACCCTATCTCTACTAAAAATACAAAAATTAGCCAGACGTGGTGGTGCATGCCTGTAATCCCAGCTACGTGTGAGGCAGAGGCAGGACAATCATTTGAACCCAAGAGGTGGAGGTTGCAGTGAGCCGAGATCGCACCACTGCACTCCAGCCTGGGTGACAGAATGAGACTCAATCTAAAAATAAATAAATAAATATATAAGTAAATAAACACAAAAATACATAAGGTAGCTCTTAGAGCAGACATGAGCATATTCCATCTGCTCACTGAATTCACAAAAGCTGTTTATGATGGTTTTATTGTGACCAACAAGAAACTGGATTCAGTTGGAAAAAGATGGACATTTTGGGAGAAAGTGCCATTGTGATTTTGTAATTGAAGAATGCAAAGCAGTATTATTTCACTCTGTTTCATTTTATAAATTTATTTCATAACTTTCTTCATTACAAAAAGAATTTGTGGTGATCTGCAAAGATACAGACATAGCAAATAAGGATGACTGCAAGCCCAAAGTGAAGTTAATACCAAAATTCATAGCATGAATTCCTATACAACACACTTTTTAAATGAAGTCACAAGTTTTTATTTTCATTTTCTTTACGAGGAAAGCACGATTAGTTACAAGACTTACAGGAAAATCGTAGCTCATCCAGATACATAATACAAAAGTCATTTATAGTGGGGATATAGAACAATGACAACACTCTCAAGAATATATGTACGAAGAATAAGTGAAACGATCAATTTTGTAAGAATGTTTCTTGTCTTGTGATGTCCCTTATAGGACCTCATATTATATCAAAATAAAATTCAGTTACAGAAATATTTTATAGTTTGATCCATTGTGAAATGATTACCTATCTCTGTTGAACCTTTAAAGCTATCCAGGGACAGTGAGTTTGAACTTACATTCCATTAAAAGTAGCAGGAGGGGAAGCTTTTTTCTGTTCCTACTTGTGTATGAGGTTGTATAGGGTGTAACAAGTAGGACAATTGAGAGATGCATTAACATTCATTAAAACTTGAGGAACCTACAAAGGAAGCATCCTGAATAACTGCCCCTATGTTCCTATCAGAGGTAAATAAAGCTGTACTCACACACAAAGTTCCCAGGAAAGTAATCTTCTATAGGATATTTAGCATAGAGTATTCCATTCACCCAAAAATCATAGTTGTTTTAAATAATTGGAGCTAAAGAAGATGAGAAATTGTAGAAATTAACTTTGAATCATTATTTCCAGAAAAGAATATGATTAATACAATTCACATGAAACTCTCTTGATCATATTTTTAAAGTCATGTAATAAAAGATTAAAAGAAAGACATGAAGACAGATATCATATGTGCTTTGAACATGTAAACATAGTGTCAAGAAGGCTTAAGGCAGGAATAAGCTTCAGGTTGGTAAAATGTCCTGAAATCAATAAGAAATAGTGCTTACATTTTTAAGGTTTATTCAGAAAATCTTGTAGCTTACCGAAGATAGTGACCCAGCAACAAAAGAAAAAGGGAAGCCAAGATTTTTAACTCCTGGGTTTCATCCATTTTCACTAGCAAGAAACTAAATCTTCCCAGTAGAAAGGGTAGAATAAACATTGTGGAAACAAATTAAAGTTCTGGCAGATGAGTTGGTAGTAAATTATTATCTGGGCAATTTAAATGTCTTCAAATTTCCAGGTCCAGAAAGACTTTATTGCAAGAATGGAGAAGAATGGGCACTAAATCATAGAGATTAAAGTGGAACAAAAATCCCAATTTTAAGAAATGGGAAAAATTATGGATCAGTGAACTTAATGATGATTTCTAGCAAAATTCTAAAATGAACTGGAAGGCAGATTGGTTATGTGAGTTTATTAAGAATTTATTTTTGGTGATGGAACTAAACTTATTTTTGTTTTCCATAATGCAGCAAATCTAAAGTCTTTAGATATTTTTTATCTTTTTTTCACTCAATCATGTGACAAAGTGTACAGGAAATACAAAGAGATTATAGTCTGGATACTAGTTCACTGTCATAGACTCATAGATGTCAAATTAATGGAAACATTTAACACCTTTCTCCCCCTAAAAAATTACATTGCTTAATGGTGAAATATACACTGAAGGTATGTTTTCCAAAATGTGCCATAGAACATCTAGGTCTATATTGATACATACATATGTATATGTATATATGCATCAGTGTCCATGTCTATGTCTCTATGTATCAATGGGCTGAATGTAAACAAAGAAAGAATGCTTTTGAAATCTGTAGGTAACACCAAACTGAATGGATGACAAAATTAGAATCCAAAGTGGTCCTAACATATGAAATCATTAACTTTTTCATTTATTCGTCAAACACATATTGGAACTTTCATTTCGAGAGCCTGTTATGTACCACCACAAGCATGTGGATACAAAGACAAAAAAGCCATTCCTCAATATGCTCAAAGTCTGGAGAGACAGATGAGCATGAAATCAGACAACACCACAAATGGTGAAGTGATACAGCAAGGGAGAGGAAAGGTGCCCTGGGAGCCCAGGAGAGGAAGTGTCTGTCTCTGCCTGAGGTAGAAGGAAAGATGATTGGGACTGTATCACTAAAGAAGTTAGTCTCAGGCCAAATAGTATTAATAAGTAACCAGAAAAAGAGAGCTGAGATGAGGGAAGCTTACACAGAAAAGGCCTAGTGGTCAAAGTTGAACATAGCTTCAAAAAAAGGCCAATAGTGTATTTTGTCTGAGATTTTAAAAATATTCTAACAATTTCAAAATTTTTAATAGAAATACAGTGCCTAAAGGATGCAAGAAAGGGAAGCCCTTGCTGCACTTTTTTACCCTTTTTTGACACCAGTCCTCCATAGAAAATAGCTAGATGCAGCGGCGTGATTATAATGTGTTATACAGATTCCAACAAAGGGAAAAATCTCTCACAGCTGAATGTACCTTGTCACCTTTTTATTTCTACAAAAGGAGAGTGCAATGTTTTGTAATTAAAACTCATCCACAAAAATGTTTTCTGTTAAACAGATATTTTTAAATGTCTAAGCGAAACAAACGTAAAAGTTTTTCTTTTGCTTTCAAATTTTTCCTTTTTCCTAGAATCTTCCTGTGTAATGAACACAATCCTCATTAGAGAAACCCTCATCGTTCCAAAACTAAATTAACTTTTTATTGAAAACTTTGCAGTATATAAGTCTCAGAATTGAAGAAAAATATATTTTACATAGCTATATTTGGTTTTCAGTAAGTTAAAAAAAAAACTGAGTTTTAAACAACCAGGGAAGAAGATTAAAATTATACAGAAACAGATAAATCTTAGTGTCTGAATGATTACTTTTAGAAATCCAAATATAGACACACACACACCCCTCTAGAAATATAGATTCAGTGCTCAATAAGCTGGTCACATCAGCTAACAACAGGCTGCTTTTCAGGAAGATCTCCCAAAGATATGGCTATTCAGATAAAAAGAGTCTCCAAACTAATTTTTTAAAAACTGTCTCATTTTTCTTTTAAAGTATTCTGGTTTTCTTTGAAAGCAGAGTATCCCAAGTTGCCTAGGTAACATGATGGTTGACTGTGGTAGCAACAAGTACATTCGGAATGGATCTATACTCCAGGTGACACGGTAAGGATGTTGTGAGTTGTGCCAAGTCAGCATATAGCAATCCCTTATTTGGAGAGAAAGTCTATTGTCTTGTAAATTACGCTGTTGAATTGGTTAGGATGAATCTCTTTGGATATAAACAATTCAGGCTGTTTAAATAAACTTCATTCGTTTAACTCCAATTCATGTGTGTGGCTGGGAAATGTAATCTAAAGCATGAACATCTGCTAAATTTGTGTAAAACATAGCAAATGAGAATCATATTAAACCCAAGTAAATTGGTAAGTGATAAATTCATAGAAATATCTAATATTTACTATTAGGCATTTTCATTCATTTAGTTGAAATTCACCTCTAAAATAGACAAAACCTAGGCAGATAAGGGTAGTAAAGGAATGGAACAATTATTCTTAGCTAATTTATGATGTATATTAAAATTAGTCTTATTGAATGATACCATGCATAATGACATAACTACAGCACAAGCTGCTAGCAACATTGTCAAATATATGCTAGGCTTAAACTAGTGAAAAGACAGTTTCTAGGAAGTGATTTGCAACTATAATTGAAATATACCTTGATAAGCATTACTATTGTTTTGAAGCCAGCAGCTTAAAGGAGATAGGATGAGCCTCTTTGTTGATTGGACATTACTGGATTCATGGATCTAGGAGTTGAAGCAGAATGAGTCTAACGCATTAGTACATAGGCCTAATGGAATGTCTGAGAAGTCTAAGCTATAATTTATTTGCTTGAAGTACAAAGGTTAATGCAATGATGCCTTCTGTGTTTTATGGCTGCTACAGCTGGGAGAGTAGTTACCAACAGCTGTCTGTTAGCTTTAGCAATTATTTAGTCCAGGAAGACCAATTCTGCGTATTTAGCCCTGTTCTGTATGTATGCCCACACACTTGATGCTTAACTAAGAAGGTACACATAATATTTGTATATCTTTTCACATTTATGTATAAACTCTATTTATGTGCTATATACAAAACACGTATTATATTTGTATATGTATACGTACACACACACACATTTGCCTGTCTTGTTCTTGTTTTATTGGTTCCAGGTGTTCTAAAATTCTTGGAATTCCCATGACCTAGCAGGATGTTATCATTAGCAGGACTTTCAAGGTAGGAAACACCTCATGACATTTGGTATTAGAAGAAGATACAAGAGTAAAGGGGGTAGCCCAGATACCTCTTGATGGTCTGCCTGTAGTTTTCCTGTAATTACTATTAGCACTTGGGGAGAACTAGGTAAAGAGATTCACTCGAGGCGGCAGATTCTCTGACTTCAGCTTTTCCCTTGATCAAATAGAGGGAGAAGTGACAGGATGATTTCTAAGGCATTTTTCAGTACTAAAATACAATAATACCTGTCAGGGTCAGATCACAGCACATAGTGGCATCATGGTTTTCGGGCAGCTGCTAGAAACTAATGACCAAGAAAACACCAGTGCCTGGGAGTCGGGGCATAGATATTCTAACATGGGGATAAGAGGCCAAGAGCAGAAGAACCCAGGAACAGAGAGCTGCATATTTATCAGAAAAATCCAGTAACATGACAGGAGTGCATGCAAAAGGATCTCAGATGGGTCCATATGTTCAGTTTTCTTAACTCCCAAGTCCTAATTCCTTAACTGCAAGCTAAAGGGAAGAACTATTTCTTGAACTAGAGCAATCAGCTATTAGTCAGGATCCATCTATTTCATTCTCCTTTCACTTCAACTGACAACAATCTCCACATGATGGGAGGCTAACTGCCCGGTGCCTTAGTTTTCCTCATACATAAAGAAACGACAATTCAATGGTTTTATTAATCTTTGAGATTATGGAGGAAATGAACTTGAACAGAATAAAATATAATTAAGCACATGGTAGTCTTTCTTAAGGTGACTACAGGGTCTCAATGAATTGTATTTTTCTCACAGAATATAAAAGTACAAATCTTTTTCCTCTTATGCTTGGCGTGGGGATGGTAGGTAGAAAGATTTCTACAAAAAAAAAAAACAAAAAAACCCAAAACTAAACAATAACAACAACAAAGCATAGATATCAAGTAGAAATTTAATGTTCTTAAAAATTCTTTAGTCATGATTTATGCTACCCTCAAGATAAGGCAACAAACGGAAACTACAGAGGAGGAAGCCAGATGTTACAGTGTGCCTCTTCTTTCATTTCCTTCTCCTGCTGGCTGTATCCCATTCTATTAATACATATTTAATAGGAACATCACTTCAGAATTTTCTAACAAAAAAATGTGAGAAGGAACATTTTTTAACATTGCCCAGTGCAGTTGTCAAATTATGGACTCCAGAGTCTGGCAGCTTTGGGTCAATTTGTGGCTCTGCATTTCTTGGTTTTGCGACCTTGGGCGGGTTAATTAACCTGTGTGTGTGCCTCAGCTTTCTGATCAATAAAAGGAAATAATAATAGATTTACCTCATGAGTTGTCATTAGGACTTAAGGAATGAAAACATGTAAAGGACTTAGGGCAGTATCTAGCACATAATAAAACTCAATAAATATTAGCTACCATCGTATTAATATTCTTTCTTTCATTCCTTCTGATAGGGAAAGGAGGCAGGGAAATACCTGGTAGAAGAGGGCGGTTCCCCGGTAAAGGCCCCACCCACCCTCCTGGGCCTACAGCCCTAAATGAGAACTTCACAATCTTGTTTTCCTGCCAGAATGTTGCTGCTTCCAAAACCACCCTGGCCCACCATGCCCCCATCCTGTACCCATAATCTCCCCAAATCCACTGGCAGGGGAGCAGAGCAGTGCAGCAGAGAAGAGAAAAGAAGTGTCTGAATGTCGATGAGGCAGCTGGATAGTGGGAAAGAAGTTTGGCCAGGGACAGCCGAAATCCAGGGAAGATTATTTTCACACTCCATGCCCTTCCAGCTCCCATCCCACTGAGAGCCGCGTCCATCACTCAACAAAACCTCTGCATTCACCGTCCTTGCAGTCCATGGGACCTGATTCTTCCTGGACACCAGACAAGGACCCAGGTACCGAGAGGGCAGGGTGTAAAAGGAGGTCACCCTGACTCTCCACTGAGCTGCTTAACATTTAGCTGTCCACGGGCAGCAACAGCTGAAAGAGCATTAATTGTAACACACTGTAAGATGCTACTGTGAGGCTGATGCCCAAAAGCACTCACCCCGGCCCTGGCACCCACTTGCCTGCGTGCTCCTGATCCCACAAGTGTTGTGGGCATATGGCCGAGTAAGGAGCCACTCCACCACACCCCTGTCTCAAGTCCCATGAAGCGGGCCAGGGAACTCTCCTATCTTACGTCTACATCTCTATTCCCTACTCTACTTTTTTATATCCATTAATATCTTCTAATTGCTCAAAAGAGGGCTAGGGTTTGTGGGGGGGAGTTGGTTAAGAAAACGTTGCTGTCTTACAATTTGCTTCTCTTAAGTATAGTTCCTATATTAATCATAAAAATTGTTGACACTTTTATGGGAATTAGAGGCAAAATGACAGAACAAAGTCTACCTGTGCATGTGCCTGCATGTGCACACCCACCCCCATGGAGTAAAAATGAAACCTAATGGTGCTAGAAGAGAAAAGAGCAAGACATTATCTTCAAATATCATTTAGGGAATTGAAGAATAATACAGTTTAATAATATTTTACATGAACAAATTTCCCCTTTTGAGAAGAGCTTAATGTGCTTAATTTGCTTTTCATTTATATTAATCATTTCTTATCTCTATTAAAGCACTTATCACATGGTATTGCAATTTATCTATTTATACGTCTATCTTCCCTACTAGACCATGAAATCCTTGAAGACAGAGGCTCAGTATGATTCATCTTTCTAACCTCAAGTGTAATATAGTGTCCCAGAAAATCACAGATATTCAATTAATATTTCTTGAATAAACAAATAAATGAATAAACTCCTCTATCATATTGTTGGTCTAATTAGTTTCCATTATAGATAGTTCAAATTACATATGCTTTAAGCAGGCCTATAAAGTTACAAAAATCTACAGTTGTAATTTAAGCAGTAAATTTTGCAGTGTTCCACAAAAGAATGCTCTTTAATAGAATCTGGTCACAGGTTGTTGAAATACTAAACTTCTTGGTAGTCCAAATTTTGGACTTGGTAGTTCAAAGTTTTTGAGGAAAATTGGCCATGTCATTAAGAGATAATATCTTACCCTCTTTGGACCAGTTCAGATGGTAACAACAGGAATTTTATTCCTGCTGTTCCTTCACCCTACAGGCATACCCCATTTGCAGTTCTCTCCCTAACAGGGACTCTGGTCCTGAGAAAGTATTACTAAAAAGTGCCATTCTCAGAAGGGGTAGTTTAGTAACAGTGTCAGTTTGAACCTAGTTTTCTTGCACTTGGTCCAGAATTTCTGCCTGTATTTTGACCCCCTTCTACTTGGACCCTTAGGATCTGTTTTTTCTTTCCCCCCCTTTGCCTAGAGTCTTTAGGTCTCCAAGCCTGTCTTGTGTTTCTGATCTTTGATTTTCCTGAGAATGGCCCAGTCTCTTTTTGCTCTATACTTGAACTCACATCTCAGATTGTAAGATCACACAATGGTTACACTGGATAAAAGCTTAAGAGTCAAACAGATGAGGAATGTAAGGACTAGAGAAGTGCAGTGACCTACCCTAGGGTAACTCAGCAACTTAGTGTGAGTGCCAGAGCTGGATCTAAGCTCCCTTGTTTTCATGTCCAGCCCTTTCCCATTACATCATGAAGATCTGGTTAACTTGTTCACACGAATGTTAAAACTGAAGGCTTTACTTCTTTACCTGGCTTACATTGTAGGTCCTGATCGACTTCTTGTCATAATTTCAGGGATTCAGGTTAATTAGAACTTTCATATCAGTTCCACTTTCTTGGTTTTTATCAACAGCTGGGCCTGCTCTTCTTTTGTCTTTTCTAGCTACACTTTGGAAGACTTGGCACTGAGAAAATTCATGTGGTTACTACACACTGCCTTAAGACATTACAGAGTCCCCTCAGGCTTCAGGGGAAAGGCCGGAACATGCACAACCAGCAGATGCAATCTTTCAACAAATGTTCTCATACAGACTATGGACCACTGACTTATGCATGTAAAGAGATTTCTCAAAGAAACTTATATCCTCTTTTCTCTTATTTCTGATCAGAAAATCTCCTTGATTTTCTATATTTACTTGAATGACTTGCCTAGTTTGAAGCCTTAATATTCCAAATCTCATCCTCTGTCAGTAATTTCTGTAATTATTCCTTGCTTTTTCTTGACCTACTCTCTATCGTGTTTTTCAAACCATGTATTGTGACGTATTAGTAGGTTGTGGAATCAGTTTAGTGAGTTTCAATAATTAAAAAAAAAATGAATAGAAAAGAAGGGGAAAATAGAATAGATCATGCATAGAAAGGTAAACATTGCTTTGGGAAACTTTTAAATATAGATATAACCTATATGTGAGTATGAATAGATGTATGTGTGTATCTTGATACTAAGTAGAATGTATTTTTTTTTTTTGTAGGTCATGATCGAAATCACTTGAAAGCCACTGACCTAGTCTGTATTTACTTCTAATGAGAAGATATGAAGTTTGGGATGTTATTTTTCTTAGGAATTCTTCAGTGATTTTCATTCTCAACTTGTAAAATGAAGTGTATTTTCAGAAACAGGAGGAGGAAAACAGGGCTCACAATAACTGCTTTAGCTCTAGGTTGCACAGAAAGTGTGCAGTCAGATTTCTAATGCTATTCCGGTGAACTGAAAGTCTAAATCAATTTTTAAAGATATGATTTATATGCAACTTTCCAGAACACCAGGTACTGCATAAAAGAAGGTGCATGTATTGTCTTGTCAGCTTTAGTTAACACCTGCAGATCAGTCAATTCCTAGCTCTCTATGGTGCTTTTCTTCTTTGCATATTGTTCTGCTACTCTTTTACTACATTAAAATCTTAAAATATTTGACTAGTATCTCTGGAGAATATAATTACTGTGGATGTGTGCTTGAGATACTCTTATCTACTTTGAGGAAGGTAGGGGCAGCAAAAGAGATGAAGGGAGAAATTGTTGTGTAAATCCTTTATGTGTCTGAAAAGTAAATTAGCAAAGAAGGAATGGAAAAAGAGTCACTAATGTCCTTAGACTGATGATTTTGAAGCCAGAAAGCAAAGTAGCTTCCAGCCACCCAGAGTGTAAAGTTTTTAATGCTTTGTTTTGTCATATTTAAAGGAAACATAGGCAAGCAAAATATACAATTAAAAACAATGAATAGAAATGACCTTTTCTGAAGATTAGAGATGAAAAGGAATGCAGACATAATTAAAAATCTGAGGAGAGGAGATGGTTGTAAATCAGTCATTTCCATCACACTCAAATGTGATTTATAGAAAATTACAGCTGTTTCTGCCACCAGACCAGGAACAGCTGGAGGAATGTTCCCCCCATCCAAACACCCAACCCTATTTTTAAATGTTTGTTTGAGTGACAAATTTCTTTCTCAGTGGTTAAAACAAAACTCCATGAACCAGAAAATAGGTAAACTCCAGATAGCTATGGCAGGATGCATACCACCAGATAGGCAGGTCCTGCAACAACCCCTCAACTCAGTTCTCTCCAGCTCTCAAAGGATGAGTTGATTATTATTCTTAAACTTACAAGGGAGACTCCTGTGTTATTCTGCCACCAAGAACAGTACAGGAAGAGTCACAGAATTTAGACAGGTAAAAGGCCTGAGACATTGTCTAACTTTTTTATTTGGTCAATACAGACATTGTGGCTTAGGAAAATGAAAAGACTTGTTCAAATGTATCCAAGTATCAATGGTAAAATGAACTCGACTCACTACTAGGCCAGTTCTATAAACCATTAAGCACCCCAGATTTGTTTAGATAAACAATTTAAGTCTGATAATTTTAAAAAGAGAGTGCATGTTTTGAATGAACCAAAACCCAAGATCATGTTCCCCATAGTTATTAAAACTGAAAGGACATTTTACAAAAGAGACATTCACTTTATGTCCAGCCAAGTCCAACGTTAAGACCATTAGGTTAGTCACATTGGTCAGTGATGTTAATTCATTTGCCCAAGGTCACACAAAACGTAAGAGGTAGAGTTTGAGACTCTGGTGTACTTGATTCCAAAGGGCATTCTTTAACCTTTGTGTTCTGCCAACGTGAAATTAACAGCAGCAGATCTGAGGACTAAGGTACAGATATGGACATAATCTAGCTGCTAACACTTAAGTTTCATAGTGTTCTAGAGTAAGATGTGGTTGGACAATGAGAGATATTACTTTCATTTATTAAAGTTTATCAAAAGTGATTCTAGTTTTGACACCACATGCCAGAGTTGTGCGCATCAGGCAATCTTCAAGTTATATAGCCTTTGGAAATATGTTGGCTTTTTCTTAATAAAGATTTCATGGTATTTACTGCAGCCACAAACTCAAAACCCATTTCAGTGGGTTGACTATAGTTACAAACCAAGGTACAGTGCAGGCAGTACCTCGTTATAAACACTATCTTTCCTGTGCTTCACTTGTCTTATGAGAGAAAGGGAGATTTCTCATAAAGTTCTGACCCTCTTCATCTTCAAAGGTCCCCTTAATTCCAATGGCAAATTTTGCTACAAATGACTTCAGCTTATAACATTGCCTATTTACTCTTAGCATGATTTCTTACTCTTAAAAATATATATAATGAAGTAAGACACAATTGTAAGAGAAAATAAAATAAGTCTCACAGTGAGATAGTGTTCCTCTTCATTATTCTTATTAGGACAATTTCTCTTATCAAAGCTACTTTCCTTTGGCCACAGAACAGGCGCTTTTATTCTAGCTAGCAGGTTCTGTTGTCAATTATTATTTCTGGCCCTTCTAGTATCTATCTTCAAGTCAGTCAGATGAAAGTGTTCCACTTAAACAAATATCAGAGTGGCACCGTCACTATGGCAACCAGAAACAAGAGGTTTCTAAGATGGAAAAAAAAAAGTCAATGAGGAAGGAGAGGTATTATTTATTTTGCATTAAATAAAGTGCATGCAAGTGTAATCGATGAAAAAAGCCTAGAATATTAAGAAGAGATAATAGAATAGCCTCCCTCAAACCCACCCTCACACTTTACCTGCTTTTCATTATTGTGAGCAAAATCATAATCCTTCAGTGGAAGAATTTAGTTATCTTTCATGAGGACTACCAAATAATATCAACTATTTCAAGCCATTTACTATTAAAAGTCTTGTAAAGTTCATTTGGAAAATAAATGCACATATGCCCTACATACTTAACAAGGAGATATTGATAATAAGAGCTTACGACTCTCAGCTGAGTTCCTAAAAATCCAATTTTCAATCATCTATAGATCAAACATCAGTCCACGTCTGAATCTCAGTAGCCTTGTTTGAGACTGGAGAAAGGGATTTCAATTTGCCCATGGAGCTGTCTTTGAGAGCACATTTCAGATGTTAGTAGGCATCAAGCTTGAACATCTTAGTGTCTGAATTTCAATTCCTTTAAACTTGTTTTTAAACCAATTCTAGTTACATATTTATACATTTCATATGTTTTTATCTCCCATCATGCCTTCTTTCAAAATTAGTATAAAATAATACACCATAAAGACCAGTTGTATTTCTAACATATCTACACACTTAAATATATTTAGTGTTCCTGCCAGCACATATTTTGAAATCTTGAGGCTGAAGGGATGTTATTGTTTAGTCGTGTAATACAGATATTTAGAAAAAAGCTCATACTTTATTGTTCAGAATATCATTATTTTTATTGTCCTGGATAAATTAAAGGTAAAACTAGAAGCACTAATGAGAAAATTACAGATTTATGCTTTTCTTCTAAAATAGAGTTGTGCAACTACCTCTGTGTGATAAGGATCCTGCTGTCTTAGTGACACAAAGGGGGTAAGAAATGAGGACATTGATTCCTCTCATTTGTTCTTCAGGATTCTCTAGACACTGTTTTCTGGTGCCATGAAAATTTCTAAATGGGAGCGTCTGAGACAGACTTCACAGAAATTGTCTCCACCTGCTGATTTAGGGAACAGGATAGTTTTGGCCTGAAACAAAGATCAAAAAAGAAATTGGCTAGTGATTCAATATTCACCCATGTTTTATTTTGCCTGAGTGAAAAAATCTTGCTATTTCAAAATGAAGTTTTCCGTTTAAACACACCTTAACAGAAAGTGTAAAGTACACTCCTCTGATGATGTTAAATAGATAATTTGTCACTTTCCACAGAATCGTCAGTCCTGTAAGCACTGCCTAGGGAGGAAATGTAAGTAGAAGAGCCGATAAATGCTAGTAAATTCTTTCTTAGTAAGAACTAGGCCCAGGCACCTGGCTGTCATGAAACTCTTGCCCGTTAGCCTAGGCTAGCAGCTTTTGACTTGCCATCATAAAAGGCACAGGGAAAGAGCTGATGAGTGTTGTAATAGTATGAAAAAAGCAATAAACAGAAGTTAGAAAACTCAGCTTCTCATTTCCATTCTTTCTGCTTTTCTCTGTGAGTGTGGAGGAGTAATATCTTTCAAAGAAAAGCAATATCTTTGGAGCTAACAGGAAAGATCATTTATTTCAGGTTTTTTTTTTTGTTTTCTTTTTTTTTTTTTTTTTTTTTTTTGAGTAAGAGTTACATGAATTATCAGTTCCAGAATATTAATCTGGAAAGGGTTCTGGGGCACATAATTTTGGGCAATGCTAGGTGACCCAAAGTTAAACAGGCCTCTTTCCTGTGGGAATTCTCAGGGCCCTTCATAAGGTAATTAGGTTGTGACTCTCTAGAAGGGAATTAAATATGCCATTTTCCCCAATCATGTTTGACTACATTTTTTTTTTTCTCTTTTCTTTTCTTTCTTTTTGAGACCAAGTCTCGCTCTGTCTGGAGTGCAGTGGTGCAATGTTGGCTCACTGCAGCCTCTACCTCCAGGGTTCAAGTGATTCTCATGCCTCAGCCACCCCAGCAACTGTGATTACAGGCAAGCACCACCACCATGTTTGGCTAATTTTTATATTTTTAGTAGAGATCGTGTTTTGCCATGTTGGCCAGGCTGGACGCGAAATCCTGACCTCAAGTGATCTGCCCACCTCAGCCTCCCAAAGTACTGGGATTACAGGCATGAGCCACTGTGCTCTGACGTACATAATTATTTTAATTAATAATCTTGAAAGATGATGTTTTTAAGAATAAACTTTGAGAAGGTTGATTTCATCTAAAATGTTTGCCTTATTTAGAGGAAACTGAGGCCTAGAAAGCTTAAATGATTTGCCTAAGAACCCAAAGCTGAGAAAAAAGGCTGTGAGTATCCCAATGCTGAACCTTGCCATCTCTCATAAAGCTTGCTTAGAGGTTCTATTTCAGCTGAACCAGCATCACCACCCTTCTTCTCTCCATAGTAAAGAAGTCTAAAGTTTAACATAAACCTCCCCTATGATCCAATTACTCTTCTCCCAGCTATTACCCAAGAGAAAAAAAGAGACTCTGTCCACATAAATAATTCTACATGAACGTGCTTATCAATTTTATTTCTAATAGCCTCAAACTGGAAAGAGCCCACATGTCCATCACAAATGAATGGATCAATAATATGTGGTATATCCATACAGTAGAAGAGAAATCTGAAGTAGAAAGGAATAGATGCTTGATACATGTAACAACAAGGATGAATTCTCAAAGTCATTATAAGTGAATGAAGCCAGACAAAAACCACTGCAAACTGTATAATTCCATATATATAAAAATTTCTAGAAAGTTCAGATTAATCTATAGTGACAGAAAAAATAGATCAATGGTTATCTATAGGCAGGAGGGGGCAAAGAAGGGCAAGAGGGAGACTGTATTAGTCCATTTTCATGCTGCTGATAAAGACACACCCAAGACTGGGCAATTTACAAAGGAAAGAGGTTTAATGAACTTACAGTTCCACATGGTTGGGGGAGCCTCACAATCATGGCAGAAGGCAAGGAGGAGCAAGTCACATCTTACATGGATGTCAGCAGGCAAAGACAGAGCTCATGCAGGGAAACTCCTCATTATGGAGCCATCAGGTCTCATTAGACTTATTCACTATCATGAGAACGGCACAGGCAAGACATGCCCCCATGATTCCACTACATCCCACCAGGTCCCTTCCACAACATGTGGGAATTCAAGATGAGATTTGGGTGGGAACACAGTCAAACCATATCATTCCACCCCAGCCCAACACAAATCTCATGTCTTCATATTTCAAAACAAATCATGCCTTCCCAACAGTCCCTCAGAGTTTTAACTCATTTCAGCATTAACTCAAAAGTCCACAGTCCCAAGTTTCAACTGAGACAAGGCAAATCCTTTTCACCTATGAGCCTGTAAAATCAAAAGCAAGTTAGTTACTTCCTATATACAATAGGGGCTACAGGCATTGAGTAAATACAACCATTCCAAATGGGAGAAATCGGAAAAGACAAAGGGGCTACCAGCCCCACATAAGTCTGAAATCCGGCAGGGCAGTCAATCTTCAAACTCCAGAATGATCTTCTTTGACTCTATGTCTCACATCCAGGTCATGTTGATGCAAGAAGTAGGTTCCCATGGTCTTGGGCAGCTCTGCCCCTGTGGCTTTGCAAGGTATCAACCCATACCTAGCTGCTTTCATGGGCTGGTATTGAGTGTCTGCAGCTTTTTCAGGCACATCGTGCAAGTTGTTGGTGGATCTACTATTCTGGGGTCTGGAGGATGGTAGCTTTATTCTCACAGCTCCACTAGGTGGTGCCCCAGTAGGGATTCTGCGTGGGGGCTCCCACCCCATATTTCCCTTCTGTATTTCCATAGCTCCATGAGGACCCCACCCCTCCAGCCAACTTTTGTATGGGCATGCAGGTGTTTCCATACATCTTCTGAAATCTAGGCAGAGGTTCCCAAACCTTAATTCTTGACTTCTGTGTACCCATAACCTCAACACCACATGAAAGCTGGCAAGGCTTAGGGCTTGCACTTTCTGAAGCTTTGGCCTGAGCTCTACGTTGGCCCCTTTCAGCCATGGCTGGAGCGGTTGGGACATAGGGCACCAAGTCCCTAGGCTGCACACAGCGCGTGGACCCTGGGCGTGGCCCACGAAACCACTTTTTCCTCCTAGGCCTCTTGGCTTGTGATGGGAGGGGCTACTGTGAAGACCTCTGACATGCTCTGGAAACATTTTTCCCATTGTCTTTGGGATTAACATTCGGCTCCTCATTACTTATGTAAATATCTGCAGCCCGCTTGTACTTCTTCTCAGAAGATGAGATTTTCTTTTTTACTGCATTATCAGGCTGCAAACTTTCCACACTTTTATTCTTTGCTTCCCTTATAAAACTGAATGCCTTTGACAGCACCCAAGCCACCTCTTGAATGCTTTGCTGCTTAGAAATTTTTTCTGCGAGATACCCTAAATCATTTCTCTCAAGTTCAAAGTTCCACAAATCTCTAGGGTAGGGGTAAATTGCTGCCAGTCTCTTTGCTAAAACATAACAAGAGTAGCCTTTGCTCCAGTTCCAAACATTCCTCATCTGCATCTGAGACCACCTCAGTCTGGAGTTTACTGTCCATATCATTATCAGCAATTTGGTCAAAGCCATTCAACAAGTCTCTAGGAAGTTCCAAACTTTCCCACATTTTCAGGTCTTCTTCTGAGCCCTCCAAACTGTTCCAACCTCTGTCTGTTACCCAGTTCCAAAATCACTTCCACATTGTGGGTTATCTTTTCAGCAGTGCCCTGCTCTACTGGTACCAATTTGCTGTATTTGTCCATTTTCACAGTGCTGATAAAAACATACTTGAAACTGGGCAATGTACAAAGGAAACAGATTTAATGGACTAACAGTTCCACATGGCTGGGGAAGCCTCACAATTATGGTGGAAGTCAAGGAGGAGCAAGTCACCTCTTACATGGATGGCAGCAGGCAAAGGGAGAACTCATGCAGGGAAACTCCCCTTTATAGAACCATCAGATCTCATGAAACTTATTCACTATGATGAGAACAGCATGGGAAAGACCTGCCCCCATGATTCCATTACCTTTCACTGGGTACCTCCCATAAAATGTGAGAATTCAAGATGAGATTTGGGTGGGGACATAGCCAATCCATATCAGAGACATTACAAAGAGGCATAAGAAAACATTTGGGGATGATAGAAATACTTATTACCTTGCTTGTGCTGCGGTTTCACAGGTGTGTACACATGTTAAAACTAATCAATGTGTACACTTTAAATATGGGCAGTTTGTTATATGACAATTATAATTCAATGAAACTGTCTTAAAAAAGAAAAATTTAAAAGGACTAATATTCTTTTGCCAAAACTGGGAAACCCACTAGGGAAAAGAATAATTTTTTTTTTTTTGAATTATAAACTTGAATTGTCCTCCTCTTCCCCATGACAGACTTCCCACACAATTTCCAGTGATAGATATACAATTGTGACTTTCAGAAAATCCTCAGAGCCATGAGAACCTCTCTTTTTCTCCCCTGTGCTAGTGGACAGAGTGTCTACAGAACAGAATTGTTGATTTTCTCTTTCTAAATGGTATCTCTATGAATTACTGCAGTGTGTATATAAAGGAAGCTCTCAGCAATTAGTTCTCTGCTGTGCACCCAGCTCTAACCTTTCCTCATGTGAAAATTCATTGTTGCTCAAATGTATTAGAGCTGCTTTTTCAAGAACAGTTTTTCCAGTAACATCCAAACATAAAAGAGCTTCTGGTGTTCAAAGGATTGACTCAGAGATATGTTTTCTTGTTAATTGTCATAGTTACTGAGAATCATCAAATTTTAGAAATTCTGTCGAAAGTGCCTGTTTTACACATTGATATGGTGTTCTCCATGAGGGAGCAGTGACAAGATTAAAGTATTGCACTAGTAAACTCAGATCATATCTGTATTCCTATCATTTGTGATGTGTTTTTAAATAAAATTAATCATTTTAATAAAGTAATTTTAAATTAATATGGAAAGATACATTTTATTATTGTTCATAGTCTGCTAGACAGAATAGGCTAAAGTGCATTTGAAGAGAAATGTTAATTCTCACAAACATCTTTTTTTTTTTTTGAGGCGGAGTCTCGCTCTGTCGCCCAGGCTGGAGTGCAGTGGCCGGATCTTGGCTCACTGCAAGCTCCGCCTCCCGGATTTACGCCATTTTCCTGCCTCAGCCTCCCGAGTAGCTGGGACTACAGGTGCCCGCCACCTCTCCCGGCTAGTTTTTGGTATTTTTTAGTAGAGACGGGGTTTCACTGTGTTAGCCAGGATGAACAAACATCTATTAAAGGAAAACAGTCTAAGAAGAGATATCAAAGTCCAGAAAGCCAATGAAAGTAGAAAAAGCAATGGGTTGGGGGGATGAACCACTGATTTTGAGTCTTAGCTTTGCCATTAATTAACTGTGAGGCCTTGGGCAAATTAGTTTCCTCTTTGGGACACAGATTCCTCATCTGTTGAATAAAAGGTTACAATAAATGTTCCAAAAATTCTATCCAGCTCTCCACTAAGGATTAGTACCTTCCTCATGGTATAAAATGTGAGAGAGAGAAAAAAACTATATTGTCCTTACTTTTAGTTTTCTTTTAGTTATATGACTTTACAAAGCTGTAGATTATGTATTTACAAATATAAATGTATTGTTACAAATATTCTGGCAATATCAAATATAGTGCCTAATTCCGACCATTAGCTATAGTTAAGGTATTTAGGACAAGTATTTGTTCTGCCCTGACAAAATGGAGTTTACTATAGGAATAGTAAAATAAACAAGAGATACTCTATTAAATAGCAACAGCTCATAAGATAATTCAATTAGATAATTCAGGTTTGAAATAACGCCATCATCTTGGCAATTTGGAAACACTGATGACATGACAATTCAATGTCTGGAGCTTAGCATGAAATGTTTTGTTTAGACTGGGTGCTTGTATGTGTATGTACTACACAGAATCTAAACAATGTGCACAGCCTAGTCCCTTTATATTCCTATGACCCGTTAAAAATAAAACACAAAGACCAGCCTGGCCAACATGGTAAAACCTTGTCTCTACTAAAAATACAAAAATTAGCTGGGCATGGTGCCACACACCTCTCATCCCAGTTACTCAGGAAGATGAGGCAGGAGAATCACTTGAACCCGGGAGACAGAGTTTGCAGTGAGCAGAGATAGTGCCACTGTACTCCAGCCTAGGCGACAGAGTGAGACTCCATCTCAAAAATAAAATAAAACTTCTTTATTTTCCATGCCATATTATTTAGTCATTGGCTATTAGTGTTATGAATATAATTTCTTTTTTCAATGAAACTGTAAAAACATTTTTCTGAGTATAATGACATGTGGAATTATGGAAAATGCTAGAAAAGTGATCATAGATTGTCCTTAAGTGACACGCAGAAAATATTCATCTTAGTAGTTTCATAACAGCCATCCAGCATACAGAAGGTAATAAAATAATTTTAGTGAACCCGCACGAATAATCATTTCTTCCTAAAAACTCCTAAGGTATGAGTTGCTGGGCTTTTCAGAATCAGTCAGTTCTTCCTCCCTACCTTCCCCCTTTCTTCTCCCTTTCCTTCCTTCCCTTCCTTCTTTCGGAAATGTTTAGAACTTTACATTTTGCATAATTATTTTCCAGAAATTTCCATATAAGAATTTGCTGTACAAAGGAATTTGAAACAATGCCCAAATTTTCCCCACAGGTGATCTGTGTCCTCCTGTTGCAGCCTGTCGTCTTCTTGGCATGGTTACTGACTGAGCCTGTATGCAGGGGCCTGGGAAAGCCCTGCTTTTTGTTCACTGTTCAAACAAACCCATTTTAATAGAAGCACATATAAAATAATACTTTGAAATTTAATTTATCCCATGTAATGAAGCTGCCAAGAAAAAGCTCAAGGTAAAAGCCAGACTTTTTCTTTTTCTTTTTTTTTTTTTAAACAGAGTCTATAAGATGCTGACTTGCTCAGCCCCCCTGCAGTACCCTCTCTGACAGGCATCTTACACTCCATCCATACACCACCACTTACAGCCCTCATCAAATGCCTCCTGCCTTTGTGCCATGTGTGTGTGCACTTTACTGTGTAAAATTTAATTCTCCTCTCCTTCTCTCACAGCCATTTCTAAGATTTAACAGTCTACAAAGTCTTAATTCAGGGCTTCCTCTCTAGAAAGTCTAAGTCTTACCCTACAATCCACCACCAGGACATGTGTGTCTTGCTCTGTGTTCCCATCTTGTACATATGAGAATCATAGCATCTATCTCTCTGAATTATAATTACCTCTGAGAATACCTGCATCTCCCCAATAGACAGTGATGTCCATTTTTTAGATCTGGAATTTTGTTTTCACTCTCTCATCTCCAGAGCTAGACACATGCCTCACCCTTAATAGCCACCAAGTCAATTTTGGATGAATGAGTTAATACATGAATAAACCACCTAACTAATTTAGAGTTTTAATCTGTAAAAGAAAACTCTAATAGGAATATTAGAGAGAGTTCACAATATTCTGAAATACTGTCATTAACATAATAATAGCTCATCTTTATTAGCCATTATTGTTGAATACGTTCAATGCCATGTTTCAAGTTCTTCGTATGAATCATGTCATGTAATCCTGTAAAAACCCAGTATGGTGGTGCTATTCCTTACTATTCCGATCCTTATTTTGCATGTGAAAATCTGAGGCTGAAGTAAGTTTGGGAACCTGCAGAACCTTGGGCAGAAAGAGGTGGCAGCTTTCAAGCCAGGCAGTCTGACTCCAGAGCCCATACTCCCAACTATTAGCAGACAGAGCCTACCTAGACAATTACTAGAGTTGTCAGCAGTTTGGTTATGCTCTGGCCAGGTATACACTGAGATATAGCAACTGCAGTAGAGAACTTGTCCAAATGAGGTCACTGACCTCTTTCAAAGAACCAAAACATCCTTCAAGCCCAAATCAAGAATTGTCAAGTCTAGTGTTATAGAAATCTACACAAGCAATACTTTTCTTAGCATTTTGTCTTTTCTTTGAGACAGGGTCTCACTCTGTCACCCAGACCAGAGTGCAGTAGCACTATCTCAACTCACTGCAACCTCCTGTCCCAAATCAGGAATTTTCTAATAGAAGACTTGAACATAAGATACTGTGAAAAGCACATAGAGTAAAAAGATTGGAGACGTATCTGCCAGTCACTAGTCAAGTGACCTTGGCTATATCATTTAATCTTTCTCAGCCTCAGTTTCTTTAGCTATAGGATGGGGTAATAATAGCTTCTCTACTTTCAATATCAAAGAAGATTTTGAAAATGATAAAATGTGTCATTATGGAGATATGAAAGATATGAAAAGTTTTGAGAAAAATCATCAAATCATGTCAGCTATCTATACACATATACTACCTATAACTATTACCAACTATGGGACACCCTTAAAAGTTTTCTAGGAGAATTGAGACATGTTTGTGAAAAATATCCCACTCTTATGGCCTGAATATATTACCATATCTCATATAAACTGTTATCTTCTTCTAGATGATTGTTTTGTGTGTGTGCTTCAGCCCTTTAACCAAAAGCACAGTACATATGCAACTCTGATTATTTAAAATTAAGTTGCTGAGGTCAGAGACACATTAGGAATTTTAAGATAGTGTGAGAATCATTCTCTTTCTTCTTCCTACTCCTTCATATCTGCTCAGTACAATATCAGACAAGTATGTGCAGCAATAGCATTTGTTTTGATAATGACAACAGCAAGAACATTGGTACGTGCAGTTTTAGACTGTGGGCTCATCTCAGCGGCAGGCAGCCTTGGTCAAGGGAAGAAAAATTCCAACCCTGAGTTATAGAGCCGATTTTGGCAACAAGCACATTTTACACACCAATTAGACAAACTGTTAAATGATTTTAGATTAAATTAAAGAGCAAAGTAGCACTCAGGATAAATTTGAAAGGACAGAGGAAAAACCTGAATAAAAAAGCAGCATGGGAAAAAGAAAATGAGAAGACAGGGAAACTCAGGGAAAGAAAAGACACAAGAGTGAGAAAAAGAATTAAAAAACCCACAAAGATGTGAAAAAAACAAGTCACCAGTACCTGTTTGGATGGATAGTTGAAGGGGTTCCCTGAACACCACTGCTCTCCCAATTTCCAAAGACAGATTCGCAAATTAATACAAGCCGAGCATAAATTTGCTGACTGTGGTGGCGTGGAGTCACCTTGGACCTCATCAGCATTGCTAAACACCGCCCGTAACCTTTCCATTATCACTGAGGGTCTGCTCAGCACCAGGCCCAACTGCTCCAATAATTTCAATTACTTTCCCTGACAAATTTTATGTTTCATGTATTTTAGTGGCCTGATAATTATGATTTCTCTCATTTCTCGCTATCGAGCTTAATGGGTTCCAGCATGAGTGTGCAGTTTCAGAAATGAAGTTCCACTTGAATTCACAAGTTATTATCTACTTTCATTAATGGAATTGGAAAAGAGAGAGTGGAAAAGAGATAAAGAATGAGGAAGTAGGAAGAGATGAGTGAGCAGGAGGAGGAAAGAATAAAAGAAAACAAAAGGCCAGGATTCGAGAAAAAAAAAAGTCAACCAATGAGTAGAAGGGAAGCTGGGCTAAGTATAAATAAAAAGTAAAAAGTATGTGGACAACCCTTTTTAATGCAAAAAGCACTAAATAGATTATTTCCATGACTAAATACATGACTGGGAAGAAGCACAGTGTGTTCGATAATTCCCAAGCATGGTATCTAGACCACATTGGGTTTGGAGAACATGGTTACATTACTTACCAGCTGTGTGATGATACGCATATTATATAAATCACTGAGATTCATCTGTTTTCTTTCCTTTTCATGCGTGGGGGTGAGCGTGTGTGCATATGTGTGAGCAAATGTTTATGGAATGACAATAATCTACAAGAAATTGTGCTAATGTAGGGAGACTAGCACTTTTAAAGGTTGTAGAGCTGGAGAGAGAGATGTATATGCACCTCTGCTTGCCTGGGCATTGATTCAACTTTCCTCCCACGTGAGAATGTAACTTCCCTCCCACTGTCTGGCACAAGAGAGGAGCGTGTGCAATTTTGAAAGCACTCCGAGCAACAGAAGCACAGTAAAAAAGATTGTCTGCATCAGTTCCATGTCACTGTCATGGAAGCCCCAAAAAGGAAAAACAAACAAAAACAACAACAACAACAAAACGTGATGCAGCAAGACATCAAAGAGCTCAGATCTGTCAAAACCTGTTGAAGCCAGTATCACCAACAGTTTTATGTCATCTGTTAGTGTGCAGATATGCTGCAACAGGTCCCGACTTGCAAGGCTGTGTGATTTTTGGCCTAATAACTGAAAACTTAATCTAATCTTAAAGTGGAGTTATGTATGCCATCTCTTATAATCAAACTTTAATCCATCTGAAAAGAGGTAGCTCAGGAAAGTGGGATGTAGAGAGATGAAGAAGGATTCCCTTACCTTCAAGAAGCTAACTATCTAATAGGTAGAGAAACAAACAAGTGTAATAGAAAATCAATGTGAAAAATGCTGTAAGAATGGCACATAGCAATCAGACAGGTTTAAGGAAGGAAAATGTGGTATTTATTTAGAAATACTCTCTTTTAATAAGGGCCCAAGTCTTAAGCCAAAAGAAAAAATCTCTAGTTTTACAATTTCAGGCATCAATGAGCTACTTGGGAAAATAAAAGGAGGATTACACAGTCCTTCCCTCTATCTCTAAAAATACATCACATGGATGGCAGGAGCTGAGTCCTGTACTGTAGGCATTTAAGATGATAAAATGATAAAGATTTATGAAAAATACTCGAAGAAACTTTGGAATTAAACATTTAAAAGGTAACAAAAAGCAGCAATAGTGCAAAATAATAATAATAACCATACGTGGAAACAGCTGAATCGGTGAATCATTTAAAATGTTTTACCCTGTATTCTGCAACTGAAAAGGGTATCTGTTTTCTCAAATGAACCTAACAGGGAACACTGAAAGATGGTTCATCTTCTTTAGTTTAGTTAAAATGAAGTAAAAGTGGCTGCCATAGTTAACACTGACCGAAGGAGGACTAAAGGAAAATAACTTATGAATTCGACAATGTGCTCCTTACTTACTAAATACCTTTCTGCAAAGCCAACTAAAGACAATTGGAAATTTCTTAAGGTTGTCTACATTTTTCCATGAATACATTGAAAACGACCATTCTCTGGGAGGAATTTGGTCAGTTTATCAGTTGACTGACCCAACCAACTTTTAAGAAGACCTTTAGTCCCTGTATTTTAACAATGCACCCCCCTCTCCACCCTCAGAGCAAGATGAAAATCAGTACCGTTCTAACTTTGAGGCATTATTGCCAGTTTTTTCTTTTCTTTTCTTTTCTTTCTTAGCAACAAGCAAGGGCTTATATAGCCTTGAGGTAGAAGGAAGAATGAAGAGGAAGCCCATTCCTCTGAGGTAAACTCTGTGTTTGAAAGGGAAACTGCCTTCAAATGCAGTCCTACCAGCCTTCGTTTTCAGAAAAAGCACATCCATCCGAAAACTGGGTGCATATCTCTTCTACCGCAGGCATTCTGAGTAGTACATAGAATGCAAGGACACAGGAGAAAACTCTGATCTTGAAGCCCCCATGGTGTATCTGGACAGACAAACACATATGCAATTACAACTCCTGTAAGATGTTTGTGCAAAGTGCTGTGGTAGCTGGTGAGAGGAGGTGACAACTAAATGTGTGGCAGGAGAGCAAGTGACAAGCTTCATGAATAGGTCAAGTTTCACCTGGGCCTTGAGGAATTCTAGGAACTTGCCCTGTAAAGTGAAGGCAACAATTTCAAGTGTAAAGAAGGTTCTATACAGCTGCTGTTCTCAGAGTTCATTAAATATTCAGGCAGGCACTGTTTGTCTTACAACCTACTTATAGACGGTCCCCACATTACTACTTGACTGAGACAATGTTAATGGCCCAAGAAATGGCTGTTGCAGTAGTTAAAAAAAATTCAAACCAGTTCCAAATCTAGGGACTCTCATGGTTGAGACCCAGTGGAATTTGGCTTCTCTGGGTAACAAGTCTACTTTATCCCCAGCAGGATCATATTTAGATTTGAATTAAGAAATTTGACATTTTTAGCCTTCTACTCTCATTATTTTTCACAATGACATACTTGGTCTCAGTTAATTGTGGCAGAGAAGTATTTAAATGCTGAAGTCTAGATAGTAAAGAGAAGGGACTAAATGGAGCCTAGACTTCTTGTGCTCAGAAGTCATCACTCCACTATAGTCTTCCATGGAGACGATGGCCCAAAAACCCAGTTAGCACCTATGAATCCAGAATCTCAGACGCAGGTCTAAGGTTTCTTTGAGTCAACAGAGCATTTAAGAGTCCTACCGGCTGGGGGTGGTGGCCTCACAGCTGCAATCATAGCACTTTGGGAGGCCGAGGCAGGCGGACCACGAGGTCAGGAGATCGAGACTATCCTGGCTAACCCAGTGAAACCCTGTCTCTACTAAAAATACAAAAAATTAGCCAGGCCTGGTGGCATGTGCCTGTAGTCCCAGCTACTTCGGAGGCTGAGGCAGGGGAATGGCTTGAACCTGGGAAGCAGAGGAAGTTCTGCCTTAGTTTCTATCATGTCTTTTTTCCTCATCCTAAGGTCAGCTATTATGGAATAGTACATAAGTGAATCTTAAAACGTAGAATATTCCATTTAAAACCAAAGATTCCATAGCCTACTAAGGCACTTTAAAGAATAAAAACTTTCTCATCTTTCCAGAAAATTTATGGAGAATTTCTTTTCCCCAACTTTGTAGACATTACTCTATGTTTCTCAATCTATAGGCATATTAAGTTAGGTGAAGCTCAACCTCTTCCTATCTCTGCATATGAAGACTATGAAGAATCTCTATGTTGGTTAGAAGTTTTTGTCTTTTGTTGTTGTTTTTGCTAAGACCATGGGACCAGTTGCCTTCTGTGATTAAGTATAATCTTTTAAATAAAATCTATGCTAAAAATGATCTTTCAACCTTTATAATTATATCATTAATGCTTTTTATATCTTAGTATCAGGATGAATTTTTTATGGATATTTCTAATAAGCATCTGTTGAAACTAACAGTAACAATAAAAGGGTAACAGATGTAGGAATGATGGAGTTGAAGCACAAAACGTGTAGAGGATGTTTTATAAAGGGTTGATGGGATTTAGAGGTCCTCAGCGTCTGCCTCCACCTCTTGGTCCTAGTCCTAGAAGTCCCAGTATATTAATTAGCAGTATGATTTGCCATGTGAAATAATACTTGGAGCACTCATTAAATACTCATTATGTGTCAGGCGCTTTACATAATTTAAGTCTAATTTTCACAAACACATATTTATTACTGGGAAAACAGACTCAGAGGGCTCAAGAGACTTGCCTAGGGTTATAGATTCAACTTAGTGCAGAACGAGGATTTGAACCTATGTATATCTGAATTCAAAACCAGTTTATTTTTCCTTTTGTACCAAATTTCTATTTACAATATTTTTTAAGGTCAGAAGGAACTCAAGTCCAGCTCTTTCTTCCAGCTAAGTGGTTACAATCGGGTTGCTTAACCACCTTTTTTTTTTTTTTTTTAAACACAAAACACAAATCTAAGTTATTCAAGACATTATAATGGCATTTCCATTTGCTTTAAAAGAGATCTTGCTACTAATAAGGGCCAGAGAAGAAATAGAGCTGCCTGACAGTTGGCCAAGTTGAAAGAAGGAGCATGAGAGAGAAGATTCTGTTGCAGGAGAAGTTTGAAATATATAATTTGGAGTCAGAGATATCTCTATTACAGGGCTGTTCAACAGAAATACAATGCAGGCCAGAGATGTAAGCCACATGTGTAATTTAAAATTTCTTAGTATTCATGTTAAAAAGAATAAACAGGTGAAGTTATTTTAAATAATATGTAATCCAGTGCATCTAAAGGATTATATATTTCAACATATAGTCAATACAAAAAAATTCAATGAGATATTTTTACATTTTTGTATATGAAATCTTTAAAAAATTCTGGTGTATGTTTTATACTTAGTGCACATCTTTATTCAAAATAGCTACATTTCAAGTGCTCATCAGCAACGTGTGGCTGGAGATTACAGTATTGGAAAGTATGGACCTAAGTCATTTAAGAAGAAAACTTGAACAGAGAAGGTGGTCCAAAAAAGCTTGCATAAAAATGAACTAATTTCACAGTGAGGTGCTTTAGGTGTAAGAACTTACATACTGATGATTGTAGAAGTGTAAAAACTCCATCAACTGGTAGTGAGGTTAGAGGCCATAGAGGAATAGGGTGCAGTGGAATGAAGGGAGCAGTAAAACAAGCACTTGTAGAGCAGGGACTTTACATTCATTGTCTAACACTAATTCAGGGGTTGTTCGCCACATTGCACAAATGAGAAAGGTGAAGCCCAGAGAAATTCATTTACTTACCGATATTTCTACTTTCTACTTCCCTATGAATCTGTAACCAGAAAAAATGAATAGTTTGTACTTACTTTTTTCTCATTAAAAAAAATAATAATATGTAATCTACCAGTTGCCCTGAATCTATGTTGCAGATGTTAGGCAGACACAGAGGGTACTTGGAAAGGGCAAGGTGGAAAGAGGATAGAAAGCTTGAAAAGAACTGTGTTTCAAAGACTGTGTAGCTACAACCCTTAAGCCTTTAAGGTGTTAATAAAGTCAGGAAGCCAGGCCGCAGGCAGCTGTTGTACTACACAGTTGTTATTCTAGGGACATTTACTTGCTGTTCTCTTGATACCGTGGGAGACAAAAAGCAAAGGACTGAGTTTGACATGTAGTCAGAGAGCACAGGTGAAAGAAACTGAAGAAACTTGAAAATGAGGTTGGTTAAGAATCCCAGGAGTTTCCCAATGGCCTGCTCTGGATACTTGAATACTAGAATAGATTCTTATCTGACTTGTACAATCTCAGGATGTCTCCTGGATTGTATTTTTAAATGCAAAATAATGGTCATAGTTTAAACGGCACAAGTGAAAAGCAGATAATCTGCATTTTGTGAGTATAACTTATAAAATGATCTGCTTATATCATGGTGGTGGTAAGATTGTTTCTCACATTATTTCTGTAAAGTCAACTCTTTATGACAACTTAGAGGAAAAGAAAAGGGGCATCAGGCAGCTCTAATAAGCTTTCTTTCATGAAAAGTGGCTAATAAGGAGAATCAAGCTATTCTCAGCTAAGGATCATTGCTGAGGAGAAAGAAGAACCAAATGAGCTGAAGAGTACTCAGACTCTCTGAAAATGGAATCATAATGAATTCTTATTTCTATTTGGGTATTTTACCCTTAATTAATTAACTTATAAGATAATGAGAAAGTGTAAAAGTACATTATATGCATTCATTCAAAAATTCCTTCGACAACTTCCCCCCCCCACCACCCCAGCATTTACTATGTGCCAAACCCTAGGCTCTGGTAACATAGTAGTGTCAATGAGAAAAAAAAAAATATCTTCTCCTCTACCCATCTGAGGTACATGGCTGAGACTCCTATAGTAAAAGATACAAGAAAAAAACAATACAAATTTGTTTAATATAAGTTTTACATGACACAAAAGCATCCATAAGAAAATAAAGATTCAAATAAATGGTTAGACCTGTGTATTTTTATTTAATTTTAATTTTTTTTTTTTTTTTTTTTTTTAAGAGACAAGGTCTTGCTCTGTCACCCCAGCTGGAGTGCAATGGTACAATCATAATTCATTGCAATCTCGAGCTCCTGGGCTCCAGTGATCCTCCTGCCTCAGCTTCCTGTGTATTTCTATGCCACGTTTGGTGAAGAGTAAACAGTCATGGAGAAATATGATGCGGGGAAAGGTACGATTAAATGGTAATAAACTGGGAGAAACTTAGCAAGGACTGTTTGTTCAGATTCTTCTCTGTGACTTGCTTTCAGAGATAGGCATGTTCCTTTCCTCTTGGTACAGGAAGGAACCTCTCACATGAGGGTCTGTCTTATGACCTGCTTCAGGGGAAGGTCAGTGTATTAGGCCATTTTTTGCATTACTGTAGAGAAATACCTGAGGCTGGGTAATTTATAAAGGAAAGAAGTTTAATTGACTCCTGGTTTTGCAGGCTGTACAGGAAGTGTGGTGCTGGCATTTGCTTCTGGTGAGGGCCTCAGGAAGCTTACAATCATGGAGGAAGGTGAAGAGGGAGCAGGCCCATCACACGGTGATAGGGGGAGCAAGGGGAGGGGAGAGGTCCCAGACTTTTAGCCAGATCTCATGTGAAATAAGTGAGGAAGAACTCACTCATCACCAAGGGGAAGGTGGTAAACCATTCGTGAGGGATCTGCCCTCAGGATTCAACCCCCTCCCACCAGGCTGTACCTCCAACTTGGAGAATCACATTTCAACATGAGATTTAGAGGCGACAAACATTCAAACCATATCAATCAGAAAATCCTTCTTAGGTTTTATGACTTACTTCAGGGAAGAAGGGTAGCGGAAGGTCAGAGAGATCTTCCTGCATCTACTTTTTCTCAAATTCCTTTGGTTTAAAATATTTAATACGCTAAGATGCCACACTTTGGGGTGGCATGTCCTGAACTCCATCAATAGTGTGGCAAAGGTTGCTAGCTGATCTCTGGACCCATGTCCTCTGCTTGGAAACACAATTAGACTACATGTCCTAACCTTCTTTGTGGCAGGGTGTGGGTATATGACTGAGTACTAGCCAGCGGAATATGGGAGAAAGCGTTACCCCTGCTTCTGCTGTTTGTGATTCTTCAGGATCTTTCCCCTACCGTGGTGACCTTGGAAGCTGCATTGAATATGGTGGAACCACTCTATAGAAAGAGGCAGAATCACCAATTAGAGGAGAGCAATAAGAACACTGGTGTTAGACTTGAGATGAGCTAGAAATAAACTTCTATGTTACAGCCGCCAGTGCTACCTTAACTAATAGACGTACGAGCAGTGAACTTGCTCTGTGCTCTCTTGGTCTTACAATCTAACAGGAAATGACAATAAATAAGCAAACCACATAAACAGAGACATTTGGTTTATAGATGAAAATGTTACAGCCTAGACATTGAAGAAGACAACATAAATATTTTAGATTTATACAAAAGATTAAAACAGATGATATGAAAACAATTGACAACTTCATTTTTTATCTTGTTTATTTTTTGAGCTGGGGTCTTGTGATGTTGCCAAGGCTGGACTCTTAACTTCTGGACTCAAGCAATACTCTTGCCTCAGTCTCTCAGGTAGCTAAGATTACAGCCGCATGCCACCTAATTTACGTTAGAATAAAGTATCTCTTTTTCTTTTTATCCTGCCTCCTTTCCCCTTTTCAGCACATACACTGACCTCTTTACCAAGTAAAGTCTGTATTTTGAAACAGTGATAGACTCCAAAGCATGTAGAATAAAAGAAATCAGATCATCTTAGAAATTTCAGTTCACTGTTCTCTTTACCGTATGACAATTCTCTTATAAAAAAAAACTGTGACTGCATCTTTTTCTGAGCAATAATGAAATATTGGTTAGCTTTTTAATTGTCTCCCACACGCATGAATAGACATGCTGAACGCACAGCCTAGTGGTAGAGCAACAGAAAGACGCTGAAGCGGTAATTAAAGAGGTCTAATATCTGCTCCTAATTACTTGGTGTTAGTTAAGGTAGCTACTTCTGGGGCCTTAGTTTCCTCATCTACTAAATTGGAAGTTTGGCTAATTGACCTGTAAGAGTCCTCCCAGTTCTCACATTTCCAGCTTCCAATTTTTTTTATTTTTTTTATTTTTTATTTTTTTTCAGGGGATAGAGACAAAAAGCTGGTAGCAGTGTGGCTTCAATGCAGTGCCTGGGAGACATTCTGCATGGTTTGCAGGTTTCAAAGATGCAACTCAGTATGTGAGCTGTTACAGGCCTGACATGCCATCCAGAAAAAGATGGCTACAGGGACATTGGAAGAATCCAGATGATGCAGGGATTCTGTTCGAATTATCCAAAAAACTGCCCAGGAAGACGTGCGCTTCCATTATGGTCCATTTGCTTCATTTGACCCCTCTACTTCTGAAATAGGTGAAGTAGGTTACACACACACACACACACACACACACACACACACATTCTGATTCCCCAAAGCTCTGAGCCTTCTGTGTCTTTGAAGCTTCAACCTTTCAAAATAAAAACTATATTGTTTTTAACAACTGGGTCTCTCTCTCCAGCTTCCTACCCCCTGACCAGATTCTGTCTTCTCCGGGTTCTACCCCAGTCCCCTCTCAGCTGTCTGGCTCCTGCTGTTGTGCATTGTGATTTAAGGAACTCTATGCTTTCCTTTCCTTACCATGGTGCCTTTGATTCAGATACAGACAGATGCATTATTGATCAGATTTTGGCTGCTGCTCTTAGCTTGCTGGTGCTGTACTAGTAACTAATAAGCTAGTAAGAGAAGACGAGTGAGGAGAGCCGACCGACCTCCTTTTAAAAACCAAGTGGATGACAACTCCACAGCCTGCATCTGGGAACTTTTAATAAATGCTACGTGCTTTCCTGTTAGAATCCCTTTAGTCATTTGGTCAGGCAACTTCACTGTGCACAGGCTGCGTGGTCCATATACCAGGTAGTGAAGGGCTGCTTGGATGAAGAAAATGATATTGTCATATAGGGAAGAACATTCTTTGTTTCACAGTGCGTAAGTAGCTGTTTTTTTTTTTCCCTAAATGTTCCACATAGACATCAAAGTATTCATTTTGTACTAGATTTTCTATAATCCTATTTAGTATTTGCCACCAACCTACGATGAAGCTATATCATTCCACATGAGGATATTTAGGTTGAGAAAACTCATGCACTGAGCACTATGTAAGTTCTCTACCTCTCTTTGTTGAAATGAATCAGGTTAACCTCCCATCTAAAGATCATAGCTGAGGCCGGGCGCGGTGGCTCACGCCTGTAATCTCAGCACTTCGGGAGGCTGAGGTGGGCGGATAACAAGGTCAGGAGATTGAGACCATCCTGGCTAACACGGTGAAACCCCGTCTCTACTAAAAATACAAACATTAGCCGCGCGTGGTGACGGGCTCCTATAGTTCCAGCTACTCTGGAGACTTAGGCAGGAGAATGGCGTGAACCGAGGAGGCGGAGCTTGCAGTGAGCCTAGATAGCACCACTGCACTTCAGTCTGGGTGACAGAGTGAGACTCCATCTCAAAAAAATAAAAAATAAATAAAATAAAAATCATAGCAGAGCCATAAGTGAAGCTCAGGTCTTCAGACTCTTAACCTATATCCTTCTCTCCTTCTCCAGAGACTGGAGGCTGCTCTGCTGGCAATTATCTCCTGCTACTGATTCTTCAACACATTTTTTGAGCCCTCAGAGGGATGACTGAAAAGGATACAAGACAAGACTTCTTATCTTACCCAAGGTTCCTCCTTTTTTATTTAATTAATTTTTTTGAGACGGAGTCTCATTCTGTCATCCAGCCTGGGGTGCAGTGGCACGATCTCAGCTCACTGCAACCTCTGCCTCCTGAGTTCAAGTGATTCTCCTGCCTCAGCCTTCCAAATAGCTGGGGTTACAGGCGCCCACTACCATGTCCAGCTAATTTTTGTATTTTTAGTAGAGACGGGGTTTCACCATGTTGGCCAGGCTGGTCTCCAATTCCTGACCTCAGGTGATCCGCCCAACGCAGCCTCCCAAAGTGCTGGGATTACAGGCATGAGTCACCATGCGTAGCCAGTTTCCTCCTTCTTTAAACATTCAAAGTCCCTATGTCAAACTATCAGATTTTCAGTGTTCATGCCCTTTAACTCAACAATTCTACCATTATAGTTATAGTTCTGCTTGAAAAAGTGTGTGCATTCGTGGTGTACATGTACACAGACATATACATACAAGCATGATTATACTAAACTGTAACAGCAAAACCTGAAAAAAACTCAGAGAGTACTTAAATAAATTATTGTATATCCACAGACTTGAATACTATAAAGTTATTGGAAAAATGAAGATACACAAATCATAATTTTGAAAAATGTCTAGATTCTATTATTAAATGAAAAGCATTTATATAGGCTAAACTCTTTTTTTTTAAATCTATCTACTACCTATCTATCCATCCACCAATCTATTTATTTACCTGTCTATCCAGTCATTCGTCCATCTAGCTACCTATGCTGGTTTATGTATAAGCATTTTTATATTTGCTGAGGGTGTAGATAAAAATCTATTAACAATAACTGCCACTGGGGAGAGTGACCATGGTAAGGAGAAACTTACATTTTATAGTTTACCTTTGTAAGCTTTTAAAATTTTCTAACTTTGTGCAGATATTGCTTTTATTTTTAAAAGGATGTCACGTCAACTGAGGTTAACTGGGCTCTGATATTTTAAAGAATTTTATTTCTGCCGGGCGCGGTGGCTCACGCCTGTAATCCCAGCACTTTGGGAGGCCGAGGCGGGCGGATCACAAGGTCAGGAGATCGAGACCACGGTGAAACGCCGTCTCTACTAAAAATACAAAAAATTAGCCGGGCGCGGTTGTGGGCGCCTGTAGTCCCAGCTACTCGGGAGGCTGAGGCAGGAGAATGGCGTGAACCCGGGAGGCGGAGCTTGCAGTGAGCCGAGATCGCGCCACTGCACTCCAGCCTGGGCAACAGCGTGAGACTCCGTCTCAAAAAAAAAAAAAAAAAAAAGAATTTTATTTCTATGTTTCAATATCTTTATAGGGCTTTTTAAAAAATGCCCTAATATTGAGGACTTAATAGCTATATATATGCGTATATATACATATGTGTATATGTGTGTGTATATATACGTGTATGTGTGTGTATATATACGTGTATGTGTGTGTATATATATACACATATGTGTATATATATATGGTGCCAGTCATCTTTTCATAAAAATGAGTTTTGAAAGACGAAAAGACAGTTGTGGGGCCCTAATTCCCTTAACAGTGAGTGGAGACCTAGGGGATCAAAGGAAACAATGTGGAGGGAGAGACGGGCAATGTAGAACTATGAGCTTCTTTTTTTTTTTTTTTTTTTTTTTTTTTTGAGACGGAGTCTTGCTCTGTGCCCCAGGCTGGAGTGCAGTGGCGCGATCTCGGCTCACTGCAAGCTCCGCCCCCCCGGGTTCACGCCATTCTCCTGCCTCAGCCTCCCGAGTAGCTGGGACTACAGGCGCCTGCCACCTCGCCCGGCTATTTTTCTTGTATTTTTAGTAGAGACGGGGTTTCACCGTGTTAGCCAGGATGGTCTCGATCTCCTGACCTCGTGATCCGCCCGTCTCGGCCTCCCTAAGTGCTGGGATTACAGGCTTGAGCCACCGCGCCCGGCCAACTATGAGCTTCTCTGTGCTGCACAGAGGTGATGGGAGGGAGGGTTGTACTGAAAATTAGGGAAATTGGATTCTAGCCCTGCTCCACCATTTACTTCTCTCCTGTGCATGCCACTTAACCTCTTCTAACCTCAGTTTCTTCATTTATAAAATAAGGAAATTGTTTTGGATGATTTCAGAGGTGCCTTCTAGCTCAGAAATCTGTAAAATTCTATGAAACATCATTCTTTCTGCCACCACGTAATTGGCAAGATGTGGTAATGAAATAAGGAATAAAATTCATCTATCAATGCACATTTTTCTCCGTCTTGTAGAAGCAAGTAGTTGACAGGTCTTGTTTTTTCCACTTCTCACTTACAATCTGGATAAGAGGAGATGGAATTTTTTAGTGTGTGGTACCTTATATTTTGTCTGACCCAGCCCACCTGTTTTTTAAAAAGTATTTTGGGCCCTCTAATGTTATGTATTCCAAACCTACAGAGATAAAGACAGTCTGACCTGGTCCCCGTCACTCCAGCAGAATGGCACGTGCCCTCATCCTTTTACGCACTTAGCTTGTGGTTATGGAAGAGACAAAGCTGTAAGCTTACATAATCACTATTTAAGGATGTGACATTTGAAAGCCAGTGCAACTTGAGAAATATTTCTTGAGTATCTACCATGTATTTGGCAGTGCTAAGCATTATATATTCAGAGATGAAGGCCCTACTTTGAAGAAGACAGGAGTCTAAACACAGAAGAATTAACACTTGTGTTACAACAATACATCTAAAACCAGGCAGAATGATCAGAGCTATGGATGTACAGAGGAGAGGCCATTTAGCCCGAGGAAAACTCTTTTGAGCTGGGCCTTAAAGGCAAGTAATTGATATCCAGGACATTCTTTTGCTAACAGTTTCATACCTTAATGTAGCAAGGAAAATGTCTCCAACCCTCCCCATGTGACAGCTCCAGAGCTGTGCAAATATGTGGAGAGCAAGTACATCCTTGGGAAATGAAGGATAAAGAAGAACCCAGGAATAGTAGAGTTGGTCTGGAAAAATGCAAGAGTAAAGGAGTGGTGAGCAAGCCAATAGAAGAATGGGCCCTGAAAGTAAGTAACAAGGAGGCAGAACAAGGGAGGGATGGGTGAGACCTTGGGGATGGGCAGTGCCTCTTAGATGTTGCAGGTTTTATTCCAAAATGGTCTTGTTTTCCTTATTTATCGAGAGACTGGGTTTCATTGGCCATCCCTCAATAACTGCTGCTAAAATTCACCTCCTTTCATATATAGGCCCTCCTCACCTACAAGCTGTCATGAACAGAGCACATTTTGTCCTGAAGCCTTGGCTAAGTGGAACAAACTTTGCAGTAGCAGTAAAGCACAGGCACCCTGCTGGGGTGAAGATGAATGGAAATGCAACTAGGAAATATTTCACAACCAGGTGCAAATAGATGGAGAAAGGAAAGAAAATATTTCTATCATGAAGTGATTTACACTAGATTTAGACTAAGACTCACAGCCAAGTGCAGCAAACAGCTGGAAGTCACATGTGAAAGTACAAATACTGTATTTTTTTCCTTCAAGTAACATGACAGTTTAAGTCAAACCAGCAAATACTTTTTAATGATATTATTGCTCCCAAAATATTTACATTCCTTGATTTATTTAGTTTTCTCCCAATAAAGTGAGAGTCAGAATTGTTGGAGTACCAGGGTCGGGAAGAGGAGGACATGATTTTAATGGTTGATCAGTGACTATTTTTTATTGGGTAATAAATTAAGGGGCTCCACATCTTTCTAAATCTAAAAGTATTTTCCACCAGCCTGTATTTCTGAGGCCTGAGTTGTCTTGTATATAAGGGTGGTAAATTGGCGTAAAGATTCTATTCAAATGTCAATTAACAGTCCAATACCTCAAGCTATTAACAGATGTGTTCTGCAAGGCACTTTGCGAAGTCACTAAGTAGAAGGAAAAATTTTGGTTTGTGATTGCAAAGAAAAAAATCAAGGTAAAATAATACTCTATTTTGATGCCTAATAATGTCTAAAAAAGAGAAGATGCATTAATGACAGATATTGTCTAATTATTTTAGGTGTTAACTGGGGGTCTAAGAAATATTACTGAGCCTTGAGTAATTTTCAAGTTATTGTTAGAATATCTGAAATCTTTGAAAAATGGGGTCTTGTGTTTTCAGTGCTAGAGGACTAATATTCTCTGCTCTTTCAGATTCTCTACATATGTGGTTTCATTGGTTGAGCGGCAGAGTGCCCTGAATCTACATAATTATAAGCCACATTATCACATGGTTCCAACTTTATTATTTATGCAGAATTAAGGACTTCATATATACTTGTATTCATTTATTCTACAGATCACAAAGTGGAATGTTCAAGGTCTTATTCAAGGCCTTTCATTGAGTTGTAACGATAATGCTAAAGGAAAATCAAAAATAAAACTCTGAGCTTTCAATTCTCAGTCCAATGTTTCCTGTAGATCCTACTGTTTCTGAAATACCCAAGAGTAGAATTCTAGAGCATGCCTCATCAGAGAAATCACAATTTGTAGAGAAAGCAAAGTTTTTAAAGGTATCCAACTGGCAAATCCATCCCTTCTCCTTGGCTTCTTTTCAGCCCCTGGAGCTGCCACATTAACAAGCTGTGTGATTTCACATGGACTGTGTGATTGGCAACTTGACAGGCAATCTAAGGCCACCTGAAAACACAAGGGAGCATGCTCGTGCATATGTCCCAAAAGCAATTCTGGAAGTTAAGATAAATAAATAAATGAGAACTGTAGTAATAAAACTTCACTTTATCGCTTTCTGCCTTTAGTAACCAATCTAATATTTAATAAATGAACAAGTACTTACTTCAAAAACATCATGCAAGAAGCTATGGAAGGTAGAGACAAATAACGAAATGGCTCCTGCTCTCAAGCTGCTTGTGATTCTATCTTAAGACATTCTTGTCTTTGGCCACTGAAATGTAAAAGATCTATTTTCACCTTATCTCAGAATCCTCAGATATTTTCACTTGAGCTGGGATGTGATTCATGCTGTTTTGGCTACGGTCAGTATAAAATGTGTGCTCCTTTTTTTTTTTTTTTTTCTTTTTTTTTTAATCCGAGTCTCCCTCTGTTGCCCAGGCTGGAGTATAGTGGCATGATTTCAGCTCACTGCAGCCTCCACCACCAGGGTCAAGAGATTCTCCTGCTTCAGCTTCTCGAGTAGCTGGGTTTACAGGCATGTGCCACCATGCCCAGCTACTTTCTTTGGTACTTTTAATAGCGATGCAGTTTCACCATCTTGTACAGGCTGGTCTTGAACTCCTGATCTCAAGTGATCTGCCAGTACTCCTTATTTTATATAAATATTAAAAGATACCATAAGATAATTGGTGTGAGCTGCCCTTCCTGACACAAGTCTAGACATATTTGTACACATTGGTGCTGAAAAGGTACCAGACTGTCCCAACTCTACCTGTGGCACTTAATGGAGGGGAAGCAATTCATGTCAAGATGCAGGGTGATTTTATCAGATGAATCTGAATGGATTTTCATAGAAGATAAAGGACATAAAGAGGAGTAGAGATGAAGTAGTGTATTCCTTGAAATATGCTAGTCCTCTTAGGCAGAAAAAGCTGCTCTCCTGAAGACGGGAGTTTGGGACCAGTGATGGCCATGTAGGATGAAACCAGAGATCTGAGATCATTTTCTGAGTCATTTGTGGACATCGTATTAGTAGATGTGCCCTTATCTAACTACTCAACTGATTCTGATAATATGCTATTATTGGCATAATATGGTATTTAAAAAAAAAAAAACCTGAAGGCAAATGTATACTTTTATAAATCTTGGCACCCTCAGGATGTCCTGGTATGGATAAGTTATTATGTATAATCTTCCTGATTTTAGGGATACTATAATTCTGATGCTTAGTTATACTATTACTCCATATAAAAGTATTCAAAATAATGCTATAGCAATAGAAGTGCTCATTTTGCGCAAAATGAATTGTCTTGCACATAAACTTGCCAAGTTTCAACCTCTAATAGAAAGATATTAATGCTGTGCTTCACTTTATGTAATGTGAACCTGAACATTATGAGTAAATATTTCTGCAAATATCAAAGCGTGTAAAATACACTGTGAAAGTTGACTAAAACAGTTTCATGGAATTCGAAAACTTTTACTAATAGTTGATTCTGCTGCAGGCATTGAACTAGCTCGTATGAATTTACAGATAAATAAAACTTGGTTCCTGTCGTCAAAAATCTTTGTTTATGTAAGACAGAGAAGCGTGAAAAAAAAAAAAAAAAAAGTCAAGATCACATGCTGAGTGCAAAGACAGACAGATAGTATGAGAGAACAAAGGAGCGACTTGTTCACCTTATGGAGATCAGTAAATTTCTGCAAGAAATGCCTGAACTGAGTCTTGAAGAAAGAGCAAAGATTCTTAAAGAATTCTTTCATCCAGTAGTTTTTTGTTTTTTGTTTTTTTTTTTTTTTTTTTTTTTAGACAGAGTCTCCCTCTGTAGCCCAGGCTGGAGTGCAGTGGCGTGAACTCTGCTCACTGCAACCTCTGCCTCCTGAGTTCAAGCGGTTCTCTGCCTCAGCCTCCCAAGTAGCTGGGACTACAGGTGCCCGCTACCACGCCTGGCTTTTTTTTTTTCCAGTAGAGTTGGTGTTTCATCATGTTGGCCAGGCTGTCTTGAACTCCTGACCTCAGGTGATCCACCCCCTTCGGCCTCCCAAAGTGCAGGGATTACAGGAGTGAGGCACTGTGCCTGGCCATTGTTCTTCATTTTACTTATATTCTTTGTGTAACCTTGGCCAAGACACACCTTAAATTCTCTCTAACTCTTCAATTGTGAAAGGGAATTAGAAGCGAACTCATCACTCAGCAGGTCGTTTGTTAAGGGCAGTTCCATGCTGATAATCTATACATTCTTTGTTTTTTGTATTTGTTCTTATGCAGTTTTAAAAATATAGTAAGTGTTCTGAATGCAAAGCATCCTGTCTTGGGTTTATATTGTAAATAATATCAGTGCATTGGTATGTTTAACCTGAAAATATAAGAAATGAGCATTAGCAGTGTTGGGAATAAGTTTTATTAAGTAAGTCTACACCAATCTGGGAGAAAAGAGCAGTGCATTTGTTTCCATGCCTATATTAATGAAAATGGTTATAAAATAGGGAGGGGATGACCTCCTGGAGAGAAAAAAGCCCAGCGATCACAATATATCACACTCTGCCTTCTGAGAAGTGGCTGTGACTACATGTCTATTATCTTGGTGTATCAATTTTCACTCTCAAATGTATTCCTCTTCATTAGCATATTAGTGGAGAAAGTTTGTATTGAATTGATTTACATTTATTTTCCTTCAGCTTTTTTTCTGTGGGGTGTAGGGTGAGGAGGATATTGATGGGACTTATGTGAATACAAAGGTTCTGAATGAAAAGGCCTTTTAGTCACCTGTGCAAATAATCATATCTCTTGTGGAAGAGCGTATTGAGTATGGGGCCAGGAGACTATGCCCAGCATTATCTGTACTGTGTGGCAAAGGACAAGGGTTCCTAAATTCTCCCATAGTTCCTCAGTTCCCCACATGTAAAACATAATGATCTGTGTGTATTAAGGTAGGCTTTCACTCTATTTTGTTTGGGTTGTTGAGTCATTAAAACGTATGTTATTGATTTAATAAAGAATCCAAGATGAGGAAAAATATCTCACAAATACATTAATTAGAATTACACTGACTATTCATATATGGAGGAAAACCAACAGTGCTAATGAACTGTTTTGAGTGATAGTTGCCTTCCCCAAGATTTGGTAGTATCAAAATGAAAAACAAGAACCCTTCATGGAGACAGAGTAAGGGAGCGTTGATACACGCATTGCTGTCTACTGAAGCTCAAAGATACTGAATTAATTAGCCTTTGGGCTGTCTCTAAATGTTCATCTTAATTTTTTTTTTTTTCCTTTTCCCTTTACTGCTGCATAGTACATGAAGAATCTTAATTTGCACATGCTAATGTACCTTCATAAAGATCTCCTTTGGAAAGCTCTTTAAAATGTTGAAGCAGCCTTGACTGTAATGCTTTATAAAGCTTCTGATTTTAAAAGCAAAATGTATGAATCGAGTTTTTTTAAAATTTTAACCTGTCAAGCTTTCATCAGTCATTGGTGATTTTTAAACAGATTTTTTTAGGCCAGGGGTGGTGGCTCACGCCTGTAATCCCAGCACTTTGGGAGGCCAAGGCTGGCAGATCACCTGAGGTCAGGAATTCAAGACCAGTCTGGCCTACATGGTGAAACCCCATCTCTACAAAAAAATATAAACATTAGCCCGCTGTAATGGCAGGCACCTGTAATACAAGCTACTCGGAAGGATGAGGCAGGAGAATCGCCCGAACCCAGGAGGCGGAGTTTGCAGTGAGCTGAGATCGCACCACTGCACTACAGCCTAGGCGATAAGTGTGAAACTCCGTCTCAAAAAACAAAAACAAAACAAAACATTTTTTAGTAGGGATGTTAGTTTACGAACTCTGATCAGTTTTGGAACTCAGACATAACAGCTAAGGTGCCTGATTCATTTCTAATACCAAGTATATATCTGATGGCCTCTATGGCGGAAGGCTTTTTTTTTTAGTAGATTTGGAAAAGAGAAATACATATATTCCTTTTCCCAAATTCACAATCTCAAAATATCAGATATATATTGAAAAAGGAATAACATTCTTTTAACAAGGGTATAGATGTTTCTGACTAAACAGTAAATCTTCTATCAGGTAGATAGACCAGTCCCTGTTTCTCAGCATGTAATTGACCCTAGGAAAGTAGCACAGAGCAGACAAGGCTCTAGGGTTTTGCTACCTCCAAACAAGCTCCTGCGCATTCATGCACAGGTGGCTTCTGATATGTATTTATTTTATTTATTGTTCAGAGTACTACATCTTTCCCAATCATTGAGATCTAATATTGAGGACCTCATTTTTTTTTTTTTTTTTTTTTCTGAGAAAGTTTTGTGCTGAAGGAAAGAGAGCAATCTTTGGAATCAGAGAGACCTGGGTTCAAATCCCAGCTTCCTTATTTTGATTTGAGGCACCAGTAAAAATGAAAATATAAGTCTATCAAGGTATAAATATATCATATAAACCAGATACACACACACACACACACACACACACAGGTTTATACTCATACATATCATACATATGTGTATCTGTATATATATGGAATTTTATGTATATATATAATTTTGCTAATTATATAATTATATACTTTTTGCTGATTATATGTATAAAACCCTAGAACAATTTGAGTTTGAACTGTACAGATCTACTTACACATAGATTTTCTTCTGCCTCTGCCACCTCTGAGACAATAAGATAAATCCCTACTCTTTCTTCTCCTTCTCAATGGGAAGATTATGAGGACAAAGACATTTAATGATGATCCACATCCATGTAATGAATAAATATATTTTATATTACTAATGAATTTCTCCATAACATTTTGTTTTCTCTAGCTTACCGTATGGAAAGAATACAGTATATAATACATATGACATACAAAGTATATGTTGACTTTTATGTTATTCGTAAGGCTTCTTGTCAAAAATAGATTATTAGTACAGTTTTTAGACAGTAAAAAGTTATATGCAAAATTTCAACTGCACCATACCTGCCTAGCCTCTTAGGCCATGGTCACACCTCAAATGCATCTCTGAATTTACTTCATAGCATCGCTAACCCCAATATTGTGCAAGGCTCAACTGTATAAATCTATCTATCTATATATACATATATGTGTATGTGTGCGCGCATGTATATACATATAATCACACATATATACATCTATACATCTCTCTATATATATCTTGCTAGTAATACATATATATTTATCAGATTTGTAAAAGCAATTAGTGCAAAGCCTAAAATAATGGATATTTAAGTTTTTTTATTTAAATTTCTTATTTTATTCCTAGAATCTTATCAACTACTCAGTGTTTTTATTGATTCTTCCTTTGAAATGGCTTTTGTATCTCTTAGTTTTCATTGCTACTACTTAAGCCCAAATATTAACTATATTATACTTGTGTTATTCTAATAACAGCTACTGTTCTCTTGACTGAATTCTTGTTGCCTTTAAAATGAATTGATAAATTCCAATTAAACCAATTTCAAAAGTATATTCATCCTGTCACTTCTCTATTGCAAATACTCAGAAGCTCCCTAGTGTTGACAAGATAGACTTTACAGCTTCAAAAACTTGTACAGTTTGGCCATAATCTGTCTTCCCAATGACTCTCCCATTAGTCCTTATCATGAAATTTTTACCCAAAAGCAACTGGCAACCATTTAGTGGGTCAAATTTCCCCAAATAGTAGATCAGGAATTATTCTGGGCACCATAGCTTAATTCTCACCTCCTCTGAGATGCATCTACTACCATACGTGGCTAGCCTCCTTAGGCCATACCCACACCTCAAAAGCATCTCTGAAATCACTCCAGAGTCAGATTCAGCTAGTAAGTATCAAGTAAATTCTAAATGCCAAGCATTGTGCTACATGCTATGTTAAATCATTTAATCATCTTTATAATCCAGTGAAACTGGTGATGTGATCTCCATTTTATGAATTGGATAACTGAGGCTCAGGGAGAGCTTTAACAAGTAGAGTATCGTAATTATTTGTTCCTCTTTTCCCCTAAAATAGTAATATTCATTTATTCTTTATCTATGTACTAATTCATTCAACCACTTCAATGTTCATAGAGTCCTTATGTTTCATGCATTTTTCTAAGTCCTGTGTCAATCTGTATTGCAGCTGTTCAATAGATATTTTTCTGCCTTCAACTGTTAAAGCTGCATGGTCCCTGTTCTGATGACTTTGTACAGCCAGGCTTTCTGAATCAGAACCTAAAGCATCCCTTTTGAGCTGAGGAATTTGTCCTATTGTCATTATCAGAGACAAAAACTGAGTTTTCTCCTAACTATATTTTCAGCAGTTATCCTGGTTCATGGTTGATGTTCAGCAAATAATTTATTAATACATACATACATGCAAACATAGTAACTGTTCAATTAAACTTTGTGTAATGAATGAATGAACAATTGTGACTTTGATCTGTTGCCCTTTTCCAATTTCTCTGTAACTTTCGTCTTCCAGATGATTTTTTTTTTTCTTTTTTCCAGGGAGGAGAGAAATCTGGGGAATTGGATGCAGGCCTATGTACTGAGCAATGAATCAACTTGCAGGAAGCTTGTGACAAGCTCATGTAGCATAAATTATTTCCATATAGCACTACTACCATGTGGGGCAAAACTGAGGTTGGACCTCATTCGTATAGTGTAAGGTCTCTATCTTTCCACACCAATGTTACCTGATTTTAACCTAAATAACTGAAAATTTGATAAGATGAAAGAGAAGAGGGATGAGCAATAGCTGTCGTTGTTCCAGGCTTTTATTAAAATTGTACTTTTAAGAACCCATGTCATTTATGTGTTCTTTTATCAAGAGTTCTGATAGAGTCTGAGGTTCAAATGGAATGCATGACACAACAGGCAGCCATAAGGACAGTGAGGGCTTTGAATGGGAGGAGGTGCGGAGGCTGTGTGGAAAAGCTCCAGGCAGTTGGGAGAGGTACAAAAGGGAAGAGGCCACAAAAGAACTGTGCCCATGTGCCCAGATCAAAAAACACTCTGCTGACTCCTGGCACAGAGATGAAATGTCACAGCCCCTCTTTGACTCTTGACCTGTAGAAATGCAGACTCCAGTCACACAAATACATTTTTTGATGACTCTAGGCCAGTCTGCATTTGGGCTGGTCCCCTACCACGTCAGAGAAAGACATCAGACTGTCTTTCTCATGGGCAACAGGCCACTGAGGTTCCGAGGAATGCTAATGATCTCTCCCTGGGGCAGTTTGCCTTCTTCCTTTCAGAGTGTGATTATTTTAGGCAACATCTCTTTTGAGGACATAGCTTAAGGCTTAGCTTCAAATGAGACTTTGCACATTGATATGGTTTGGCTAATGTCCCCACCTAAATATCATCTTGAATTGCAGCTCCCGTAATTCCCACGTGTTGTGGGAGGAATCCAGTGGCAGATAATTGAATTGTGGGGGCAGTTTCCCCCATACTGTTCTCATGGTAGTGAATAAGTCTCACAAGATCTGATCGTTTTATAAGGAGTTTCCCCTTTCACTTGGCTCTCATTTTCTCTTGCCTGCCACCATTTAAGATGTGCCCTTCACCTTCTGCTGTGATTGTGAGGCTTCCCCAGCCACGTGGAACTATGAGTCCATTAAACCTCTTTTTCTTTATAAACTACACAGTCTTGGGTATGTCTTTATCAGCAGCATGAAAACGGACTAATACACACCTCATATTTGCACTATCCCAACAAAAAAATGTCATCTAACATTAACATCCCAGAGAAGCTAGCAATCTTGAGAGAGACAAAGAGGAGAATCTTACTCCTTACCTCCTTCCTCTCGAAGTCCTAACCCCAGCTATGTCTGCCCATTGTGTTAAGGGTTCCATTTGGTCCTTACACTCTATCACAACTCCTATCTCTGTGGGTCCTCCTTAAAGTGAAAGTTAACATTTTTCAGGGTGGCTGTACAGATGGCATGGCATCAACAAACAGAACACATTTTGAAGAATATACCAGTAATTCTATGCATTTTTTGACTACTTGCCTTTTTATCATTTTCCCACTCAAGAAAATGGATCAGAACATAAAGGACTAAGAATGACATTATTATAGGAATTACCTTGAATCTGTTCAAATTTATGAAAAAAAGTATTTTCAAGCTTTTATACCTCAATATTACATACATTATTTGTAGACACCTTACAACTGGTGTTGACAACATTCACTAGAATTTAGCGTGAATGAACAATTTATAGTGTCATACTTGTCTAGAAGGCTATTCTGTTTGTTTATGTTGCTAAGTTTGTAGGAAGTCCATGCCCCAGTGTATCCTTACACTGGGCAATTGTTTATGATGTTTTTTAACATCTTGATTCTATGGAATACCAGGGAACACAGAAGAGGGAAAGTCTACTTAATTTAAGGAACACTGAAATTTCCATGGCTTTCTGCCAGCCAGAACACCAGTGAGAAAGACCCAGGACAGCAAAGTGATGATAAAAAGAGCTAAGAGCCATTTATAGAGAGAGTTAATAAGCATATGCTAGTGAATCAGTTTTCATTTCTTCCACTAGAGGATTATTGGATTTCAAGTGCTTAGGAAAGAGTGAGTTTGAGATCTGCTCATAACTTCAAATTAGTTCATATGGATATTTTAGGTGTTTGGGGAAAAATCAAGAACAGTACTTTCATGGTTTTTAAATCCTAATTGGACTCTCCTAGTCTGAAAATATTGGGATGCTGAGCCAGTTGAAGGCAGTAGCTAATGGAGCATCTAAGATTATCTCTAAACTTACAGAATTTGCTCTCAGGCTTCTCTCTGTCTGCACAAGAAATCAAAGACTAACCATAATCATGGCAAACAATCCATGGTTCTCTTGCTCACCCTTTAGTATCATCTTGCATGTATTATGTATGGTACTCATCTAATATTAGCAGTTGACATTGTTAACTATGGTAAAATGATGATTGGAAGTAAAAATTAAAAATAGAATATAGACTTACCAAATTAGAAGCTTAATGAGAAAAGATCTCTTCCTCATTAAAATTTTTCCTGTCTCTTCTGAACCAATTTTTGTGCCTCCTACTGTTACGCCCATTTGATTCTTCAAACTAAGCTTTAAGGAAAAAGTTCCACCATTTATTAAGAAGGTCCAATTATTTCACTAATAAAATGACTAATTATGTCAAAACCTATGTAATATACCTGTATACTTTTTCCCTGAAATGAGATTGGATTAACATAGCTCTTCCCTGAAGGAAAGTAGTTGAACATAGTATCAGCTACCTTTAACTAGTGAGGTCAACCCTGCCTAAAATTAGATATTTATAATTCTAGACCAGATGAGGGTTTATAGTAACACAGTATAAAATTATCTCTAATGTAAAATAATAAGCAAGTTTTAAAAAATCCATTATAATATCCTTGATCAGTATTTATCTTGTGGAACTCTGCTTTAAGACTGTTAAAAGCAGTTCACACTTGAGCGATATTTATTCAACAGAGCCTCCCTGGACAATAATAAATAGGTGAGCTTAACAAACATCAGTGACCATCATAAAAGTAATAACCATTGTCCAGTCTGGACTGGTAGAGAATTGACATGTAAAGCAAGTGAGATAGGAGCTAATCACTTTTGAAGAATCTTTTCTGTTTTGTCTTGAAATGTAGGTCAATATACTGTATTATGGTAGTGAAGAGCTTAGATGTGGAGTCAGAGAGCCTGACTTTAAATTGTTTCTTCATCCATCAATTGGGGCTACTAATCATATCAACCTTGTAGAGATGAAAGAGATTATATATGTAAAACAGTTACTGCATCTAACACTGAATAAATTAACAATGTAAGTGATTTATTGCAATGTTGTATCTATTTAAGGGATATGTCTCTTCCTGGATGTTAAAAGATATGCTCCTTTTATTTTCCTGTCTGTCTTGCCCTTACTTGCAAGTTACATCATTTTTATGTTGTTCTTTATTTATGTGCTTTGAGCATTTTAAAGATATGATCTATTCTTGAGGGTCAGAGTTGAAATTAACAAACACCTTAAACACTGATGTCAGTTAGTTATGACATGGGAAAGAATCGCAGGAGACAGTTGGACAGGTTTCTGAGAGCCCAAATTTGCAGAAGCCTGCATGAGTAAGAACAGTTACTGACGCACTGTGGAACTGTTCTGACTGTCCCAGAAGTAATTTTAGGGCAGGATCTTCCTGAAGGAAAAACTTGTGAAAAGTATATATAGTGATATACATGTGTACACAAACTTGTGTAGAGTTTATCGCTGTCATCTCAGGTGCTTTACTTAGCAAATGAGCACAGCAATATTCCTCTTGAAATTGCTTGCTCTGGGGTGCTTAACAAATGGTTGGCCGTTTAATGGCCCGAGGCACAGCCAGGGAAGGTTAACACACTGACAAAATGGGCATTAACTATGATAACAACTGTTTTCATGGGGGATTATTGCTATTATAAACCTTATCCAACATAATAATGCTAGCAATAATTTTTATTTTTCTCTCATTTTAAAATTAAGTCATGCTCGCAGATACACAAGAAACACAAGATCTTAAAATTCAGTGTTAGATATTTAATGGCCTTTTCATAATTCTCTGTTGTTGCAAAGAAAGACTCAGATTCATAATTCAATGCTTAGATAGATTATATTATTCAAACTAGATAAGGTAGATTTAGTAAGAAACATGGGAATTTATTAGATACAATTGTGACAAAGACTCTTAGCTATCTCTTCCAAACCCTACCAAACTTTTGTTTTGTTTTGCGTTTTTTCTTTTCTTTCTTTTTTTTTTTTTTTTTTTTTTTTGAGACAGGGTCTCAAAGGCTAGAGTGCAGTGGTACAATTACAGCTCTCTGTAGCCTCAAACTCCTGGACTCAAGGGATCCTCCCACTTTAGCCTCCTGAGTAGATGGAACTACAGCTATATACCACGACACTCAGCTGATTTTTAAATTTTTGTAGTGATGGGGTCTCACTATGTTGCCCAGGCTAGTCTTGAACTCCTGGGTTCAACTGATCCTCCAACCTTGGCCTCCCAAAGTGCTGGGATTATAGACATGAGCCATAGTGCCAAGCCTAGACTTCGTTTTGACTGGGCCTGATGTCCTTGGTTAGAGCAGTTACTATGGCTTGGAAAATAAAGGATGGGGTATATTTATATGAAAAATCTCTATCCAACTGCATATTGTATAGTTGGGAAAGAAACCCCCTAAGGACTCATCTAACCTGATCTCATTAGCACAGAATATGGATAATTTATTATGGTAGCATATGAAATATAAACTCTATGCTTATGAGATATTTCTCTTGTAATATTCACTTGTGGAGCACAGGTCAAGAACACTCACATAGGAGAGTGCACTACCTGGATGAAAGTGGGGATCAGGATTGTGGGATTCCTAGTGGAGATATACTACTAGAAACTACAGATCCTGGATGAGGGGCTACTGGTGGAGTCTGTTTCTGAGCTGTGAATCATCTATCCAAAAGAGAAAGGGGAGGGGGAAAGTCAAGTATTTTACATCCTAATTCTACCTAGATCAACACTGATAAGGAAACCTAGGGAGAACTTGCTGAGTAAACATCTGCAGCTGAGTCCCAGCACAGCCTGTTCACAAATAAGTCAATTGGCTGGAAGAGGCAGCTGAATCCATTCATAGATTGAATTTTTCCTTCTGCCATTTAAGCCAGACTAGATTTGGCTTCCTCATCACTTTTCCTTCCATATATATACTACTCATTCTTTTAGATTCATTTTCTAATCTTTTTGCCCTATTTTCACTCTTTATTCTCTTCCTTTCTGAGTTTTGAATTATCTTCATTGGCTATTGTCTTTGCCTATTTCTTAGAAATTGATTTTGGCTGAGCATGGTGGCTCATGCCTGTAATCCCAGCATTTGGGGAGTCCAAGGCAAGTGGATCACCTGAGGTCAGAAGTTTGAGACCAGTATGGGCAAAATGGCAAAATTCTCTCTCTCTACTAAAAATACAAAAATGAGCCAGGTGTGATGGCATGCATCTGTAATATCAGCTACCTCTGAAGGCTGAGGCAGGAGAACTGCTTGAACCTGGGAGGTGGAGGTTGCAGTGAGCCAAGATCACGCCACTGCACTCCAGCCTGGGTGACAGAGTGAAACTCTGTCTCAAAAATAAATAAATATATACATAAAAAGAAATTGCTTTCACTCTCTCTCCAGACACACACACACACACACACACACACACACACACACACACACACCCCTCCAGAACACAAAAATAAACTTTGAGATTATTTTTCCTGTTGGACCATTCCACACCCAATCATTTTTTCTATAGCAGCCAGCAGGAAATCTGCTGACTGGAAGCAATGCTCCATCTCTAGCCACCAAATTTGGAAAACAACCAAGAAGCTTTTCATTAACTCTTTATTTCTGCTTGTACCTTTAGCCCAACTTTAATTCTCTAGTTTCAATTCACCAGTAGAAAGTTTTTTTTTTATGTACTCCAACCTATTCAGTATTAAATGTAAGCCTCCTACACATACATTACCCCGTTTTTGAGTCAAAGACAGAATGACAATTTACTTACATTTATTGAGTACTTATTGCAATTATATATCCTAAGACATGTGTCACTGGAAAACAGTGACATTTTGGAATATCTCAAATAGGTAATTAGACAGGCTTTACTTCACCACTTCAGTTGCAAATAACTCCACTACGCTGTATATGATAGCAAAGCATCATTCTATTCTTAGTTTGATTTAGGTGAATATTCTCTCCTCTTAGATGAAATGTGTTTCCTAATAACTGTCACCCAGGGACACTGGTTCTACTATGTAAAGGAAGGCTGATCTCTTTCCTTTTTAATGTAACTTCAAAAATTTTAGAAGACCCATCCTTCCTCAGTCTTCTCTAAGCTAAATATTTCCATTCTCTTCAATATTTGTCATAAGTGAGATCATGCACATTTCTGAACTCATTGTTTTGAACCAGCCTCATTATCACTACCTCAACTTTATTGTGGTGTTCAGAATTGAACTTAAAGTTCCAGATGTGGGCTAAGTTATAGTATACAGTACTTATTTGTAAGACAAATTAAAAGAATAACTAGAATGCTTGTGGAACTCATTATCCCCCATCTTGGCCTAAATTGGAAATTAACAAAATCAAGATAAAATGAAATATTTTTGTTTTAAAATTCTAGGCATCTACACAATTCATAATATTTTAAGGTCAATCAGAATTATACCTACCACCCCTTTCTATATACAACCCAAAGAATGGATGCACTGTAAACATATCGTATCATCCAAAGTCAAACAACTCAACCCAGCCCTAGGTGGAACTGTCAAGATTATTATTTTACAAAGGTCAAAACCTAGGGTCTGACTCTTTATAGCCACTCATGCCACAAAGACTTTGAATCTGATACGCCAGATAAGACCAAGGCGGCTCAGTGTATTTTATTCCCCAAAGTTTGGAGTTCTCAGGCAGGTATAGGGTGATGCTATGTTAACAGCTGATCCTATTACAAGATCAAAGGAGATAGTGTACAGTTCACTCTGCCAAATATCACAGTAAAAGCTAACTGAGCTTTGGAGCAGCCTATGAGGTACCGTGTTTTGCTATTCCACTTGGCAGGCTCATGAACCTTTAACTCTTGATCTCTGACCAGCTATAAGAAAATGGATATTTGATTGGGTCTGAGGGGCTTAGAGACCACCACTGCAGCAAGGGCTTTTCATTGTTTGGAAAACATTGCTCCTTTGATCTTTTGCAGCATCTTTTAAATGGTTATATACATATTTGGGCTGACAATTCATTGTGTATGAGTTCATAGTTAAGACAAGAAGACTTCTCTTTGGAGAAAAGAGTGTGACTTTATCAAACCTAAAAAAGGTGCTATAAATCTCCCCTGGCTCCATGTGGGAGGATTATCTCATGTTAACTCTGTCCAATTCTGAGAGAGAGAGAGGCATGCAAGGGGCACAACCCAGGGCTTGGATATGCGAGAATCTGGGAATTAGAGATGATAAATCAGTCCAGACTCATACTCTAAATCATTGTCAGGTCCATCTGAACATGATCTCTGAAAACAAATTCATCATTTTCTCTTTTTTTTAGTTCAGTTTTTTTAAATTTTGCTTTGAGATGGGTTGCCAAACAGAGCTAAATCATTACAGACAAATTGCTACGTACATCCATGCCCTTTGAAGTGAGCTAGCTGTGGCTGGCATTTGCACAATATCCAGGGTGGGAAATCATTGCATACTGGTAAAATTGTCAAACCTTTGCCCACTTACAGTCATGTTCTATTGTGCTGGGCTCTTGGCTGTTCTACTTACTATTTCACTATTTCCTGAGGGGATCCCTGCATCAGTTTCCTGTGCTTCCAACCCAACTTCCTTTCGCTTGTTCCTTTTTATTTTAAAAATTTCATTCATTTTGCATGCTGCTATAATCTGATATTCCTAATTTTTAAACAAAGTTTTCTATCTGCCTCACTTCTGTGTTCAGTTATTAGGTGACAAACAGGATTCATCTTTCATGTCAATAGCAATGTATTAGTGGTAGCTGCCTGGAACACCATTTTGAGAAAGGTTATAAGGTTATGTCTGGGCTCACTGTGATTGATTGAAAATGCCTTCAGTGGCTACACGATGGTGAGGTGGTAGCACATGTGCCATTCTTTGAGAATTTCTCATGCAATATTCTAAGACAAATGGACAACAAATGGATATCTTGACATGCTGTTTGTGTCCAAAAATTATTTTTATACCTATAGATTGCCTGTTTGGTAAATCCATCATCAATAATGGATAATGCAGCTGTCGTTTACTGAGCAAGAACAATGTGCCAGCCACTGTGCTTGGGGGCTTACAAGCATTATTTCCAATCTTTTCATTAACTGTACAAAGGAGGCACTGCTATAAACATTTTACAGAGAAGAAAATAGGGCACAATGGATTTGAGCAGGCTTTTTAAAGCCCTGTAAATAAATGAGTAGCAGAAACGGAGTTTACATTTTGCCTTATTTTCGCCACCGTATAACAACAGAAACAATAGAAATCCTAAGCATCATGAACTTCACTGCATCCTTAAAGGAGAGTCTCTATTTTGTAAGTGACAAGGGGAGCCAAGTGAAGGGACTTGAGTTCATGCGCAAAATATAATCTCAGATTCAAAACAGTCGAGGGCTAGATACAAAACTTCATGTTAATCTTAAATTAAAACATTATCAAGAGTTAGAATTGCGACTATGACCTAGGATAAGATGAGCAAAACTAGGGATTGTTTACTTCTAGTTTTGTTTGTTTGTTTTTTTCTGAGACTGAGTCTCGCTCTCTCGCCCAGGCTGGAGTGCAGTGGCCGATCTCGGCTCACCACAAACTCCACCTCCGAGTTCAAGCGATTCTCCTGCTTCAGCCTCACCAGTAGCTGGGACTACCGGAGCGTGCCACCATGCCTGGCTAACTTTTGTATTTTTAGTAGAGATGGGGTTTCACTATGTTGGCCAGGCTGGTCTTGAACTCCTCACCTCGTGATCTACCCGCCTCGGCCTCCCAAAGTGCTGGGATTACAGGCATGAGCCACCGCGCCGGGCTCCTTCTAGTTTTATACTATGATTTCAGAAGATAAGAATATTGATTCCTATGACCTTCCTTGCTACTAGATAGTAAATTTCATAAGGCCAAGGCGCCATATTCTCATTTTTATCCTCTCCTTGCCACAGCTAACACCAAGTAGTATACCTTAAAAATCCCTACATGAATGTTTGTTATCTAAGTGTGTATTCACCTAAGAAATGAACAAACAAGCAAACGAAAAGAAAACAGAGGTCGGGCACGGTGGATCACGCCTGCAATCCCAGCACTTTGGGGACCCAAGGCAGGCAGATCATGAGGTCAGGAGATTGAGACCATCCTGGCTAACATGGGGAAACCCCATCTCTACTAAAACTACAAAAAATTAGCCGGGCGTGGTGGCGGGCACCTGTAGTCCCCGCTACTGGGGAGGCTGAGACAGGAGAATGGCGTGAACCCGGGAGGCGGAGCTTGCAGTGAGCCGAGATCGCGCCACTGCACTCCAGCCTGGGCGACAGAGCGAGACTCTGTCTCAAAAAAAAAAAAAAAAGAGAGTGTGTGTGTGTGTGTGTGTGTGTGTGTGTGTGTGTGTGTGTGTATGTGTATATACACATATATATACTGACGGATGTTTATTTTTTTAATTTGTTGTAAAAACATGGGGAATAGACAGATAATTTGTACCAACATGACCAAGTAAAGAACTAGTTTCCAACTCTTGACTATTATTAAAGGGTGCATTTATACTGATTATTCCTACCCTACGATAAAGAAAGAGCCTTGGCTGGGCTCGGTGGCTCACGCCTGTAATCCCAACACTTTGGGAGGTTAAGCTGGGTGGATCACCTGAGGTTGGGAGTTCAACACTAGCGCGGCCAACATGGTGAAACCCCGTCTCCACTAAAAATACAAAAATTAGCCGGGCGTGGTGGCACATGCCTGTAATCCCAGACACTCGGGAGGTTGATGCTGGAGAATAGCTTGAACCTAGGTGGTGGAGGTTGCGGTGAGCCGAGATCACGCCACTGTACTCCAGCCTGGGTGACGGAGCAAGATTTCATCTCAAAAAAGAAAAAAAGAAAGAGCCTTAAGAGGTCGATGACAGTCTTTAAATGCACTGCCTCATAACATTAAGATGTGGCAGAGAAAGACTCAATGGGAAAGACCAGAACCTTATTCTGTTTAGTATTCACTAGATTGACAGTGAGAAAATAACCGTATGCTAAGAGTTAAGTAAAGCAAGGAGAAATAGCAAGGCTATCCCACAAGTTGTAGGGAAACTATAATGCTGCATCATCTCATTTTAGTAGCTGGAGTAATTATTTATGTTAAATAACCACAAAGCGATTATTGCCAACATAATGATTAAGGTTTATGGTGCAATGTAGAAGGCCAAACTTGTTACATAAATGGTAAACCTCAATAATTCAGTTTTTAAATAACACTTTGAGATTTAATCAACACAGAGTAATTGCATTAAATCTGAATTAAGTTCACATTGGAGACACGGTAATATCAAGCAAAGCATCTCATTCTTTTTTCTGATATTTAAAACAGATCCCGTGATCTCACGAATCAATGCAGTTCAGTTCAAGTTCACTGCAAAAGCAGTTTTCTACTACAGGCCATGGATCGTATAGCCCCATCAGTTTTGACATATGGAGCTTGCCAGTAAGGCAGAGATATGTCTTGGGCCATTACTCAAAGCATGAGTTTTCTCTGTACATTTTATTTAAATAATTAAAATTGTTTTTAGCATTATCAGGTGTTATTTTCCTACTCTGGGCCAATGCATCTCAAATTTTAGCACAAAAAAATACTTATCACATAAAAGAAATATACTGCTTACCCAGGAATTTGGATATACAACTCATCAAAACTTTACCTGTTCTCTAACATCCAGTATTTATCTTTAAAATTATTTTAAATCTTGGATTTTCCAGGATACATATAACCTTGCTCTTATACCAAGAATAACATTATTAAATTATGTACTATCAGAGAAAACAATTTTGCAATGTTTACTCTTGAATTACCCAAATCTCCATTTTGAGAAGTCCAGCTTCAGATACTTTATTTAATTAAAAAAAAGAAAATAAATATTTACACACTGACAGAATAAACTCACTTTCCTAGTTTTTCTGAATTGCCAAGAGTATTATTTGAAAGGTCAGTTGATCTTGAAGTTTCCAAAAAAGGTTAAAATGTACCTCAGCAGTTTAGATTTCTTCATGGATAGATCATACAAATATTTAATAAAAGCTTACTTAAACTTATTTATATTGTCAGTTTTTATCACTTTGAAGTGTCAGCGAGTCTAGACATTTACTCTTCCTACATTAAGTGGTATCCCTAACATAGGAGAAAAATTCATAAGCTGTTTCACACACAAAAAAACTACTTTGTGATCAAATAAGGCTGGGAAACTAAGCATACCACATGTTTCTTGTAGATTTAAAATAAATACGAGAATATTGAAATCTCTAAGAAGTTCTGTACCCCTAATGGTTCTCAATTCTTATATTCACACATTAGTTATTAACCACTAGTGTAAGTCACACTCCATGGTATACACTTTGTGAAAAACATGCACTTATTGATTTCATATGCTTACGTTACAGTCCATCTCAGGATTTGCCTTTCCAAACTGAAAAAGATAACGGTACACTTTATTATTTGGCTATTTCTTTTTAAAAAATTATTATCTACTTATTTATAATTGACAGATAATACTTGTACCTGTTTATGGAGTACAGTGTGATGTTTGGACACGTAACCCTTCCATTCAACTTAGGAACACCAAAGCTCACTAGCTCAATCATGTATTTTGTGTTTTGGCAAGATCTGTATACAGACATTTCAGTTTGGTTTGTTATAACCTTTCCAGTTATGCCCATCATCTTTTTTTTTTTTTTTTTTTTTTTTTTTTTTGTGATGGAGTCTCGCTCTGTACCCCTGGCTGGAGTGCAGTGGCAGTGGTGCGATCTCAGCTCTCTGCAAGCTCCGCCACCCGGGTTCACGCCATTCTCCTGCCTTAGCCTCCCAAGTAGCTGGGACTACAGGAGCCCGCCACTGCGCCCAGCTAATTTTTTGTATTTTTAGTAGAGACGGGGTTTCACCGTGGTCTCGATCTCCTGACCTTGTGATCCGCCCGCCTCAGCCTCCCAAAGCGCTGAGATTACAGGCGTGAGCCACCGCGCCCAGCCCATCTGTCTTTTTGGTTTTGTTTTTGTTTTTTGAGACGGAGTGTCGCTCTGTCGCCCAGGCTGGAGTGCTGTGGCCGGATCTCAGCCAGGATGGTCTTGATCTCCTGACCTCGTGATCCGTCCGTCTCGGCCTCCCAAAGTGCTGGGATTACAGGCTTGAGCCACCGCGCCCGGCCCCATCTGTCTTTTTTAGCTATAGAAATATACTGGGTTTAAATTATAGACTTACAATTAGTACCAAGTTCCTCTTGCATCAATAGTGAGGGTTTATAACTCATTATTTTAGCAAATGTTTTGAATTCCTTTTTTTATATCGATCATCTTCAGAAGACAACAATGGTGTTCAGTAGTTACCTTTTAGTTCATTTACAAAAAAAATTGAAATCTTTCTGAAATCTGTATCAGTCAACTGGAAAATTTGATTCACTTTTTATAACAACTCATTTGGAGATCTTTGTATTTGCCCTATCAAGTTACTGAATCCAGCAGCAATTCTGCTATTTTTTTTCTCCCGAAGATGTGCCCATTAAACTTTACCCCTTATTTCCTGTCTCTCGTCTTGCTTCTCTCTAAGATTAAGAAGTAAAATAGAAAATAACATTTGGTTAACCTATAGTACTTTACTGAGATCCTTAAAGCACATTATATCACTCTGATTTTGACAGTGAATACTGAAAGAAGTACAGGGAAGGCGAATGAGAGACTACATAGAGAAGTGGGAAAATTACATTGGAAAGAAGCAGAAACCCACAGAGAAAATCCAAATAAAACAAACTGGAACATGAAAGGAAAGCCTGAGGGAGATGGAGTGGAAGATGGCAGAGAGCAATGACACTTTTCAAAACAAATAGCCTATAAGAAAGTGTGTGAAAAAGTCATAGTGGAAGTGAATGGAATGGAGACTAGCCTGAAGGAGTTGATTTTTAACTCTTAAATTTAAGAAATAATAGAAGAGTGGAATGCAATCTAGCAATCTAGGGTGTGCTGAAAGAAGGAAGGCAATTGCAACATGGGAAGTCTAATTTCACAGCTTCAGCAGCAGTTTCAAGAATGTTATATATATTTTGTCTAATAAAAATAATTCAACATGAACTGGAGAATAAATAGTTATAAAGTGAAATAAATTTCCTGAAATTAATCTAATTCAGATTTTTTATGAAGCTATTTTAGGTATAGTGGGAAGGAAGTGACACTAGTTCAACGAGAGACTTAGGACACTCATGTTTTTTAAAACAGATGCTTCTAGAGGGGGTGATGGTAATGTTGCTTGTGTATGTTATGCTTTTTGAGCACCCAATACATAATATAAATTCAGTAAACATTCAATAGTGGAGAAAATGATGATAAAGACCTTGGTTCTTCCTGTAATGTGTTCCATAACCAAGTCAATATGCCTTATGGTTTTGTTACCAGGATTTATAACACACTTAGAATACTTTGCAAGATGAAAGATGTCATAACATAGGGCATAATGGGAAAAAAGTGAGTTGCATAAGGACTGAAATCTGGAAACTGCCTGAGGTGAAAGGGACAGAAGCAGATTCCTAGAGGGCAGAAGAAGAGGGAAAGTCCAACTTTAGACAGCAGGATAAAGTGCAACCAGAGGAGCATAGTTTTTGGAGAGAATAGTAAAGAGGCAAAAGGTAGCATGTTGCTCAAATAATGATGATGAGGATAACAACAATAGCAATAGTGACATTTCTTGTGTATCCAGCATGTTTGAGACACTATATAGGGTAGTTTATGTAGATGCTCTTATTTAATCCTCATGTCGTCCCATGGTTAAATATCATTTAGGTAGGTGTTTTATTCCCATTTTGCAGACATAAAATTTGAAGCTTAGAGAATCTTCACAATCACACAGCCAGTAAGTTGATTCAAATCCAGTTTTGCCAAGTTAACATTTCTTCCCCCTCTCCACTTAACAACCCACATCATGCTCTTTTATAGTTCTTTTATAGTTCTACAAGGATATAGTTGGGGAACCAAAGTACAGAAATAATTATTCTTAAAAAAAACAGAAGAGAATTGCTAGATTCTTATGAAAAGGCACATCATCACAGTGTAGTTACAATAGGTTACAAGGTCCAGCTTTGGAATCAGAAAAACCTTGCTCAATGTGTGATCCTGAAGAAGTCTTAAACTTTCGAAATTGTTGTTTCCACACCTGCAGAATGGGGATCGTAATAATTATGGGGATAATTCCACACCCATGGAACTGAGACACTTAAGAAAGCAAATATACCTGGAATGCTTAACACAGTGACTGCCACCTAGTAAAAACTTAATAACAATTCTTGCCTCTATTGATGTTGCTAGTATTACCAATGTTACTGCATCTAAAATACCTGTGTCACCCCAAACTTTTTTGTTTACTAATACACTTACAGCTCATCTAAGGAAAGAACAAATTCAAAACTAGATGAGCTAATGACTTGCAGAGGTGAGATACAAAACTAGTAATTACAAATTCCAGAAGAGAATCTCTAGGAGTTAGAGGACTCAGGGCTCCATCATAAGAAAACCTCTTTTCTGTCAACCTTGGTGAGCTCATCCAGTTTCATGGCTTTAATGTACTGATGACTCCTAAACGTGAATCTTCAGTTTTGACCCTTTCCCTGGAATCCAGTCTCCCATATGCAACTTCTTATTTGATATCTCTACTTTGATTCTGAATAAGCACCTCACACTTAACATTTCTAAAATTGAGCTCCTTTTCTTCAAATTTTCTAGTCTCTCATTCTTCCCCATCCAAGTTTGCAGCAAACTTGTCCTTGTTGCTAAGGTCAAACACCTTGATACCTTCATAGACTTATCTCTCTCCTATTCCACATTCATTCTGCTATAGATCCTGTTTGATCTACCTTGAAAGTTCTCCACGATCTGATCACTTCTTGCTACCATCATGCCTGCCACCCTGGTCTGGGTCATCTGCTCCAGAATACTGCAATAGTCTTCTAACAGAACTTCTGACTCCTCTCTTGCCTTTTACTCTATATTATGCTTATAACAATTGCAGTGATTATTCAAACACATAGGTCAGATATTGCCATTTTTCAGCTCAAAGGCTCTAATGGTTTACCATTTTATTAGTCTGTTTTTATACTGCTATAAATAAACATTCAAGACTGGGTAATTTATAAAGGAAAGAGGTTTAATTGACTCACAGTTCCTAACAGCTGAGGAGGCCTCAGGAAACTTACAATTATTGTGGAAGGCAAAGGGGAAGCAAGGACCTTCTTCACATGGTGGCAGGAGAGAGAAGAGAAAGCAAAGGGGGAAGAGCTAATTATAAAACCTTGAAATCTCGTGAGAACTCACTCACTATCCTGAGAAAAACATGGAGAAAACTGCCCCCATAATCTAATCACCTCCCACCAGGTCCCTCCCTTGACACATGGGGAATACCACTGGAGATGAGATTTGGGTGGTAACACAGAGCCAAACCATATCAACCATCTCACTGACAGGAAAAGCTAAAGTCTTTATGAATGGCACCAGTGGCCCTTCTCTATGGCCTCATCTTCCCATTGTTCAAGCTGCAATGGCCATACCAGCCTGCTCATGGATCTTCACAGGCACCAGGCATACTCCTACCTTTGTTGTATGGAACTTGCTATTTTGCACTGAATGAGTGAGATAATACATTTTGACTCTAAGGCTTCTTTATCATTGTTTCGTTCTCTCCATATTTAATATTTGTTATTGCCTGTGTACTTGTCCCCCTGCAAAAGGCTGATATGTGTGCATGTGCATATGCATATGTGTATATTAAATTATAAGGTCTTTGTGCCTGGAATTTAACTGTCTGTCCCATAATGTATAGTTGAATAATAGTTCTGAATGCAGATAAGTATTTAACTAAATGTTTACAATTGATTGATAAATTAACTGCAAGCAAACTTCTTGATTCTGTGATATATGCTCCTATTCTCTCTACAGAAAAAATGAATAGGGTAAAAACCATAAACATATTCTCCCATTAGTCACTATAAATAAACTTTCACATTTGCCTTCATCTTTCTTCTATCTCCTCTCTTGTTCCATTTGCTTTTTTGTTATGAAACTAGTATTTATGGCCGAAGCAGGGCTGAGTAAGATGCAGTGATTATAGCTGATTTTATCACAGCTGTATTACTTAGCTGCAAGGTGAAGCACTGTGGTAAAATGGATCATGAATCCCTGAAATTGACTATCCGTCACCTTTATAATCCTGATGGAGAGGCAGGTCATATCAGGCCTGGCAACTTCCCATGCAAACAAGAACATCAAAGCAATGTTCCTGACTCAATTTGTCTAGAAATGTAACTACTAAACAATAAGATAAAGGTGAAGAGAAAGCCACAAGTGAGGAGATTGGCAGCACTGTGTAATTTTATCCCAATACATAGATTGGATGAAAATCCCTGGGTTGTAAAAGCATAGATATTAAGGTATTTAAGACATACATTTAGAATTGCCTCAGCCATTATTGATTAATTCCTGCATTTGCAATTCTTGCCCTAAACTCAGAACTTTTATAAAATTTTTGAGTTGATATATCTTTGATATTTCTAGCTCAATCAACATCCCCTGACACATAAGTAGGAGCCCAATACATACTTGTTCAATAAATGCATGACTGAATAAATCAATGGACTGACATTTAACACTCATTTGGTCTTTGCTTTATCTCTATAGTGATGAGGAAACTCACCAGTTCATAAGAACACCCATCCCACTATTGAAGAGTGTTTTATTTTTTAGTCTATTTTTTCCTTATAATGAACCAATATTTTCTTCATGGTAACTTCCATTAGGAATTGCCGTGGCTAGGAGTCAATAGTTTTGATTTGACGATCTCTTCCCTTCTGTGCACCAGCTTATTAAACCTCTAAGAAATTATTTGGTAGATTTTAAGTTATTTCTCTCTGTATTTCTTGGGATAAATCCTTGAAAGGTTTTTGAGAATTACTGCAGGGATAACTCGGGATCTTATACCCACTGATTAGAATGGGTCGTAGTAAAGGAGGGCCTCACCAGACCACCTATGAAATTTAGTATGTTCTTCTTCAGTTCTATGGTACTATGTTTTTCCTCCTCTTTCAGCTGAAATGTTTGGGATATACTGCATTTCTTCTTTAATGTTCTGTGGGAATTCAGTTTAGCACTGAGTGGCAGTTATGCATTTCAATGTGGAATAGACAATGAATTGTCTCTTTCAAAGAGCCCTAGTCATGACATTCATATTTTGGAATTTTTCTGTCTTTGTCTTGGAACTTTTACAGAGATCAATCCTCATAATCCAAGCTTTATTTGTACTTATATGCTATTCCAAGTATAAGATATTCCTCTGATGGGAATATATGGGCTTTTTGAGCCAATAAAAAGGCTATTGGGCTCAATCTCATCACATTTGTGACATATCACAAGTTTGGCTCCATATCTTCATAGGTAAAAATATAGAACTCCATTATGTGATTGGGTCACCCGTTACCTAGAACATAATTTATTCAAATAATGATGCAACAATAAGCTCATTATCCCAAAAGTACCTCTCATTTCTTTATTCTACCTCATGAGAAGATGGGTTAGTTTTCTTCTCTATTGCATGTGTGTGTCTTTGTGTGTGTAGGATTAGCTGTCTTTGTAATTCACTCGTTCTTTGCTAATGAAACCTCTGCATCGCTAACAAAGCAGAAAATACAAAAGGTAAATAGCACTTCTCAGAAACAATTTGTTTCTTATTACATGCATTCTTTTTAAACACCATCTAAAGGACTTTTTGCAGAGCAAGAAAAAGGAAAAGACTGCAAACACAATTAGTTGAATCAAAAAGAAATAATAATTATAATCACAAGGCAGTCAAATACATATTCAGACAGCCATGCCTGTGGTCAAAGAAAAAACAAATGGAGCATTGCAGTCATGGGTAGTTACAGGAAAGATTATGAGGGCAAACATAGGTGCTGACTGCCAGGAAAAGTCTTTGTAGTGATTTCATTGAAGGCCATGGGGCAGCTGTCACTCCCGACCCTTACAGTCAACTGCCCCAAGGTCAAGCCAATTGCTGTATGACACACAGTAGGAAGAAATATGGTTTTCAAAATTATACTGAAATATATTTTTATTGAACTACTGTGTACAAGCAACACACCAAAACACTAATGGCAACATGTTAAGATCACAATGCATGGAAAACAATGAATTAGAAAGAAGTTGTTATGATAGGTGTGATTAAGAATATGAAATTCCTTAGGCATCAATTGACAACTTATGACAATTCACCACCTTTCACTGAGTAAAATTTATAAACTTTCCTGCAAATAATTGGAGCCAAACAGTATTACTTTAAACACTACAGATAAGTGAAGAGACAATACAGACACACCCATTACATCATGTTTTCCCATTTAGACATCCAGAATGCAATTTGAATGGCTGTAGGAGACTGACATTCTACTAAGTGTGAGATGCTGTATAGTGGCACCATATTTTCAAAAATAACAGGGATTTGCATCTTTCTGATGGATTCATGGCTGAGTTTACAATCCCTTAAGTCACACTGTGGAGACCAGTGGTAGTGAAAATCCTTCACTCTGCTTAGGGGTTCAGGGGATCTTCTTTACATCAGTTAGTAGTTAAAGGATACTTGCAGTTCTACCAGGATTCAGAAGAGAATATTCTTTATTCTGTTTCCATTTTATAATGAATTTGTGTAATTGGAATCTATCCAATTAAGGTTTTGATTTCTTTTATAGAAGGCATAATCTCTTTTTCTCTAATGCTTCTACAGTGCCTGACAACTAATAGAAGTTCTAGAAATACTGGCTAACTTAATTCATTGAGTGAAAAATATACATGGCTACTCATAGTCCTAATTCATATCACTTTCTGTAACATTTTTTAAAAATGTACACTTTATAGGAATCTGTGAAGTGGATATATTTCAGTCTTTGCTGAGGCTGAATAAGCTGAACGTAGGACAATGGTTTTCATCATCACCTAGACAATAGAAGTACCAAACGTGTACTCTAGTTTTAGATTCTGAGCAGGTTATCTTCAAGAACAATTTTCCTGAGCATTCTGTTCTGGGAACTCTCTCCTCAAACATTCTTCCGCATTCTTTCATCCAGGATGGACCTGCCACTTCTATGATAGAGCCCACTGGGAAACATGAACAATACAATAGAAATATACAGAGATACACATGCTAAAGCCCCTGTCCTAAAGCTTTACAGCACATACAATGAATAGCTTGCTAAACGTGTACACCTACATGATCCTGGCAGACAAAAACTGAGCACTAAGGGGGAAAAAAAAAAGCTCCGTTCCCTGGGCTTCTAGGACTCTTGTTATCACACAAATACTTGTGTGACTTTAATTGGGAACTGGGAAAGAGTGGGGTAGTCACAGCATATCTAAAGTTTTAGTAAGAATTCTGGCAAAGAAAGTAGGGTTTGGAGTAAGTAATTTCAATGGCAGCTTCCTGACATTGCTACAACTAGATCAAAGTAGAATGGAGATAGTTCTGGAGCTGGCAGCTGTGATAGCAGCTTTCTAATTGGGTGAGTGCCTTTCTGATTCAGTAGCTTTCTAGACTCTAGACCATGGCAAAGATAGCAGCTTACCTAGTGGCCTAGCTCTCTGGTGTTGTTTTTAGAAGTTGTTTTTCAGAGTTTGGTCTGGAATTTGTTTCTTCAGGGTTCTCAGTGACTCTAAACTATCTTTATCTTCTAATAAATTCTTTTATGCTTAAAAAGGGTAGACTGAATTCTATTGTATGTAAATAAAAATATTTATCAATTAATACAGTCCATTTTTCTCTATCTGCCAAGGTGGAGGAGCATTCAATCTTCTCAAATGTGTTTATGGAGACATGTAGGCTCTTCTTTGGTAACTTCTTTGCTTTTTTAGAAAATTGTGATGGACTCTTCCTCTACAAATTGCCTCCACATGGAATCATACATACTGATACTATAATTATTGTTATAATATCTATTTTTGGAATTTCAGACATCTAAGGCTGATTCAGAGGAGCTGTCTGGACCTTAAATTCACTATTGAGAAAATAAAATCTTCTGCAGAGTGGTAACTATTCATGAAAGTTGATCTAAAATGGGCTGATGGAGAATTTAAACAAGATTACAGGTTTTTCACATATCCAAAGTCATTTTAAAAAATTAATTTTTTAATTAATTTTTTAAAAATTCCCTAATACTAGAGAATCCAGCACCCAGAAACCAGGCTCCACTGAATTAATGACTTTATTACATTCCAGGCAGAGTCTCAATAATTTTGATTGCAGCTCACATTGCTCAATTCATTTAATATTGTTGAATTCTTTGCTTCACTTTTTCCTCTGAGTTATGCTCATACATGGTTTCATGTATTCAATTTGCCCATTTAAGCTTAGAATAGCATTTGTGGAAAGGGCTTAGAAAAGATCCCCATCCTGAGATTTCTACCCTTTCCAACCTGATATGCAGAGCCTTTTGGAATATTTTTCTCTTTTCTACATACCAATGGAGTATTGTCGACATTTTTGATTCAGGCAATCAATAATTGGCAAAAGGAGGAAAGAAAAAGAAAAATAGAGCCTAGAGGCATTGTGTTTTTGGACTTAAGGTAAATATCCTTTTTCTCTAGGAGGAAGTTTTTTTTTTTTTTTTTTTTTTTTTTGTATTTATACTCCCTATGTAGTTTTGTTCTGCTTTAACAAACCATTCCAACATGCTTATACATGTTTTCTACTAACACTTATTAGCAGTAAGGATGGTCATAGTAGATAAAAGTTCTTCTTATTCTACTTCATAAAAAAAATTCAACAATAATTAGAGCCTTCGATAGCTGAGCCCCACACTGATGTTTTTGGTTTACCATAGTTATTTGGGCTGTGTCAAACCTGAAAAACTCATTTCTTTGAATGTAACTTCAGGAATTAAAAGCACTAAGAATAGTTTCATGTATCATAATTGCTCATTAAATGTTATTTTAGTAACTCCATTGAGCTTCATAGTAGCAGAGGCAGTCATGTTAAATATGTTCTTGCTTAGCCAGGTTAGGTTATGGTCCACGCACAGAAAATTAGTTTTGTTCATCTCTATAACAGAAAATAGTTTTAATTATTGCTAACTGCATTTTCTGAGAAATACTATAGTGTCTCATTCTTTGAAAGCAGGTAATGGAATATTTGAAATTAGATAAACATCTTCTTTTATCCTAATTATATTCCCCCAAATATTCTCTTGGTATTTCCAGGAGGTTTTTATGCCCAAACTAAATTATTTAAGTGTATAGATTTGTCTCCCACAAGATCTTGTGCTGTGACCATTTATTGGATTTGATTCATTCTACTAAATTGCTTGGGCCATTTTTGCAGACTTATCATATTAGTTAAAGTGAAGGCTAAGCCGCTGTTAAAAGTGGGGCATGGCAAGGCAATCCTAAGCAAAAAGAACAAAGCTAGAGGCATCACATTACTCAACTTCAAACTATATTACAAGGCTACAGTAACCAAAACAGCATAGTACTGGTACAAAAACAGACACATAGACCCATGGAAAAGAATAAAGAGCCCAGAAATAATGCTATATAACTGCTAGTATCCAATCTTTGACAAAGCTGACAACAATGAGCAATGGGGAAAGAACTCTCTGTTCAATAAATGATGCTAGGATAACTGGCTAGTCATATGCAGAAGATCAAAACTGGACCCCTTCCTTATACCACATACAAAAATCAACACAAGATGAGTTAAGGACTTCAATGTAAAACCTAAAAAACTATAAAAATTATAGAAGCTAACATAGGAAAAAACTATTCGGATATATAACCTGCAAAGATTTCATGACAGATGCCAAAAGCAATTGCAAGAAAAACAAAAATTGACAAATGGGACCTAATTAAACTAAAGAGCTTCTGCATAGCCAAAGAAACTATCAACAGAATAAACAGACAACCTACAGAATGGGAGAAAGTTTTTGCAAACTATACATCGAGCAAAGGTCTAATATCCAGAATCTATAAGGAACTAACAAATTTACAAGCAAAAACAACTCCATTTAGAAGTGGGCAAGGGACATAAACAGGCATTTTTCAAAAAATGTCTGCAACCAACAACCATATGAAAAAAGCTCAATATCACTGATAATTAGATCAATGCAAATCAAAACCACAATGAGATACCATTTCAACCAGTCAGTATAGCTATTATTAAAAAGTCACAAAATAACAGATGCTGTCAAGGTTGCAGACAAAGTAAATGTTTACACTACTGGTGAGAAGGTAAATTACTTCAGACAGTGTGAGGATTCCTCCAAGAATTTGAAACAGAATTACTGTTTGACCCAGCAATCCCACTATTGGATATATAACTAAAGGAATAGATATCATTTTACCACAAAGACGCATGCATTCATTATGTTCATTGCAGCACTATTCAAAACAACAATGACATGGAATCAACCTAAATACTCATCAACAGTAGGGTGGGTAAAGTAAATCCAGAGGTATGTATACATCATGAAATACTGTGCAGCCATACAAAAGAATGAGATCATGTCCTTTGCAGTTACATGGATAGAAGAGGAGACCATTATTCTAAGCAAACATAGGAAAAAAAAATATTACATGTTCTCACTTATAAGTGGGAGCTAAACAACGAGAACATACGGACACAAAGAGGGGAATAACAGATACTAGGGCCTATTTGAGGGAAGAGGGTTGGAGGAGGGAGAGGATCAGAAAAAAAAATCTTTTGAATACTATACTTGTTACTCAGGTGATGGAATAACCTGTACATCAAAACCCAGTGACATGCATTTACCTATATAACAAACCTGCACACGTATCCCTGAACCAAAAATAAAAGTCACCATTAAAAATAATTATAAAAATTAAAGGGACCAGGGGGCGACTAAACAGTAGCTTAGAAATGAAACATGTTTGTTAATTGCTCATATAATAATCTTGAGATAAGTGGTTCAGGTTGGTGGCAGCTTTGCTCCATGCAATCATTCAAGAAGTCTAGTTTCTTCCATCATTGTCCTTTGCCTTTAGCTACCTATCCTTGTGTGCCTAGGTGACAGTAGGTTGTGGGCATTTCCGTGTTGCTGCTTGTGAGAAAAAAATAAAGAGAACATGGAAGAGCAGAAGACCAATGTCTCCAGGCCCACACCAAGAAATGTCAGCTATCACTTCCATTCATATTTCATTAGCAACTACTCGGTCACTGAAAGAAAAGAGGGGAAATGACTTCCAAACAAGTAGTCATGTTCCTGGCTACATTTCTTTCCCTAGGGAGGAAGGAGAGCATGAATTAGTGGACAGCTAGCTAGCTCTGCTACACTTGCCAACTTTATCAAATAAGTTGACCGAGTTAAGCTAGTTCACCTCAATTATGGAGAAGATAATTTTTTCTAACTCTTCATGTTGTATACTTAGATGTAATCTCCAACACTTTCCCTACAAATGTAGTCTCCTGAGAGATATTTAAAGACACCCCTTCAATTGTTTTACTGACTTCTAAAGAATATGAATGCTACTTATTGTACTGACCAAGCATGAAAGATAAAGTTAAGGGACAGAGTTAGGAGATTAATAATTTTTCTACTTCCTCCCTACAACTCATAATGGCTTCAAAAATGAGGGGGCTTGAAGTAAAAAATGATATCCCTTAATGTAAACACAACAAAATTTCTGCTAGTCTATGTCATACTCAACACTGATCTTTTGGCTCCTCAAACCACTTTAAAAAGGTTATGAAGGATGTGCTTTATGAATCTCTTATTACAGCATGGCAAAATTTTTAATAACAAAACAAACATAACAATGCTATTAAAATAATTAAAAATACGCTTGGTCCCTATTTAACTCACTATGGCTGCCTAACTTCACATAACGAGATCAGGCTTCAGAGGTGAAACAAGGCATTAACAGGTGTTGCAGGATCACGAAGGTGATTTCCCATTAGCCACATGGTCAATGTTCTGGAAACAGCGGCAGGAAAGCTGTAAGTCACAATGCTGTCTGTGCATCAAGTCGTTATGTTAAATGAAGTTATTATTTTGGTTATATAAATTCCATGCCATTATTATAAACATATTAATTAAGGTTGATGGTGTAATGAAACAGGTTTACTGTTAACTTCACACATGTTACATAAGAGGAATCTGAAACAATTTAGTTCCAATAAAGGTCTCAGAGTGAAGCTTTGGACATTAAAGGGCATTGCACCTGAGATGAAAATGTATTTCCTGTTTGGACAGTAGCAATGTCCAGATCCAGAATTAATAAGCTTTTGCCAAAAGAATTTAGTGCAATAATTAAGAAAGCACAGGCTTTGAAATTAGACTGGTTTATTTTTTATTAGAGGCTCTGCTACTTATTGCTGTATGACCTTGAGCAGTATTACAAAGCATCTCTAAACCTTAGTGTCAACATCCGCAAAATGAAGGTATTAATTGTTGCCTCTTTATATGACTGTTGTAAGAATTAGAACTCCTGTGTTAACCAGTTTGCATGGTGTCTGGGACAGTACTCAATGAATGTTAATGCATTATTATCCTAAAAATGTTTATATTGCATAACTGTTAATATTGTTAATTGGAATTTATGTTTGAAACAGAGGAATAATTATATTAGGCTGTGTAAAATTGACAAAAACATTTTTTTTCCCAAAAGGAAAATTTTAAGCGTTGGAAACTGGAATGGAGGCACAAAGATTCTTTGAGAAGGGAGATTAAAATGGAGTACATTGATGACATATGCGTGAGAATATATTTTTTAGTAACCTAATTGCTGATTCTAGTGGCGAGAATATTCTAGAGTTCAATGAGTAGTTCTACACTTCTAAATCAGAGCTGAGGAAATGATTTTTAAATAGCAACTAAATCATAAATACGGAGAAAAATTTTCTCTATGTATCAATACATATAGTTGGAAGGAAGAAGTTTGGATCATACATGTTTCACATGTTTGAAGAAACTGTCTTTGTGAAATGTCTTCAAGAACTGAGCTCACTGCAAACTTAAAAGCCACTGAGACTGTTAAAATATATATATACACACACATATATACACACACACATATATACACATATATATACACGTGTGTGTGTGTGTGTGTGTGTGTGTGTGTATATAGCCACTGGGTATGCTATAAAAGGATCTCAGGGGTTATTACCATCTTATCAAATATTCCATTAAGACTAACAGCTCTAAAAGAGAACTGCCATTTGCCAAAATTCCCTCTGAGCTCTAGGAATCCTTTTTGTCAGTGTCATGCCTGGACCAGGATTCCACACAAAGAAGAATGAAGTCAGAACCTGGTTAATATATAATTAGCAATAAAAGGAGTTGGGTATTTGAATAATACATCAATGGTCAGATGAGAAGAATATCAAGAAAATGGAAAGAACATGTGCTGTAGATAAATCAGGTACAAGTAGTAAGAAGCGAATTGGATGATAAGTAGAAAAGAGATGGCAGAGAGTACTAACAAAGTCTTCTATTTGTATCTATTCTTTTCTAACAGTGATCTCTTATTAATACTTACTGCATCTCTGAGAGAAGCCTGGAACAAATTTCCAAATCCTTATTTTGGAAATAAAAAAATTAGGCAGGATGGAGTGACTTGCATAGGGTTTCTCTACTGAGTCAAGAACTCAGCTGAGACTTGTTCTTCAGCCTTTACTATAATCATTAAGACAAACTGCTTCTGGTCAGTCATGAGGAAAACACAAATACACTCCACACAAATAGTAACACCCACATTCTTCCTTATCCTGTAATATTAAGGTGATAGTAAAGTTTAGTGGTCCCTGTTCACTATTTCTGTTGTATACTAGAGGTCCCATTGGATTAGGATTAAGTACTGCTTTAAATCTTTATTGGTGTGATCTGAGAGAAAGCAGCATTCATATCATCTGGGGCTTCTGAGAAATGTAGACTCTTACATTCCATTCTAGACTTAATGAGTCAAAATCAGCATTTTAGCAAGATTTCCGCAGGTGATTTCTATATTCTAAATCACTCAGCCAGTCTTCCAACTGATACCAGGCAGAGGAATAAGAATACATATTTTCATTTTTCATCTTTTTCTGAAATGCTGAAAGGTGGGTCAAGAGTCACCACTCAGGCTGGCATAATAGAGTTCCACAACATTTTTCCCAGCGATGCTAAGAGATGTCTGATGTTATTTATTTTCACGTTCCATTGTCATTCATATCTTCAAGGTTCCCCTAAGTAGCAAAGACCTTGAAGAGCAGGGCTGAGAGGGAGGGCACATCAGAACTGCCTGCACTCAACTCATTCCCAGCAAGAGGAGCAAACTTTGCAAGTCTTGTCCTTTTAACAAAGGAAACAAACTATAATTGAGCCTGAGCATGTAACAGGTGAGACACCAGCCCACACTAATGAAACAGACTGGGGAGTGACCTGGCCTGAGTATTTTACACTTCCCTTAATGAAGACAATGAGCACAGGTTTATCTTGGAAAACCCTGAAAAAGAGGATTGGTAGGGACAACTGGTTGCAGTGATCTAAACATTTGAATCTATAAGAATAGGCAATTATAGAAATTTTAATTAAACAAACATAAGTTAGATGAGTTATGTTCTTGAATGATTCTGCTTTCAAGGGGTTAATATCAAATTTAAAACAACAACACAAGATTTTTATACGTGAAAAGCACACTCTGCATCATGACAGGCACAAAGTGCAATAGAAATACAAACAATCCATGTTTGAATGAACCATCTACAAATCATTCCATAAGCCCTCCTATATGTCTATCTATCCCATACTAGATCTTTACTCGGTATTCAACAATGTTCTCTTAGTTTGAGGACAAATGAGATTAAGGAGACAACCCTCGTTTGTAATTAAATTTGTTACAAAACTTACTGAGCAACTGCTATGAGTGGGCTACTGCTTCCATAAATGGAGGAGAAAAAAATCATTCTGAAATTAGATAGCAACAGTTATATAATTGTGTAATTATAGGCACAATGATAGTGTGTATACTCCACACAATATCTTACTATTGAAAAAAAAAAAAAAAAGCTGACACTGGAAAGGGATTATTTAGGGAAGTGTTTTTTGTGATTGCTGTTAAGTCTATTTGAGCTTTTACTTGCTGTGGTAGGAAGAATAATAGCCTCCCACACATGTGTATGTCCTAATCACTGGAACCTATGAATATGTAACTTTACATGGCAAAAGGGACTTTGCATGCAGTTAAGGATCTTGAGATGGGGAGATTGTCCTGCATTATTTGGTTGAGTCCCAGGTAATCAGGATTTCCTTAAAACTCAAAAAGAGAAGCAGAAGGAAACACAGAGGGATTTTTGACTACAGAACAAGAGGTCCGTGTGATGCAATGTGAAGAGGTCTATTACCTGCTATGACTGGCTTTCATGATGAAAGAAGAGAAGTTGGCTAATGAGTACAAAAATACAGTTGGATAGAAGGAATAAGTTCTAGTATTTGATAGTGTGATGTATTAATCCATTCTCACACTGCTATGAAAAAATACCCAAGACTGGGTAATTTATAAAGAAAAGAGGTTTAATTGACTCACAGTTCCGCATGGCTGGAGAGGCCTCAGAAAAGTTAGTCACGGCGAACGGCATTTCTTCACGGGGTGCAGGAGCAAGAATGAGCTCAAGTAGGGGAAATGCCAGATGCTTATAAAACCATCAGATCTCACGAGACTCACTCATTATCAGGAGAACAACATCGAGGAAACGCCCCCCACAATTCAATTACCTCCACCTGGTTCCACCCTTGACACGTGGGCATTGTTATAATTCAAGGTGAGATTTGGGTGGGAACACAGAGCCAAATCATATCAAGGGAAATTATACTTAACAATAATTTATTGTATATTTCAAAACAGCTAGAAAAATCATAATGTTCCCGACAAAAAGATAAATGTTTGAGACAATGGGTATCCCGATTACCCTGATTTGATCATTACACATTTTACGTATATATCAAAATATCACATGTACCCCATAATGTGTACAACTGTGATATATCAGTTTTCAAATATACACAAACCAAAAAAGATGGAGGAACAGGGACATAAGCCAGAAAAAGCAAGGAAACAGATTTCCTTAGAGCTTCCATAAAGAAATGCAGCTTTGCCAACATCTTGATTTTAGACTAGTGTGGTGACCTGCATCAGACTTCTGACAAAACATACAATAAGAAATTTATACTGCTTTAAACTCCTAAGTTAGTGATAATTTGTTATGGCAGCACTAGAAAACTAATACTCTTACTTAGCCTATTGTACCAGCAAAGGGGTGGATCTTTCACTACTTAATAAGGCTTAAGTGTCTAGGTTTTCATTAAAAAAAGAGATTGCAAATGTATTGATAAATGTTCCTTTTGTTTTTACTAAGTAACATCAAGGATCATTAAAAACCACACACAAGGGCCAGGCGTGGTGGCTCACACCTGTAATCCCAGCACTTTGGGAGGCCGAAACGGGCAGATTACCTGAGGTCAGGAGTTTGAGACCAGCCTGGGCAACATGGTGAAACGCCGTCTCAACTAAAACTACAAAAATTAGTCAGGCCTGTAATCCCAGCTACTTGGGAGGCTGAGGCAGGAGAATTGCTGGAGCCCGGGAGAAGGAGGTTCGAGTGAGCTGAGATCTTGCCACTGCACTCCAGTCTGGCTGACAGAGCAAGACTCCATCTCAAAAACAAAACAAAACAAAAACAAAAACAAACAAACAAAAAACCATTTATTTAACAGAATTCCTAAATATACACCTTGTTGATTTATGACTAGAACCCACAGAAGCCATCAAACTAATGATGTCATATTTCAATAAACATAATGGCAGAATAAAATTTTTGAGTAAAAAAGATGATGTAAGGTATCCTACTATTTCTAGTCATATGAGATTCCCATGAGGTTACATGGTACTTTGAGATTATATAAAAAGTAATGACAAAAATCACGATTAGTTTTGCATCAACCTAATACCTTGCTTGGATAGCTCATGGCCAACTAGGTCACACCATGGCAGATACAATCTGGTTTGGACTGATTTGAGTAAAATGTAAAATTGTCTGAGAGAATGATGAGTCCTATAGGACACTTGAGAAATCCCTGGCACTCAGCAATTAGGAATAATGAAAGGCAACGTGCACAAGTTTCTAGATTACAGCGGAGAGGGCTTCAGGCAGCAGCCAACTGGGGGCTGGAGGAAATCTCATAAGGAGATGCCAAATTGAAAAAAGTCTTTAAATTTATTGATCTAAGTCTAGTCTGGACTATACTGGGAGGAATTTTGGATGAAGCCCAGGCAGCAAGAATGACTAAATCAGAAACACAGAATTTTATGACAAATCTATTTCTCTTAATTAAATATTACCAAGAACCACCTTCAAACTATCAGCTACTGCAAATAAAACAGGAGCATTTCTAAAAACAGAGACAGAAATATCAGATTACATACCACAACACAAAAATTCTGACTATATTTCAGGCAATTATTTGATATGAAAATAAAATGACTTTTGGCAAAACCCTAGCAATATCTGATCCTACCACATTTTGTGGACAATTCTAAGAAGCTCTAAGTGTGCTACCACACAGCTAAACAGTTTGATTAAAGTTGATCAGTGACATCAAATACAGTGTTTCTTTTTTTTTTTTTTGAGACGGAGTCTCGCGCTGTCACCCAGGCTGGAGTGCAGTGGCCGGATCTCAGCTCACTGCAAGCTCCGCCTCCCGAGTTCACGCCATTCTCCTGCCTCCACCTCCCGAGTAGCTGGGACTACAGGCGTCCGCCACCTCGGCCGGCTAGTTTTTTGTATTTTTTAGTAGAGATGGGGTTTCACCGTGTTAACCAGGATGGTCTCGATCTCCTGACCTCGTGATCCGCCCGTCTCGGCCTCCCAAAGTGCTGGGATTACAGGCTTGAGCCACCGCGCCCGGCTCAAATACAGTGTTTCTTAACGAAAGAAAACACCATAAAAAAGAACATATTAGAGTTGAGAGGTGAAATTTCATATTCAGAAAAATGTGTTAAATGTCTTAAATGATGATGCAATAAGTCTTAAATTTTATTTAAGTAATCTTCACTCATATGGCATATTTACTAAAAACTAATATTTAGCAGCGTATTTTTGACTGGTGGTAGCAGAAAAACATTTCTTCATGATGAATTTTTTAAATGTTTTTTTTTTCTTTTCACCAGAAAAACTCAATAACAGAAGTGATTCAAATTAAAGAATATCAGTTTTATCAAGAATGCCTGTAGTCCTCCATAGAGTAAACAACATGTCCCTGAACAACATTCTTGGAAGTCAAAATTCAGAATGTATTGATTCATTTTGCAGTAGTAAGGTAATTTCTGTCATCTTTTTTTATTTATGAAATTCTATTACTCGAGTCAACAACAATTTATAAACTGGGTTAAAAAAGAGCTTATTGAGACTGGCCTTGACCAAGGAGAGGACAGAGAAAGCTTTCACTGAAAAGGCACAGCTTGTCCTTCATTAAATAATTTAAAAAAATATATTTTTGCTATTTTTTTCATTCGATTTTTCTCTTTTAAAAAAATCATTTGTAGGCTGGGCGCTGTGGCTCACGCCTGTAATCCCAGCACTTTGGGAGGCCAAGGCGGGCGGATCACGAGGTTAGGAGATCGAGACCATCCTGGCTAACATGGTGAAACTCAGTCTCTACTAAAAATACAAAAAAAATTAGCCGGGCATGGTGGCAGGTGCCTGTAGTCCTAGCTACTCTGGAGGCTGAGGCAGGAGAATGGCGCAAACCCGGGAGGCCGGGCTTGCAGTGAGCCGAGATAGCGCCACTGCACTCCAGCCTGGGCGACAGAGCCAGAGACTCTGTCTCAAAAAAAAAAAAAAAAAAAAGAAAAGAAAAAAAAAAGTCATTTTTAGTGAATAGTTGCTTGGTGTAGATAGGAAAAATGTTTAAAAATAAAGAAATATAGACAATTTTTTTAAGAACATTTTTGAAATATCAATACAACTTCATAGATGTGTTTGGAATCAAATGACACTAGGTTTTATTAACTCAATAAGTTAAAATACATCTTTGGAGGGCAATAGGAGCATTACAATTAAAGTATTGATAGATACTCACATGTGTGTGCACATGTATGAGTGCTCACATGCACACCATTTACCTCCCAAATTCTTACAGTAACTCCCTAAGCTATCGTATTCTCACTTTGTAGATGAAGGTCTATGGTATTTCAACTTGCCTGTTGAATATCTGGGGAGCCCTTAAGCCCTCTATACCCAACTGAACTTACTTTTTTACTTCCTAAATTCATTCCTCCTCCTGAATTCATCATTTTTTAAATGGTACCATCTTTCCAATCAAAAACCCACTTGACCCTTTAGTTAATTCGTCACTGTTCTCCTTACTTCTGCTACTCACCACATCAACCTTCTTTTACCCAATCCAGTGAGGTTTCAAGAATTATTGTCTTGTAATAACTCAAAGTTTCCTGGGTACTTCTCCATTTCCATTGCTGCTTTCCAAGTTCAGGTCTTCATTATTACTTACCTGATATTGTAATAGCTTCTCATTGTTTTTCTTTACTCTATTTTTCTCCCATATTCAATCTTATTTACTCTCTAATAACTACAAAGTATTCCTGAAAAACTGTTCTAATCATAATATTTTCTTGCTTGAAATAGACTGCTTCCATGTCCTATAGACCTTAATTCAGTCACCTCAATATGCTAGGATGTTGTCATCTATTTTGACACATGTCAAAGTAATTTGTCATCATTGATAATTAAAATGGTGATGTTTAACAATAACTTGCATTGAAAAATTTTAACAGATTTATAATCATTATTTTATTTTTAAAAAATCACTCAATCATTTACATGATGGTATGATTTCCTGGGAAGTAATATCTATGTAACATCTGCTATGACAACATCCTTCATGTTGAAATGTCATCTGACATGAGTGCTAAGGAGGACAAAGGTAGAGAATCTAAAGTCCTCAGAACCAAGCCCAAATTTCCTAGCTTGATATTTTATGGCTCTTCCCAATTTGACTCCAATCTTGTTATCTACTTCTTACATACTCTATGTGCTGACACGAAAACATCTATAACCAAAAAATCCTAAATTCTTTATTGCTCACATACATCATTTATATAGGCTTTTTCTACTCTCCCTTTGCCTGTGTTGCTCCTTCTGCCTAGAAATCGTCAGTACTTTAGTATGCAGACTAGAGGTCTAAAGGTCAGACATAAATGTCATCACTTTTATGAACATTTGACTCTCCTCCTCTTCCCTCAAGACAGGAAGAAATGCTTTACATTCTGGAATTTAACAGTATTTTACCTACTCTTCCAGGGAAGTAGAAAATACTTTCTCATTAATCTTCTAGTTTTATATTAATATTTTAATTATATACCACGATATAAGCCTCTTGAAAATAAGAACTGTTTATATCCCTCACAATGCCTACACAGGATTTATGTTCAAAAAATATTTATTGAATAAACTTTATAAATACTTTGTTAATTTATTTGTTTGATATAGCCCTCTGCAAACCTAGCAATTTCCCTACAAAACACCTCTTCTGAATCACTTATTCACATATTAAGTTAAAATAATCACAACACTTTTTTTCCTGGAAATACCACTGTATCATTTCTCTATTTTATGAGAAAAAAAATTATCTGTAAATGTAGTTTTTCTACTTCTCAGCTAATTTCATTATTTTTCTCAACCCTCTGATGGATGGAAGTGGCAAATCTTGTTGTAAAAAGTATAATACACTTTTCCAAATTCCAAATGAAGCCTTAATTACAGCATATCCAATATTTCTGTACTTACAAATTGCCTCAAGGAAACTAGTTGATTAATCGAATACAAGTTTTCCCTTAAAGAGATTATATTCACCTTCTTATAGCATATATTTGCAGAAGCCAAACCAAGACTTCTGATTTCCAGCTCAGTATCGATTTTATTTTTCCATTGTACCCACAGCCTGTGCAGGAAGTAAGCTCAGGTCAGCTTGGGAGGGGCCGGATATGACACAGCATTGAGAAGCTGCTTATAAAAAGGCAAATAATTTCAAAAATGAATCACAATCACATAGATTATTGCAGAGAGTAAAAGGGACCAAGACAGCTTACCTAATTTATTCCTTTGCCCTGGGGACAAGACTATCCCTAACATTTTCTGAAATAGTGGTCACCTCTTTTGACCTTTTGAACACAAGGAATCTCTAGTATATGTCATGATTTTGTTTTATTTCATGCATTTTATTTTTCTGTACTGATTAGCAACAGGAAAAATTTACCAACAAGCTCTTTCTGACAGAAGAGGTATACTGAACCCATAGTTGTCTGAGTTATAACCTTGAGTTTGGAATAAAATTTTTGATAATGTCATACAGTTGACCTTTTAGCAAATAGAGTGTAAGCATTTTTTTTTTTTTTTCACCAAAGGTACTTAATTTACTAAGACTGCAATTGGAAATTTTAAAGAAAAATCGGAAACACAAAACTTCCCTTTTGTGAAAAGAAGACAAAAAGTCAGAGGCAGATGCAGAATCGATAGTTTTAGCAGGGGTTTCGTTGCAACGCCTTCTATGCTGCTGAATGACTACAGGTTGGGAAATGTGAAGATCTTTACTCAGAGTGGGAAAATGCTTAAGTTAACTAAAAGCAACTTTTGATTATTTCCCCAGAGGGAAGATGGGTAACTAAAGCCTTCTAAGCTTCTCCTCAACTGTAGCAAGATGCATTTGTTTGATAGACGATACTTGGTATTTAGGATACCATGGGGACTGCATTCCTAAAACTGCTGAATTGCAAAGGATGTAAAGGAATTTGTCACAACCATTATGGTTTTCTTGCATTGGTGTGCTTTCGTAAATCATTGCTTATTGCACACTCCATGGACACATGCCATCGAAGAGACTGAAGGGTTTTTTCACTTTCATGGTGGAATTTGTTTCTCAAAGGCAGAAACAATCAGCAGAACTTTCAAGGAGAAAGGGCAGTTTCTGTGCCAAATCCTCCTAGGTCTTAAAAATTATATGAAAGAAAGAATCATGTCATTGTGTATTGTGCAAATCCACATATGCATGGTTGCTCTCTCTCTACCCCCTTTCTTTTTCTCTCCTCCCTCCTTCTCTCCTTTACTCCCCCCCTCTCTCTCTCTACACACACACACACACACACACACACACACACACACTCACTCTCATACTGTACTGTCCTTTGTGAAGCAGATCAATATTTCAGACACAAATGAGGTGAGCTCAAGGCAAAAGAGATTCATATTGAGGTGTGAAAACATTCTAGGAAAAAAAAAAGACCGATCCGTTTAAAAGTACAAATACAACCAATAAATCATGGTGAGCTTCGAAGGGTGACTGCTCTTCCTTCTGGCAGCTTTGTAATTACTCTCTCAACATAGCAACAACTTTCTTTGGAAACCGACATTCTGTATGCAAGACAATTACAGCACTGAGGATCACTGCTGGCCAAGGCCCAGACTATGTATGTCACAATCCATTAGTTAAGAGATGTATCTGAGTAGCCTGAAGTTTATTAAACCCAAGTGCCACTTTTCCCGATCACTTTTCTCTAGGTCTCCCAAGGGCAGTCATCGACTATTTCTAATAATTCATCAATCCAGTCTGCAAATAATTCTCTGTAAGCCCAGACTTTATGAATTATTAAGCTGATCTCTGGGATCTCATAATTCCCAACTCTGCTCTCCCCAAACAGTCTTCTAATCTTTTCTTGCAGCTCACAATTAGAGACCATCAGAAGACACTATAACCAATGAAGCACATTATTTCATTTTATCTCATGAGAAACTGATTCGTCTAGATTTGTGTTTGAGTGCTTAGCGTATGTTTTGAAAAGTTCAAGATAGATAGCATATTGATAGCAAAAGTACAGAAGACATTCTTGCTTTGTGTGTGGGGGGTGTGTGTGTGAGATCTCCATTCTCAGAAATACCTTTCTTGTTTCCACCTACCCATTTTATATTTAAGCATGTGATGACTTGCATTATCCACTAATTGGTTCGCATGTTAAAACATCATTTTCCCAATTAGTTTTTAAGGGAAGAGGCCAAGTCTTCAATGGTCTCCTCTTGCCAGCAATAGTGTGCTGCAGCTGGTTTGTAAAAGCTTGTGAGAGCCAAATTTAAAATTTTCAGGAAATTCTAACAGCCATTATAAAAAATCAAAATACATAGACATGCAATTAGATAAATTATGCTAAAAGCAAAAGAATAAATGGTCAAAATTCATTATCCTTTATTTTCCTATATTTACTACTGTCTGTGGTCTGGAGGTTATTTAAACCCATCATACTTTATGTTGCAAACACCATATAATGATGTGCTTCTGTGCATCTTTTCACAACTTCATCTTCACTGATTTCACCTTCAGTGACTTCATGGTAATAGATGGAAAGTACTCATGGTGGCAATATATTTACACCACAGAAATCAGAAAATACAAGTATAGTTCTTTTTACTGTACTCCGCAAATATTGCATTTTTTACAAATTGAAGGTGTGTGGCAATCCTGAGTCAAGCAAGTCTATCAGCGCCATTTCTTCATGTCTCTATGTCCCATTTTGGTAATTCTCACAATATTTTAAAGTTTTTCATTATTGTCAGATGTGTTATGGTGATCTGCGACCAGTGATCTTTGATGTGACTGTTGTCACTGTTTTGGGGTGCCACGACCATGTGCATATTAGACTGCGAACTTAATCAATAAATGTTGAGGGTGTTCTCACCGCTCCCCTGACTAGCTGTTCCCACATCTCTCTCTCTCCTCAAGCCTCTTTATTCCTTAAGATGCCACAATATTTATTTATTTATTTTACTTTTATTTTCAGTTTGGGGTACATGTGCAGGTTTGTTACAGAGGTAAATTGTGTGTCACAGGAGCTTGGTGTCCAGATTGTTTCAGCACCCAAGTAATGAGCATACCTGGGTGGTGAAATAATACCTGAAAGGTTATTTTTTGAGCCTTATCCTCATCCCACCCTCTATCTCCAAGTAGGCCCCAGTCTCTGTTGTTCACCTTTTTGTCTCCATAAGTACTCAATGTTTAACCCTGACTTCTGTTTGAAGTCAGAACAAGCAGTATTTGGTTTCTGTTCCTGTGTTAGTTCACTTAGAATAACGACCTTTAGCTCTATTGATGTTGCTGCAAAGGACATGATCTCATTTTTTTTTGGCTGTGTAGTGTTCCACGGTGTATTATGTACCATATTTTCTTTATCCAATCTACAGATAATGGACATTTAAGTTGATTCCACGTCTTTGCTATTGTGAATAATGCTGCAATGAATATATGCATGCATGCGTCTTTATGGTGGAATTATTTCTATTCCTTTGATTATATACCCAATAATGGGGTTCATGGGTTGAATCATATTTTTGCTTTGAATTCTTTGAGAAGTCACTAAACCGCTTTCCACAATGGCTCAATTGATTTACCATCCCGCCAGCAGCATGTAAGTGTTCCCTATTCTCTTCGACCTCTCCAGCATCTGTCAATTTTGATGTTTTAATAAAATAGCCATTCTGACTAGTGTAAGATGGTATTTTATTGTGGTTTTGATTTGCATTTCTCTAATGATTAGTGATGTTGAGAATTTTTTCATAGGCTTTTCGGCTGCAGGTATATTTTCTTCTGAAAAGCATCTGCTCATGTCCATTGCCCACTTTTTAATGGTTTTTGTTTGTTTTTTGTTTTTTTTTTGTAATTTTTTTTTAGGTTCCATATGGATCCTGAATATTGGATCTTTATCAGATGTGTAGTTTCCAAATATTTTCTCCCATTATGTAGGTTGTCTGTTTACTCTGCTGAAAGTTTATTTTGCTAGAGTCACAAAAATATTTAAATTAGATAATTAATAACACTACACTGGCCTCTAAGTGCTCAAGAGAAAGGAGGAGTCAGATATCTCTAACTTTAAATTTAAAGCTAGAAGTGATTACACTTAGTGAGGAAGGAATTTGAGCCTTCCTCAGCTGAGGTAGGCTGAAAGCTAGGCCTCTTGCTTCAAACAAGCAAGTTAACCAAGATGTGAATGCAAAGCAAAAGCTCTTGAAGGTAGTTAAAAATGCTATTCAGTGAACATGTGAATGATAAGAAAGTCAAATAGCCTTAATGCTGATGTGGAAAAAGTTTTAAGGTCTAGATAAAATATCAAACTAACTAAAACATTCCCTTAAGCTAAAGCTTAACCCAGAACACGGCCCTAATTCTCTTTAATTCTATGAACTCTGAGAGAGGTGAGGAAGCTGCAGAAGAAATATTTAAAGCTAGCAGAGGTTGAATCATAAGGTTTTAGGAAAGAAGTTGTCTCCATGATAAAAAAATGCAAGGTGAAACAGTAAGTGGTACACCAAGTTATAGAGACGATACAACTAAAATAGTTGATGAAGGTGGCTACCCTAAACCACAGGTTTTCAATGTAGATGAGACAGCATTAGATTGGAAGAAGATGCTGTCTAGGGTTTTCATAGTGAAAGAAAAGTCAATTCCTGGCTTCCAAGATGCAAAGGATAGGCTGACTCTCTTACTAGGGGCATTGCAGCTGTGACCTTAAGTTGAAGTCAGTGTTCATTTACCATTCTGAAATTCCTAGTCTCTTTAGAATTATGTTAAACCTACCCTGTCTGTGCTCTATACATAGAAAAACAAAACCTAGATGACATCACATATGTTCACAGAATTTTTTTTAATGAAAAAAGAATTATATATTTGGTTAAACCTTGATGAGGAAGATATCCACTTGTGTAGCCCACAAGTATATTTTTGTTTGTTTGTTTGTTTGTTCATTTGTTTTTAAATTTTTCTGGTACATAGTTGGTATATATACTTATGGGGTACATGATATGTTTTGATACAGTATGGCATGGGTTACTGAATAGCTTAAGCCTACTGTTGGAGCCTACTACTCAGAAAAAAAAGTATTTCAAAATATTATTGCTCACTGACAATGCACATAGTATGTAAGAGCTCTGATGGAGATGTACAGGGAGATTACAGTTGTTTTTATGCCTGCTAACATGACATTCATTTTGCAGCCCATGAATAAAGAAGTAATTTTGACTTCCAATAATATTTAAGAAATATGTTTTGTAAGGCTATCACTGCTATAGATAGTGATTCCTCCAATAGATCTGGGAAAATAAAACTAAAAATCTTCTAGAAATGATTCACTATTCTAAATATCTTTAAGAACATTTGTGATTCATGGGAAGAGAACAAACATCAACATTAACAAGAGTTTGGATGAAGTTGATTCCAACCCTCATAGATGATTTGGAGGGGTTCAAGACTTCACTGGAGGAAGAAACTACAGATGTACTGGAAACAGCAAAATAACTAGAATTAGAAGTTGAGCCTGAATATGTGACTGAATTGCTGCAATCTCATGATGAAACTTTAATAAATGAGAAGTTGCTTCTAATGGATGAGCAAAGAGAATGGTTTCTTGAGATGGAAACTACTCCTGTTGAAGATATCACAGAGACAAAGAAGAACATTATATAATGATAAAAAGATAAATTCACCAAGAAAATCTAACAGTTATATATATACACACCAAAATCAACAACAGATACCCATATATGTGAAGGAAAAATTGATGAAATTGAAGGGAGAAGTAGACAGTAACACAGCAATTGTAAGATATTTCAGTACTTCACTTTCAATAATGGATAAAACCATCAGACAATCGATCCATAAAGAAACAAAAAAATTGAACAATACTGTAGACAAATTGGACCCAACTAAAACACAGAACACTCCAACCACCAACAGCAGAATACACATTCTTCTTAAAATCATATAGAACATTATCGAGGATAGATCATTTAGGCCACAAAACAAGTCTTAACAAATTTAAGAAAGTTAAAATCATCCCAAGTATCTTTTCTGGCCACAGTGGAATGAAATAATAAATCATTAGCAGAAGGAAAACTGAAAATTCTCTAAGTATGTGGAAATTAAACAACATACTCTTAAACAACTAATGGGTGAAAGATAAAATCACAAGGGAAATTAGAAAATATCTTAGGCCGGGCGCGGTGGCTCAAGCCTGTAATCCCAGCACTTTGGGAGGCCAAGACGGGCGGATCACGAGATCAGAAGATCGAGACCATCCTGGGTAACATGGTGAAACCCCGTCTCTACTAAAAAATACAAAAAATTAGCCGAGTGTGGTGGCGGGCGCCTGTAGTCCCCGTACTCGGGAGGCTGAGGCAGGAGAATGGCGTGAACCCGGGAGGCGGAGCTTGCAGTGAGCCGAGATCGTGCCACTGCACTCCAACCTGGGTGACAGAGCGAGACTCCGTCTCAAAAAAAAAAAAAAAAAGAAAAGAAAAGAAAATATCTTAAGACAAATGAAATCACAAATATAGCATGCCAAAAATTACAGGGTGCAGCAAAAGCAATACTGAGAGAAGTTTAGAGCAGTAAAACACTACCTTAAAAAAGAAGAAAGATCACAAATCTACAACTTAATTTTATACCACCAGAAAGAAGAAAAAGATGGACAAAATAAACTAAACTTAGTAGAAGAAAGAAATAATAAATATTAGAGCAGAAATAAAATGAAAAATAGAAGAATAATGGAAAAGATTTTATGTTGAACTAAGAGTTACGAAGAGTTAATGAAATTAAGAGTTAGTTTTTTGAGAGATCAACAAACTTGACAGACTCTAACTAAAAAAAGAGAGAAAGAACACTCAAGTAATAAAAATAAAAAATGACAGAGGAAACATTACAATTAGTACAAAAGAAATAAAAAGATTATAAGAGACTCCTATGAATAATTATATGCCAACAACTTGAATAACCTAGAAGAAATAGAGAAATTTCCAGAAAAATACAAATTACCAAGCCTGAAATGTAAAGAAATAAAAAATCTGAACAGATCTATAATGAGTAAGAAGATTGAATCAGTAATCAAAAACTTCCCAACAAAGAAAAACCCAGCACCAGATGGTTTCACTGGAGAGTTCTACCATTTTTTTTTAAACACAGAGTAGATTAACATCAATTCTTCACAAAAATTGAAGCGAAGGGAACACTTCCAAACTTATTTTATGAGGTCAGCATTACTTCAATATCAAAACTAGAGAAAGATACTCAAACAAAACTACTGACCAATATACTTGATGAATATTAACACAAAAAAAAAATCTTCGACAAAAGAATAGCAAAACAATTCAATAGCATGTTAAAAAGATTATACACCATGACTTAAGTGGGCAATATCTCTGAGATGTAGGGTAACTTAACATACAAAAATCAAACAATGTAATACATAACATTAAGAACATGGAGGATAAGAATTACATGATCATCTCAGTTGATACAGAAAAAAGAATTTGAAAAAAATTTCAACATACTTTTATGATAAAACACATTAAAAAAACTAGGAATACAAGAAAAGTAATTCAGCGTGATAAAAGGAATATATGAAAAGACTACAGATAACATCATATTCCACAGTAAAAAAACTGAAAGCTTTTTCTCTAAGATCAGGAACAAGGCAAGGATGACCACTCTCACCATGTCTTCAACATAGCACTAAAAGTCCTAGCCAGGCCAATTATGCAAGATAAAGAAATAAAAGGAAATTGCAAAGCAAGTAGTAAAACTATTTCTGTTTGCAGATGACATGATTGTTTTTATATTCCAACGGTGAACAATCTATAAAAGAAAGCAAGAAAACAATCCCATTTACAATAGCATCAAAATCAGAATATTTAGGAATAAACTTAACCAAGTAGGCCAAAGACTGATTCCCTGAAAACTATAAGACGTTGCTGAAATAAATTGAGGAAGATAGAAATAAATGAAAATACCTTCTGTGTTCATGGACTGGAAGACCTAACATTGTTAAAATGTTCAAACTGCCCAAAGCAATCTACAGATTCAGTGCAATTCCTATAAAAGTCTCTGGCATTTTTTGCTGAAATAGAATATATTCTAAAATCACACAGAATTTCAAGTGAGGTTCTGAATAACTCCTTGAATAGCAAAAATCATCCTAAGAAAGAAGAACAAAGGTGGAGGTCTCCCAGTTGCTGATGTCAAAACATATTGTAAAGCTGCCATAATCAAAACAGTATGGTACTTGCATAAATACAGATACATAGTTGCTTTTTAGTATATATCCAGAAGAACTGAAAGCAGAATATTGGACATACATTTGCACACCCTTTTTTTTATTGTAGCATTAATCAAAACAGCCAAGAGATGGAAGCAACCTAAATGTTCATCAATAAATGAATAAAGAAAATGTCATAAACACATACAAAGGAATATTATTCAGCCTTATAAAAGAGAAAATTTCTACTCTATGCTATGACATGAATGAAATTTGAAGATATTATGTTAAGTGAAATAAACTCATCACAAAAAGAGAAATATTGCATGACTACACTATCAGGTACCTAAAGTGGTCAAACTTAGAGTAACAGAAAGTAGAATATGGTCACCAGAAAATGGAGGGGGAGGGGAATGTGAGGAATTGTTTACTGTGTATAGAGTTTCAGTTTTGCAAGGTGAAAAATTTCCAGTGATCTGTTACACAACAACGTGCATACAGTTAACACTATTATATCACACTTAAGAATGGTTAAGATGGTAAATTTCATGTTATGAGTTTTTAACACAATAAAAAGCTTATAGGAAGAGAATATTATCAAGGTAATTATGGGTATTGGATTCTGACAAACCTAGCTTGTGTTGGATGAGGAGTTGCTTTTTATCAATGAACAAAGAAAGTAGTTTCTTGAGATGAAAACTACTCCTGCTGAAGATACTGTGAATATTATTGAAATGTCAACAAATAATTTAGAACATTACAAAAATTTAGTTGATAAAGGAGTGGCAGAATTTAAGAGGACTGCCTCCAATTTTGACACAAATTCTACTGTGGATAAAGAAATCACTTGCTACAGAGAAATCTTTTATGAAAGGAAGAGTCAATTGATGGTGCAAACTTCATTGCTATCATATTTTAAGAAATTACTAGTCACTGCAACCCTCAGCAACCACTGCCCTGGTCAATCAGCAGGCATCATAATTGAGGTAATATCCTCCACCAGGCAATCATGACTCGCTGAAGATGTAAATGATCCTTAGCAGTATTTTATCAGTAAGTTTTAATTCAGATATGTAATCTTTTAGACGTAATACTATTGTTGCACTTAATAGACTATAGTACAGTATAACCATAGATTTTAGATGCACTAGGAAACCAAAATCTTTGTGTGACTTGCTTTATTGTGATATTCACTTGTTACAGTTATCTGGAACTGAACCTGCAATATCTCTAAGATATGCCTGTGGTAGAAATCAGGGTTCTCTGCCTAACCCAGAGAGCTGGTTGATAAACACTTACTAGCACACTACTGATTACTGTCTAAGTAACCTAAGCAATATAAGCTTCAGAATTATGCTCCAAAAAGTGGAAAAGGAAACCTTAATACTAGACAAATCAATCTTCTTCTCACTAATCCCCTCTTGCACAGCTCTTATTTGTTATGGCCATATCCTATACTAGGTTACTTTTCTAGGGTCACCCCTAATCGTAGATCCTTGCAACAAATGTGGGCCCCAAATATTGTAGATGGCATTTGACTTGTATGACCAATTTTCTCACGCTGAATACTAGAACCAGGAAAGTAAGTAACTGGAGGCACCAGCTAATGGGCCATGAGATCGACCCAAAGACAAGGATATTGTGGTCTGAGCACTTATGGTCTTGGGAAAGATTTTTTTTTTTTTGGTCTGCCACTCACCACGTTAAGTTATAACAGGGGCCTTGAAGAATTCCTCAGCTTTGGTTTCTGAATTCTTTGGACTTCATTTTGTGCAAAGGACGACGTCATAATCAAAGGTGCAATGCTTAGAAATGACTAAATCATGAGCGTCTTCTATGAGAGTGTCAAATAAGTTCATATCTTAATAATAATTGCTAACATTTATTGAACACTTGCTAGATGCTGAGCGCTCTACACTAAGTACTTTATACATTATTTCATTTGACTCTAACAACTTTATAAAGAAGATACAATTATTATTCCATTTTGAAGACGAAAAAACAGAAACTAAGCTTAAAGTAACATGCTTGTTCATATAACTAGCAAGTGATCAAACTGGGCAAATCTGTTTCTAGAACCCCTACTCTTAGCCAGGCACAAAACTAAAACCCATGTCAGCAAAATATTTAGCCCCTAAATAGAAACAAATGATGAAAGGCTTAGAACCTTTAGCAGCATTAGCGAGAACAAGCAAAACACTGCCGTTATTGGGATTTTTTGTTTTCTGACATCCTAGCTGCCACCAGGTTTCCAATGATTAGGGAACTGATAAGAGACTCAACAAGATTTGTTTTTAAATCACATGAGTGCTCCTTTAGTTGACCTGAAGATTCATTATTTGAGAGATGGCATCCAGGACCAAGAAGGAGATTTTCCCAGTCTACCTTGGTGATCAAATGTTGCTATATCTAAGTTGGATACTAGGCAGGAAATGAGACATTGACCAACTGAGTTGGGGGGACCATTTAGGAAAGTGAAATGAAGGACCCCCTGAAAATGAGGAACACTTAGGAAAAAAAGAAGAGCATCATTAGCCTGGAGCAGGGGAGAGGTAGGGAACATGTCAGAACTGCTTGTAAATACTTGAGGGACCATCACATTTAAAGAAGATATCTTACTTTTGGCCTAAAGAGCAGAATTAAATTCAACTTGGAAAAGTTGAGAAAGGAAAATTTTTTTGAAAGAAAATATGGAATAATTAGAGCTGTTAAAAAACAAAGCGACCTGCCTGACAGTAGTGAGTTTACTATCTCATTAAAGGTATTCAAACAGGGCTGAGCAGTCGTGGCATAAGACATTCAGGGTGATCTTTGAGGTCATTTCTAAGTTTGATATTGCCCTATCGATTTAGAAAAAGAATTGGGATCCTCTTTTCTTAATTACTTTTAGCTCAATTATCTGTAATCGGATAAAATCTAAGTTTTCAGAAAAAAAGTTCTTCCTGGGCAGCCTCCCTTCAAAGGCCAACCCTGAATATGTGGCATAGACAGTGGGTAGAGAAGAGATGAACCAGAGTGGAAAAAGCATTCATCATCTAAGCTCAAAAAAGTCAGCCTCTGACCTTGGAGTAAGAGACAGCTGTTTTCAGCAGAAAATATAAAATGTTATGCAGTTGTGGGAAATGTTATAGGAAAGGAGGGCCAATTAGAAAGAAAAAGAGAGAATATTCAGAGAAGGATACGTGTTATCTTTTCAGAAAGACTTCCCAAATCAACGGAATATCAGCTCCAAAAAATGTAAGAATGTGATGTATTAAAAATAGGAAAGTTAGTGAAAGGTAGGAATACAATGTAATTTTATTTCAATATGTACTTTTAAAATCTTGGACAAACACTATGTATAACTGCTATCAATAGACTACCTTGTCTAACCTTTTTTTTTTTTTTTTTTTTTTTTGTTTGGCAACCTGTTCATCATCACTTTTAGCATCTCATTGCTCTGGTTAAGTGTACTGTTCTAGGTGAAAGTGTAAAGCCTAATTGTTTTAAGCCAGAAATGCAGTGACAACTAATTTGACAACGTACACATAATTTTTCCGCTGAGGCTGGTGTTTATCTGTTGAAAACAAAACATTTTGGTTATCTGATTTGTAGCTTCCCTCATGCATGAAGTGGATTAGATAGTAATTAAGAGGTCAGGCTCTGTGGTTAGACTACCTTCATTTGAATGTCAATTTTGGCTGACCTTGAGGAGGTCACTTAACATCTCTGTGTCTCATTTATATGTACAATGGGTATGAAAATTGTAGGCTTGTTGTGAGAAACAAATTAAGTAATACATACAATAAAGTAAAGCATTTTAAGACAGTGCCTGGCCATAATAGACACTCAATAATTTATAATAATAATTGCTATTATTATCTTCATCAGCTTTAAGCGATTTCATTCTACTGATCAGACCGAATTGAGTTACTTATTTAAGTATTATATAAGAACCTAGGAATAACTAAAAAGTCTTTATCAGGCATGGATTGATTTATATATAAACAACAACGGCAATGTTACTGACATTAATTCATTTTAAACATTGGTAATACTAGGTTAAAGAATGGAAAGAGTGGTTCTCTAAATTTTATTGAAAAATCTCATGAAAAATTCACATCTGAAATAATTGCTCCTGTTCAATGCACATCATTTTGATGTGAGGTGTAATTGTCCTTCCCAGTACCTGTATGTTAGCTATTTGAAGAACAGTAGAGTGAAGTTAAAAATAATGTCACATTTTATCTTCTTGAGTCCTCTGCAACTGTAACAGCTGACTAGCAAGGCTGAGATTTAATGACAAATGATGATGAATGATTTGGAATGATTATAAAAGTTAAAAGAAAGTGTTCTTGGAGAATAAAGGCATGTGTATGTGTATAGACTTACGCATTCACATTGCTTGACAGGTTTGGATTCTAGAACAGGTTTGTGCACTGGAATTCTCTGCTGACATTTTCAAGGGTCTCAAGCTGTGCTGTCCAATATAGTAGCCCCTAGCCCTATGTGGCTGTTTACTTTGAATTGATTAAATTGTAATAACATTACATTTCCATTCCTCAGTTGTTTCAAGTGCTAAAAAGCCTCATGTGGACAGTGGCTATTGTATTGGATGGTGCAGATACAGAATGTTTTTTCTCATGATAGGGTTCAAGTGGACAGTGCTGGTTGAGGTAGGAATGGGAGAGGGGTTGAGGGAATAAAAGGTTTCTCAGAATAGGGAAAAATAATGTGGCTGACAGAATGGCATGGTTGTCGTTTAAACGTTGGAGATGGAGGAATAATTATTAACAAGTAAAGTATCATTTTCATTCTGCGGACAAAGAGACTACTGTACAAAAGGTAATAAGTTGCCATGATAATGTGCTTCTTCCCATCTGCAATGAGTTAGCCTGATAGGTCCTGGTGTGAGTGAGGCAAACCACCTGGGATTGTTGTGATTAGAGAGAAATTCACTTCAGCAGGAAGCTGGGCATCCAAAATGCCAAGATTAAAGACAATGAAAAACAACCAAAAAAAAAAAAAAAAAAAGCTCCTTCAGTTTCGGCCAACAGCCCTAATCATAAATTCTTTTAAAATGCTATTCACTGAAAGAGATCTCTGATAGCAATAAGCTACAAGCACTCTTCTTGCTACCACCCTTCTGTCAAGCATGGATGAATATTTATATCAGGTTATTTTAATCATGTTTTTCTTGATGTGACATAATTCTACATAATTTATTTTCCCTTCTCGGGTGTTAAGAAAAGGTCTCTTTTTAATTTTTTTTTTTTCCACACTGTCAAGTCAAAAACTTTTCTATTTCTTTTCTGGCCCTGAGAGAAAACAGGACACAGGATGACAGAGAGTTGACTGCACTGACATGTGTTACCGTTGAAAATCAAAGCTCTTGTCCTTGGCACGTTCTATGGAATGTAATGGTCTGGAACACTAAGCTCTGCAACAAGAAATGAGGGACCTGAGGGAATCTATGGAGTTGGAATGTCAGGTTACAGCAAGTCTGCGTGGGTCTAATACACTGAGTATGAGAGAGACTACCAGGGCAGATGCACTCTCTGAACTGGGCTCAAGGTGGTGCTTCTGGCAGTGAATTTTGAATTCAGTATAAATTCACCAATCTACTCTCATGGTGGGCGGAAGGTGGGAAAAATGGTGGGAAGGGCAGGCTGCAGGGAAAAAAGAGACCAAGCTGAACAGAGACAGAAATAAAGATGGATAGAGACATAACACAATCAGATGCCCAGAGAGACAGGGACAGACATATAGACAATTTGAGAGAGGCATCGACAGAGAAATTAAAAAAAAAAAACAAAACTATTCCTGATTTCTTGTTTATTTCCTTTTTCTGAACCCTCAGTAAATATCCAATAGAGAGTTTTCAGTGTACTCAACATTTATGTTTACTCTAAGAAAGAACTAGGAAATTCTGTATAATGAACAAAATTTAAAACCAAAAGTAGGATGACATTTTTATGAAAGACATCTATTTAGCTTTAAGAGGAATTGATACAATTGGAAAGATATTAATAAACCCCAGCACAGAAATCACTAGTCTATCGCTGAATGCAGTTTTTCTCCCATTCCAGAAACACAAGCTCTCCATTTTGCTTATGCTCTAACAAACTGTTTGCAAAAAACTAATGCTCTTCACAAGTGAAACAAGAGCAATTTCAGGACCTGGCACTCTCCTCCTTTAACTGTCATTATGAAATGACTAAAAATCAAATGAAGCAAGGCAACATTTGCCCGTCTTTTCTAAGCATGGACTGATTATTGCCAAAGGAATGTGCTTGCTTTTCCTTTTGTCAGTTGTTAGTATCGACCCTTCTTGTGTGTGTATTGTGTGTGTGTGTGTGTGTGTGTTTAACTTTTTACTGAAGGTATAAAAAGAAAATTTGGGAGCATTATGCAAAAGTTGGGCTCAGTCAGGCTTACAGGAATTTCTGCCGTTTACCCAGGGGCATTGAAATGTTTGGATAAAATAAGACATCGAAGATATGAGTGTGGGTGAAGTGTTGGAGGTATTCCAGTTTGTATCAAAGTACCGTCTATTGCATACTTTTAGGGCTGGGATGCTATTAGAGAAGTCTAGGATATCTGGAAGTGGTTTTCAGGGTCCATACCTTTTCAACCTAAAGAATATCTTTTCTGGCCAGGCGCGGTGGCTCACGCCTGTAATCCCAGCACTTTGGGAGGCCGAGGCGGGTGGATCACGAGGTCGGGAGACCGAGACCATCCTGGCTAACGTGGTGAAACCCCGTCTCTACTAAAAATACAAAAAATTAGCCGGGCGAGGTGGCGGGCGCCTGTAGTCCCAGCTACTCGGGAGACTGAGGCAGGAGAATGGCGTGAACCAGGGAGGCGGAGCTTGCAGTGAGCCGAGATCGCGCCACTGCACTCCAGCCTGGGCGACAGAGCGAGACTCGGTCTCAAAAAAAAAAAAAAAAAAAAAAGAATATCTTTTCTTGTACTTATCTGAAATTTATTACATTCCCACTATTAACTACATATTATAATCTTCTGATTCCACTGAAAATAATGCATCACACTGTGTAAGAACAAAGATGCAAATAAAACCTATCTAAAATGTCCAACTTCACAGTGCTGAGATATTTGCATTTTACAGAAAACATTTGAAAATCATTTTACTAAGTGGAATCCATTTTCCTCCATGAACTGTTAATACTGAATTCTTAATAGCTTCCCTAGGGTTTTGCGTCTTGCTATGAAGCCTTTAGTGATTTCATCATTGTTAAGGCACAGTAAACAATCACAGTTTATGCTCATAAGCATAAAACTTTCAATCTATTACTCATCTTAGTTTTTATATTTCAAAGATAGAAAACTTATTTTTTATGCAATCTGAGTGTGAGACAATGCTAAATTGGTTTATAAGCCTTGCAAATATTGGTATACACATTTCTAAAATGCTTAATGTATAATATCAGCATTTTGAACTCTTATGGAGATAATTATACTTCTAAATTTCTGTTTTTTTTAAATGACACTGTTCTTTTCCTTTGTTGGAGCTAGTATTCATTTTGGTTTCTGGTTCTTATTCTTTGTTTATAAAAGACCATGTCAATTTGACCCTCTTATAAGTGACTCCTCAAAATCTTGAATTTTCAGCTTTGGTTCCTAAAATATTTAAAAAATATATTATAGGTCTATATCTAAGCCTAGTACAAACATAACAAAGTTATCAAATAAATAACTATAATGCACAAATCCAGTGCTTTTTACAATTGTAAAATGTATGTGTACTGTATACCAAAAAAGGAAACTGTGGATAAATACAGAAAATAAAATTAATAGATTATTTTAATCTCTTAAATATACATCTCCTATCTAGTGTTGAATCTCCCTCTACTTATTTTTCTATACTTATGTAAATACTTAAAAACCAATATGTTTTTAAAAATTGTAGAATACTAGCATATGTAAGGTTTAATTTAATAGCTGGTTTTTATTTAAATTGCTATTATATCTTGAGCATTTTCTTGCTTTTTTCCTGCTCTTCCTAAGCAAGACTTTGTATTATATTTTGCTATCTGTGCCACAACTTATCCAACTATACTGCTATTGTGAGCAATTTTGTTGTTTACAATCTTTTTAAAAAATTAGTCAAAGATCACCCTTTCTGAAATCTTCTATTAAACTTCTGATTTTTTATTACACTATATTTCTCACAGAGAATTAGAAGTTTAAAGAGTATAACACTCAACGGTAATTATGCATTTAATTGAAATTATACTAAGCCTATAAAATAATATGGGAAGAAATTTATACCCTAAAGTTCTATTCATTTTCCTTTTTGTCATGTCTCAAACGGTTCTTAATAAAGATAGTTTATATTTTTATTTTCCTTAATTGAATTTCTTTCTGTCTTATAATCTTTAATAGGATTATAGGAAATCAATTAATTTTTGCATATTCATTTTTGTACCTGTTGCCTTATTGACTTTCCTTCTTAGGGCTTTTGCTATTTAGTACCTAAAGGCACATTGTTATAGGCTTACTGCAGAAATATTATATGAAATTAAATTTTAATTTTGCTGTGTCCTATAATTTTCTTTTAAAAATATTTTTATTTCTAGCTATATCATATTATATTTGTCTTGTTTCAATTATCCTGTCATATATACATGTCAACATCAAATGGTTCTTTCTTTCCATAGATGCAAATATTGTTCTTGCATAGAGCTCAAAGACTTCTCCATATTCAAAAACCCACCTATACATTTTAGGTTAAACAACTTTTTTTTAATGTCACTATTTTCTTTTTTTCTCCTTGATCTAGAAATATCCGAAGTTCTTGCCTTGCTCTTAGTGGCTATACTTCAAGTGTTTCTCTATTAAATATGAAAGAAGCTAAATAGACTCAACTTTTCAGATGCTTATTTTTTATCAGGTTAAAAGAACATCTTTCTTTTGCTAGTACACCAAAACATTCAGCATTTTATATGTAAAATTTTAATCAAATTACTTTTTTGGTATCTATCAAGATGTCATATTTTTTCATTTGATGTATTGATATTACTGAATTAAACATTTTCTTCATATTCCTTTTTAAAACATTTTTTTCTGAATTAAACCTTACTTCTTATATTGTTACGGTATATTTTTCATACATTGTTGAATCTGTTTAATAACATCTGATTTATATCTATCATATATGTATGTGTATTATGTGTTGGCACATATGTGATTTTAGCATGTAGTATTTTTATAGTTATGTTGTTCAAACTTTAGTTTCTGAGATGTAATACTTTTGAAGTAAGGAAGTTTCATTTGTTGTTGTTGACTTTTTGCACTATGGATAAGTTTAACATTTGCTAGAATTCATCTGTAAAACTGTATGGATCTAGAGTTATTTAGCTAGTTAATTCTTTGACAAAATACTAGCTTCTCCAAAGATTGGTTAATTGATTTATTCAATTGATATGTGTTGAGTCTCATCTACATACCGTGTACAGTGCTGAATGGGGAATCAGAAAGCCAGACATTTATGGTCTCCATTATCAGGGAATTTGAAACCTAGTCAGATAGCCAAATATTAAATAAGTCATCTCAAGAATGACTCAAGGTATTTTTTCTTGGCACTTTTAAAATATATATATATATATATATATATATATATATTTTTTTTTTTTTTTTGGTAAGTATTTCATGGATTTAAAAAAGTAATAATGGCATAAACACGTGTATGTGTGTGTACTTTATACACGTTCTAGGGGGAAGTACACACCTTTTCTGAGGAACAAATGAACGTACCATGTTCCCAGAAAAGTTCACAGTCACACACACAAATAATAATGTGCATAGAGATCAAAGATTTATCAATACTCAAAAAAACCCACGCATCATTTTAGGTTAAACAAAATTTTTTTATGTCACTATTTTGTTTTTGTTTCCTTGATCTAGAAATATCCAAAAACATTTAATATGCACATTTAAAAAAATTTTTTTCTTCTTCCATTTGGGCTGTGCTAACAAAATGCCATTGCTAAGGCAGCTTATGAACAATAGAAATTTATTTCTCATAGTTCTGGAAGCTGAAAGTCCAACATCAAGATGCCCATAGATTCAGTGTTTGATGAGGATTTATTTTCTGATTCATAGATGATGCCTTTTTCACTGTGTCCTCGTATGGTAGAATGGGCTAAACTAGCTCTCTGCCATTATAAAGGCTACTAATCCTTCATGATCTAATCACCTCTCAAAGGTACTTTCTAACTCATCACCCTGGGAGTTAGGAATCTTTTAACTTTTCTTAAAAGAAGTTAAAAAGATGTATCTCTTAAAAAGTCTTAAAAAGATGTATCTCTGAGTTGACTTTTTTTATCAACTCAAATCATGAGAATTTTAGATAATACTACGATTTGATTCAGAGTTGTCGTGAGGATTAAGGGATAAAAACATTTACATTATGTAGGTTAGCATATAGCATAATTTCAAACATACATTAACTAGTACTAAATATTTAATATTATTATTATCACTACTTATTTAATATGAATTTACGGTAACTCACGTAATGAATCTGTGGTCTTATTTTTGTCATCTTATTTTCAGTATTTTTTTCACATTTTCTGTATTTTGCTAGACTTGATGTTCTTTTTCTGTGATGAACTAGTACATTTTTTGTTTTTTGTTTTTTGAGACGGAGTCTTGCTCTGTCGCCCAGGCTGGAGTGCAGTGGCCGGATCTCAGCTCACTGCAAGCTCCGCCTCCCGGGTTTACGCCATTCTCGTGCCTCAGCCTCCCGAGTAGCTGGGACTACAGGCGCCCGCCACCTCGCCCGGCTAGTTTTTTGTATTTTTTAGTAGAGACGGGGTTTCACCGTGTTAGCCAGGATGGTCTCGATCTCCTGACCTCGTGATCCGCCCGTCTCGGCCTCCCAAAGTGCTGGGATTACAGGCTTGAGCCACCGCGCCCGGCCATATTTTGTTTTTAATTATACTTAGTGGTTATCTTTACAACTTTCAAAACTAGTCATTTAAAATGTAAAATATTACTAACATATGGAAAACTACAGAAAGTACTATAACTGACAACAGACACCACCATTGCAGTCAGATTTAACAGATGTTAACATTTTGCTCTCCTTGTTTCGTATCTTTCTCTTAAACAAACAAACCATTATATATAGAGCCAAAGGCCAGCTCCAGGATCCCCAGAGAGAAACACTATCCCGAAGTTCGTGGGAATTTGTCCCATGCACGTTTTCAACTTTTCATTATAAGAATCTGTATTCCTCTAATTGTCAAGTTAATAATTAAATAGTGTTCTTGAAACACCCTATTGTAAAATTAGGAGTTTAGCATTTTTGTACTGCACTACTCTATTTCTTAATTTTATTTCATCTCTTAATCAGCTGTTGTACATTTTAAAATAATTTAAAAATGACATATAGATATTATATGTCTATACTGTAGAATAGCTGAGAAAGGCTTTTAAAAATCTTCAGAAGAGAAAAAAGAGTTAATAAACATATCTCAGAATGTTATTCCCAGCTACATATATTGCAGACATTATTCCATTGGCCATTGGTCTTTATTATTGCAGAGAAGGCAATCAGTAGTCAGCATCCCTCCTATCTGCCCATTTCTGTAATTTATTTTTTCTTAGTTTTGCAACTTTCAAATATGTTCAGTGTATTTCTAGACAAGAATATCTTTCTGTTGATTCTTCTGTATTATAGAACTCCCTTTTGATCTGTTTTCTCATGTCAACTTTAAGCTCCAGTTATGTCTATAATCATTGCTTCTGTTCAAAATTTTCAGTTTCTTCCTGATGAACACATGTAGTTACTAGCCTAGGTAAGGGAGAGCACTCTCGGCCTTCTTTATCTCTTGGTTTCTTTCACACATTTTTCTTTTTTCTCTAAATTTATGGTTGTTCTCTTTCTTTAAAGTACATTTTATAAATTCCTCAAATTTGTTTACCATATTATTAATTTGAATTTTTTTGACTTGCTATTTCAAACTATCCAGTTCTGTTTTCAGTCATCATTTTCATAGGTTTCTTTGCAATCAGTCCTCAACTCATCCATCAGTTTTGCCAAATATTCTACTGTCTTTCATCTCAAGCCATTCTCTTCTATTACTTCTCTTTTTTTTTTTTTTTTTTTTTTTTTTTTATATGTAGAGACAATGTGATCTTAAGTGCTATTGAAAGTACAAAGAATTCTCGCTCAAGCCTGTAATCCCAGCACTTTGGGAGGCCGAGACGGGCGGATCACGAGGTCAGGAGATCGAGACCATCCTGGCGAACATGGTGAAACCCCGTCTCTACTAAAAAAAATACAAAAAACTAGCCGGGCGAGTTGGCGGGCGCCTGTAGTCCCAGCTACTCAGGAGGCTGAGGCAGGAGAATGGCGTAAACCCGGGAGGCGGAGCTTGCAGTGAGCTGAGATCCGGCCACTGCACTCCAGCCTGGGCGACAGAGCGAGACTCTGTCTCAAAAAAAAAAAAAAAAAAAAAAAAGAATCCTCTAGAGTTTACTTTGTTACTTATCATTAATGGTTATTAGAGGTCTGTTCTTCTTCTATTTCAATTTAATGGCTTTTTTCCCAAGTTTGTATCGTTTTTTCCCAAGTTTGTATCGTTTTCTAGGCTGTGTCTTCCTTTCTTTAATCTCTTTGTTTTTCTGTTTAGTCAACCTTGGATAGAGAACAAATTGATTCAGGCTTTGTGTTTATTAACTAATATGATGTATAGACTGCTTCTTTCCTTACTCTTTGTTCACATGGGTGCTGGTCAAATATTTAGACATTCATTTGCACAACTTTTACCCCAATTTTTGATATCTTTTACTCTTTTGTTCTGTATGGGCCTCTTGGGTTGAAACAAGGTAGTGTTGTATGTCAAGTGTTTGATTGTCTGAAACACATAGCAGAACAAGTATCTGCTGATACAATTTTTTTCTTGCCTCTCTCTATCCTTCCCAAATCGAGTTCTTTACCTGTGGCAACTACACATTCCAGCATACAATGAATCACAGCTTGTCTTCCAGTATATCTCATCTATTTATTTTCAGAAAGAGACAGTCTCAAACTGGGTGTAGAAAGAGGTGCAGATATAAAGTGGTGGGAGAAAAAGTTGGTTGCCCTAATCAGCACATGTTTAGTATAGGGACCCCTTGGTTGTCAGATTGATACAAATTCTTTTTGTTTCTGATCCAGAGGACAGATAACAACAACGGAAAATAAATTATTTTTTCCTATCCATGGGCAGGTTAGTTGTTGTCTTCTGTTTCTGGCTCATCACTGGTGGGGTTTCTCAGTTCAATTTTATCAGTCTTAAGGTTTTAGAAGATGATGAGAAGATTGATGGGTAGTTCTGCTTTCGAATGGCAGCATAGACTTTGAGTTAGCATTTTTCTCAGCTTTGAGTCAAAGAGCTGTAAACATAATAGAAACTCGTTTCCCTGTCAGTAAGAGTCTGGAAGCACTCTAGGCTAGGATGGCTTTAATCCCCAAGTTCCCAGGGTCCAGCCCCCTTCTATCTCATTGCTGTGTTGTGGCTTCCATTCTCAAGATCTCATCACAGGCCAATGTGGGCACTGTTACCCATTACACTCAAATTCTAGTCAACAAGAGAAAATAAATAACTAAGAAAAAAGGGCAAAGGATATACACAAGCTGCATTTTAAGGGAGATTCCAATAAGTTTCCATGGCATTCCTACTTATATTTTATAGACTAGAGCTTAGTTACAGAGCCATGACCACTTTGAGAGGAGGGCTAAGCTGGGAAATAGAGTCTCATTGTAAGTGATAGTGTACCCACCTAAAACTAAGGATTTTAATACTAAATAAACGAATAAAGAATGGAGATGAGGAAAACTAACAGACTGTCACATTTGTGGCTTTTTACCTTTCAGGGCATATTTCCATACCATTTGAGCAGATAATTGGGAGACGTTGAATCAATGGCTGGTAACCAGACCTCATTTTAAACCAAAATAGAAACTCATTTTAATCCTTTAGATATGTCAAACAATTTTCTCTTTTAATAACATTATATTAGAGGATGTTTACACCACTCCACACTTACATATTTTAAGTAGGAAAGTTTTTAGTATCACACGTGTTTGGTGACACTGAGATCCTGATTTGCCTATGAGAAAGACCCTTTTGCATCTATCAGAGAAATATATTGTTCCCTTTATCTGAGAGTGTTTTATTGTGTCTAAAAAATTCTTTAAACCAGCAATATATGCATGGCCCATCCTTGTCGATATTTTCAAGTGGTACAGTCAGCAACAGCTGTAAGTCTGAGTGCAAGAGGAGATTACAGGTGAGATGTTATCACGGGGTGTTGAGAATGGCCCCTGTGCTCCTAATCTTTTCCAAGTCCGTACCCATAATTTCACCATCCAGCAAGTTTACATTACTCAGCTTTATATCACACTGTCTTTCTGAGAAAACGCAGTTTTAATCACCATAAACTTGTCCTTTGTTCATACCACCTTTTATGTTTAATTGGTCCTTCCATTACCTCTCTAGCAAAGGCCTTGAACTTCATCAAGGCAAAATTTTCATTGTGAAAATCAAGAGTGGTTTTTCCAATAGGTGGTCTCTACGTGTCTAATCATTAAATGTATTCCAGTTAATATTTGCGTCCTCTGACCTACACCTGAGCCACAGACCATAGCTGGGATAGGTCTAGATCACTGGAAGCTGATTTTTAAAACCTTAACCCTGTCTTTGCTTACTATGTCAATTACTCATCCCATTAATACTCAGCTCACAGCATACAATGGGCAAGTAAACTTTCTGCAATGTATTGCCCCTTATCTCCTTGGTCACTGGCAAGTCATCCTTCATCAAATATGGAATTAACTCCACATTTGTGCTGTTACTTTATTTTCCCTGCCGACTTACCCAAAGTGTTCATAAACTCCAAAATTCATTTTCTTAAAGTGCTTTATTTGAGATGGGACCTCTAAGGAAGTCATTAAGGTTAAATTAAGACAAAAGGGTGCGGCTCTAACCTATGTAAAAAGAGACACCAGAGAGCTCGCCTTCCCCCTCCCTCCACATACACACACACAATAAGAAAAGCCCTTGTTAGGATATTGCGAGAAAGTAGATGTTTACAACCAAGGAAGAGAGTCCTCACCAGAAACCAAATCATTCTGCATCTCGACTGGGGACTTCAAGCCTCCAGAACTGTGAAAAAAAACAAATTATCTTTGTTTAAGCCACCCGGTCTATAGTACCATGTTATGGCGCCTGAGAAGACTGATACAGGTATATAAAGGTGCTGAAGAAAAAGTCTCTAAACCATACCATGACTGGAGGAAGACGAAAGTGAAGGTTTGAACACTTCACTTGATGAGAACTGGCACCATATAACATAAACACTGAAGACAGCCCAGACATTCCCTGCTTATTCCTTGCCTTCATCTAGGAAACAATGGGCACCTTAATCACCTCTGGTTGGACTCAAGTGACTAGTGGAATCACTGGGCAGGAGTCTGACGGTGCTGTGTTCATTACCCTGAAAATATTTGTCCCCCTTGCCTTGATATGGTGGGGCTCTGTTATTATTCACATATTATTTCCTCAGTTTTGACTTGGAGATAAAGAATGGGACAGATAATGGGAGGACCTAGTGTTGGACTCCTGTTGAGCAGGAGTCAAAGGTAAGATTGTAAGAAGGAGGTGGTCATAATGTGAGTCATGTCACTACAGATCCAAACTTTACATCATGTCTAAAGTAGTGATGCATTCATCAATATAAAAGTGCACAGAAAAAAGAATAAAAGGAAATCTTCTAGCACATTAACTGAGGTAAGTTAAGGATGTTCAGCTGAAAGGTTGTTTTCTATCTGCTTTGTTCTGGACGATTTCTTGTACTATTTTATAATCAGAAAACAGGCAAAACAAAAATGACATGTGCATATTTAAAATTTTAATATTATGAGCTAGTATCTCTACACCCTAACTTCTACTGCTACATGAGTTTACTTTCTTCTCTGCATCTTTGCAGTTTTGTGACATTGTAAACTCATGTGTCTTGCATACCAAATGGACTTGTACCGTCAACTGTGAGGCAGTCTATGTTTGAATAAGTTTTTCATACTTTCATTTAATAATACACATTATTTCACAAACTCTGTTTTTTGCTTCTACCATATTACTGAGGAAATCTGTTAGAATGAAAGCTCTGCTTTTCTAAGAACATGCTCTGTTTTGAATCAAGGATGATTTGCATTCTTAACACGGCAGGAGTTTGTGGGAATTTCTGTGCATCCATATCTTAAAAAGATCTCCATCTCCACGGGCAGATGTAGAATGTTGAATATTTAGCATTTGCTATTAGAGAGAGGATTGCTATTTATATTTGTAATGTAAGAAGTTGACTGCTTGTTAGTGTGCACTCTGCTACTTCACCGACTTAGTTATTGTTATTGTTTTAGTTGTCTTGGCAGTAACCTGGTTATTTTTTTCAAAGAAGGAATCCATGAATACCAAACCAGCAAGTAGTCTTCAAATAGAAACCCAGCAATCTATTCCTGCCTCAACAGCATGAGTTCTTGACCCCAGGAAGCAGGGTGCAGGATGAGCCCATGTACTTTAGGTTTCTTTAAATGATAAGCAGTTAGCCTCTTCTAAATAGTAAACAGTACGGTTTGGTGGCCATCCTAATTGCCCCAACCCCCTCAAAATACAAAACATGAAAGAAAACTGGCAACTACTACTGATAATATAAGCTCTGCTGTCAAAAACAAAACTGCAAGCAACAGATTGAAGGCACAACCGTGCAAAGATGCATCTCAAGAGGGATAATTAAAACACATATGCACACCCAGAGAAAAATAGATTTTTTGTTTTCCCTGCCCCAAATCCTCTTGTATTTTCAACAAGTAATAAGACGGGAGAAAGTGGTTGTATGCTAGAGTGCCTCTAAAATTGGCAATTAATAAGGATGCTGTTTTGACTGTCTGAGATTTTCTTCCTGCCAAATGTTTAAATATATCATTCCGTTTACCTCTACCCACATTCTGTCTGCTTCAGGGAAGAGTTCTTGGTCCTTTTGACTTCCCTGACACCAGACATGCACAGGAGACCTTCCATAAATGAAAAGATTTGTCTGTGTGTTTAGAAACAGAGAGCTGAAACTGTGAGACAGAGCCAGCTTTCCTTACAGATGTGTGCCCTCGGCATTGGTTGGATTTCTGTTTAATCCTTAATCCTTTGTCTTTGAGGTGTGTGTGTGTCTGTGTGTTTCTGTGTGTGTGTGTGTGTGTGTGTCAGAGACAGAGAGAGACACAGATAGACAAACAAAACCTGAAAATCATAATCCTCCATTGTCTTGCTCTTGTCATCATTTATTAGGATATGTCTGTAGATGGAGAGTAGCATTGAAGTCCCTACAAAAAAAATGCTTGTAAGTAGATCAAGAAAGACTAAAATTCAAAAGTGGGAGTATTTTTCTTCCCTCTCAGTTACATGACATTCAGAGCCTGGGATTTTGATTGCTGACAATAAGAACACATCCATCCATGTGAATTTAGTCTCTCTCTAAGAGCTGAAAGGGGATGCAGATAAAGTGACAATGGTGGAAAGGTGGAAGGTTGGATGAGGGCTCGACATGCCTATTTGGAGGGAATTTTAAGACTTCTGCCAGGTGTAGTTCTTTTCATTATCCAGATCACCCTAGAGAAGCCTAAAGACAGCATTAATCCAAATTTAAGGTATTTTAAAAACCGATTTATTCCTTCAATAAATATTTATTGGACACTCACAATGTGCAAAGCATTCTGGAAGATAGAAGATGCATAATATAGTCTTTTCTCTCAAGCCGCTTATGATTGCATAGGGGAGGATAATATATATATGCAAATAACTATATTATTTTATTCAGTACTCTTTCAGTTGCAAATGACAGAATCGAAACGCAAAGTCACTTAAACAGAAAATAAATTTATTGGTTCATGTAACTGAAAAGGCCATGAATATATCTTCAGGCACAGCTCAATTCAGGGGCTCATTTGATATAATTACTTCTCTCTATCTCTGTTCTCTTTCTGTCTCTCTCTCACTCTCTCTCCTTTCTCTCTTTTTCCCTCTTCCACTTTATTATTTTATGTTTTAGAGCCTTTGGATCAACCACTGTGGACAGGGATAACATGATGTTTCAGTAATGGCCAAGTAACCAGAGCACCTAAAATAGTGTGTGGATTTCAACAAGTGTTTATTAAACATTTACTAAATAAGTAAAATGTTTTCAGTATCTTGGAATGATATAAAATGAATTGCAAAGATTTTTACCCAAAGTTCAGTAACATGAATTTTAGCAAACCCAATGACAAAACAAACAAAATTATTTAGTGAACGCAACTCTGCAGTTCTCAGTCATAACAGAAAATGGGAAAGTATAGGATTCCAGAGATAGAAGCATTGGAAAACATGGAAATACAAACATATGAAGAACTGAAGTGCCTGACAGTAGGGTCCACAACTGGGTAGCCAAACAAATGAGGACAGAAGCAAGCTCATGGACTGTGAGAATGGGAAAATTGTCAGGGGAGGAGGTTATGGGAAAAAATCAGAGCAGACTGAATAGGAGAAAGTGAAGTTAAATTGATTGTGAGCCCTGAAGGGGGATGAGCCCGAGGCTGGTCTTTAAGTGTGGCTGTGTTGCTAGGCGACTGAAATGGAGAAGGACCGAAGGTCACTGGAGCTGAGGGGACTGAGGCACTAAAAGTTCAAGGTTTGTGATGAATCTTGAACTTGCAACTGTAAAGTCTTGAAGTCATACAGACAAAGCCAGTTGTAATGAGGAGGGAGTTGGAGTGAGCTGAAGATGAACAGAATTATCCCCGGAGGTGAGCCCTCTCTGGAGTGGTGTGCTTTGTTCACTGACATTTGTAAACTGCACCAACAGGACCATCTGAGCCTGCCCTGGCCAGACAGGTCACAAGATTCTTAGCCAGACAGAAGATGTGGAAAGGGATAATCAAAGATTGTCTGGTGTACTGGAAGGCTGTCGATGAGTGGGTCGCTTTATAGTGTATTGCTCTGTGTTTTGAGCGTCAAACCTCTTTTTTTTTTTTTTTCTTCTTCTTTTTTGCGATAGAGTTTCACTCTTGTGGCCCAGGCTGGAGTGCAATGGCACAATCTCGGCTCACTGCAACCTCCACCTCCCGGGTTCAAGCGATTCTCCTGCCTCAGTCTCCCAAGTAGCTGGGATTACAGGCACCTGCCACCATGCCCAGCTAATTAATATTTTTAGTTATTTTTAGTAGAGACAGTGTTTCACCATGTTGGCCACGCTGGTCTCAAACTCCTGACTTCAGGTGATCCACCCTCCTTGGCCTCCCAGAATGCTGGGATTACATGCATGAGCCATCGCGCCCAATGCAAACCTCTTTTAAATACCTGATAGCAGAAACTTTTTCCCACAGTCCAGAGACAGCTCTGTGAGGTGCCCTAAAGCTGGAGGTAATTTCCCCAATTAGGATATCCTGGGAAAAGTTAGTCTCTATTTAAATAATAATAACCCACCTCTTCCCTCATTCCCACCACTTTCTAAACATTAACATTTTCAATTTGTGTCAAAAATTTTCTGATACACTATTTTTCATTATGCATTCACTCAATGATATAGCTATTTTTCTTTTGTCTAAACCTTTCTATTAGAATGTAAGCTTCATGTGGTCAGAAATCTTGTCCCGTTTGTTTAGTTTTATTTTCCTAGTCCTATGATCTGTGTTTCAAAAGAGAAGTTGAATACACACACACACTCATGCACACAGAATTTTCTGTTAAACTTTATTGGTACAAAAGGATAAAAAACAAAGTCAATCCAATATCAGATAACATTCTTTGTTTTCTGCCAAGTTGTTTGCTTTAGCAGTATTTAAAGGATATAAAAACGCAAAATAGTAAGGAAGTAAATTGTGTGGTTTATCCCATTGTCTCATCACACCTGTAATTATTTCCGTTTTAGTACCTCTTAGTTTTTTTGCCTAAAGGAAATATAGTTAATCCTCTTTCTTTCTGTCTCCAGCACCCCCGACTTCTCTTTTCCTTACCCCATCATGCACACACACTCATATACCACATATTCCTTCTTAAATCTATTTTCCAGACCTATGATTTCCATGTGAGTACTCTAATTTACCCTCTCATGTACGTACTTTCTCTGATTTGCATCATTAATTGGAATAATGAAACTTCTAAATTCATTATTGTTCTGGCTGTATATTTATAATCATCAGCACATTATTAAAATAATTAAAACAAGGCCAGGCGCCGTGGCTCACGCCTATAATCCCAGCACTTTGGGAGGCTGAGGCGGGCAGATCACGATATCAGGAAATTGAGAGCATTCTGCCTAAAACAGTGAAACCCCGTCTCTACTAAAAACACGAAAAATTAGCCAGAAGTGGTGGCGGGCGCCTGTAGTCCCAGCTACTAGGGAGGCTGAGGGAGGAGAGTGGCATGAACCGGAGGCAGAACTTGCAGTGAGCTGAGATGGCGCCTCTGCACTTCAGCCTGCGCAACAGTGGGAAACTCTGTCTCAAAAATAAAATAAAGTAAAAATAAAAGTAAATAATAATAATAATAAAAACAAAATGCTCAGCTGCTTGGAGTGCAGTGCTTATGAGGTCAAGGTAGTTGGTTCAGTCTCTGGGTCAGCCAGCTGGTATTCACAGAGGGGGAAAATGGTTTTCTGCCTATGGACTGCACCCTTAACCTCAGCCAGTCATCTTGCAAAGGCACAGCATTGGTTACAAGCAGACTGGGTTGAGAGAAAGGGAATGGGTATAAGCAAATCCACAATTAAGGTAGGATTAAGGCCACTCTACAAATCAGGCCAGTTATTTTTGACACATAGTGAAGAAGGCAAGCTAAGCCAGCAAGTATTATAGTATTAACTTGAAAAGTGCCTAGTAAAGGTATTTCAAGAATTTAAGAACGAATCAGACAGAATTAATCAAAGGTAAGTGTAAATATTAGATAATAGGTACCATTTTGGGATGGCAATACCAAGAATTGTGCTAATCTCTTTAATAACGTTAGTTCATTTGAAGGCCTCTTCATACAGCTGTGCAGGTAGTACACTGCAAAATTTTAGATGGAGCCTTTTACTTATGCTATTATGGAAATGTGCCACATAGGGTCATTGACTAGTTAATCTTTTTATCAGTTATATGACATAATCACTACTATATACCATCCTGCTATACATATAAGGAAACTCTCTGAGACCAAAAAGAAAATATTTTCATTACATTCAGGAAAATCTATGGGGAAAATAAAGATGGTGCAGGATCACAGGAGGTGACTAAAAGAGTCCAGAATGAAAGACAGAACAAAAAAGCATGGATCTCGTCAGTAACATTAATTAATATCCTTATCATAAAATATTCTTCTTAGCGGAACACTTTAGTAAGAAATAGATGTTAGGACTCATCTGTCACCATTTTCTAGGCCTGGGATTATTCTACCCTTTACTTAGGATAGAGAAAACAAACAGACTGATAGAGTTGGGATGTTGTCCTGTCTAAATCTTACGTTGAATTATAATCCCCAGTGTTGGAGGTGGGGCCTGGCGGGAGGTGATTGAACATGGAAGCATATCTCTCATGAATGGCTTAGTGCCATGCTCTTAGTGAAGAGTGAATTCATGCGAGATTTGTTTAAAAGTGTGTGGCACCTCCTCCCCTCCCTATGCTCCAGCTCTTGCCATGTCACATGCTGGCTCCCTCTTCACCTTCCACCATGATTGTAAACTTCCTGAGGCTTTCCCAGAAGATGAGTAGATGCCAGCACCATGCTTCCCTTAAAGCCTGCAGAACCATGAGTCAATTAAACCTCTTTTCTAAATACATCAACCAATCTCCGTTATTTCTTTATAGCAATGCAAGAACAGCCTAACACAATATTCTTATGTTTTTCATGTTTCTCCATAGGGGTGTGCATAGGGGGTGCTTTAAAATGCAGATCACTGAGCCCTATCTTAGGCTAAGGCTACTCTATTCCAATTTTCCCAGAAGATTCTTAAGTACATCAAAGTTTGGGAAACATTGCTCTAGAAGATGGGTAGAGTGATAAAACATACTCAACTCCTAAAGCCCACAGATAGGCAGAGGGCCTGGGATTAGATTAAGAGAGAAACTCCAAAAGGAAAATGAGACATCAGATTAACCATAAACACTAAGTCTCCTTCTTGGTGAATCTTATTTTACATGGATGAACAACTAAATCATCATTAGACTTGGAATCCCAATAACATAACCTGTGTTAGGAGAGAAGCAGCAACATTTGACAGTGTAGAAGAACTAGGGACTTGAAGTAAGAATAACCCAGATTCAAATCTCTGCTCTTCCACTTTCCCGAGTAGGGAAACAGTACACTTTCTCTAGTCTCAGTTTCCTTACTCATAATGTGGGGGATAAAAATACTCTCTTCCTCATTAATAAGATAATATGCAATGATTTATGTAAAGTCTCTAATATAAAGTGAATTTTCACTGATGATAAATGTCATTGTGCTTATTGCTCTTGTTAGAAGGCCACGGGAAGATCACTGGACCTGTAGAGAAAATCCATAGTTGTTTTCAGATTGGGCAAAAAAGCAGTCAAAATGAGTTCCTCCTGCTTAAATGCTATGTTAAATTATTGGACTTCAAATCTGTAACAAATTTGGCTTTAGCCATATCTTAATAGTGCTATTTAAAGTGAGATTATTGTAAACAAAAAGAAATATTTAAGAAATGCAATGACAGGGAAGGAAAGTCTAAAGGGGTCTTTGGCACCTCATGTGTGCAGTCCCTGGGGAGGAAGCAGGAAGAGAAGAGAAGGAAGAGCTTCTGCAGAATCCTTGAGAAGAGGACAAGTGAGCTGAAACATTTTGAGTTAGCTTCATTTTCAGCACTATTTTCAAAGGAGATAGACATTAGCAAGTGTTTGTGTAAAGATGGTATCGTGGAAATGTTGCTGATAGACTCGATGACTTTGACTTCAAGATACATTTTCATCCTCATTTTTAAGGCAGGGATGAAAGCATCTGTCATAAGTTTTAGGAAAGGTATAATCTTTTAGTTAGTTTGGAGGAAAAAAATAAAACAGCAACAAGTCGAAGGAAGTGCTGGTTAGACTTGGCAAAAGTTGCCACTTAGAGGAGGGTGACTGAGAGAGGCAGCTTGCATGCAAGAGTGCACATTGCCACTAATTCAGGATGCCTGGGAAATGGTAGTTCAAATACCAGGCAATGCCTGGTAATTGGATATTATCCTTTCCCAAGTGTTTCCATCATTATGCAGCACATGTGGACCACCAATTTTCAGATAAATGAAATGCCTGTGGAATCTTAAAATATTCAGATTGTCTGGTCTATGGCTTCCCCTTATAGATTAGTACGTGTAGGCCCAGTAAGGAACCATGTGTGTGAAGTCATAGCTAATTAGTGTTGTAGTCAAGATCAGAATCCAGATTTTCTCACCTTTAGGTCAATATTTATTTCCACTATCCCACATAATTGTGTCACTCTTACCATTCTTAGATATATTCTGGTGATTAAAAATTTTAAGTACTTTGGAGGTTATCATTACTGATATCAGTTCTCCCTGGACCAGGCTAAAGGGTAGAAGTAGGAGGTTGGCATAGGAGGTAGACATAGGAGGGTAGACGTAGGAGGTTGGGTTAAATCTCTTCTCGCAAGATACAGTACTCCAAAACTTCCTTTTTAAAATTAAACTATTAATGATAGTCACTCATTCATGTATCATTTCTTATAAACTGTCAGTGAGCAAAATATACAGAAGAAAGTGATTGGGCTTTGTGGATGTTGCAGAAAGAGTATTTTTTGTTAAAATTTTAAAAAATAAACTAGTTGCCTAAGAAAACATTTTATAATATGATTAAAGGGAGGTCATCTCATGTATTGGAAGCAGCTGCTCCCACGCTGAATTTGTTGTTGCAAGGCTCTCAGAGTACAGGGTGACCTGACACGCAGTAGACATACTGAAAGGTACAAGTACACGATATGCTCGAGAAAAATTTGGGGATAATTCTTCATTTGTTTAGGCCTTCACCGCTATAAGTCACAAAATCTGTAGTCAATCCACCTTGAGGTCAGGACTGTTGTGATATATGATTTGGGGCATTACTAATTGTATTTGCAGATATAAAATTAAAAGTAACTTTAATGTGTATACATGTGCTTATGTGTAATCTCACTAAGAATCTTACACTCGTCTCTAAGACATAAAGGTAGAATTAAGGGTTGAGGCAGCCTATAGTAGATTTCTAGAACAGACTTCTCAAACTCTAATGTGCATACAAATCAACTGGGGAACTTGTTAAAATGCAGATTGGGATTTAATAGGTCTGGGGTGGGAATAGCTATTCACATTTCTAAACAATTCCCAGGAGATACTGATTGTTCTGGTCCATGGACTACGTTTTGAGTAATAAGGGTTTTAGAAGAGTGGAAGGAAAGGGGAGGAGCTGTAAAGCTCCATTACTTAAATAAACCAAGTCCCTTTCTCTATTTTTGATCTATTTCTAACAAGACATACAAATTACCATAGATTAAAGAGACTTTAAGAACTTGTGGCTCAAAGCCAATATATTTTGGTACTAAAAGGAATGGATGTGTGCATGTATTTCAGAATTACCCCCAGTCTTTTCCTTTCCACACTGCAGCCAGAATAATCTTTTAAAAACTCCAAATCATTATTTCTCTCTCTTTAAAAAAATATTTTAGTAGCTTCTTTCATTGTACAGACAATGTTCAAACTCTTAAAGTAGTTCACAAACTTCTACTAGATGTGACTGCTACCTCATATCTGATCACTGTCCTCTTCATTATCTAAGCTTTAAACACAATGTACATCTACTAGTCCTTCAAGTACATTGTTTTATCCTCTCCTAGATTTTCACAATACTTTTCCTTCTTCCTGAAATACTCTTTGTCTTCCCCACTGCAATTCTCTACTTTTCTTGACTATTTCTTTTTCTTTCCCTGGGGAAGCCTTCTGTGATACCCATAGTCAGGTATAAGAGCCTCTACTATATGAACCTACAGCATCTTTGTTTTACCCTATCAAAAAACATCATATTGCCTTGGTCATTTTAATTGAAATTTTTTCCCACTGTATTTGCATCTCCCCGAGGACAGAGATCATGTACATTTTGCTTATTATTTTAGTTTATTTCCCTAGCTAGGCCCTCTTTAGGCAAATAGTTAATAACTATAACATAAAAAAAAAAAAGCAAGTAACAGTTGCAATCCCTAGAAGAGAGAGGGGGTGATGGATGGTGTAGGACATAGTCCAGAGACAGCAGAACACTTTTGATGTGGGGAATAACCTAATAGGGCTTGAGGAGCCAGAGGCAATTTTCTAGAAGAGAAGGCCCAAGATCTGAAATATGCGTAATGGGCAACTGGAATTTCCCAATTGGAAGGCAGAAATGAGGAAATTTCAAAGGTGTGAAGAAGAATGTTGAAGACAAAACTTACAGATCTAATTATGGTTTTCCTGAGGATATTTAGAGAAAATAATGTAACATACTACCAGACAGAAAGCCTGAAGTAGTAATAGAGGGAAAGTAAAGGTGAGCAGAGACTGGAATCAACTGTTTTCCCCAAATCCTTGTGGAAGCAGAGGATCACTGCACTGGGAGGCATGAGAATGCTAACAGTGTGGATTTAGGAGGCATCTCATTGCTTAAATCTTTGAGACTTGAGAACAGGCTTATAATAGCTTACAGAACAATAACTTGTGTGTGTGTGTGTGTGTGTGTGTGTGTGTGTGTGTGTGTGTGTCCCATGTGACAATTAAGGGCACATTTGTGAAATATTCTATGTCTGAAGGAATAGGCAGGAAAGGAAGAGAAGAGATTCAAATGGCTCCTAAAATAAAACTTGCTTTGTGCCTTCAACACTCAAGATGATTATTTATTACACAAATCAGGGAAATGCTTGTTAGTTTGGGATAGTGATGCTCTTGACACTCAAATTGGATTTTATTTCTTAGGAAATCTCATAAAACTTTTTTTTTTTTTTTGTCTTCAAGTTTTCTAATAAGTAGTAACTCTTTTGTCAAATAAAATATTATTCTGCAGGAGATGATACTCAGAAAACTCATGTCGAAAATCAATTCCAGTCTACTACCCTCTCCCAACACCCATCAGTAAACTCTGACGTCCTTCAGAGAGCTTCAAGGCTTTGGAATACACTACTAGAATCGAAGTTCTTCTATTATTCCAGGAGTTTGTTTTCCCCAAGCATTTGGTGACTTATATTTGCATGAATCCCATGGGGATACTCAGGAAACTCATGCTGAACATCAATTCCAGCCTTCTACCCTCTCCCAATACCCATCAGCAAACTCTGAGGTCCTTCAGAGAGCCTCAAGGCTTTGGAATACACTACTAGAATCTAATTTCTTCCATTATTCCAGGAATTCATCTTCTGCAAGCATTTGGCGACTTATATTTCATGAATCCCATGGACTGCTTAGCAATATCTTAAAATTTAAAATTCAATTTTGACTCCAAATAAAATTTCCCACTATGATTTATTTATACATGCAGATACATAGAATGTATGTATAAATATATGTTATATAATGGAAGTCATACATACATGAATGGTTGAACTACTTAACATAAGAAATAAACAAATCCAAAGATTCAACATATATCAAGATTTAAAGAGGCAAAAAGGTAATTCTTCTAAATTTTAATTTTGCTTATTAGTAATTACCACACAGAATTTTTTTTTTTCTAATTTACTCTGTATCTTTTGAGCCAATGACCTTGCCAGCAAGTAATCATTGTGAATGGATAGTAAATCTGGCCTTCATATTGGGACCCCCTATAAATGTTTCTCATTTGTTGCTCAACCTTAACAGGGTATATCACAGGAACTGCCTAAATATTTGTTGACAAATCTAATGAATGCATGAATGTTGGCTTCTTTTTTTTTAAAAAAAATATATTTTATTTTACATTAGGGTCTGGGTTGTAGAGCAAAGTGCTGTAGACCTGGAATCAGAAGGCCTGGGTTGAGGCCAACTGTAGGCAACTCTAGGGTCTTGTTTGATGGTAGGTCTCGTTTTTATTTTTTGTTAAATGGAGGTAGCAAGCTATTCCTTAAAAACTGTGTACTGCCCTAAATCTGCCAACAACCATCTTTGGTAGTAACTGCGTTCTTTTGATCTCTAGAGCACGTATTCTCTCAGGCATCCCAAATAGAAGAGAATACTTTTACTGGGTTTTTTCTTTCCTATTCAGTATTTTCTTTGTTCAAATTCATTCCATTTGAAGATACTAAATATGGTTTTATCTCCTGATATTATCCCCAGTCAGGAATGTTTATCTTAGCTACAATGCAGCTCTCTAACCACTTACTTTATAGAAAGAATTTTAATAACAATCAAATAATTTAATTAAATACCTCTGCTCTTTAATAAAAATTATTCCTTTACTAGCATCTGTAATTCCAAGCAAGAGTTTTATTATTTTTTTTGGGGGGGGGTTGTTTGTTCATTTATTTATTTGTTTATTTATTTTATAAGACAAGCTTTTAAAAGACCTGTTTCTTAACCAGCTATTTCATGGGAGTATCAGTTGACCTCGCTGTTGATTGGTTGTGTGACTGACCTTTTGCATTCAGAAAAAGAGTTAAACTCTGTCAAAGTGCTGTAAAGATGAACAATATAGGGAAAACTGAGAGCAAGATGGCCAACTAGAAGCTTCTACTGATCATCCTCCCTGAAGGAACAGTGAATTGAACAACTATCCACACAAAAAGCACCTTCATAGGAACCAAAAATCAGGTGAGGAATCACAGTATCTGGTTTTAACTTCATGTCACTGAAAGAGGCACTTAAGAGGGTAAGAAAGACCATCTTGAATTGCTGATCCCCTACCACATTCCCCATCAGCAGGTGCTTGGCACAGGGAAATAATCTATGTGCTTGGGGCACTGATTGTGGGACTTTACATTGGATCTCAGGGATGCTCTGCTGCAGCAGCACAAGTCAGAACTCAGCTGGCAGGAGGAGCATTTAGACCAGCCCTAGTCAAAGGGGAATCATCAACCCTACCAGTTTTAACCTGAGTTCCAGCAAGGCTCACTTACTGAGGGCTTAAGTGCTCTGAGGTTCAACATAAACTTGAAAGACAGTCTAGGCCACAAGGGCTGCAATTCCTAGGCAAGGCCTGGTGCTGTGCTGGGCTCAGAGTCAGTGGGCTTGAGGGGCATGCGACCTAGGGAAACACGAGCCAGGCCAGCCAAGTAAGTTCTTGTGCCACTTCTCCCCCAGCTCCAGGCAGTGCAGCTCGCAGCTTTGATAGAGACCCCTTCCTTGCACTCAAGGAAAGGAGAGAGAATAGTAAAGAAGACTTGTTTTGCAACTTGGATAACAAATAGGGCACCAGGCAGAATCCTGGGGCACACATTCCAGGCTCTAACTCCCAGACAGTATTTCTAGACACACCCTGGGCCAGAAGGGAACCCACTCTCTTGAAGAGAAGGACCCAGTCTTGGCAGGATTTATTACCTACTGAATAAAGAACCCTTGGTCCTGAATAGTCAGCAGTGACTGCCAGTCAGTACTTGTTATGGGCCTTGGGTGAGACTCTGGCTTCAGGTGTGACCCAGCACCTTCCTGGCTATGGTAGCTATAAAGAGGGACTCCTTATGCTTGAGAAAAGGAGAGGGCAGAGTAAAGGGAACTTTTCTTGCAGCCTGGATACCTGCTTGGCCACAGTAAGATAGACCACCAAGCAGGCTCTTGGGGTCCCTGATTTCAGAACTAGGCTCCTGGGCAGCATTTCTGGACTCGCTTTGGGCCAAGGCGAGCTCACTGCCCTGAAAGGACAGTCCCAGGCCTGGCAGCATTTACCACAGGCTGACTGAAGAGCCCTTGGCCCTTGAATAAACATCAGCAGCAGCCAGGCAGTATTTGCTGCAGGCCTGGGGTGGTAGTAGTCATGGGGACTGGCTCCTCCTATTGTGGAATGGGAAAGGAAGAGTGGGAAGGATTTCGTCTTGTGACACTGTGTACCGGCTCAGACAATGTAGAACAGAGTGCTAGGTCGATTCCAGAGGTTTCCGACTCCAGGCCCTTGCTCCTGGATGGCATCCCTGGACCTGCCTGGGGCCTAAGAAAACTTGCCAACCTGAAGAGAAGGACACAGGACTGGCCGACTTTGCCACCTGCTGATTGTAGAGCCCTGGGGCCTTCAGCAAACACAGGTGGGAGTCAGGCGGTGGTTATTGCAGGCCTTTGGTGAACCCTAGTGCTGTGCTGGCTTCAGATCTGACCTAATGCAGTCCCAGTGGTAGTGGCCATAGGGGTTCTTGTGTCACCCCTCTTCCGGCTTCAAGAAGCTCAGCGCAGGAGAGAGAGTCCATTTATTAGGGAGAAAGTAAGGGAAGAGAACAAGAGTCTCTGCCTGGGAATCTAGAGAGTTCTTCCAGATCTAATCCATGACAACTAAGGTGATACCCCTATGAATCTGCAAAAACCACAGCTGATACTGGGCTTAAGATGCTCACTAATGCAGATAGGGCTGCAGTGACCAGAAACTTAGATCACAACACCTGAGACCCTAAAACCTGGAAAGCTTTCTCAAGTTGGATGGGTATAAACAAGTCCAGACTGCAAAGACTACAATAAATACTTAACTCTTCCATATCCAGACACCAATGGACATCCACAAGCATCAAGACCATCCAGTAAAACATGAGCTCACCAGACAAACTAAATAAGGCACCAGTGACCAACCTCAGAGAGAGAGTTATGGAACCTTTCAGACAGAGAATTCAAAATAGACGTTTTGAGGAACTCAACGAAATTCAAAATAACACAGAGAAAGAATCCAGAATCCTATTAGATAAAGTTAACAAAATGATGAAAATAATTAAAAAGAATCAAGCAGAAATTCTGGAACTGAGAAATGGAACCGACATAATGAAGAATGCATGTCTCTTCCCAGCAGATTTGATCAAGCAGAAGAAAGAATTAGTGAGCTTGAAGACAGGTTATTTGAAAATATACGTCATTTGCAATAACATGAATGAAACTAGAAGCCATGATGTTAAGTAAAATAAGCCAGGGAAAGAAAACCTTTGCATGTTCTTACTTATTTATGGGAGCTAAAATTAAAAACAATTAAACTTAGGGAGATAGAAAGGAGAATGATGGTTACCAGAGGCCGGGTAAGGTAGTGGGGGATAGGGTAGGGGCATGGGGATGGTCAGTGGGTACAAAAATATACTTAGATAGGCCGGGCACGGTGGCTCAAGCCTGTAATCCCAGCACTTTGGGAGGCCGAGACGGGAGGATCACGAGGTCAGGAGATCGAGACCATCCTGGCTAACACAATGAAACCCCGTCTCCACTAAAAATACAAAAAAATTAGCCGGGCGCGGTGGCGGGCGCCTGTAGTCCCAGCTACTCGGGAAGCTGAGGCAGGAGAATGGCGGGAACCCGGGAGGCGGAGCTTGCAGTGAGCCGAGATCGCGCCACTGCACTCCAGCCTGGGCGACAGAGCGAGACTCCACCTCAAAGGATTATAAATTATGCTGCTATAAAGACACATGCACATGTATGTTTATTGCAGCACTATTCACAATAGCAAAGACTTGGAATCAACCCAAATGTCCATCAGTGACAGATTGGATTAAGAAAATGTGGCACATATACACCATGGAATACTATGCAGCCATAAAAAAAGATGAGTTTGAGTCCTTTGTAGGGACTTGGATGCAGCTGGAATCCATCATTCTTAGCAAACTATCACAAGAACAGAAAACCAAACACCGCATGTTCTCACTCATAGGTGGGAACTGAACAATGAGATCACTCGGACTCAGGAAGGGGAACATCACACACCGGGGCCTATCATGGGGAGGGGGGAGGGGGGAGGGATTGCATTGGGAGTTATACCTGATGGAAATGACGAGTTGATGGGTGCAGCACAGCAACATGGCACAAGTATACATATGTAACAAACCTGCACGTTATGCACATGTACCCTACAACTTAAAGTATAATAATAATAAATAAATTAAAAAAAAAAAAAAAAAGAAAAAGAAATGAAAGTGCCCATCACGGCAGAATTCATCAGACCCTTTCTCTGGGGGCAGGCCTCAATCTGCTTCCATGCTGGCCACGGTGCCTCTCTATGAGTCCCCATAAGACAGCCAGAGAGCAGTCTGCAGGTGTGGGATTTCCTCACCTTTGTGACTACACATCAGCCATTTGTACCACCAATGCTATTTATTGTCCCCAAGGGATATTACATGGTCACATCGCTTGGGCCAAAAAGGCTAGGAGACCCCTCAAGCCTTGCTCTTCTCTTCAGTCTGTATATTGTTCAGCACCAAGTGACTTCCTTACTGACTTGTGCTTTTGGGCCAGCTGTATTCCTCCATAGACCATCTTTTTCTCTAGTGTCTTTGATTGAGTAGATAGTTTGCACCTCACCCTCTAAAAAATGCTTGAAGATTCACCAGTGTCTCACAGGTGTAATCCCAGTGTTTTGGGAGGTCGAGGTGGGAGGATTGCTTGAGGCCAGGAGTTCAAGACCAGCCTGGGCAAATAGCAAGTCCCTGTCTCTACGAAAAACATTTTTTAAATTTTCTGGGCATGGTGGCATGTACTTGTAGCCCCAGCTACTTGGAAGGCTGTGACAGGAGGATTTCTTGAGCCTAGGAGATCAAGGCTTCAGTGAGCCGTGATCCCACCAATGCACCCCAGCCTGGGTAACACAATGAGACCCTGTTTCTAAATAAATAAATTAATTAATTAAAAATTAAAAAAAAAAAAAAAAGATAGCATTAGACATGATACTAGCGAAAGAGGGTGGAGTTTGTGTCATTATCGGAACCCAATGCTATATTTTACCCCTAATAATACTGCTCTGACCATAACAAAAGCACTACAAGGTCTTACTGCCTTATCAAATGAGCTAGCTAAAAATTCTGGACTAAACGACCCCTTCACAAATTTAATGGGAAATTGGTTCGGCAAATGGAAGGGACTAATGTTCTCAATCCTCATGTCTCTTGCCATCAGAATAGGGTTGCTATTCTTGTAGGATGCTGTGTCATACCCTGTGCCTGAGGATTAATACAAAAGCTTATTGAAACAGCTCTCCCCAAAACTTCCCTCAATCATCCTCCTCCTTATTCCAGTGAGCTTTTTTAGAAGACCAAGTAGAATAACAGAGCCAAACTATGTTAAAAGGGTTTAAAGAAAAAATACTATAAAATATTTAAAGGGGGGATTGTTAAATACAGTAAGAAATTCTTCTTCAAAGGTTTAGCTTGCTGAAGTTTCCTTGTCCTTTGCTCCCTGCTTTCAAGGCCAGACTTCCTTACTCTCTGTGTTCCCCCTGCCCTGGTAAACAATCTTCCCACCAGTCATTATCTATAGAGCCCACATTCCACATCTGCTACCCACTCTGTGAGCTACCCCTCCCATCACAACGGCTTCTCCTGGCAAAGTTGATCTTCCCACCTTCCCACTGGTGTAGTCACATTCCTGCACTTTTCAAGTTAGCCAACCGGGTTCAACTTAGGGACTGTGCAGTCCAACTCTAGCCAATGAAGTCAGGACACAGTAGCAGGGACAAGCGGCGTTAGAGATAAAAACCTCTGCTTTCCTTTGTTCGTGGTGCTCTTGTGGCGACCGAACCTATGAGGAGCAACCTTCTGCAAAATTAAATTTGCCTTGCTGAGAGACCCTTAAAAAAAAAAAAAAAAAAAAAAAATATATATATATATATATATATATATATATATATATATACACACTTAGATAGAATGAATAAGATCTACTGTTTGATAGCACAACATGGTCACTACAGTCAGCAATAATTTATTGTACATTTAAAAATAACTAAAAGAGTTTAGTTGGATTGTTTTAACACAAAGACAGGATCAAGTGTTGAAGTGATGGATACCTCATTTACTCTGATGTGATTATTATGGATTGTATACCTGTATCAGAATATCTCAACTCCATAGATATATATACCAACTATGCACCCAAAAAAATAAAAAATTACAAAAATTAAAAATGATGAACAGCATAATATAGTGCATATACCATACTGCTAATATGTATTTCATAAATTGTACTGTAACACAAGATTTAAGAATCAATTTCAGAGCATAATATGGTAGAGTTAATTGAATGGTTGCATATAATTTTGCTTTTCTTTTTAAATTCTTCTTTACTAACTAGCTTTGCCCAGCTTATACTTAAGCAGAGAGCTGATAACCTAAAATTTTCTGATTAGAGAGAAGAATATAGGAAGTAGCATATGTTGAGTTCCTATTATAAGCCATATTATAAATTTATTTAATCCTCATAATGGCTCTGGGAAATAGGTATTATCATTTCCATTTTACAAACTTCGAGTCAAAGCTCAGTCAACTTAATAATCTCCCCAAAATTGCACAACACAAAAGCAGTGTGGTTGGGATTTGAATTCAGGTATGATATCCCCAAATCATGATCTCTTTCACTAATACCACTCAGTTTCCTAGGGGACGATAAGAAAATAATTTGATAAAGATACAGAATTTTAAAATTGTTATAGAACCTATGTATATAAAGATTAGATTTTAATCTAATAAAGAACACTAGATTTTGAATGACCTTTATATGTAATAGAACACATTTGACTCAATTAGAAACTTATTTTCATTAAATATATATATATAGATATATATATAGATATCATATACCTTTTGCATAGCAGGTAAAGGCTAGTAATTTGATTTTCAACTGTAGCAAGGATATGATCTGTCTATAATATTCCTGGCAGTAGTCATTCAGGCTTAAATATTCCCAGATCAAAGCATCTGCCATCAAAACTCAAAACATAAAAGTTGGACATTATATCACTAAGATCTTGTTTGCATCTGAATACTAATAGAAATAATTAATAAAATCAAGGCATCAGTTTTTTATTCTAGTGTAAGTCCTGAAAAAGCAAATGGTATGCTCTTTACTTCATGATATTATCTGAATTTGATGAACCCACCTATTCTTCCTTTGGGGAGACAGAGCAGACATGAGGAAGGAACTAGAAGTCAATCTCATGAGTCTGTGACTTAGACCCTTCTCCGTCTCACCTTCTTATCCAAATCAGGCAACTGGATCTAACAAGTGACAGAGAACACTCACAGAAGAGGTAGCCACTGAGTAAATCATTTAATCACTCCAAGCTTTGATTTATTCAGTTAAAAAATATGAATCATGCATACTCTGCTCTGATTAAAATACAGATTCACCCTTAACATTTGAAACATGCTTAAGCTCCACAGCCCACTCCTCTCACTCCAATAATAGGAATGGTTTGGTATCAGCGTGCAGAGAACCTCATCGAAGCCCACTGGGGATACAAAGTTTTGAAATTTTTAGACAAGTTCCTATTTCAGATTTGTTTCTAGACAATGGTAGGTAGTATTACATGGATGCTGAACCTTAAATAAGGATAATATCCGAACACTATTTTGCACAGAATTTACTGACTAGAAATATGATTGATAATCTGAATTTTTTAAAGAGAATGTATCTATATTTTAATTACTACGAAAGATTTCATGAATTCTGATTCATATAAATAATATATATATAAAAACATTTAAAATTAAATAAAGGGAGCCAGTGCCCTCTTGTCAAGAGCTTTTGTTGCTCATAGAAATGCTCTTCAGGATGGTATATAATTAATGCTGCAGGAATGCTGCCAATAACAGGATACAGTGAAACGTTAGATACCATTAAACAATAATTGAACCTAAAGGCACAGGGTACAGAATACAACATTTCTGATTCAGCCCATTTGTCAAAAAATAATAACCAACATAATTTAATGAGTTCTTACACTGCCAAGAACTTCGCAAATATTTCTCATTTGTTCTTAGAAAAATGCTTACAAGGTGGACTTATTTTTCCTTTATCTCAGGTTAGGAAAGTGAAGCTTCTAAAGGTCAGGAAACATGTGCATATGAATGAAACAATTACTGCTAGATGTATATACATCTGCTTTCTTCCAGAGCTTTGATGCATCTCCCATGAATTATAGAAAATAGGATGCATGTTCCCTCTGGGATAGGGCCTATGTATAGCATAGCAACATATACACTTGTATTTAATATGGATAGAGATGGAATTATAGCAAAGGTGAGCTTGACTCTAACTCCCAAGCTTTCTCAGTCATTGTTTCACTTTATGAAATAGTCATCCCTTTGATGCTCATTTACTTCTCTGTACTTCATATGTAATTCTCTGTTCTTCACATATTCTATTTTAATTTTGCCTTTCTTCCTCATTTTATACTCCGATTTTCTTAATGATATTACTCCACACTTGTTATGTGTTACTCCTCCTATCAGTGGACCCTGTCCTGGAGGAAAAGTGCATCCTGTGTTTTTGAGTCAGGGCAGTTATATCAACCTTCAGGCAAAAAACAAACATATACACATCTAGCAACATTCTTTTATTTGAATCCATATACCGCTTTTTAATTTACTGTATTTAGGCAATAAAAATTACTTTTTCTATTATATTGACAACAAGATGCCACTGATTGTAAGACGCATCATCATTTTGAGTCACTTAGAAAGAAAAACATAGAATCAAATAAATTACAACCTGATACTTTCTTATCATCAATAAGATGCAATTTAGTTTCAGAAATATTAATTCATGAATAAAGTGTGTACCTTAAAATCGAGGAAATATGGTATCTGTTATGTACCTCTCATTCATGCTATATTGGATAAGTATAATTTTAATGGATGTAACTTACACACACAACTCACCATTCATCCAATATTTATGTAATTCCATTTCCAGAATGTGTGCACAGGCAGTTAGCCCCATGGTTGATCAATAGACTCTGGAACCACTCTGTTTGAATTCAAGATGTGCCTCCAGCACTTCCTAGCCATATGACCTTGGAAAACTTCTTAACATTTCAGTGGATCGCATTCCTCTTTTCTAAATTATTATTATTAACAATAGTATATAATTCATAGGGCTATTGCGATGATTAAATGAATAAAAATGTGTCTTGTGTATATTAAGGGTCTAGGTATTTACTATGAATACAGTTGTTATTATGAATACAGAGAACATGACGACGTGAACCATACTGAAGTCCCTATGCAAATCTTCACAATGCCCAGGGGACTCTATCTCAACTTCAAGATGCAAACCTTTACAAGCATGCAGCTGTTCCAGCATCAATAATGCATGCACAGTTCATAATCATACCAGTTATGTAACCTGTCGTGCAAGCCACATCCTTCGAAGGCATGTATCCCCAGAGGACAGACAAAGCTATGCACAGAAAACCTGCTGTTTCTTAAGTATTTCCACTTTCCATAAATTTACAATTAATATTAATCCTGATCTTGAAAAGAAGCTGTGAACCAAAGCAAATCACCTTAAAAGCAGATTTTCATTAATGAGGAGATTTGCTGTAAGTTTCTCACAGCCTACCTTTCTTACTTGGCTTCTGTGAGAAATTGCAAATCTTTCCCTGGTGAGATCCATACCATGACTGCTAATACATGGTCGAGAGCACTTTTGTACTTAATTGGTGCAGAAATACAAGTAAAGGCAGAGCTGTGTTCACCTCCTCCTTCATTTCCTATCCATTCCTTTTCTGTGATGTCACATACTGATACAACATCTACACATAGCTACGTGTCTAACAAACATACATGCTCAAGGCTTAGGCAATCTTTGACCTTCCTCCTTCCTCCTGCATACCTTAAACAATAATTTAAGGTCAAGCACATTTACACGTTCCCCAACATGCCCTTCTCCATCTTGTGCTCCTCCATCCTTTCTCATTCCCCTTGGTCAGACTTGCTTGAACTATGTTTCTCAGAAAGGCAGGTACACTTACCTATGGCTCTAGCAAAAATTCCTTTTTCATTTTTCCATAGGTTCTGCAGTTATTTTAAATTTTGGTAAAAATAAGTGTATCTAGCACCCTGTTGCCGAAAACATCTCAGATGGGCTAATGGAGTTTTATTAAAGAGGAAAAAACCAAAGTCACATATAAAGAACACTTACAAATAAAAGCATAAGCACATTCATTTCTTTTGTTTATTTTTGCTCTATTTACTCATTTTTATATAAAAAGATAATAGAGACAGCATTATACAGCAGAGACCAGTGTAACCTAACCCCATACGTTTTCTTTTTTAAAAAAAATTATGCTTTAAGTTCTGGGATACATGTGTAGAACGTGCAGGTTTGTTACATAGGTATACATGTGGCATGGTGGTTTGCTGTACCCATCAACCCGTCACTTAGGTTTAAACCCCACATGCATTAGGTATTTGTCCTAATGCTCTCCCTCCCCTTGCCCCCCGTCCCCCAACAGGCCCTGGTGTGTGATGTTCCCCTCCCTGTGTCCATGTGTTCTCGTTTTTCAACTCCCACTTACGAGAGAATGCAGAGTTTGGTTTTCTGTTCCTGTGTCTAACCCCATATATTTTCATGGGGTTTCATGGGGGTTTATTTATTCACAGAAACAGAAAATAGATGTAAGTCATAAACTATGGAATTGTCTAACTGTAAGTCTGTATCCTAGCCCACCTGATACTTCTTGTAAGAAGTACCCTTCTTCATAAGAGCCCTGATCACCCTAGAACATGCAGAAATTATCTTTTTTTTTTTTTTTGTATTTTTCCATGATAGCCTAAATAGAGGGCCACTTAGTAAGGGAAGTCGTAGTGCTGAAGGTGCTAATGGTGTAAGTGGCCACAGACTTAATATTGTTATATAAGGTTTCCCCAGTTTGAGTTATCATACTAACATTTTTCTGTATAAAATGGGAGAGTGAAAGTTCTGACATTCATTGATAACTATCAAAGGCGACTAAGGCAGTCTGTGTTGTCAGCATGTTTTGTGGCCTAATCACTTCTAATTTTGCTGTTAAAAATTGCATCTACTGTTTCTTTGATATTTAGAATCCTCTGACCTAAGATTTCCCACCTATCAATTTAGACAGCATGCTACATATTCTGGATTCTCTGAAATAATTCATGATCTCAGTTCTCAAAATCGTATGTAATATGGTTTGGCTATATCCCCACCCAAATCTCATCTTGAAATGTACTTATCATTATCCCCACGTGTTTTGGGGTGGGGGGACCTGGTGGGAGGTAATTGAATCGTGGGGGCAGTTACCTCCACGCTGTTATCATGATAGTGAGTGACTTCTCGTAAGATCTGATGGTTTTATAAGGGGCTCTTTCCCCACCTTCATTCTGCACTTGTTCCTGTCACCGTGTGAAGAAGGATGTGTTTGCTTCCTCTTCTGACATGATTATAAATTTCCTGAGGCCTCCCAGCCATGCTAAACTGTGACTCATTTAAACCTATTTCCTTTATAAATTACCCAGTCTTCGGTATGTCTTTATTAGCAGTGTGAGAAGCACAGAATGGATTAAATAAGCAACAATAAGACAAACACCAGGTGCACAGAAATGACTATGGTCCTTAACCAACACAAGAAATGAGTATTCTCTATTGGTCTCTGCGTTTCCCATTTATTTCTCCTTTTTCTGCCCTTGAAATGTTTCTTACTCATGTCATGTTGAAAATGTCAAAGTATAGCCATTTAGGGTAAGTATGGACTTCAGACAAGGAGCTCTGAGGAATGTGATCCTCGTTCTGGTTTATACAAAAGACTTGGAAGCCCTTATATTTGCAGTAGGCCACTGAGGCATGGATCTCCTCATCCTGAATCCCTAGCATCTTTCAGTGACTTGAACATAGTTCTGACTGGCTAGCACTATATTAGTGAATCTCTGAAGAATGGGGCTCAAGACAATTGATGTACAGGAGTAGGTACAACACTGAAAATTGTCTACCACTTTTCTGGGACTCATAGAAAATAAAACTATCCATTTATTCATCTTAGAAAATTAAGTATTATTTAACAAATAGCTGTGATGGGCCACTTCTGTCCTAGACACATGGGATATATACGTTATTATCATTAATTTTTAGTGTTTATTAGGTGCCAGGCACTGTTTTGTGTCCTTCATATTTAATAAATACTAAATAAAATATAATTCTCATGCCAAAGGAATAATTATTTCTCTCTTTATCCTGCCCATGAATTTTCTCATCCAGGGACTTTGAGATCAAGAAAATAGCTGAGTTTTCTCATTATTCAAGTTGGAAAATGAGCAGAATTTATTTGGGCTCTCTTTTACTCTATAGTCACTCTTATCACTGGTTGGTCTATTTTGTGCACAGTAATGTGTCACTTCACAATGGGGATGGAGAAATATGTCTTTAGAAGATTTCATCATTGTGTGAACATCAGAGTGTACTTATACAAACCTAGACAGTGTAGTCTACTCCACACCTAGGCTGTATAGTATAGCCTATGGCTCCTAGGCCACAAACCTGCACAGCATGTCACTGTACGGAATACAGTAGGCAATTGTATTAGGGAACACATTAGGCAATTAACACAGTGGTAGATGTTTGTGAATCTAAACATATTTAAACATAGAAAATATATGGTAAAAATACGGTATTATAATCTTATGGGACCACCATCATACATGTGGTCTAGTCTTTACCAAAGCATCATTATGTGACATGTGACTGTATTTATTTCGTTTTATTAAGTTTTAAACTTTGCTAAGCAGGCTATGTAGAAGCATCAAGGCAAATACAGCACCATGGCAAAATCCTGAGATACCTAGAAGTTTGCCTTTTATTAGTCACAGCTCACATGCCACCTACATGGGGCCATTAGGAGTTGAATATAACAAACCGGAATGACACATCACATACACGCCTGGAGGCAGATATTCCCAAGAATACTTTTTTGCTGTCTTCAAAAAGAAAACTGAATGAAGAAGAAAATAATCCTGTCCTGATTATTTATTTTGCAAAAATATGTGTTAACATGGAATATTAACATATAACTCAAAAACCAGTCAAATGCAAAGTGGTTCAAAAAGGAGTTGCTCTGGTCTTTATCACCCTTTTTGCCGCAAAGCATATCTTTTCTGTAAATTCAAATTTAAAAAAAATGAAAAACTACAACAAAACAAGAGATGAGGATCTGTGAGCAGGGCACGAAGCTGGTGAGATGTGAATAGGAAATGTTGAACAACTCAGCAGGACGATTATCTATTTGTTTATTAAGTTTTCCAGTATAGTAAATTGATCTGAAAATAACAGAACATTTATGAAGCATGAAGCGTTTCCTAAGCTTTCAATTAAAGTTAAATAAAACGAAATGTAGGATGTGTGTACATTGTGGGAAATCTCATTATGGCACTGGTCACCACGGTCAGGCGTGGCTTCATTACCCTGTGCTGCTCCTTAGTTCACTGTGTACCAGCTCAGATCAGGCATCAAGCGTAAGTAATACAGCTCTTTGGGAACATGGGGTTGTAACATATCACTGTGATCTTTTAAGACAAAGGGCACCATTGTGGTCCCCACTTTGGATAGGAATAAAATGAAGTACATCAACTGATTTTCCACAGGACCCATTGCAAACATCAGGAATAGGACATAAAGCTCAGAAAACAATGTTAATACTCTAAATGTGCTTGTATTTCTGTAGTTTTTTTTTTTTTTTACCTTGCCTGGAGCTTGAATTCAGATAGGTTAGAAGAGAAAAGAACAGAGCATTAAATGAGGAAGAAAGGGCACAGCAAGTGAGAGAATGGAACAGACCAATGATGCATGTTCTGATAGCTCAATGCAGGAAGCATTGAGCAGAGCATGATGGGGTGTGGGAGAGGGAGCTGGCATGGGAGCCACACCCCTTCTCTTAAGATCCAGACAAAGGGAAAGCCACACAGTCTGTTAAACTCTGAGGTCCAAGAACAGTTAAATAAATGAGTCCAAATTAAAGTAGCCTGCAAGCCATCAAGAAAGACCAACAACAGCAGCCAAAACCAGCCTTATGATGACTTTCTGTTCTTAGTTGTAAAGAATTTGTGTGTATGTTTTAATTAGTAAAATCTCAGTAAGATATAAAACAGGACTACTCAGTTTTGGTGCCTGTTCATTAGCATCTGTTTTAAGAAAGCATCTACTTGTCCCAGTTCTTTGAAAACATGAACTGCGTTGGAATCATTTGCAGGCCAAATTCCTCTTACGCTTGGAGAAATACCAATTGTGGACAGTTTTCTCCGCTCTCTGAAAGGTCACTGGAGCCCTAGACCAATGGAAAAAAATTACATATAAATAACGCATATTTATAACCTGAAATGGTTCCCAAAGAAAGACAGGGCCAGGTACAGAATAAAGCCTCATGTTTCCCTTTTTTTCCCCAGTATTTCCTAGTGTTAGGGAAAGATTTCCCCTATCACCTAAAGAAAGCATTAGCTTAAGAGTGGGATTTTTAAAACAATAAACACTTTACCCACCAGGCGAAAACAGAACTCTTCTTCTTCCTGAGCTTCACTCTGCTCAACTTGCCTGTGTACCACACTGGAACAGTGCTGAATTAGAAGTCAATTAATAGTGAAGGCCTGTATTTCAGTTTTACCTCAGCCAGTGAGTCATTTTGTGACCTTGGGCAAGTCATTCAGCTTGGATTAGGACTCGGTGATTTACAAGGATCCTCCTGTTTCTAGAAGACCATGTTTTAGAAGAAAGCAGCTCTAGTATGTGATCTGCATTCTACTACTTAGTAGTAATTGAACTGGGCAAGTGGCTCAGTCACTCTCTGCCTCAATTTCCTCAACTGAAAAAGTGTATAACCCTCATGGAGTCTGTGAAGATAAAATGAGATAAGGTTTCTGAAGAGCTTAAAAGGGCACCTGGCATTTAATAAGCTCGCAATGGCTTTGTGCTCTTAGTTACAACGATGCTTCATCATCTCCAATAGTAGTAATTTCCTTTGTGCCTAGTGGGTGTCTTTAGCCAGCCACTTTACTAACAGACTGATTGGATAAGTAATGATTTGGAACAATCAGCACTGGAGGCAGGTTTGGGAAGGAGAGTCTGGCTGATTGCTGTTGTGTTATTTTTCTTTCTTTTATGACCCATAACCAGTACTTACTGGAGCAATATATATTCACAAATTGTAGTCCCAGAGAGTTGGAAGGAAAGTTGCTATTTAAAGGCTTCTCACAATGTCTTGATTGGCATTTTGTGGTTACTACACAGAAATCAACTGTTGGAGAAGGATTGATTTACCTAGTATAGTTGGTGTTGCTGTCTCCAAACTATGCCAGGTTATACTACAGATAGATCAAATAAAATTAATAAATATGTAAATAAATGAAAAGGTAAAATGTTTTAAAGTGCTTAAGGTTTAGTCAGGTATACAAAATGCATTCACAATTGAAATAATGATGTTTTACTAAAAATTAGGTGTCTTTACTTGTGATAGTATTGAGTTTATCATATTCTAATTACATTGGCTTATATATGAGCCAATATGATATTATTGATCCAATCATATATTTGAGGAAATATTCTAGGTAGGGAAGTTTCAGTGAAGTATGAATTTTGTCATGGAGTCTTCTTGCTTACTATGGATTGTGTGAAAGTACTTAAAGCTTAGAATTTGTATAGTAGATAGAGGGGATGGAGAATTATAAAAGAATAGAAATGAATTATTATTTTTATTTTTTTATTTTTTTTTTGAGACGGAGTCTTACTCTGTCGCCCAGGCTGGAGTGCAGTGGCCGGATCTCAGCTCGCTGCAAGCTCCGCCTCCCGGGTTTACGCCATTCTCCTGCCTCAGCCTCCCGAGTAGCTGGGACTACAGGCGCCCACCACCTCGCCCGGCTAGTTTTTTGTATTTTTTAGTAGAGACGGGGTTTCACTGTGTTAGCCAGGATGGTCTCGATCTCCTGACCTCGTGATCCGCCCGTCTCGGCCTCCCAAAGTGCTGGGATTACAGGCTTGAGCCACCGCGCCCGGCAGAAATGAATATTTTAAAAAGTTAGAGGCAGAGTTTGCAGCACCTAGAGAGGGTGCTATGGAGATGGTCTTTATTGGGTAACAGGTAGGAAGGCATAACATCTGTTAGGTAAGGAGGAACTCATGAGTTGCACATTTCACAGTTTCTGTTTTAATCAAGAAAGTATTGGTGAGACATTATAGAGTTTTGCACAAGGAAGAAATGTCATGAAATAAGTGAAGTCATCGATTGAACCACCTGAAATTGCCAATATTTGATCTTTTTATCTTTAAAAATGGCAATTTCATGTGTCTTGATCTAAAATCTTAAAATCAATCTTTCAATTGGATGAGAGGCAGGGAGATTAGCTTGTAAGGTAAATCTATTATCCAGAGACAAAATTTCATGGGCTTTGATAAAGGTGGATATTTTTCTATAAGGAGGGAAGAGTAAATTTTACTAACATACTTTGGCTTTTGTTCAGTTTTCACAACCTCTATTTTTGCTTTATTATTGTTTTCTTTTCTTTTGTCTGTTTTACTCTTGGGCAAGCAAATTATTTGTTTTCTCACATCTTTTGGGGTCCAATTTTGATGATTCTGATCTTTCTTAGTTGCTTGACCCATAGACCCTGTGCAGAACATTGCAAGGCTCCGTCTTAGAGTAGCAGCAGTGATGATCTTAGTTTCCTACGTTAGGACTGTTGTGCTGGATTTGACATGTGATCTGAAAAATGCAGGGATAAGTATAGTTATTGAGAACAATCATCCCGTGTCTTTATCAAAGTTCTTCATTAGCTTTGGAAAAGTGCTGTAGGCCTAAGGAAACTAAACTTTCTAGGGATATTCCAGGTTTTAAACATATTAGAAAGAGAAAACATTGGTTCTTATTTAAGAGAGTTTATGAGCCCTCATCCTTGAAATAGTCAAATTTATAAGTGACATAAGGCTGTATGTGTAGTTAACAAAACAGGAATACATAGCCACTCAAATGTTTTAAACTTTCAAAAATGATTTGGTGTTCTGTTTTGGGATTAAGGAACAATGAACTTTGAACCATTTCAACCCACTTCTAATTCTGAGGTCTAGAGATACAACATGTAGCATGGAGGAGTTACGGCATCAGCTGATGACTATCCATTGAAGTTACACCAAAAAATAACAACCTCCATGCTTGCAGAGTTGGGATGACAGAATACTTATGAGGTGTTTGTTTTTTAGTTATATATTGCATTATAGGCTAAAGATTAGGGCCTTTTTGCTGAAAGTTATTAATCTAAAAATGTTTTCATTATTAAAAGTAGAGGCACTATTAGGGAGTCCTTGAACATTTAGGATGAGGCTGGAAAACAACACCCCCGGCCCCAGACCCATCTCTCAAGCTGGTAGTAACCAGCAAAATCTGCTGTGATTCCTGTCTTTGCCATCTATTCAGGTTTCATTTTGTTATTCAAGTTTCCCCGTATGTTTAGAGAAGAAATAGGGCAAAAATAAATAGGGTGAGGAGAGGACATAGATTAGATACCTAACATGTATCTCTGGCTCCCCTCTTCACACTTTAGAACCTTGGTCACAGAAGGTGAGAATCCGAATGAGCTCTTCTCTTCTTTGGCCTAACTGACTTTCTTTCTTCCCATGGAAAATATAGATTTCCTGCATTTGTTCTGGTGAGTAACTCTGAAGGCAACATAAGTCCTGGATGTTGGGCACCAGAACAAATACCCTTGATAATCTACCTGCTAAACACATAGATGAAAAACAAGAGCATCTTATTTTGTGTGTGTGCACATGTGTTGATGTTTCCTCTTTATCTGCTCATGGTAACAGGTTTCCTCCTCCTCTGTTTTCCGTTTCCCCTTTCCTCCTTCCTCTTAATTTATAGAAAAGAGTAGGCGTGGGAGAAACTTCTTTTTCTTTTTCTGATAATATAGATCATTCATTAGTCAGATCTATGGGCTTCCTGACCCAAAGTGAGCTCCAAAGCTCTGCCTGGCCCTGATGATGCGTTTGGGAGAATATGTGCCAAGCTCTCTTTTCTTGCTGACACACTAAACTCTGAGTGGTCCTTCAGAGGCTGCGTGAAATGAGCTTAAATCAAGGCCTGGAGTTTGGGATCATGGGTAGTTGCATTCATGCCTGAAGTGTGAAGAACAATAAAACTATACTTTTCACTTTATATTTCTCGGATACATCTTAGCATCAGACTATGGTTTGCTAAATGAGTCGCGTTTATTAGTTTTGTTTCATCCGTATGACTGTAAGCTCCCGGAAGTCAGAGCCCTGCCAGACATTTTGTTGTGTCCTTCATAGCAGGCTGCACAGAGATTAAATAAACATTGACATTTCACAAAAGTGGAACAACAGAAAAAGAAAGAAAAAAACTATGAAAGATACAAGAAATTGTAGGCCAAGGAGAGTGTGAGACACAAAAGAGAAAAAGGCAATCTGGGGAAATGTACCAGGAGAGAAGAAAGACACGACAGAGTCATTGGGGTTGAGGGTCCCTATAGAACACCATCTAGTGAGATGTCTTCCTTTAGTTCTTCTTCCTTTTTGTTCGCTATCCATATCCTTGTTGTCCTCCCTTTCTCAGTTTCTCTATGTGTAACCCCAAAAGAAAGCATAACCATGGACAGCAGCTCAACAGAACAGCCACACTGCAAGTTAGGTGTCACCTGGACAGGCTAGGCTTGCTAACAGCCAACAGGGATGGTGTGTGAAGTCCTGAGGTAGACTGGAGAGCAGCTGTGCAGTACTCAAAACCCAAACTCAGGTCATGGCCACTGATCCTACTTAGACCTCTCTCTCTTGCATTATCCATTCTAATATCTTGTCCTTCTCTGAAGCCCCTTGAGGATGGTGAAGAGTGAAGGAATGCATCCTGAGTTATTAAAGGCACTCGTAATAAGCCTCATTAATCCCTTTTCTCCCTAACTCCAAGATCCCATTTTCCTTCCAACACTTAAAAACCATTATTCATTGGATGGAAACATCCTTCCTCCCCTCAACCCTTTCCAAAGGGAATCATCCAGCTCAGGTCTATGAAGTATCCACATGTGTGGCAGTTAGATTTGGTGACAAAAAAAATAAAAAATAAATAAATAAATAAAGGCTCTGGTCTTTCCTTGTTGCAAAGAACAAAGAGAAAGTTATGCAGTTCAGGCAATAAATAGTGAGGCTGAGCCAGGGCCATCAGTTCTCAGCAGAGAGGATTAAGACCAATTTGTTTTCCCCTCTCGTTTCCTTTGAATCCCACTTTCTGTCTTTATTCCCCTCTCATCTGAGTGCTATTTGGCCCCTTTGTTTTAGTGTGTCTTCTCTTTTCTTTGTTTTCTCAAACTCACTCTTGACCATTCTTCGTTCTATTTTATTGCAGTTCCGTTTGTTTCCCTCTTTCTCTGTCTATCCCTCATTTACTTCTCCTGAGATTTATGTAGCTTGACTTCATGAGCTCACTGTCACATCAAGGGAAAACAGTAAGGAAGAGCCAGGGCTGGAGGGAGGAGGCTTATCTTACCTTGTAACTGTGTTAACCCATTGTGTGGGGGTGTGATGAGTCTTCTCTTATTCTTGAATAGTGCTCTAATAGCTCCATTACTTCTGCAAGCAGGAAGATGCTGTTCGCTTTTAAAGCAGCAGGGCCTGGCTAAAAGCCTACCATATCCAATAAAAGCCTCAACTGCACTGGCCCTCTCCACATCTCCTCGCACCCCAGGCTTGTGAGCTGCCTGAAACAGAAGTTAATGGTATTCACGGGAATAAGACATCTCCAATAGACTTCTTCCAGTCTATTTGGATTGTAGTGCCCTGCCAATGACAAGGAGTGGTGAAGAGATATCAGGATTCCCCTGCCTCACGTAGCGTGCATTCTCATAAAAGAGATTTTGGCTGGAGAAGTTATGTAAGTCAGTGTTTCTATTGTAAGAGTCACATTTACTTTAGAGTATTATTTTGAATTCTGCAATAGTTGAGAAGAGAGAAAAGACACATTGCTCTTGCTTTTCTGAAAAAAAGACATATTGACCACTCAGATCCCTCCAAACATGTTAATTACATTTTCCTTTCTCCTGCTCTCCCTGTGTCTGTCACTGCGGTTCTGTCTGCCCTTTTGGTCTTGCTCCTTCTTTTCCTTCCTTTTCTTTTCCATCCTTCACTTTTTTTTTTCTTTTTTCTCTCTCTCCTAATTCCATCTTAACTCAAGGTTCTGAAATTATTTTTTCTAATTGTGAAAGGGCTTAAGTGGATGAGCTAAAATTACTCCAGTCCTTAACCCTTTCATGCCAAACTTGTTGTCACACTCTTTATCGGTACAGATGTGACTGGGAACATCTGCTCCTCGGGATGCTGCTAGGCGGTTTTCAGTGGCATGAGGAAAGTCTTAGAAAAGATACTGTAAGGAGCAACACTGATAGACTGAAGCAGTTGTGAAAAATCTCTTAGTTTCTAGAAAGGTGAGACTGGCTTGGAGTTAGGATGGACAGCGAATTATTGGCAGCAATAAGGGGAAACAATGAAGAGATACGGGGTAGAAGACTGTTAAGAAATAAATTACTCTGGAGAAAGGACCAGGGAAAATGGATGAGGAGGAGAGTGGAGAGAAGAATAGCTGAATCCTAAATAAGGGCAGGCCTGGAGTTATCTCCATGAGATCCTCTGACCGGACACTATGCTTCTTGCCACTTTGAACTGTGTGCAGGGCAGCCGCTCTTCAACAGGCTATCTGGGTATTCACTCTTACACACAATTTCACATAAACAAATCCCCTGTTGCCGTGAATCACGCCACCACTTTGCTTGAGACGTTATTTGAAGTGTTTTTCGTTGACTTTCTTTGCTTAAATCTAGAGGATGACCCATTCTAGTCAGAGTATATATCTCCCTCAAATTTATTAGCAAGTCCCCCATTTAATCCCTGATTCACGCTTTATTCATATCCCTGTGGTAATGCTGAGATTGTGCTGATATCAGCTTTCCCTGCCAAGGACACATTAATCATGCTCTGGAAAATACACATGCTTAACAAATGCTATGAAAATGAAGTTTCCATGGTATTTCCACAGAACTCTAGGCCTTTACCACCTGACCAAACCTAAAGCCCCAACAGTCTCTATGTCTCCCTCATTCTCTCTCTTTTCAGGGCACAGGTTTCTCCATGAATGTTTTTCTCACAGATCTTTCATCTTCCATCATTATCTCTTTCCCATCCTTAGTATCTTCCCCATTCTTTTTGACCAGAAGCAAAGGCAGAAAGTGGGAATTGACTCAAGTCTCCCAGAGGGCAGATAGCAATGCCACACTGGATATAGGATGGGAGTGGGAGCCTCACTGAGTCAGTGAGGAGAGTGAGGATATCAGTTCTGGAGCTGGGGGTTTCTCATTGGCATGGGGGACAGACCATAGAGGAGGAGAAAAGGAAGCAAAATCTCGGTTTTTTTGTGAGTTTTTTTAACTCAGCTCTAGCCAAGGGTCTGGATCCTGAGCATTTCTCTTCCTTTCCACTTTTCTTCCTTAATTCTTTATTTTCTGCCTCCATTTTCTTTCAGTATTCATTTTATTCAGCAAAAAGGTGAATCTAAACCATAAGACCTAAAGACCCAAATGGGTGCTTTTCATAGTTACTCTGTTTTTTCTCTGAATAAAATATCAGATGATTGTATACTTTGTGGGACCAATTGAATTGTTCTAAGTAAACACACAAAACCAAAATCAATAAAGGTTTAGAATTAATTATGTATTTGGAAGTCAGTGAACAGAGTTTTACACAGTTGGTTTCCAAAGTGGCAGATATTGAAAACAGAAACAATAACAACAGAAGGATAATTATACATTATGATTGTGAGGAAGCTAGAAATCAGTGCAAAAGAATATTTTTGCACTAAAAATATTTTAGTTTTTCATTAGTGCAGAGAAAACAAAGAAATATTCTGTTGCACTACATTTATTTTGCACTGACTTGATCTGTAGCTCTGTTTGTTTAGACAATATGATTCTGAGGACAAATACAGGAATTTAGAATTGAGATTTTAGTTCAAATCTTGATTCTGCCATTTAGTAAGCAGATTATTTTATATAGGCAGATAAGCACCTCTTAGAATTTGCTTTTCCATTTGTAAAATAAAGATGGTCATAGCATACTTACAGGGATGGTATTATAGTAATTTCAGAATTATTTCTTAATTATGGCAATTTAAGAATTATTTATTATGGTCTCTTGAATTTCCTACTAATATATTTACAATGGAGTATCAGCTAAATGAGATATATATTGAATGACTCTATGAATATTTTGTGCTAACTTATAACTGGAGAAACTTCTTTTTTTCTCTTTTCTCCATATATGGTTTTGCTTTTTGATTTTATTATTGCTATTGGAAGTCTTCTTACATCCAAAAGAATTGATTTCAGGCCTTTGTACCAAAAATTAAAAAATGATTTTTTTTTTTTTAATGTCAAGAGCTTATTCTGAGATGCTTCCTACTGGAAACTTCATTAATAATTTTTCTCCTGTAATTTTTCTTTAATGAAAATTGACTCAACCAATAAGAAATTTCATTTGCTCTCAAGATCTGCCTCAGCTCACTTCTACCCTCTGTTCCTTGTTGCATTGTTGCTCAATGCTACACTTAGAACCAATAAATCAGGCATGGTTCATGCCTCAAACACTGACAAAATCTGAGATACATAAAGAAAATTTAGATTTTCTTTGTTGAAATGAGGGCTTGCCAATTGCCAGATCCCAGTAGAGCACATTTCCTAGTCACTTTCCAGAGAACAGGAGAAAACTCTGGGACAGTTTTCCAGGGCTTCATAGATGTTACATTACTGTATAGACTGGGATATTTGAGAACATTACTAAGTAATTGCTATATTAGTGTTTATCATTCTGTAACATTAAAGAAATTCCCTATTCCTTTTTGAGAGAGAAATGGTTTGGGTCACCACTTTCCTTTTGAATATTCAACAAAGATAGTCCACATAGTCTGGCTGGGGTTTCATTTTATGGCAACAATAAACTAGGAAAGAACCTTCATAAGTTGCTTTTTATTTACAAACTGTAAAAAGCTGGGTCAGTATATGATCCTATTAATGAGATTGAAACCAAGTTAGCCCTCAATTACTGTGCATGTATAGCACTCATTAGCCAATGTTACTGTGTTCTATTAAGATATGTTAAAACAATCAAATCTGTAGGGGTAAAATAAAACTCTAGGAGTTTAGGGAACCCGTCTCACTTGAAATATATCAAGCAATCTTTACTATTCTCAAATAAAAAGGAGAGAAAACAAAAAAAACCTGAGATAGGTTATGGAGGGCCTTGCTAAGAGATACTTTCAAAGCTTCAGCTAAACAGAAGCATGACAAAAAAGCTCAGGAGAGTGTTTAGAGGCAAGAGTCAGAAAAGTGGAAACTTTTCTAAAAATGGTACTAACTTAGTTTTCTACTTGAAAGGGAGTAAGCAGAGAATAAAATGAAAGAACAATTAGTGTGAGAGGAAAGAGAAGAAAACAAGAGAAGGGGGAAGAGGAGGAGAAAGGTAAGGAGTTAAGTGAAAAGAGAGGGAAGGGGAGGAGAGGAAATTTAGTGTGGGATGGGATCACGAGAAGAGAATTGGAGCTATGTGGCTCAGCAATCCAGCCTTCCACTCCGATCCTTGTTTAGGCTCTTCAAATCTTAGAGTAGATCCCTCTCCTACTGTTTGCACCATACTGTACCTCCTAGAGTTAGAGAAGTGATAAAATGTCAAAAATGTCTTTAAAAAATATATTTAAAAAAAAAATCAAAGTAAGATTTTTTTTTTTTTTAAATAAAGTAAGATTTTAAGATTTCCAAGTAGCAAAGATTCTTCAGGATCCTTCTGTTATTCATTCTTGGAATGAAGTAGAACGTTCACAGATTATCCCAAATTTATTTTTTTAAATTTTATTTTAAGTTCTAGGGTACAGGTGCAGGTTTGTTGCACAGGTAAACTTGTGTTGTGGAGGTGTGGTGTGCAGATTATTTTATCACCAAGATATTAAGCCTATTGCCAGTAAGTTATTTTCCCTGATCCTCTTCCTCCTCTTACCTTCCACCCTCTGATAGGACCCAGTGTGTACTGTTCCCTTCTATGTGTCCATGTGTTCTCATCGTTCAGCTCTCACTTAGAAGTGAGAGCATGTGGTATTTGGTTTTCTGATCACTGCGTTGATCATCCCAAATTCTTATTCCAAAAACATAACACTTAGGATGATTTTGTGTTTAAAAAATTGCAGGTCATGCATTGGGGCAAATTTCTGTGGCACTTGTTTTTTCTATCACTATTTATTTTTGGTCAAATAAGTTTTGTAAACTGTTGTGAGTTGCTGATTAACAGTATGCCTTAAATTTTGACTGCTAATAAAACAACTAGATTTATTATTATTGATAGAAAGTTAAAATCAAAATAAAATAAAAAGAAAATCAGTATGAAGACCCACTTATGGAAGAAATGTGCTGCAAAATAATATTAAGACTTTACTCTGAGTTAGTCATGAAGGCAGGAATGAAGGAAGAAGATTAGGGGAGGCTTGATGTTGCAGTTGTGTGGCTGGCTTTCTTTCACACTTGCAGAAATTTCCTATTTAATTGACAAGAAAAGATGCAAAGTAAAGCACATATTGGGGTAGAAAAGGAGGTATCATAATGCCTTTAACATTTATCGTTCTCAAAGGTCTTAATCTGATCCTGACCATACAATCAGTATAAAGTAAAGCCAAATATTACCCTTTCAAAACCTATGAAGAGAATTTACAGTTTCATCATATATATCATAGGTCCCCATTATAGTGCTGGTTTAGTCAGAATAATGTCATCCACATTACAATGACAAAGACACACCGTGTATTAAGATGCTGTGTGGAATATAATGTGACCTACCTAAAAACTAAAACCTTGATACAGCAAAGTAGTTTGTGAATTTCAAGTAGATTCACCATTCATAGTCTAAATTGTTCTTTCAAATACAGTGATATTAGAAAATTGTTAGTTTATTTCTTTTCTAAGACTAGAGATAATGCTAATCTGATGCTCTGCTATCATTGTGAGGCGTTAAGAACATCAGCCCATTTCCGAATGCCTTTTCTCACACAAGTTTTAATAGTCAGCCATTAGAAAGAAACATACCTGCAAGTCAACTCTTCAATTCAATGTATTTAGGATCAATAGGCATCTGTCCTTCCACATATCAAATCAATAACAAGTTTTTATATATGCTCTCTCAATTAACAAGATATACTTACACAACTTTTATTTATTTATTTATTTTTAAGATAGAGATTTGCTCTTGTTGCCCAAGCTGGAGTGCAATGGCGTGATCTTGGCTCACTGCAACCTCTGCCTCCTGGGTTCAAGCGATTCTCTTGCCTCCACCTCGTGAAGTAGCTGGGGTTACAGACGCCCACCACCACACCTAGCTAATTTTTTTGTATTTTTAGTTGAGACGGGGTTTCAAGGATAAAATTAATTCTCTTTGGACGCAATCATGGAAAAGAAAAAAATGCTTATATGCAAAAGACACTTATACTTTCTTCCTGCCTACTCTGTATTTCTTAAGACTGAAGTTTAGCCAGTTAACTAAAGTTACCACTGAATCATCTTTCAAAAATTGAAGACTTGAGGTTGTTAAAACTGCCTTTACTTTGAACTTCACAAGCTCTCTGTTGAATTTTGGAAGGGCAAGAGCATAGTTATTGAAGGCACTTGGAGAGTTTCTGCTAATTAAGACCTGTTCACTTGAACCAAGCACATGACTACACGTCTTATAAGAATAAATGGTCTTCCTGATCCTACCTGTCTTTCTATGCATTAGTTAAGGTGAGTAGATGATGTTTGATTGGCAACTTATTCTGGGACTATTTTATGCTGCACAAAGAAAAGACATTAAAATAGAGAAGATAAAATATTTAAATTATTTTGCTTGCGACAGTCTTTTCAGCTCCTTTTTTCATGTAGAAATATATAATAGTTTTAAGATATATAAAAGTTTTGACTTGATGACCTCATTTTTTCATAAATATTTTTAATAGATTCCTAAATGAACTACTGTTTAAACAATTATATGCCACATTTTAAAAATAATAGGTTTATACATAATGTTTTCATATAATTTGAATATTTATTCACTAAAAACTTTAATTTTTATTAAATGCAGCAGACATTTGAACAATATACATATACATAAGTGCTTTGACATCTACCACTGAGTTACTAAAATATCCATTTCAAAACCTGTCTTACCACAATCAATCAAGTCTTTCAACATTGCACAGAGAAAATAAATACCTCGAACTGTCTCTTCAAGTGCTCTTAAAGCTAAGAAACTTAGGATTTGTGTCAAAGAATGAAACAATATATTAAAAATCTGAAAATTGCATTACAGAAGAGTAATCTTTTCATTCAGATAACAAATCATATCAATGCGTATGCACTATAGTTTAGCACAGACACACGCACACATGCACACACACCCCCTCACAGTTCATCCGGGGAACATATCAAAACTATAGTAAAGCACCCGAAAGACACTGAAGACGTGTTTGGGGAACACATTGCACATGATAGCTCATTCCCTATTGGCAGATGCACTTCTACGCTTGGGGCAAGTGAGTAAGTGATGAGGGTGCAGCAGGCCAAGAGAGACCAGGGATAAAGGGAGCACTCAGAAGCTTTTAGTGCTCCTGCAGCCTCAAACTCATGAAACCCTGTTGGTGGACAGAGAAGAGTGACCTGGAGCTTGGATAAAAATGACAACATTTTCAATAAAGCTACTAAGTTGTCATATCTGGTCTTCAGATCTATGCTTGCATAATGCAAGAGTAACAAGGGATCTCTAGGATGCTTTCTCTACTGACACATTTCAAGGCTGAGACTCAGAAGATAAATGACAACCCTGAAGGAAATTACTTGAGAGAATTCTAAGAGGCTGAAGAGAAGCTATCAACACTCTGATGACAATGGTGCTATGAATAAGAGAGAGGATGCCTTTGTTTTTAGGCCTCAATCTTTTCCTGACTATGGTTAGTAAATGTGTAAGGTTGTTTTTTTCCTGATAAGAGGCTTTTTTCATTTTGCCTGCACTAAAAGCAAGATACATTGTGTCTGACCTTTACCCCACTGAATTGACTGCCTCCTCCACGTATCCAAAGTTGAATTCATGATCTTGCTTCCCTAATTTGGATCTTCCCAAATATTCTTTCTTACAGGGAAAGGAAGCTCCATCCACAAAGTTCAAGCTAGAAATCTGGAAATTGACCTTATAACTTCTCTTTTTCCAGCACCCCATAACCAGCTTATTATAAAATCTGGCCAATTTTACTTTTTTATTTTTTATTTTTTGCGACAGGTCTTGCTATGCTGCCCAGGCTGCTCTCAAACTTCTTGCCTCAAGCGGTGCTCTCACCTCAGCTTCCCAAAGCGCTGGGATTACAGGCATGAAACACCATGCCCAGCTAACTTTTTTTGATACACAACATCAAGCATGCTGTTGCTGAGAGGTAAGGGTTAATTTTTCCAAAAAAGGTTCCCCAGGGTCTTCTGAAAAGCTCCCTGCAAGTGGGCTAAGACCTTGAGTTTAAAGCCCTAAAGTCAAGGTACTCCTTCCTGACCAACTACCATCACAAGGCTTGATTTTCAGGCCCTTGTCCTTCCAAAAGAGGGGCTTGTGCTTCCCCAGACGGGAATATTTTAAAGTGGAGAATTCTACTACTTACTTGAGACATCTTGTATTTGTGAACCTCAGTCCCAAATGACAGGAGAGGTTGGTCCTACCTACCACCACAAAATACTGACTAGGACTGAGGCCCAGTTTCTGCCTCATAATATTACTGTTGTTTTCCTGCTCCTGCTTACACACTGCTCCCCAATCATGCAGCTTCAAAGCCCCGCATATCAAAGGTAGGGGCTTCTCCTGAAGTCTGGTATCTGGGCTAGCTAAATCTCTGTTGGCTGTTCTAGAATACAAATGCACCTGCTCCTGATATTGTCTCCATTAGTTAAACTTGGGGTTAAACTTTAACCTTAAAAATGCTGTTCCAGCAGGTTTGGTGTCCTTGTTCACATTGCAGCTAGCAGCTTAAAACCCTTCAGTGGCACCACATCACTCTTAAGATACGCACCAAGATACTTACCATGGCCTGCAAGGCCCACCATGACCTGGCTCCGGCCTCTTGTTGCAGGCTAACTTTGCACCACTTGTTCACTGTGTTTCAACTGGCCTTTTAGTTTTCAGAAATGCAATTTTTTCTGCCTCAAAACTTTCAAACTGCTGTTCCCTATGCTGGAACATTCTCTCCCACTCAGCCTTCTGATCTAAGACCAGAAGTCACTTTTTCAAATAAGTCCTCCCAGATTTTCCAGATTGCTATGGCTGTCCTGTTATATACCTTATGTCGTTTAGCAACAAAATTAAAAAAAAAAAAAAAAAAAAAGAAAGCCCCAAACCAACCAAAATAAAACAGGAGTCTTTTTAAATTTGTCCTTTATAACTCTGATTTCTAATTTGAAATTGAGTCCTGATGGGAAAGATTCATGATGGGAAAGACTCATGATATTAACTAATACATGCAGAAAAATTTGTTTATAGCAATATAAGAGTTCTTTATATATATATATATTCACTCCAAAAAAAAAATCCACTTTGCTTTAAGTTAGTTCTTGCTCCTCTCAGTACACTGTTACACTCACTTTGCATAACATTTTAACCTTCACAACACTTACCATAGGTACAAAAATAATACATGATAATTTTAAAAATGTAGAAACAAATAAAAAGAATATCTACAATTTAATCCCTCTATCATCTATTTAGCTTTTTTGCATTTACTAAAATGTAATTTCTTAGCCACAAAAATATTTGTTAATTCTTCACTGGCAACATGAGGCAGGAAAAAAATGGAAGGAACAAGCAGATAGGACTGTGGACCCAGGTGACAAATGTGAGACAGAAGGTATGCTGCAGAGTCAAAAGAGAGCACAGAAGAACATAAATTCTTGTTTGGTCATTATGGGGGAAGATAGCAGGCTGAGATATTAAATGATTTTTGTTTGCCCACTTTTAAGGAAAATGTTAAGGAGATTCTCATTTGCTAAATGTCTTTCGAAACAGACAAGAGAAACAGATGAGAACTATTAGATCAAATCGTGGTTATTGTACAAGATGTTCTATACCTAATAGATAAACAAGACGTGGAAGAATTACCGGGACCAGATGGCAGTTCTTATGTCCTGTCATATGTACCATTTTCCCCTCCAAAATAGAGATGAAGCACAAAAATGTGTCTGGGTTTAGTTTAATTGCAAGTGGCTGGGGAAAGAATAAATAAGTCAATTTCTGAGGCTGCCATCTTGTACCACTATTGCATTTGGAAATAAAGACCCAATAGAAATGTCACCTCGTATCAAAATCTTCTATAACTTTCATAACCACAAAATTCAGTCCAAAAACAAAATAAAGTATTCCCACACAGAATCAATACTTAATTATGTAATAATCAGAATAAGGTAAGTATTTGCAGTATATTTGCAATTAGATATGCCAATTTACAATATAAACACAGAGTAAATTTGTACTTTTTCTTCATTTTTAATATGAGATTATTCAATTCTAGTTCTGATATTTCCAGCCGGAAGGGATCTAGACAGCTGGTTGAGTGAGTCATTCCAAACATTCTGAGAAACAGCCTGAGATTCATTTGCTCTTTGCTTATGGGGATATATTAATGAATCTTCAATCTTGCTCTCACTGTCCCCAATGGCCATAACGCATTTGTAGAAAAATCAGGTTTACATAGCAGAAAGGCTTCTGTCAATAGTATTAAACCTGCTGTTATTTATCTTCCTAGTCTTGGAATATTGAAGGGAGGGACAAAGAAGAAAAAAAGTAAAGAAGGTTACACTTGATTAACAATAAAATATAGGATTCTCCTTCAGTTTTCTTTGTTTTTGTTTTTCTCTGTGTAGTTGTTATTCACAACTGTGAGGTTGAATCCTAATGAGGAAGGCCATGATATTAGCCAACTGTTCTGGAAAGATGTGGTTATGGTAATTGAAGTAATTTGGACACACATATTCACTCTTAAAAAATGGCAACTCTCTGTTTTCTTTAACTTAATTATGTCTTCTCTTAAGAGAATGTATGCTGCCTTTTTGCTTTGGTAAGGCTGGCTACTCTGAATCATTTCTTAATATTAAGATTATTATCTGAAATAACACTAGACAGCAGATGTCTTGATTGAAACACACAAACAAAAGATTGGGAGGCAGACAGAAGTAGGACTTCTAAAGCAGATCATACCTCGCCCAGTGCTTAATCAAAAATAGCTACTGTTTTTATTTGGCCTGTGAGTGATTTTATTATTTACTAGGGTTTGCGTTGTGAAACAGTAAACACTGTAAGATGAAAACTTGAAGGAGAAGAGCAGAAATAGTCGGTAAGCCTGAGAGGGTGAAAGCTCAAGAACAAGATTGGGAGAGTGCAGGAGAAGCTCTTACATGGTATTCTATCATATTGTTCTGTGAACTGTGCCCCTGAAGTTGTGCAATGCAGAAACTACAGACAAGGGGATTTCCCTTGGGGTCTTCAACATTCTATTTATCAAGAGCAAACAGATTTGGTGAGGAGTCCAGAGACAGTAGCATCTTCTTTTCTCTTTTGTCTTTGGCTTGATGAAAGAACATGCTGAACTAGGGGTACACATATTGTGTGACCTAAGGGAAAAAGGCAGGAAAATCCAAGCTAAAAATCAATACAGTCCCACCCTATCCAGATCACTCTTAGTGTAGTTCATAAACACTTTCCTTGGTAGGGGCATTTATTCTAATTACAATTAAATGATGTTATGAAAAAGTTTCTTCCGGTAAATTGACAGCCTCACTGCTTAATGTCTGTTTTGGGGAGGTTACAGTGATAGTGCTGGGGTGGGAGAGAAATAGTGGAAAGACATAGAAACACTACATGTATCCACTTCGCCTTGTGATTATGAACAAGCTTCTGAAGGCACAATGATCATACTACCTTCATTCAATTTTATTTCTGCAAGCTCCCTTCTGTCTCTTCTATTTTATTCCCTCTGCCATTGCAAGTTTGTTTTTTTTTTTTTTTTTTTTTCTGTCCTTCTTTAAACAAACCAAAACAGGCTGTGTCTTGCTCTGTTGCCTTGGCTAGAATGTAGTGGCATGATCATAGCTCACTGCAGCCTTGACCTCCCAGGCTTAAGCAGTCTTCTCGCTTCAGCCTCCCGAGGAGCTGGGATTATAAGTGTAAGCCACTGTGCCAGGCCTTGCTGTCCTTTTTGAATTGGGGCAAAATTTTCTCACTTTTCCAGTCCTCAAATCTTCTTCCACAATGTTACCTTTGTTATTGTCCTAAAATGAAGGTTAGATAGTTACGGCCACCATCAAATACCTCTCAATGCCTCCACTCTGTTTATGGAAACAAGTGCAAATTACTTCACTATTGCAGTCAACACTCCAATGACTAGTTTCCCTTTAGCATGCCTTTCCCAACAACTCTCCATGAATGCCATGTTTTAAATACATTGAGTCATTTACCATTCTCCAAAATGCACATTGAAAATACTCTGTGGTGATGGTCTCAATCCTTCATTTTGGAATTCCCTTCTTTTTCCCTCAAATAGCCAAAGCATCCCTCTATCACTCTTCTATCTTTGAAGCCTTCCTCATGCCAACAGCTGGAATTAAATGCTCTTTGCATGCCTCTTGAGAACACCATGACTTACATCTGGGTTGCAGCACTTTTCCATTCTTCATTGTATTGTTGTTTGTCATTGTATGTGAATCAATGTAACTAATTTAAAGTTTCTTGGAATAAGGTTCTTACCTTATTCTCAGTATATCTACAATGTTTTTCATGTAATATTCCCATTGAATAGTATGTAAAAGATCAGATAATTAGTTAGCAAGATAAAATTTATATATAAGTTTGTTTCACAAAAACTAAATGCAATTGGATATAAGGATCACATATCTTCATGGAGGTAAAATTTCCTCCAAGTTGGGGTCATCAATATTTAATATGGGATAAAAAATTTAAGTTAAATGAAAATCTTCCTAAGATGAACATTCAGGCTTTCACTGAAGATGATGGACTATTAAGGGCTGTGGGAACCTATTCCAGGGTCCATGCTCATGCCACGTGAGCAGTCTTTTGGGGATGATGGCAGTAAATGGTGCAGAGGTTAAGGACATGGGCTCTGGGGGCTGACCTGAGTTTAAATCCTGCAGTCATCCCTTCCTACCTTTGTGACATTTGGCACGCTGCTCAACCTCTCTCTGTGGACAATACTACTTACTTTAGGAATTATGGTAAAATACTATATGCATAAATCGCTTTCCATAGGGCTTGACACAGAATAAGAGCTGTCATTTATTAAATACTTAGTGTTTTGTTTTGTTTTGTTTTTGTTTTTGTTTTTGATCTGAGAATGATCATGCCAATGTCAGAAAATTTTTAAGGCTTTTAAATCCTGAATGCATCTTCATTTCAAAAAAGTATAATGACTGGAAACATATGATTTTACTTTATCCGTGGTAAGTTTGACTTAAGTACTTTTAAATAAAACAAATTTATCAACTCTACATGTGGAGGAAGAACAGAAATTCTAGTGCATAAGAAACAAAGGATTAAAGTCTGAATAGTTAAGAGACTTAAAAAGAGGAAATACATGAAAACACACATATGACTATTAAGAATAGACTTTTCAAGTAACATAACAGGAAGATAATTTGACTTGTTCACCAGTTATGTCAGAGAATAAAACATAGAATTGTACTGATTGGGCTGAGTTGTCAATTGTCTTTCCTTCTGATTCACCCGGCAAATTCCATATCAACAATCACTTCTTGAGTATCTGCACTGTGTTCGGAGCTTTAGCACACACACAAAAGGAGAATATTCCCACCTAAATCTTACCATCTATTAGAAACACATCTTTGACTTAAAAAAAAAAAAAAAAAGCACTTGCTTTTTTCAATAAAGTTATCTTTACTCACAATTCACAATGCTTTAAATAGAAAGCTTCCTCTCCACAAATATGGGATGAAGCTTTGATACATAAATTCATTTTATATGTTTTGATGAAGAAGCAACTTAATTACACTTTCAAAGAAAAGAACTGCAAACACATGACTTCAGTAATTAGGGCTCAAATATTATGAGCCATTTAGAAATAATGCTGCCTTACATTTTCAATGACACTTAAGTAGTTTACTCATTTACATAATTTTTTACATCAATTTTTACATTTAGTCATCATGAATTCCCTGTAAAGCAAGTACATTTACTCTCATTTTATTGATGGGCGGGCTGCTGCTTAGAGATAAAGCCATAATATTTGCCAACAAATCAATTTATAACAATTATTTAAACAAGAGAGTCAGGAATGAAAACCTGGTCCGGTGCCTGTGAGGAGAATTCCAGATTTTGGAGTACCACCCCATTGCCTACTGCTTCTAGTTCTTCATCTTAAAACCCAAAATAAAAATAAAGTTTTCCCTAGTAGGGGTTGATTATCCAGAGTTAGATTAGTAGCTATAACATTTCATATATTCTACTTGTAAGTTTTTTAATAATTTAGAATTTAATATGCTTACTACAACAAGCAAACTCAATATATTTTAAGTTTATGTGACATACAATGCCTTCTATCCCTTGGCAGTATCTCAATATTATCTCAATACAAGGAATAACAAATCAAGTTGAATCTGTTTTTTGTCAAAGGTTGGATGTTGCTTTTAGTATCTTCTAATATTAGTATATTTATTCCACTCTTGTTTTTTAAACATGGAGTTAAAACATGAAACTAAGACATTTTTGTCTTCTATGCTAGTTAATAGAAATGTCCAGTTAATAGAATGCTAAGTAAGCCTGGTTTTGCCTTATTTGATTCACAACCATTTTTAGAAATATGGGGGTAAAATGATGACCTAAGCAAAGTTCCTGGCAATACTGCATTCAAGCTATTCCTTCATAACCTCATTTTGCTTCTAACTTAGAAATCAAGAAAAGAAAAGAAACTTAGAGGCCATGTGGTCTACCCTCTTTCTGTATTTGAGGAGAGTTATATGCAAAAAGGAAAAGCAATTTATTAAAGACCTAAGAGCAAGTTATTCCAAATTCTTTTGAACTATTTGAAGGTTGAGGATGGCCCTTTTATTCCAGCCATGTATTTCATATGCTGCACATATAATAGGGTGTGACAGTGGCAGAGGTCAACAATACTTTTAAATAGAGAGGGTAGGAAGTTCTCTTTCAGTAGGTGGCATCCTCGGATTAAACGCAACACTTCTTATCTGGCACTGGTTTGACCTTATCAGTGGGTCTACCCTAAAGGCTACATTCCTTGCAGTCAGTTTCAAAACATCCATCAAGGTCCAAACTTTGCATTGTATATAATTTATAGCCTTTTCATTGATTTATGTTTATGATTATTATCTTATTTAAAGGTTTGAAACTTTCGATTATGAAGTGGCTGGTTTTAATGTATTATCTTAACCACTTGATTTTTTAGCTTATTCCTCTAATTTTTCAATCAAACATATTTTACTATTTATTTCAGTCTTCATATATTTGGACAGGAGCACTAAGAGAAAACAAAACTCAAAATAAAATCTCTTTATTCTGATAAAAAGTTTGGTTGAAAAGAACAGTAGCCATTGCCAATATGATGCTTACATTTTACTTTCTGTAAATTACACTTACCAAATTATCTCCATTCACTATTGCAATATAAAAATAAAATTGATTTAAAGAGAAATGAAACATTTTATATTAGTCCTTCCTACTGGGTTAAGAAAAGGAGGTGGATACCTATAGCCATTATCAATAGTGGATACAAATACAAAACATGATTAGTTAAGGTCAGGATAGTGTAATCAGGAATTAGATGTTTGCATACTTCGAAGACATTACCATATTGAAGTGAATTGGTTTGGTCAAAAAATACATAGACCACTAGGCTTCACTTTAAAAGTAATTATTTACTGTTGGAAAGCCAGCACACATCAAAATAACATTTGGAACCTTAAACAGCCTTAATTTTGTAATATATGCAAAGTTTAGAGAATTTTTTATTAAACTGAAAGCAAAGGAAATGCTATGTCAAACGAATCTCTTTATAGTACTGTAGATAGGGAAATTATGTGAACACAGTCATGGAGCATTTCAATCAAAGGTTTAAATATAATTCATTTCTATGTAGCATCCTTCATACTGTTTTCCAGTGAAATATAATGTAATGAGATAAAGCTTTTATGAGATTGAGTGAAACTTACTCAAGCATCAAGACAGAATGGACTCAAGCCACTGGGTTCTGAGTTCTAATCAACAATGTTGTCATTTCCAGCGTTAAAATGTAAATAAATTACTTGTACACAATTATAGGAGAGGAAAAAGTCACGACGAATTACAGGAATTGGACAAATAGGGATAAGACTTCATTTGAAATTAAGTGAATAAACTAGATATACCCAAATTCAATTAGGTCTTCACTGGAAAAAATACTTAAAGTTATAAGAACAAAATAAATTAAAAGTTGCAGAACTTCTACACTGAGAATTTTAGAAAATTATGTAAAGTATGATTTTTCTTTGACTAGGAAGATCGAACAGTATCTAATTAATTGATTAATGGATGCATCCCTTGTCATTCCATCATGAAGCACCTATTAGGTGCCAGCAGTGTTTTGGTAAAGAGTGGGAGTCAAAAGCAGAGCGGTGAGCAAATGTCATGTCTTTATGAAGCTTACATTCTACTAAGGAAAAAAAATAAATAATTCATGAGAAAAATTCAAATTAGTTTCACTACGATTAAGGAGACAAAATATGGCAGATATATTACCAACTGGCGGAAGAGACTCTGAAGAGAAGTTTTACTCTGAGTTATGATAGTCAGTGATTTACACCTAATTAGTAATAAAAATAAAATCCTTAAGTTACTTTTGTGTATGCAGTGAAGAATTTAGAGACAGAGAAAAAGGAATAAATATCGTAAATGGAATATTCACGTTAGTAGGCAGACTAAGAGTACATGAAAATTCTATCAACGAAGGGAAGAATGATTCCCCTGTTGTCATTGCACCCAAGAGTTCAGATGTGCTCAGAATAGAAGTGGACAGTATTATTGAATTGCAGAAAGAATCCATATAAGCTCTGATAAATCCTTACATATTCTTGCTGAGTAGACCTGCACAAGTTTTCTTCCCACTTCTCTTTATTTTTCACACAGACCTTGGGTTTATATGCTCTCTCAACAAAATTTCATTTGTACCTTTACGGGATATTGCTGCTTCTTCAACACGGTTTTTTGCATTTCTCCATTTTCCAGGGTAAATGTCACTTCCAACCCCGGAACTCTGACCAAAGTAGCCCATCACAGGGAGAAGAAAATGAATCGAGAAGATAATGATTGTGATTTCTCTAAGGACGTCTTCATTCCTGTGTTAGTGATCTTTTAGGTTAAAACAGCACAGTTGGCTAGGAAAAATACAGGTAAGAAAATACGGAGTACATAACATGAGGGCTTCAGCAACTGGGCCGGATTTCCACGTTTCCCCCTGAAAACGAATGTGAGCAGAGAGCACAAGCAATTATCATGAAAAGTCGTAGGGCTGTGCTTTTCTGTTGGAAAGAATTGAAACGGGGTCAGGATTGACTGCCTTTATTCACTCTCAGGATTTCTCTGGGAAATCTGCCGCCAAGACTTCTGGCTCTTTTATAATTTTATGTTTTTGTTTCCATGATTGGATATTACCTGGAGGCAAGGAAGGCTCATAAGGAGAACTGGTGAGTCCTATACGGTAACATTCCCCTTGTGAGAGCAGAATCAAGGAATATTGGTATTTTAAAACAAAGACCACTAATAATAATGTAGGATGGCAATCCCAGCACTTTGGGAGGTCGAGGCAGGCGGATCATGAAGTCAGGAGATCGAGACCATCCTGGCTAACACGGTGAAACCCCGTCTCTACTGAAAAAAAAAAAAAAAAAAAAAAATTAGCCGGGCTTGGTGGCGGGGGCCTGCAGTCCCAGCTACTCAGGAGACTGAGGCAGGAGAATGGCATGAACCCGGGAGGCAGAGCTTGCAGTGAGCCAAGATCGCGCCACTGCACTCCAGCCTGGGCGACAGAGGGTGACTCCGTTTCCAAAAAAAAAAAAAAAAGTAGCATGGCAAAGGTGACATGTTTCTAATCTCAACATCTGCTAAATTAAAAACAAAAATATCTGGCCTTTTGTGTGTCAGTAAACATGTAAGAACTCTGTTCTCAACTATGCGACTGGTGGCAGTGGTACAAAGACAGCATAGGGGAATGAGGAGTGACAGTCGAGTCTACTAAGGTTGAACTAAGGGAAAAGAGCTGAAGGTAAGAAAACAAGCTCTTGATTGAGGGATAAAGGTGAATCAAGAAGGCAAATTGGTTTTGTTTAGTTAAGAAGATTAATGAGATAAAGTCGGGAAGATCTTATAGTTTTATATGTACATTAAGTAATTCTTATGTTAGAGATCAAAAAAGCAGTATAGCAGTACAAGCAAATGAGCCTGGCAAGCAGTTCTCTGGAGAAAAATATGAGCTGTGCGTATTGCAGTGATGATAGAGGAATTTAAAAAGTGCATTCAGTCTCCCAGTATCGAATTGAGCTCACCAGGTACAGTTTGTACTGGCATTCCACTATTTGTCAGTATCTGTTAATGACATTCTAGAAAAGACCCACTTTTTTGTAGCATTTTTCTGGCTAGAAAAAGTGTTTGAACCATTTTAACGACTATTTTTTTTGAAGCCACTGCTACAGTCAGAAAACTATCCACCAAGAGCAATGTAGCTAGGCTACAAAAATCTGTTTTGGGGATGTATTAAGCAATACACAGTTCCTCTTGGATATGTTCAAGATAATTACAATTTTTTTCTCATTTATTTCCAACTAAGTCCTTATAATAAACTATGTAGCTGCTACTGATTCCATAATCTAAGCCAAATTCTTAATTGAAAAGTAATTAACTTGCCCTAAATGATACTTAAGCATAGGGTCCCTACTTTAAGAAGCGGGTGTTGCCCTGTCCCTGTGGACCTTTTGAAACACATGTAGCCTTATTTGCTGGAAGAAATAAGGTATTTTTATACTCCTCCCAGTGACTTTATTTTGCTTCTCTATCATGGCCACATCCATCCCATTTCTCTGAAACACAGAATCTAAGTGAAAAAGGTGTGTACCCCATGCACATTTCAGCTTCAAGGCCGGTGTCTTAGCATTCCACTCCCTTCTCCTAATGAGACTGCCACTCACAAATGCCTCTTATGTAGAAATTTGTGAGACACCATTTGGTTAAGTAACATTAGGAATGACAAGTTAAAATTCTGTTCAGAACCTCCTGCTCCAGGAATACATTGTATGGTGATAAAATCATAGAGAATTTTATAGTCACAAAAATGAAGACAAATACCTGAAATAAATTTTACTTACTACAAAGGCATTATTTATGCTAAAGAAAAAGATTTCTTCAGTGTCTAACCCTCTTCACAACCTTCTTCTCTTTGTATATCGTATGAATGTGTAGTGGGCTCATTTTAACTGCTTTTCAGAAACTGAATATCACTTAGTAGTAAGAAAAAAATACAGTATCAATACCACCAAAAAGAAAAACAGAAAATACAAGAAAAATAACTCAAGTGAAGAGCTGAAGGAATGGGAGGTATTTGTGTCTCTCTGTAATCTTGCTTGCTTCCTTCCCACCAAGGCAACTGAAGAAACCTGCCAGAGATTTCACTGCAAAGGGAAATTTTCCAGATGAGGAGCCACTTCAAATTGACAGGAGACCGTTTCATCTGTCAGTCAAGGCATGAGGTGAACAGTGAAATAGCAACAATGTCACTGAAATTATATTCCTTTGCTCCAAGAACATAAATATTTTATTTCTTTTTCTTTAAATTATTTTCTTGTATAGATACCTTCCTAGGTATATAATTGTATATTTTTCTAGTTACTCCCAGGTCACAATAAATACCCAAATCTTTCATTGACAAATTCTTTCCTAATTCAAAAGAAAAGTGCTGCAGTTAAAGGTGACAGTTTGTATCACATGCAGTGAGCAAGTGCAACAACTTTTTAACCATCTCTGGGTGATGTCACAGAAGGAATGTTTGTAGTAAAGGAAAGAGGAAAAGCTTCCATTTTAAACCTGATGAACTTCATATTGTATGAAGCTGATTCAGGGTCACTCGGGCTTCTCGTAGCTGAGATAAAAACTGGGCTTTATTACACATATGCGGAGAAATGAAGAAGAGTGTGTACAAATGTTTGTTGACTCTATAACAATATTATGACTCAGGAAAAGGAGAAATCTATATGCCAAAAGGAATTCAAAGCTAGAGAAAAGTGAAATATTTATCATAACAATATTGAAGGCACAAGGTAATTTCACATATGCCCATGAACGAGCTGTTTCAAAGAGTTTATCTAAACCACGCATCAGAAGATGACAGAGGGATTGAAAGAAATAAAATCTATAAAAGCATTAAAGATAACATAATCAACCAAAAGATTTACTTTCTTTGATTTTTTCCCCTGCGATAGGAAAAGATCATCATCATGCTTGCCATTTCTTGAACATTTCTTGTATGCAAAGCAGTGTGCTAGTGAACATCATTTATTACTCTCTACAAAGGAAATAAGACACCTTGTTCCCGGCTTTCACAGACTAGCTTTAGTAGGGTTGTCAGGACAAAGTCAAAGTCATCATAGGAAATACTTCAGTGAAGCAAGTCAATACATGGTTGATTCCTGTGCATTTGTATGAAATGGAATGAAGTTTGCCCATCCACATTGCCTCTAGAGGTGACAATTATGCCTGCCTCATCCACAAAAAAGGAAGCAAAACATAATCTCATAAATCTATTAATTAAACATATGTTTTATGATATCTGCTGTGTATTTAACTTGTGTAAAACCTATTTCAGTCTTCAAAACTTTATATCCAATTGAGAAGAAAAACTCAAAGATCAATTAAATGGCAAACCAAAACAAGTAGGTACCTACTCAATGTTGAAAGGAGTTTAGTGCTATCGGCATTGAGAGGGAGGCTCTATCTTTGGGGGTGTGGGTAAAAGTCAAAGTAAGATTATAGTATTCTCTCATCCACTGGATGCTTTTAACATCTACTTTTTGGAAGATTTTGAGCTTTATGGGGTACAGATTGGCTTTTATTATAATGAGAACCCTTTCCAAAAAAGAATGAAGTATTTGTTATACTATTATAGTATTAAAGCTATGAGGCAGTTTCACATATGCCCAGGGACAAGCTGCTTCAAAGTGGGAAAAAAGAAACAGGAGTGGATGAGAATATTTGTTGTCAACAAAGAGACAAAGACGATTTAGTAAAGAATACCTAATAATGGGGTTCTGCTATTTACTTAGAACCTATGCTATAGCTCCTCAAGCTGACCCTTCTCACTGGCCATCATGGTCTCTTCCATATTCCCCCATGTGTTTTCACCATCATGTTTTTACTCCTATGGCTACTTTCCCACCTTAAATCATGGTAGTTCACCATTTTTCCTTGGGGACTTTCTGTAAGAAACTTGAATGTGTCCATTTTTCCTTAATATTGCATTTTCCATTAGCAATTTCTGCTGCAATATATTACCCTTGAATTACTTTAATCGTTCTAGTTTCTTTTCCCCAAACATACTGCGATTAGTGAAGGATAGAGCACAAGTCTACCTCACGGTATCCCCACAAAACTTGATTCAGTGCTAGTACACAAAGGAAACATATAAACTGATTGAATAGATGATAACTGAACAGAAATTGGCAAAACACATGTTAGCCCCAAATTCCTTCAAGATTACTAAAACTGTAATATATCATACATAGTTGTATCTTTACCAGAAATTCAACTTAAGATTACAGCTGTTAAACTCTGAGCCACCTTTTGGGCTGTTTCCTAAACCACTGAAATGTCCATAGGGATCTACAGCAAAACAGAAAACTCAACCTCCATGCCTCGTTTTCAATCAGTGTGAGCACTATATGGCTTTGCTGGAGTAACCCTATTCCTTTTTGGCTTTTTTATTTTTATGTGGGGGTTAATAATTTAATATACATAGAAAGAATAGTTCAGCAAAGGGCAATGAAAAGGGTGGGAAAAGATGGCATTTTGATTATATGCCCAGAAGAGGAAACAAAGCAATGGAACATTTTTATTTTAACTGTCAATTCTCTGATAAGATTAAGAGTTTTTTAAATTGGATAGTTTAAAAAAAAATACAAAAGAACTTTTCTAGAATACAAGCTATTATGTCTGTATGGTCTATAAGTGTCAGTCATGAGTGTGTAAAGACAAATAAGAGCATTATTGTCCTTAACTTGTAAAATTGATTGTGAACTTCATTACTAAACCCTGACTCTCGTATCTTATTACTATTTGTGCTCATTTTTTATTTTTTCTTTTTCCTTAACCTTTAGGCAATCTACCTCCCTTGCTAAATTTAAAATTACTTTTCTTAAAAGTCTCAATATTGTGAGGTGGAGGCCTATTATAAGCAAATGGAGAGGACCATCTAACAAAAGGAATGAGGTGCTTCAAGTTCATCAAGAAATACATGCAACGGCTCTTTGCAAAGTATCTATACAACACTCTGTACACACATTTACCATAAATGCAATCATAATGTCTCAATAACTTCTTAGCTAATATTGTTTTGAATTTGTTAGATATTTGAGTTATTTTCACAACCATTTTAAGAATGGGGAGTATTTCTAGATAGTTTGGTAAACACTGTTTTACAACCACCTTAGCTTCCCATAAAGGGTATTCAAAAGAGGGGGAAGGGATTAAGTATCTTAATACATACAGGATTAAAACAGCTTACATTTGAATTAAGTGTAAAACATGCATACGGTACACACAGCTACAATGTGGAATGTGATGGATTTGAGATGGAAAGTGTCTAAAGTGACATCAAATCCCTTCACCTCCTATTTTGCCTCCATTCCTCTCTTGAATGTGCGTGGAAGACATGTTTCAGCATTTCACATCAGGGCACGCACTACTTCCAAATCAATGCCATCTAGGTGCCGTTAACCACCAAGTAATTTCCATCCAATATGTAATCCAAATTCTCTTTTCAAAACCCATTTCACTGTACAGTTCAACCTGTAGCCTTTTAATCTCAGTAAATTATTTCTTCCTCCAATAGGCATTTATGGCTTTGTAACATATATATACACACCCTCCTGTATAGACATAATTCTTTCAAACTTTTCCCATAAGTCAGCTTCTTTCCCTAATCAATTGTGAAACTCTTCTTTGGACTCCTTCCAATCTGTCTACTTATTTTTGGTAGTCAGACAAACCAAACGGAAAAGGGCATTCTAGAATAGGTCTCATGAATGTCATTGAGAGTGGAACTGTCACCCTCTATTCCTTGACGAAATGCTCTAAATAGACTGCATTCAAAAATAACATTAGTCTTTTGGGTGTCACATCACACTAAAAATGTGCAGTCTTTTCCTGTTTTTAGTCTCCTGTCTCCAGATGTCTCCCCATTATTTCTGGGATATGTCCTCATCCGTTCAAAGATTAACAGAGTATGATTTTTCAATGTTCCCCATAAGCATTACTAAGTTGTCCTCTTAAGTTTTAATTCCCCTCTCCTCCCCTCCCCTTCTCTTCCCTTCCCTTCTTGCTTGCTTGACAGGGTCTCACTCTGTCACCCAGACTGAAGTGCAGTGGCACGATTATAGCCGATTACAGCCTCGAACTCCTGTATTCAAATGATCCTCCTGCCTCAGCCTTCTGAGTAGCTAGGACTACAGGTGTTTGCCACCACACTGAGCTAATTTTTGTTTTTATTACTTTGCAGAGACAGGGTCTTGCTGTGTTGCACAGGCTGGTCTTAAACTCCTGTGCTCAAGTAATCCTCCTGCCTCAGCCTCTGAAAGTTCTGGGATTACCAGTGTGAACCGCTGCACCTGGTGTAAATCGTATTTTCTTTTACATAATTCCTTAATCTCTTTGTGATTTTTCTCAACACCTGTGTGCATGCACCTCAGAGCATTCCCCAGGGACTTTTCCACAAATGCACCTGTTTCTTACTATCTCCATTGCTTAAACATTTTTTGCCAAGAATTCAACATTTTTCTTTGATCATTTTTGGTTTAGTTCAATGAGTATCTATCAGATTCCTACAATGGCATTTACTGTATGAAACGCTGGAGACATAGCAAAGAATACTTGATTCCCATAGGAGAAACAGTCACACAAATGTAATTTGAATATCACTTAAGTGCTTTGTGGGCATTCTCAGCATAGTTCCTCTTTGGCTTGCTTATAACCTAAAAAGCACCGTACATTTTTACCTTTATTGTCCCCACACTGGCTTTATGACTGTCTTTGAATGACACAGTTAATGCATCTTTGTTTCTATGCCTGGAAACAAGTAATTAAGTCCCTCAAACAAGGAGGTATTACAGCCTACAGCCTACAGCCTGGGTCAGCATTGCTATGTGTGAGAACAGTGCACTGGTTTTAGGTAAGCAACTCTGCTTCCAGAACACTCTGGAGAAATAGAACCTTCCTCTAGGAACTCCAACCAGACTTGTGTGCAATTCCTATTTTTACCATTTTTCCTGTTTCAATTTGTCCATTTTCTGTTTCATCTTTGCTTGTTTCACATTTAAATTTAAAGTTGTCCCCTCATTGTATATTTTTAAAAGTTCTTTTTTGGAAAGACAGTTTAATAGAAAAGAAATAAAAACATCATTCCTGTCCATCAGAGCATTATTCTCAATGAGCCTTGTCTTTGCTTTGAAACCACCAGGGTGCAAATGTACCTAAAAAAATAAAAAATAAAAAATAAAATCACCCAACCTCTCCATGTCTCACTTTCTTTGCAAAATGGCAATAATAATAGTGTTTCTGTCGGAGTTTGTTGTGAAGATTAAAGGTGTGATAGAGAGCTTTGCTGAGCACCTGGCCCACATCAAATGTTCCATAAATATCATCTGTTAGTATTTTGTTGCATTTACTCTTTTTGGTGATTGTTTCAGCTGGATTTGCTAGCATGAGAGTGGCACCTCTGAAAGGTAAGCAAAGCTCTTTTCACTGTTTTTCAAATACAAGTTTATTAATGTGTACCTATCAATCACCATGGCGAGCAAACTTCATATTAAAGTTTTCAGGGCTTCAGTGACCTTGTTTACCAAGTGTGAATTTCCCAGTATCTTCTCTCTAGAGTCAGGCAAACAGTGAATAGCAGGTAGAGACGTGCTGCTTTGGGCAGAGGAGCTCACTTTGTTTGAGCTACTTCCAGTGCTTTCTGCTCCCTCTCTGACCTCCTTTCCCCTACCACGATGCTCCTTTGGCCCATTGCCCAAGGCTTTTCTCCTTTACAAGTTTTTTACTTCTATCTCCTCCCCAAACCTAGAGGCATAAATGCCAATAAACTTTGCATTTCAGACTTGACATCAGCTGATAAATGTTATACTGCAGTTTTCTCTAACCTAGATTGAAAACCTCTAAATCAGAGACTGTGCTGTCACACACTGCCTGTCCTGCACCACGTAAATCATTGACAGATAAATCATCATAACGATACTGCCAACTAACCCCGTGTAGCACTGCCTGGCCCTCCTTCTTTCAAACGGTGTCCGTTTTGTCTCAATCAGCTTCTAATCCCATGCTAATATTTAAATGAAAATGAATTAATTTAAAAATTATAAGCCTTGCAACATAGCCTACTTAATTCTAAAACAGAGGCATAATAGTTTTTCTAGTTATGTCTTCAAGAACTAATTTCCAAAGAAATTATCCAGCATGTTTAGACCGGTTTGATAAAATTGTTGTCTTTTGTCATTCATGTTCTTATCACATCAAAGATAAATTTATACTTGGCCTTGTCCACCCTTTCACCTATTCACCTATTCACCAAATGTTAATATTCACTGGATGTTAATAACTGGTATTAAGTCTCCTATCCTCTGGTCTCTTGGATTTATTACCATAACTCCCTCTTCTGACTTGTGATGTCTTAATGTAAGCACTTCCCTACAGTCTACAAATAGCTTATTTTAGTTGGATTACACTATCGTCACATTTCCCATAACTTTTGAATATTCTGTATTTTGATATTTAAGAAGCTATTGCCTCTGGCACCTTTTGTTTGTTTTTATTTTTGTTTTAGTCCAAGCTAACTTACAGTTATTCAGGCATATTAATATTTACCTGTCAGGTATTTTGACAGGTAAATATTTGTATGTGGTACTGTCATCCACAAACTATAACATATTAATAAAATATTTACCATAGATGAATTTTTATACACCACCAAAATATTTACCTGACAACAATTTCATAGTTCAACCATTTCTTGGAGAATTGGCTTTTACCTGGAAATTTTAGCCAATTAGCATGTTTGTAGAAATCATTTCTTATTCAGTTAACTTAATTACAGAGATATGTTCACTGCTGTGAGTTAGAGATGTATTAGCATTCAGTGATTAGCTGGTTGTTTGACTCTTTTTTAACAAGCAAGAGAGAAGAAACAGCATATGATCTAAATATCTTGTTCTTTTGTAAAATACCAAATGATGACCTTGGAGAAGAAGATCTCAAAATAAACTTCTAAGTAAGTTGTGTAAGCATTTGTTAAGGTCTTTCTGAAACCTTTCAGGAGTGGAAGGAAAAGAATTTTGCACCAAATTTTATCAAAAGACATAAAAATTATTGGTATTTATTTTTTAAACTATTGCGAATGAAGAATATATTTAGCCAAGGAAACAAGTCCAGAGCTTGTCATGGTCTTGTCACATGTAGGTATTTAAGAAACATCTTTTGTTTGAATATTGGAGGATAGGAGTTCATACAACAGAAAGCAAACACTTGGAGAAAATGGCAATATTAATAACAACTAATATTCATTTAATTAATTCTGTGCACTAGGCAAGTTAAGTGCTTCATATATATTATTTCATTTAATCCTTACCATGACTCTAAGAGGAGGTGATATCGTTAACTCTAGTTTACAGATGAGGAAATGGGTTCACATGGATTTGTTAATTCCCAGAGCTAGAAAGTTGCAGAGCTGGAATTTTAGCCCAAGCACTCTTGACTCGGAAACCAGCACTCCCCACCACTCTGTTTTCTTTCTCTCAAGACCACCAAGAATCTATCTAGCAGATGGAGGAAATGTAAGGCAGAATTTGGGCAAGAGGTTTCCTAATAGGTACAAAATATTTGTGGCAAAAATGAAGCCTGGTATTTTCCAACCAAGTTCTCAAGTTCTCAAAGTCTTTTTACAGTGCTTTTTCATCTTGTTAATTTTTGAGGCCAGAATATGTCTTAATCCGAATGTACAAATGAACAGTCTCAAGGGGAAAAGAGGAATTACATGCCTGACAGTGACTGCCACAAGTTGTGTGTAAATAGTTTAGGTGAATCAACAGCTACAATTCAGGGGAAAAAATACATGACACGTTCTAAAGCAATTATTTAGAAATGAAAATGTTAAGTAGAGTCAAAATTCATTCCTAATTTAAGCCATTGTAGGTGGCTACAAAAGTTATCTACAGTTATTTTCGAAACCACTCTGCAAATAAAATGCAAATAGTGAACCTTGAGGTTCACTGAAAACTTGGGCTGAAAAAGGTACAAAATATACACACCAATCTCCTTCCAGTGGCTTCTATTTAAGTCAAACTTGCTAGGGAATTTTGAGTCCTATTATCAACAAGATGAAGTCTTTTACAAAACTATGATCTGAATAATTAGAGGACATCAGGTAAAAATCTCATGTCCATCTTAAACTTTGGATGAATAACATTAGGTACACGTCTGTTGCTGATTGCCTCTAACCTCTAATCCATGGGTACACTGAGACCTGACGTTAGGACAATGCCCAGGAAAGTGCTACCCTGTGCAGAGAGCAAACCCGATCTTGATGATGCTCCCTTGGCAGAAGCTAGGGGCAGATCCTGCTCACTTCCACACTGACTCTGAATGTCTGGCTCCCATTTATGTTGGCAATGTGGACATAAAGAACTCTGTGTAAGCTGGAAAGCGTGCTGGAAACTAACCAAGGGTTAGCCAAGAGTGAAAGTATTTTTATCCTAGCCCTATGATGCAAATAACTCTCCTTAATAGTGCAGACTTAGAATTAGGCTGCCAATCTAAAGAGTCTTTCATTTAGTTTTACTGATGCATCCCATTTTCTTCTGCAGCTTAAGCTACTTGACATAATTTTATAAATTCCATGACCTACAGTACCAGCATTATACTCGGTAGTTTTTGGGTGCTCAATAAATTATGTGCTATTATCAATATTCTAGAAGTTTGATACTGTGTTCCACATGGTGACATATTTTTTTCCTGGAGTGTGGGGGAAATCTGGAGCAGTAATTACATGCATTATTGTAATATTCTGATAATAGTCATATGAATCAAAAACTATTCTGCCAAATTTTTCTCTTTTGGCCTATGTATAATTCTAATTATGACAAACTTTTTAATCTCTGGAGGGGCAATATGTGTATGTGTCTCTGCATATATAAAGAGTCCAGAGAGCCAAAGTCCTTGAAATATTTAACATCTGTTCAGAAAACATTTCAAGGGTATTTAAGTTTAAAGTTATCAATATCATTTCATATATACTATAAAAGTTTCAGACTTAACATTTGCTTAACAATTTTGAGCTGACCATCAGATGTCTGTCAATACAAGACCAGTCTACTAGCAATTGCTACCAAGAACAATAATATTATCAAAGAAAGTGAAGGAGAATGTGGCTAGGCAGTCGGTGTCCAGGAAGAAGTGTGATAAGGGCATTTAATGGAAAGCCATGGGAGGACAGAGAGGGGAGAAGCTGTAATTGGTAGAGAAAATGGAAAGTAGTGATGCACTTGAGAACAGAAATACAGTGAGTAGTAGAGATTTGTATCAGAAATACAGAATGGAGGTGGAGGTGGATAGGAGAGCCTTGTTATTTCACATATTCGGAGATGGATTCACAAAGAGAGTGGTGACTGCCTTTGTAATGTAAGCTATTTCTCTTACTGCAACAAGGAAACCTCTATGTCTCCATTTCCTTTGCACCGGACCTGCCACTTCCATTGTCTTCCACGTAATGTCACCTTCATCTCTAGACCTTGTCTGTGTCTGGCAAAGGCTGAAAGGCACTCATCCTGGACTCCTGCAAATATGTCATCTAATGAAGACATCTATTAATATGGGCACATTACAGCTCGCCATCTGGCTCTGCCTCTTGGACCCTCTCCTCTCTATAGATCTGCACACACAGAGCACGCTGTGCCTAATCAATTATTTATCCATTTCCCTCACTGCCGCTAACAGACTAAGCCTCTGCTTTCTGCTGCAAGGCTGCTGAGGGCTGATGGCATTCATTTCAAGCCTAAGAACATATTTTTTCTATCAAAACCAAACATAAAGTCCTTGTATTTCCCTTGTTCTGTCCTTGTCTCTGTTCCTCCTCTTGCTTATATCATGGGAGGTGGAATAGTACAGTATTCCACAGTACAGGTTCTGAAAATAGACCCTCTGGGTTTTAACCCCAACTTTTCCTCCAACTTGTGATCCTAGCAAATTGGTTAACTTGTTTTTTGTTTTGTTTGGTTTGGTTTGGTTTTTTGTTTTGGTTTCCTTACCTCTGAAATCTGGATAATAGGATCCATTACTATTATAATGGGCTCGTTTTGAGTGTTAAATAAATAGCTACGTATATAAGGTGCTTACACTCAGACCTGGCCAGAGTATGCACTAAGATATTCTTTTGTTGTTATTATTTTTCCTTTTTACCTGCCTAAACACATTTCTCTGCTCATTCATCTTCATGTTCATCTCTACTTCTTTGAGTTTGTATAACAAAAATAGCCTCCATCTCCTTCATATTATTCTTTCCACACTTTTCAGCCTTTCTCTTTTAGACAGTAATAATATGCTGTTTCTCTAATTTGCTCTTACTTCTTTCCCTATTTTCCTTTTCAACTTTACTCTTTCTTGCTCACTCTTGTCTTAACTCTCTGATATTTTTCCTTTCTATCTCTTTTTATCACTTCAAACGTTTTTTCAGGCACAAACCAAGGATGAGCTAATTTACCACAGTGAATGTAATTTTCTTAAGATCCTGTAGTGTCAAGGTTTTTTGAAAAATATAAGGACTTGACCTGGCGTGGTGGCTCATACCTGTAATCCCAGCACTTTGGGAGGCTGAGGCGGGTGGATCATGAGGTTAGGAGTTCAAGACCAGTCTGGCCAACATAATGAAACCTTGTCTCTACTAAAAAATATAAAAAATTAGCCAGGCATGGCTGTGAGTGCCTGTAGTCCCAGCTACTTGGGAGGCTGAGGCAGGAGAATTGCTTGAACCCGGGAGGCAGAGGTTGCAGTGAGCTGAGATTATGCCACTGCACTCCAGCCTGGGTGATAGAGTGACTCTGTCTGAAAAAGAACGAACGAAAGAAAGAAAGAAAGAAAGAAAGAAAGAAAGAAAGAAAGAAAGAAAGAAAGAAAGAAAGAAAGAAAGAAAGAGAGAGAGAGAAAGAAGAGAGAGAGAAAAGAAAAGAAAGAAAGAAAGAGAAAAATATAAAGGCTTAGTTCTCTTTTTAGACTATTAGAAAGCATTCACTATTCCATTCCGAAATCAAGCTGAGATTTAGGGTTGGTTTCTGGTGGCTTTCCACTTGTGTCATTATGAAGCAGTCTCTTATGAAAACCTGACACTAACAGTGAGACAAGGATTCTTCCCTTCCCGCTGCAGGCTTATCTTCCTCTCTTTTTCCCTTCCCAGCTGCAATTTTATAAAAGAGACGCTTTTTTAGTGAAATATAGAGAATATCTGTTTTAATGTCAAATGTCTTATTCACCACATTAAAAAATATTGGCCAAGTTACACCACAGAAATCAAATTATTTTAACTTGGTGTTTCTCGGGACCTCTCAAGGACCACTTGCCCAATTCATTTATCTGACTGGAAAGGAAAAGCAGAAACCCTGAACTCAGCTTTTTGAATGGTAGCCTGGCCCGGGCCTACATGTATTCATGTGAGAGTTATGCAAAATTTTTTTTTTTTAAGAAAAGTTCCTCCAGCAAATGACTTTACAGTTCATTTATACATTTGCTTAATTTATCATTCATTTATTCATTCTAGTATGTATTGAGATTCTCCTTGAGCATGGGGGAAGAAGTGCCAAAAACAGGTAGACCTCTCTGCCTGGCTCCTTCACTCAGCCTACATGGATAGGCTTGATTTTAAGAGACACCAAACATCAGGGGCAATATTCTCAACCTGGCAGAATAACTACTCTGCAGGGAAGAGAGTGAGGAAGCCAAGATGCAAATATTTGCTGAGTCCTGTTCCTAAGGGCATGTTGCCCTATCTGTGGTTAATGAAGACTGGGGTATGGGCCTGTGATTAAGTGAATGGCTGGCTGTATGTGTTTTTGCAAAATGACGAGATGAGGGAAAATGAATATTTATGCCATCTTTGATTCTTCTAAATTTTCCACCAAACTGCTTGCCTGTGCTTTAATATTGTCATTAATAATACAAATTAGAATAATGTAATTAAATGCCCTTGGGCATCACCTGAGCATTTCTGTACAACTGTGATGCCCTGGGGCTCCCTGATCCTAAGGGTCTCATGGCTGGCTAGCACTTTATGAACACACCCAGGGTGGCTCTTTTATTTCTTGCCTGAAACCACTTTTGTGCTACAGTATTTGTTTGTTTGGTTTCTGTTTTGTTTTTTTGCTCTGGCTTCAATTAGATTTACACTTTACTGTACTGTAAAAAATCTCATTTGATGATCCATATCCATATTCTATAAAACTTGGTTTTGAGGCAAGAGAAGCCCTTCACCCAAGGCATACAAGGCAAAATCCAGGGCAGAGAATTTTGACTTTTCTGTGCCTGATGAGTCCATCAGTGATATTAATGTCTCCATGCATTAGAAGTGCTACAGCCATATTATATATTACAAAATCACTGAAGCTGATTTGACTAGAGGATAAAAATGCCATTCACTTCACACACTGAGACCGCATGCTTTACAAATCTACTCTTCCTAGACTCAGAAAGCAAGACGGAATTCTTTACATCCTCAGGGAAAAACATAGGGGAAAAATTAATTAAGAAAAAAATTAAAGGTCTGGGCTGGTAGGGCAGATCAAACCTTCAGAGAAAGCTTGAGAACTAGTTTATAAAAAATGGAAGTATTACTAAGACTGAAAAAACAGAGTAAAAACTGAAATATATGAGAGACAAATCATAAAATGCATAGTATTTAAAAGGCTGAAAAATACATCCAATCCAAAGTGATTGTGGAATACCATTTTGAAAATTCTGCAGTGCAGTCTGACAAACAGATACTGAAGTTAGAGAATCCTTTCTAACTTTCCCTACCCTCCTTCCTCACCCTTCAGGGGTGACTTTCCAGGCTCAAGGTTACTTACACCCTCCTCTCCTTCTTCTACTTTCTTTGCCCTCCCTGTACAATAATCTAGAGACTGAGACTAATGCTCTGTGTGACTTTCCTTGGCCAGGAGAGCAGGGACTGCAGAATGATGACTGCTTTTGGCAGAGGCCCAGAGTGGAAAATTTATTTACTGCCTTGTCGATGTCTAGTGAGATGGGCTGCTGCCTTTCCACATCTATTACAAAGTGCTCATATGGCTAGAGCAGAAACTTATAAAGGGCTTTTTCTTTGTTAGCCTTGATGAAAATCTTAAAAGGCACAGGACAAGGAGTCATCACGTAGGGTCAATTTGGGGACGTGCCAGTCGGGGAAATGGCAATGAGAAAGAAACCCACCACACCCTTGTTCTTCAGGGTGTCCTGGAGTTGAACTTTCATTTAACGATGAAACCAAAATTAAAAATACATATTTGCCTGTATGGTATTTTAAAGCAAAATAAACATTTGAATAATAACTTTTATTTCAGCTCTGGTGAAGTAACACTGCAAAATAATATTTATTTAGCAGTTTTCTAAAGACTTTCACCTTCAACCCTAATTTTTTAAAGCTAATGAGAGTTTGTGATTCATCAAGAACTTTAAAAATTAAGGATCATTACTTTTACTAATTTAAATTCAAATTACCTAGGATACTCAATTAATCAATCTTTAAACAATATTAAAACAGTCAAGACTTGTCACTCTCTTGTCTCTGATGGAAGATGATTTAGATTGCAGTCAAACTAATGAACAACACTGAAGCAAGATAACTTAATGTATTCTACTAGCATTGTTCACTTGGCCTTGTTTTTGCCCCTTTATTTTCAATGAAGCAAAGACATATGCCTGTGCTGAAATGGCTGTTGCTATCTTACTCTCCCGTCTGGCTGTCACATGGCTAATTGTCCTAAAACAGCTGGATGAAGCAATAGCATCTTTAATGGCTCAGCTTAAATATGGTCAGGCAGAATGAGTGCAACTATGTGCCCTGTCCCCACACAGCAAAATATCTTCTAAGAAATGTGATTCTCATAAATTGATAGCCCTTAAATCTTTTTTTCAAATCAATGTCTGTGCTTTTTATATTCCTATGTAACAGTTTTAGATTCTTTCAGAGCTGTCCTATAACCTGCCTTTCCAGAAAAAATATATTGTTTTAGTCAGGATTCTGTGGATTCTACTTAGCGGCCAGAACTAGGAATATGATAAACATTATAATAATATTTATCTAGAATTCTATAATCTCCAAATTCAGCTAGTCTTTTTATCATCTTCCTGGAAAAGGCTAATAGATGTTTATGAGACATCAACTTCCAAATGTTGAGAGGGGCAATTAGTGAATAAATGGTAATATCTGTTTATTGGTTAGGAAGAATATTCTTATAATCAGAGATTCCTAACTCCAGTCATTCTTAGCAAAGACTGCTTATCTATAAGGCTCAATGTATAAGATGCTCACTTTCTACAGTGGGTGTGGGCAGTACAGATTGGCTCTTCTCTGAGAGGCAAGCAGCTTATTGTCTAAATCAAGACTTAGCGATGTACAGGCTGTGACTCTAGATTCTAAAACTGCCTTGGTTAATCATATTCATATAAATGTTCAATCCCCTTTTACAGTCTTCCTTAATTATCTGCTTAATATTGTCCAGCGTCAGTGATTTTCATAGGTTAATTATTCCCTACATAAAAGAGCACGAGCTTTGTCCAGTCAAAATATGTTACCTTGTCGTTTGATTAGCTTTCCTCCTCTGGTTCAGAGAAACAGAATAAGGTCAGGAGTCACCAGCCACCTAACAACAATATCCCAAACTCATAGAGCACTACGTGTCCACTAGCTCCACACATCCGTAAACACAGAGGGCTTTCTGATTGGGGAGACAACAATGGAGGGGCAGAACAGTCACCAATTAGCTTCTACCCTGTGTCCCTCCATTTATTTGACCTCAATACCTCCCTATAATGTGTGAGGTAACCCAGAAAAATACGTTTCATTTGGCTGAAGAATCAGAATAGGAGAGAAGGTCAGGAGTAGGAAAATGACAGGATTTACATTTAGATAAGGACAGGCCTTTTCCATCTTGCAGATCCCTATGGTAAAATATCTTCTTATACTGTTTCCTTTATTCCAACCCGACATGGATACCTAGAAGTCGAGGAACTCTCTGGCTTTAAACATTTCATCTGTAAACGTGGTCCCTGAGTTCACAAGATATCTATTTATTTCATTCACTTGCAAAGACCCCCTCTAAAACCAATTGCCAGGATCATAGAATACCAGTTTTATCTATTTTATCTTCTATTTTTTGTTAATTCTCTAAAGTTCATTTATTGATCTAATTTTAAAAGCTCCTTGAAGTTATAAATGAATAATAGTTTTTTTGTTTTTTCTTTTTTCTTTTTTTTGAGACATAGGTGCTTAATAAATAACTGTGGAAATAAACTGCCAGGTCAAGTCTCCCTAAACGTGGCACTCACAACAAACATATTTAACCACATGTTTGTTATTGTCACTTGATTGACTCATAGACATATTCAATTAAATGTCTAAAATGGAACTCTTGATTTCATTCCCAAACTAGTCTCGTACTCAAATCTTACTGCCTCAGAAGAAGGCATCACCACACACTGAATTACTTAAGCTAGGAAACTTGGAGATGCTCTGTTTACTTCCCTTTTCCTCACTTACCACATCCTATTTATCAGTAATTGCTTTTGGTTTTAGCTCTAATACATTATATTGAATCTGTCTACATCTTTTAATTCTGAATGCTGCCTACATAGTCTGAAAAACTATGATCTCACCTAGACACCTGGAGTAGCTCCTGCATGATTTTTACTCTTCTATCTTATATTCACTGACTCCCCTGCATCAATATCATCTCCACATACTCAAGCTGGTGGCCCCTGCTCTCCTAGACCTCACATTTTATGTGGAAGAAAGAAAAACTTCAGAGACGAACAATTATAATATTCACAATTTGTCGTTAAATGCTATAAAGAAAACAAACAGGGTACTCTAGAATATGGGAGAAGTACTTCAATTCTTTTCATCATTTAAGTCTCAGTTTAGTTACCTTCTCATCTTTTAAGTTTCAGTAAAAGTTACTTTCTCAAGAAGAACTTCCTTTAATGGTCGATCTTACAGTCCATTATCATTGTCTTAGTACATAGTGCATATTGGTTATTGTTGGATGATGAATCTTACTTTTGCTTTTTAATTTTATCTCTCTAGTAGGTAAAATTTTATTCTTCACTCTAGGTACTACAAATGTCAATCTTTTAATAAAGCTTTCCAATAAAGAACCTGTGTGTGTTTGTGTGTGTGTGTGTGTGTGTGTATGTGTGTGTGTGTTCTATTAAGCTAAAATCAACTTGAGTTAAAATCTAGTTTTTTTGTAGCCTGATTTACTCATTCTTTTTACTTTCTGCCTCAGGGATCAGATTCTATATTGGTTTATTTTCAATGACCAAAAATTTAGAGAACGTTGTCAGATGGAATAGCCGAAATGTCAGTTACAATAGAGCACAGATATTAGTTTAAAAATTTGTCTTTTGGCTCATATTGTAGGTAGTTTAAAAATAAATATATCATTTAAAGTTTAGGATATATATGTGGGTTTATATTTTGTTTCTGTATTTTAGGATTGGCAATCACCATATGAATGGCTTGACAGGCCCATTTCTTTTAGTTCAAAATGTACATTCCTTTTGAATTACAAACTCCTTTGCTATTATTCACTATATTCTCAGGTATCTCATGTTATCTGTCTTTATTGAAAAAAACTGAAAAGAATTAAACTATTCTATCTAATGATACTTCTTTAAATTCGCATAGTGTTTTAAATTAGATGACATAAATATAAATGTAGACACAGAGATAGAGATTTTTTTTTTTCATTGCCCATCAGATCAAGGACATGTCTTCTTCCAACATCATCTTTTTTTTTTTCCTCCTATTTCAAATGACTCCTTCGAGGGAGTTATTTCAATGAATCATTCCATAGAACACAGCAAATTGAAACTCTATCCGTGTCCTTTGATGATCTCTTCTGGCCTAGGAATCTGGAGACAGAAGCTCATACCATTTTATATAGTTCCAATATTGACTCCTCTGAGATTAAAGGCATATCTGTCACACTCTTCTAGAATATTAGAAAATTCTGTTTATTTCAAACTCTGTCACAGCTGAGGTGGTGAAAGTATCACTCAACATGTCAGCATAAAGTTATGTTATACTCTATCAATGTACTCCCCATCAATAAGGACATTTGGGTAAATACTTGCCACATTTTGTATATTGTGCTATGCAAACATGAAGAAATTTTGAAATAAGTTTGTAAATTAGTTTTCTCAGAAGTCAAAAAGCTATCAGGTCTCTCTACTGCAGTAGAATTCATCAGAATAAAATATTTGAACAATAAAGAAATATAGAAAAATGTATTATTAAATGTCTAATCTTAGAAATAAAATTTTCCTGATAATGTGGAATAAAACCAAAACTAAAAATTCTATAAAAATACACTCATACCCATAAAAAACACATAATACATAAAGATTAAATAATATGATATAAATAGTAACTAAATGTAAATATATATTTATGCTTGCATATGTCCACAGGATAAAAAGACTAAATAGAAACATAGGAAAGTATTAACATTATGTCAGGATGATCAAATTAAGATTTTTAATTTCTACATACTTTTCTGTATTTGCTAATATATATAGATTGAGCATCAAGTATAAGCTTCTTAAAGTGTTAAACTACAAGAACCAATAATTTTTGATAAATCATAGCTAGTAGTTTAAGATCAAATATATAATTTGGCTGTATCAAGAATTTGATTATAGACCTGGACTAAAACCATGAAACATCACTCACCCCTTCACCTTTCTCAGAGTTAGTGTGTATGGGTGTCATTATTTCCTTGTTTTCCTTACTTTTTTTAAATTGCTGAGGTGATAACAATATATTACACTTAGGAAGCAGTTCACAAAGAACTTCCATATAGGATCATCATTCATCATTTCTAACGATTCTCCATCATTAAGTTGAAATGTCATCCCCATTTCACAGAAGAGGACTTGCCTAGGATTACCCAGCCAAGGCTCTAACCACATCTTAGAATCAAGCATTATTGACCTAAGACTGCGTGTATCTAATGGGCATGGTTCTAATCATCTGCCCTGTATGCTTGCTGAAATCAATAAATACAATTTAATAAATATATGTATCAAATATTTATTGATTGAGACACTGAGAGAGAATGCAAATGCCTATTCCTTTAATATACTGTATTTTCCTAGTCTTTAGTTCCATGGCCATTCTACAGGATAGAATATTAAAACAATACAAAATTTTCAGAGTATATGTCTGGCTTTTGACCAAATGATTAATTTAAAGGGAAAAATAGTATAGCAGGATCCTACCAAGGGGACAGGGAATTGTTTCCGTGAATATGCTCAGAATGATTCCTGGCCTTACCACAATTCTTTTAGTAACTGCAATGGTATAGACTTCTGTTTAAATATGTTAAAGTAATTGACATTATAGATTTCATCCAAGAGCCATATTTGACTGGAAATCACTAGGGGTTATCAGAAAATAGATTAAACCAGTTAGTTAACTAATTTATAAACAAGACTTTGGGAATTGACTAATCTTACTCACTGGGAAGGTAGGTTGAAGAAGCACAATTCTAGCCCATTATTTTCCCCACGAAATAAAATACAATACTGGTTTTCAATTATTATGAACTTCTCTGATTTTACAGCAAAGAAGTAGATTTGTGTTACTTTATGGAAGGGAATCTGCTGTGTTGTGGAAAAGACTGTTTTTATACTTGTGAAGGCTTCTTCACACGTTAGCACAGACATGGCACAGAGCACTGTCTAGGGATTGCAACTGTTGTTTGAACCAAAAGCATCTACCTTTGCAGAGATCTCTTGGGCCATAAGCTGGTAACTCTGTGGCCTTCCTGGGAAAGCCTTTTTTGGTGAATTTCTATTGCCACAGGAAAGGCATAGAAATTCAAATTTCTTTCATTAAGCATAAGCTTGAAATAACATAAAATAGAAGCTCCACTCTTCTTTTTATTAATGAAACATAGGTACTGAGTTTTCAAAGGAAGTCAAGTAAATTCATTGTTCTCTACTTTTCAGCCTTGTCTAATAGGGGCCACATAGATTTAATCTTCGAGTTCTTATTTTTTATTATCCTAATATTCTGGACATTTGTAAACCTTGTTGTTATTTTTTGTGCGTGTGCCTTGACTAAGGTTGTTAGATTTACCAAGTAAGAATGCAAGACCCCCAGTTAAATTTGACTCCCAGATAAAGATTTTTTTTTTTTTTTTTAGTTTTTCCTCTTCTTCTCTTCTTTTAAAGTTCCAATTTATTCTGCAAGACTCTGAAGAGCTATAGCCATCATCTCTGCAGACTTCCTTTGGCCAGCCTAAATCTATTTATGTTCATTACCATAATCCACTGTCTGAGGCTCCATCATTGTGAAGAGGGTAACATCTGGAAGCAAGAAACATCCAAAAACTATGAGAGAAAGAAGGTGCCTAAACATTGGCTGCACTGGTAGCTATGGTTTCTGAGCCAAAGCCTCAGACACAGATTCAAAGGGTCTCTAAAAGGAATATTAGGGGCCACAGGGGGGACCAATGTGCTGCTTTATTTCACCTGCATTACAGCTATACAAAATCCACCCTGAATGAGATACAAGGTGCTCTAATTTTTGATTAATTCAAAATTGTGGATTTAATGGAGTTTACCTTTTCTCTCTTACAAATTCCTCCATACAAGTGATTTGCAACCATGGCTGAACATTGGAATCTCCTGGATGGGAATTGCCTAAAAATGCAATACTAGGTCCTACTATCTATTCTGTTGTGATCGTTCTGGGTTGGGGTTCATTCATCTGTATTTTAAGGAGCTCCCTAAATGCTTCCAGTATGCAGCCAGAGTGGAGAGGTACTGCCAGCCAAATTTGCTTTTCAGTTTTCAGCGTCTTGTTTAGAGATGTCTATCTTCCTTCCCAAAACTCTATAATTAGTATTTTTACAAAGGCAGCAATGATGTCAATAATAATAGCACAACAGGTGCCTCATGGGCTATTGCCCACTAAAGTGAGGCAAGAGTACTGTATTTCCTTAGAAATCAACCTTTCAGTTGCCTGGTCTGAGAAAATCCCATAATGAATACCCAGGGATAAGGCAGAATTCATTTATTGGTGTTTAAAAGTAGAGTACCACAGGAAATATCTGATTAATTTGTTAATTTCTGTCTGTAAGTATTTCTACTATTTGTAATATCTCCAAGTTTTCTATAATGTATAAAAGAAGGATTCACTAAAAGGTTAGGAAGGGAGGGAGAAAAAAGAGGGAAGGAAAAAAAAAGCACAGCAAAGGAGAAATGGACAAGAAGAGAGGTACAAGAAAGGCATAAGAAGAAACAAAAAAGAGGTAAGGATGGAGAAAGAATGTGAAAAAAGATATTAAGAAGAAATACGGCATTTTTTCCCTTTTATTTATTCATAGCTGGCTTTCTAGGGCATGCTTCTGATTCCCAATAAATAAAAGAAAAGCCAATTCCAGCAGTAAAGGGTCTCTACCTCAGTGGACAAAATTGATCTCTTTTCTACTCCTTCCCCCTACTTTTTAAAAGAGTTATAGAGAAAAACTGGTGTTTAGTGTCACTAAGTTGACTTCCTGAAGGTCTTCAGCATGATATCCGGTTCAACAGAATGTCTATCCACTAGACGTGTGCTAGCTCTGTCAAACACCTAACTTCTTTTTTTTTTTTTTTTTTTTTTTTTTTTGAGACGGAGTCTCACGCTGTTGCCCAGGCTGGAGTGCAGTGGCGCGATCTCGGCTCACTGCAAGCTCCGCCTCCTGGGTTCACGCCATTCTCCTGCCTCAGCCTCCTGAGTAGCTGGGACTACAGGCGACCGCCACCGCGCCCGGCTAATTTTTTGTATTTTTAGTAGAGACGGGGTTTCACTGTGGTCTCGATCTCCTAACCTTGTGATCCGCCCGCCTCGGCCTCCCAAAGTGCTGGGATTACAGGCTTGAGCCACCGCGCCCGGCCCAAACACCTAACTTCAGGCTTGGTAGACGATGTAACACATTATTCAGGACTTTTTTTTAACCAATAGTTTTTATGTCCCTTTTGAAATTTTAACATCCCTTCCAAAGGCAGAGAGGAAAAAATAGAACGATTTATACCATAACATAAAAAGATATAATGGCTATTGAAAATAATATGTTAGAAAAAGAAACATTTAAATAATTACATTAACAAAGCACAATTAGAGCTCGATTGGTCTCAACCCTCCACTATAGGTTCATAAGCCCACAGATGAGGCTCTGAATTAAGAACCAGATGTGGCAAGATTATCCTAATTATGTTTTTTTTCAACTTGGCCCGGAAATGGGTCAATGACCAAGGTTTTGAGTCAGATGTCATTTTGTCTTTTTATTAATTATATTTTTGGCAATTCTTTCAATATATAATGACTTTCAAAAATAGAAAGGGAAACCATTACAAAAACCTGGGGTTTGGAAACTCAAAAAACAAGGTCGAGAGAATCTGTTTCCTATTGAGGAACAATAACCGGCAGAGTGGAGAGGGAGATAGAAGGGCCCATCAGTGAGTTTCAAGGATGATAAAATGTAATAAGTAGCTAAATTTAATTGTTGCTTAAGAAAATAACTATGAGCAAATTATCACTTGCTCATTATAAATAAAGAACAACTGCGTGTATATAAACACTTACACAGACTAATATACACAGACCAACTGGAAGCATTTGGAGAAATATACTTTAAAAACCGAGAAAGATTCAATAGCTCAGAAAAACGCAGACCTAAACTCTATTCTTAGGTGCAAGTAAGTGTTCTTGCTGGTTCTTCATTTAAAATTAAACAGCAGGTTACAGCTTTAATAGTAGTTCAATGTACATAAATATATATTATAAAATGCACAACACTTTTTACAGAGAGTGTGAATTCAGCCATTTTAAACAAAGTATTTTGTTGCTTTTATAAAGCCTTAAGTTACAATACCCTTCCACTTACACATTACACACACACACACACACACACATACACACACACAGCACAGCACACAGACTTCTAGGATGGGAAGAGACTGTCCTGTTACAGTCAAGATTTAAGTGTCTTGAATAGACAATAACAGAGAAGAAGCTGCCTTAACAGAATTCTATTTCAACAAGGCTTACTTCTGTCTGGGTATGCTACATGTTACCTTAGTTCATTTGTAAAATATTCTCTACCTGGGGTCAGGCTGTATTAAAATAGACCAGAATTTCTTGATATAACTAGAACCTAGCAAACTCTCACATTTTTTAAGAATACTTCAAATGTCACAAAACTTTTTGAACAATATAAGTTTCTGCCAATTTCAGAAAAAAAAACATTAGTTTGTCTTTGGTTTCATATAAAAACCAGATTAAACTTACAGATATAAGTTGAGTGTTAACAATAAGGTATTCCGGTAGCTCAAACTGCAAGTTAAAAGAGAAATTCAGGCAGCACAAAAATGTAACAATGGAAAACCAAACCAAAAATTTACACAATTTATGTGAATCCATGCTCTGAGGATTTCCCCCATCTGCAGACTTTGACCAAGTCCTTCAAGACTTATGATGTAGTAAGAATAAAGCAGGAGCAGTAAGAATAAAAATTGTGCTGGAAAGAAATCTATGATAAATGAATTTCAGGTTTTCTGGAGAGTTCTGATTGAATGACTGCACTATATTATTAGAGTAGTTTATTATATAATTTAAGACTATGTAATTATATAATTTCCAAATTCACTATCACCAATAAAAACGCAACAATGATGAAAATGGAAAGGAATTGATTGCTATAAATTCAAATGAGTGGTTCTTACTGTTCAGTGCATTCCTTCATATGCAATGGTCAAGGAGGTCATGTCTAGAGAGAATTTTGAAGTAGAACACATTATTTTACAACTAGTCACTGATGTTATAGCTATAACTAGTGATGGTGGACCTATAGTATCATTACACTTCTCAAGGGATTAAAATAATGAAAGTTGATATTTTAATGAGGATCATTTCACAGGCAACAATGTCTACTATATACTGTCACTTAATGGTATAAAAGTAGTTGCTGGACTTAATCTATTTCTCTGTAAAATGGTAATTCACAGAAAGAAACCTTGGCAGTGGTGGCAACTAATTATTAATAAGACCATGGAAAACTGAAACAGCAACCCAACTTCAGTAATTGCTAGAGTGAGATAAATTCTCTTTCTCCAATCTACAATCTGACTTTATGACAGTAACTTCATTGAAAATATTTCTGTAGATCTCCAAACACACACACACACACACACACACATACACACACACACACACACACCCGCTACCTTGGTACTTTATTCACAAGTGATAGCAGCATGAACTTTGGATAGGAAAATTACAAGCAGATGGAGATGAACTATAGAAGATTTCACACTGTAGTAAGTGTCAAAAGAGTTTTAATTCAGGTGGGTGTATAGTAATTAATACAGTTAGAGAAAAGTAATTCAAGCTCCTTCTGAAAGACTAAAGCCATGTTATCACTCAGGAAAAGGAACAATAAATGTTGCAGATTATTGTCTACAGTGATCAGCCTGATGTCTTTTTAACTGAAGTAACAAGATCCAATAAAATAATTATTTGTATTTTTTGCTGTTCAAACCATTGTGGTTGTTACACCTATAGGGCTATACACAACTTCAATCACCAAAACACAAAACAGACAAGGGAAATGAAAGATAGGAGATGAGATAACATAAATGTACAAGAACAGGGAAAGATAGTGAGCCTTGCATGCCAACTGCCAGTTATCATTTCTCTGCAAAGGCCTTTACTTCAAGAGAACAGATTGAAGAGTTAGGTAGGAAGACATCCCCTGACAAACCAACTCTGGCAATCACCAGAAGTGATCTATTGCAGGCTTTCAGCCCTGATATCATGGCTCTTATGGACCTATACAGTAGACCATTTATAAAACTAAGTATCTGTGTAGTTAGGAAGAGACACAAGTGAAATTAATAAAAAAGATAACTAGGAAAAATGCAGAAATAGTTACCAAATCTTCGACATAGGGATCATAAAAGTTACCACTTTGGGCTAACATTTTTTAAAGGTTCTCATTTTTTTCAATAAGTGAAATATTTGCAATTATAGCCTTTTAGATATAACAGAACATCAGATATTACTAGTTCAATATCTTGTTTACAGATAAGAGTGATGGGTGGTGACAAAAAAAAATGCTCCAACTTGAACCAAACTTCTAATTCTTGTTCTAGTGATTTTTCTAACAATACACATTGCCTCTTTTTATCCCAAATATGTCATCAAGAGATAAAAACAAAAGTAGGTATAGAAATATCTCAAATGAATATACAGATGATAGATCTTAAATATGCTGCTTAGAAGAGTAGGCTGTGGAAGTTGGTAAAAATATACTATTTTTAGGTACAGGATAACTGTCATGTATCATAAACCACATTTATATATTGCACTGATATCAGACTATTAGACTTGGTATGTCATAAATCTGACATATTGCTTTCAAATCTTTCACCATAACTTCCTTTCTAACAATTTCTCATCCTTCCTTTCGTTGGAGTCTTATCTCACTGAGCAGTCAACTCCAGATATTGACAGTCACGTTTTACATTTTTAGTGTTTCTATGTGTTGGCTTCCAATCAATGAGATAAATTATGCTGCTATTTATGTATAGTTAGGATGACTTAATTGCCCTATTAAAGATCAATATTTTTATCTTTTTATTTTTAAGCTACCAATTTACAAGAATATTTGTAAGTGGCTGCCACTCTCTTAAATTTTAGAATAATTAACAGTGATTTTTCCAGATCTTAATATTTGATAGATACCCCAAAATTCACACTTGTGAACTTACGTGGGAGCTAAGGGAAAGAAGTTTTTGAGCACAATATGAAAAGATAAATTACAACAAAATAGAGTCCAAGAAGACTGGAGATGTGTCACAGGGCACAACTGCAGCATTCAATATTCAGCTGTTCTAACTAACCCTGAAGGTCTCAGAACCTACTATCATCCTGGTGTTAACATAGGTTTATGAATATCTTCCTTTTGGTTTTCTCCTGATTCGGAGAACATTTGCTTCATCTTCAGTATCAGAACGTTTTCCTCTTCTCTTTCTCCCCGCCCCCTGCCTGAAGAGGTTCCATAGTCTGGACTGTATGTCTCCCTTATATGTTTCTCAAATCTATTACTCCTTACATTTTTAGCCCCTGTATTTAGCTTTGACTCGTAGAACACAGATAACTAAATCCTCCTCAAAGTCCTAACACTCCTCTGCTCCATCCACCTTGCGCTCTTCTATCATATAATGCATCCATGGAACATGAAAGACATTCTTGCCACTTTACCCTCTTCCTTATGCCTGGTCATGTTATAAGAACAAATAATATTTCAAAAATAGGAGGAAGTTTCAGTACATGACCTTGACTCTCCTGCTCTGAGATTAAAACATTTAATTTGTGATATCAAAACTAGGTTTACATTCTATTCTTAATCTGTTGCCTTGAATTTATTCAACATTATACCTCTCATCTACAACAACTATAATGCCCATTGTAGATTTTTATTTTTAATTCACTTATCACATACTGCTCTATATTGTTACCATAGCTCATGTAGGTCACCCTTGAAAATCCATTAAGGGTAGATATTATAGTCGACACTGCTGTACTTACAGTTATTAAACAAAAATACTTATCTCCCCCCTCTAATTTCCTGCTATCTTAACCTTACATATGTCATTTTATTTTTTTCCAGAGCACTTATAATTTACTCTGTCCTTTTTTTTTTCTTTGAAGCCACCTCCCATCACATATTAAACCTATTATACTTTTATTCTTTTTCATCAAAGTGCCTATCCAACTTCACATCCTCCAAGGAACCTTTCTTGTTAAGGAAGAAAGACAGGACTTTTATTACCCAGATAGATACAATGAACTACTCTTTTGTGATAAAGCATACACATAAACAAAAACACACAACCCCCATCCCACCAGGATGAATATGTGTTAATTTTTCTCTTTCTACATTCCTAAAATGGGGAGAGAAACATTCTCTATGATTCATAATATGCCACTCTGACAACATGAACATCCAATACACACCACATAATGTCTCTGATGATAATAGAATAGCAAGTAACTTTTTAAACATAAAATGGCATTATCAAGTCAAATACTCCTAAATCTAATCCATATTAAAAATATTTATAACTCTGAAATATATGGGTGTTTATCTAAGTAGAATCTCCAGCTTTCAGGAAACTCATTTATCTCGTACATTCTGCCTCTGCAGAGGAGGCAATATGTTAGGAAAGTTTCTGCAGCTGCTGGGGCTGCCATACCATTTGTACTTTCCAGATAAAGAATTGGAGCCTCTAGGGCAGTCCAAACAGCACCCTCCACCAATATTAATCTCACTTCATTATCCCATTTTATAAAAGGTCACAACTCCTTTTATGTCACACTTTGTTATGGGCACATTTTCTTATATTTAATTTGACACGATATAAGAAATACATGATTGTTCAGAGAACTCTCTCAAGCTTGTCTCAAACAAGTATTTATCTGTCTTAAAATGGGAGAATCAGTGTGCACGAAACACACAATCTTTGTTCACACAAAGTGAACTATGTTCACTTTGTTCTCTCAGGGTTTCTGATAGGTCTCCTTACACAGAATGTAGAGCAGAAAAAAAGGGGGCCCTAAATAGTATTAGAATTTAAAAGTTTCAAAAATATGTCAGATATCCAAAGAAGGAGACATAACCAATGTCTTATGAATCTATGAAGGGAGATGTGCTAAGTTCACAGACATCTTCTGAGCAACTGCCACATGTGAGGAACAGAAAGAATTAAAACATGCTTGTTCACAAAAAAACATACAGCCTAGTTCAGACCATGAGTAATCATAAGAAAGATAACACTATTCAACATGCACTCTTCAAAATGTTTTACCTGTTTTAATGGATTTAATCCTCACAGAATCCTAATTATGTGGTTACGTACTGCTCTTATCCCAATTTTACCTGTGAGGAAACTGAGGCAGGCTGAGAAAATAATTCGCTGAAGGTCACATGTATAGACAGTACTGAAGACAAAATTCAGACCTAGAGAGATGGGCTCTGGAGCCATTATTATTAATCACTACAATGATTGGGGCTCCAAAGGATGCTGCACTCTGGGTTTCATAGTTTGGATTAGTATAGTTAGCTCATGTAGAACAGTGTACTAATGAGAATATGTAAAAGTCAATGTTATATAAGTTCTACTGTGTTTGGCTCATTATCTCACTGTTGGGAACTTTGCTAAAGTAGAGTAGGCATCTGCCTTTTGGGAGGAGTTGAGCAATTCTACCTTTTTGCCTGCTACTACGCCCACAGGAAGATCTTTTGAACCCATGTTCGATATATCTTCATTGATAACTCATTTGTCTGCACTAAAACTAGCAATCCTGTCCTCAGGTGTTTCTTTCTAAAATAGGTGTGTTATAGTACTGAACTAATTAATGCATATGCCCTCTTGCTCATAAATGCGATAGCCCAGAAAAGGCAATCAATCAATATTTGTTAAATGAATAAAACCAGAAATGTGACAAGAAAGTATGGATAGAATAGATATCACCTCTACTAGATTAATAAATAAATGTATGAAAGAGACATATCTGGTTTACATTTACACGCTAAGGACCATCATATTCCATCAATCATCTTACATAGGTGGGAATGCTGAAGAAAGACCATTTCACTATATAAAGGGACTTTTCCTCTGGAAATGGTATGATGGTGGGGGCATAGAATACTGGATGAAAACTGTAGACACCCACCAGAATTATGGGTGCAAGAGGACAGCAACAGCCTAGAGTAAACCAAAGCAAAACCAAAGGCAAAATATTACTAGTAAAAGACAATTCATATTAGTCTACTGATTCTAGGTAACCTCTCAACTCCCTAGTCCTGGATGATCTTTAACTGCATTCCAGTTTTACTTCCTGTACTTGACTAATCCCAATCTCAGTGTTCCCTAGACAGCCATTTGAAGAAAGTACTTGTTATGAACCCTATCGCCTTGAATGCCACATGGGATTTTGGGGACTGTTGTGTAGCTGACAGACAGGATGTGGATATTGTCTGTTCAACTGGTTAGACCAAGAGGCAAATCAGGTACGAGTCTTAATTACTACACATATCTGCGTTTATTTCTAGGGACATAGATTATACTGCTAACTGATCATTTAAAATACATGCTTGAGGCTTTTCCTATACTCAAGTTAGCAAATTCAGTTATGTTTGTACATTATCTGGCCCCACTTCATGTGTCTCACCTTCAAGTATGTGCCCCTGTTTTGCTCTCTCTGTAGACTCAACATGGCTACTTCCTACATTAGTTTCAACTCTATTTGGAGATATATAATTCCCCTCTCTTGAGAAACTTCGATTAGCATGACTGTTTGTACAAGGTTGTACCTCTTTATGTAGGATTAGCATGACTGGTTATAGAAGGCTGTACCTCTTTATGTAGCATGATTATGATGCCACATATTCTCTATTCCTTTTACCTTGTACATTAGCAGTTTCTTTAGTACATATGGAAACTCACTTTGTGTCGCAGCACCAGAGAATGAAGGAAGGGTTGCGGAGTAAGTGAAGAATAAAGGTGTGTTGTTCATCTGCAGATACGTGCCCTACCCTCCAATGTTTAACTGAAATTTCCCATGTTCATTTTGGATAGTCTCCCAGAAAGGGCACTGCATTTTTTTTTCAGACCAACCTATTTGACCCTTTCATTGTCTTTTCTAACTTATTTCCTGCAACTGTAACAGAGACAGTCAGTTCCTCTAAGAACTGAGGATTCCTTACCTTAGAGTTTTTCACTAGCCATTTTATTTCACTGCTGAATAAATATTGGTTCTGATATTTTATACTCCTTCACTAAATTAAATTATAAAACTTATATTCCTCTCGAGGGATTATAAATATTCTTAATAGGTCTGAAGGCATAGGTGGGCCCAATGATTGCATTTGTTAGCCAAAAATCCTGTATGTTCATTGTTTAAATATAAAAAATAAAATATCTGCAGATAAATAAATAATTGAAAAGAACAGAACATTTGTAAATTAAATCAGAGAATATTCAAGTACGCAACAGAACCTAAGTTATTACGTGTAAAGGTACAAAAATAGCCATTTTATGTAGTGGTTCTGAAATTTATTTATATATCAAAATCACCTGACAGGCTATACAAAGTTACAGATCCTTGGATCCCATCCTTAGGTACACTGATTCTAAAATTCAGTGGGAAGTAATAAGAAATATCCCTTTTAAAGGGCCTGTGATGTAATTCTAATGTAGAATCATGTTTAGCAATAGTTTAAAGAAGTTTTGTGATTCTGTAATTTGCCTGTGGAATACCTACAGCAGGGAGCATAAAGCATCCCAGATAGGGTGGGGAAGAACAGAATTCTAAGAAGCTACAGCTTACCTGCAAAGAATTGGTTTCCAAGGAAAGGGGAGGTAAAGCCAAAAAGAGAGAAACGATTTTCTCAGATTACATTTGGGCACAAAGGAATTTTTTCTTAAAATGCAATTTCCTGGCTTACATTAAGAGTGTCCTATAAAGTGAAGAGACATTCATAGAGACTTATATTCCAACTGAAGATATTAGTCACTGACTGTGTCATATTGTGCTATGACTGCAAGAGCTGAGTAAGCAATCATTGAGAAGGAAGGGCCACCATGGAAGATCTGCTGTTATCAAAATATAAGCCATTCAGCAGCAGAATATTGAGGAAAAGGTTTGCAAAGCCTTAGAGTGTCACTTCAACACATAATCCTAAACCAGGTCCCGGGGATCAGTCAAATCTTGTTGAAATAGGCTGTCAACAAGGGAAGATTTGTTTGCTGCTGGAATGTTCTTATTACTAAAATTCTCAATTTTTACCCAAAGATTTCATTTACGTTATGCAATCCATAATGTGTAAGAAAATAAAAAATAATCTCAAGACGCCAAAGATCCTAAACAAGAGAAAGCACTATTATTAGTTGAAGAGCAAACCTACACAAAATAACAAATATGAGCCTTCTACAATCATTAGGAAAAAAAAAAAGGGAAGTCAGTAACGATGTGATTACTGAACAAGTAGTTGTACCCAGAAACAAATATGTTTAAAAGACATTTCAAATGGGACAAAGCTGTTCTATCACTAACAGGAGCCATTCAAACCTGGGTATCAAGATAATCTGAAACTATAAGTTTTAAGAAGTTACTGTACAGGGAAGAAATTATGAAAAATCAGACCTTGCTACACTGACATTGATTTATATCCTTCAGATAAAAAAATACTCCATTAATTACCCAATGGAAAACAGTCAAAATCCTCATGAAATGTTGCTTGAAATAATCATGAAGAATAGCAACAATTGAGAAATTTGGGAGAAATTTCTTTGCTTCTTTGAGCATATCAAGGGGAGAAAAATAATCATTTGTTTTTGTACTTGCCATTAAGTACTATAGACAGTAGTTAAGTATTAATAAATAAGTAGTTAACATTTATGCAATGATTCATTTCTGTTAAAATATGCATCAACTGCTCCTTTATTATTTATCATTGTGTTCACAACAGAAAATGAGGCTGAGTGGCCAGAATTGCCATTGTTTTTAAATATTACTTTGATTTTTACTACCCAGATCATAAATAAACAATTATTTTCTGCATAGCAAAAATCATGATGATGAATTAACATTGGCCTGGCCTACTTGCACACTCCACATACACTAAGCTTCAAATATCAGCTTCTGTACTTAGAAAAACACCGAGTACAGTGTGCTGGTTGGGACTGAGAGGATCATAATAATGAAAACAAATGCTCTGATCACTCCATTTTTTTTGTTTGTTTGTTTTTTTGTTTTTTTGGGTTTTTTTTTTTTTTTTGGCCACTGCCCATTCACAGATGTGTACAATGATCAATTTGTATCTCCTGACTTTCTGTTTTATTTTCAACAATATGACCATGCTACGTTACTCAAATACATTACTAAAAATGAAAGAGGATTACTAAATAACCTTGTGAAATTCAGGATTTACTTTATTTTTTTGAGGTGTCAAGAAATTAAGGCCCTCACCTTTTCTATTTGGATAATTGATAAGAGTTCATAGGTTTTTATTTGGGATTGTAATTTACATACTGTTGCTAATGCTAAATACTTACATGGCATGTTCAAATTTTATATTTTATCTGACTCAATAGCATAGTACAATACTTTGAGCATCATCATATTATGATGTGATATCACTGGGAATTCAAGCCAAGATCTGTAGATATTTCAAAACATATGTGAACGTGTTCAGTGTGGGCTGCATCCTGACACTGCGAGCCATATGCCTACCTGGTAGAAACAACCCTCGATTAGAATTCAGAGGGACTGCATTTAAAGCATGGTTTGTATGTTACAGGGGATTCGGACAAGTCACTTAACCTCTTTATATTTAAGTTCTCTCATGTAAAAAGGGGGAGATGGTAATGCCCACATCAGAGACTTGCTATGAGGACTAAGTGAAAGTGTTTTATAAACCATCAATGGCCATATAAATGCAAGGAATTTTTATTTAGTAAGGCATTAGGGTAAATGTATTTTTAGTTAATTATGAAACTCCCTGTTTCCCAGATACAGGTATACACATTACTATCCTAACAATATCTTTTTTTGGGAAAACTAGGTCTTGGGAAGAAATCAGTTGATAGAGTCCCTTAACTCAAGAACTAGTGGCAATGACCCCTCTTCAGCTCCTGAGGACAAATAGCAGGTCCAGGTTCCATTCCCCTCTGAAACAACACAGACTTTTCAACCCTCAGATGAATTTCCCAGAAAGTGTGTCAGAATCTTAGAACGCAACTGCTAAAGACATGAAGCAATTAAATATGTAAATCAAGGAAATTACACTGCACTGATGACATTCACCACTGTGTCTACCCCCACCTCCTCCTCCTTTTCCTCTCTGCTTCTATTCCCCTCAGGACTGAGGCTAGAGTGAGAGCTCCTTCTTCCACTCCACTCCCTGCTAAATGCTTTTTATTCTCAACCACCTGCCCCAGGCCTTCTCATCAATTATTAATCAAGTTCCATGAATATGTATAAAAGCCTGTTCCTGGGTCTTATTAAATTAAAATATATATATAAGAACATGTTCTGTGTCATGATAGAGAAAGGATTATATGGTTGAAGAGAAAAGGAAGAAGAAATAATAAGAGAGGCTTTTTGTTTTCATTTCACTAATGATGGCACAAACCTATTGAGACCACTGATTATGCAGGAGGGTTTTTTTTTTGGTTTCCAGTTTAATATCAAATATGCCTGTAAGTTTATATTTTTAAACGTTTACATTCTGGACAATGGACTATTCTGGAATCTGCTTGCATTTGATAGACAGGATTCTTTATGACTTAGAGGGCATAATGTTGGCTAGGGAGTGACTGGACAGGTTACTTTGATATCAGTCTAGAAATAAGCCTTCTTACTTTCATGTGCTTCTCTCTCATTCCAAAACTGTCACCAACCACATGGTGCCCTGAGGCAGGTAGGCGATGGGGTAAATCCATGAGCCCTGGAGACCTGTCTACTCTGTGAGGTAACTGGATCAAATCAATAATGATTTTCACTTCCCAATTTTCTACTTTAGGTGAACCTTCCTTTCCAAAGAGAAACAATGTCTCCTCTCATGTACAATGAAGAAGGATATGTCTGTGAACACTATTAGGGCTTTTATCTCATCAGATAGGCCTTCCCTGACCACCTTCTCTCATGTGGCACACCCTTATCCTGCTGTTCTTTATATGATATTATACTTACCCATCCTGACATCCATGAGGATTTGTTTAATGCATCTTACTTCCTGTACCTTCTCCACCAAGAATATAAGGTTAATAAGAGCAGAATTTTGCCTTCTTTATCAAATGCCACACAAAAATTGTTTTAAATAGGTGAATGAATACAAAGTATAAAGATACCATTAAAAAATTATTCTCCTACTAATAACATGAAGCAACTTCTGTGTGCTAGCAAACTAATTAACTGATAGGACCAGTGAAATTTTCACTACCTCACCCAGTGTTCCTTTACTCTCACTCCCTGTGTCCTACAAGTGGCTTTACTGTACATGGACAGGCGGTCCTGGTGCACATGAGCTCTCAATATATATCTCGATATGTAAAAAATTGTGTCCTAATAAAAGGGTACTTAAAAGTGGGATTTTGTTTTGCTTGTTGCTTATTTGTTCTTACCTATGTAATAGTCATACATTTAGATAATATAAATGTATTTAGTCAAAAGTGTAGGTAAAAAAAAAATAGTTGTGGTTTGTATTATCTGTGGTTTTTGTCATGTGGCTTGAATAAAGATTTAAGCCATATGACACCTTCCTCCCACACATCTTCCTGTCTTCCTGCCTCTCATGTCTTGGTATCTGAGCCACTTAGCATTTCTAAGCCTCAAATACTGTTTCCATACATAAATTAAAGTATCTAGATTAGATGAACTCCAAGGATTAATCACAAACAAAATCTAACTCTATGGAAGCAACCAGGAAGAAAACAGAATTTTAAAATTATTTTCTTACTCACAACTCTCAGTTTTTGTTTGTTGGTATTAAACTTAATATCAAATCAATACTTAACTTTTTCGTTTGGGATTTTCTGCCTTATTGTATTATTTATTCTTCATTCTAAAGAATCTCAAATTTAACCTCCAGAATAGTGTATTCGCCTAATGTGTTATTGAAAAATCTAATTTTATAGAGTGCCATTTAAACAGAAATGCCAATTTTCAGTAATAAGGGTCACTATAATAATGTTTAATGCCTCAGTGACTTTTTATCAGCTAAAATGCCCTTTAAACATATACGCTTCCTTTATTTCAAATTCAAGAATGAATCATTACACTTTGATGAGCATTCCATCACATCAGACGTAGTAGTTAAATTTTCTTGTTCAACAGTCTCATTAATTTATCACTGCTGTCCTGGCCTCCCCTGATGTACTCATTCAGTAGCAGCTATTGTGAAAACAAACAGTGATGGCTACCAAGCTCTAAGTTAGGTGCTGTTCAGTCTTGGAAGTTGTATAACCTCTCATGGGGTTGACAGTATGGAAAAATGAGTAGGATCTGCAGAAAAATCACTATACTGTGAAACAGAATGTTCCAGTGCCACATGAGAGGTGCAAAGGAAGTACTATCATAGAGGTAGGAAAGTAGAAATCCCTTCTGTCTGGAGTGATTGGGAAGGTATCAAAGAAAAGGTCTGGGAGAAGGGAAAGATATAAAAATGTATAACCACAGGCAAGGCCAGCTGAAGCACAGCTGTATTGATGTTGTCTTGGATGATATGAATGGGAGAGATGAGGAAGGCAGATGAAAAAGCTTCCAACACATCTTCCTCTCTTTCTGCCTCTGGTATCTACCATAAGTGGTCAAAAATGTTAAGAGATTAAGAATATTGAGGAGGTGATGGAGACAGAGAGGAAGTGAGATCATTTGGACCAGAGAGTGAAGTCATAAATATTCTCTCCTGTGGTTTAAAGAGGGTCTGAATTAGGCCCTAGAGACTGAATTTGTCCCAGATCTAGGGACAAATCACTATAGTCCTCCAAAGAATAATTCCACAGTCTCCTAAGCCCAAAATTAACAACTGCATAGATCAGAAAGCTTATGCAACAGAAAGTTTTCTTAGAGCAGATCGCGAATACATTTAAAAGAAGATCTTGCTTCCTCTACATGACCTTTGACTCCGTCTACTGTTGTATGTGTGTTTGTATGTGTGTGTGTGTCTGTAAAATAATTCTACTTCACAGCTACACATGTATACAAACCCACATTTCAGGCAGTAGATAGCTTTAGGTAATGGGAATATTTTTAATAAATCAAATTTATGAATAAATCATTGCCAATTGCTTGGGGATTACTGTGTGCACATGGAACTGGTCTGACCCCTGAGTGTGAGATTTGTCATCAGCAGTGGAAATGGGCCTGAAAGCAGGAAGGCAGCATAGCCTTACAGAGCACTATGAGAAATGAGGCAAAAGGGCTTCAAACATGCAGTTGCCCAAAGCAGTCAAGAGAGATGATTTTTCAATCTGACATAATGGAAGTCCCTAGAGAGATCCATTTTTCATTCCGACATGACTAAGATAAGAAGTCAAAAGTTAAAATACGTAATATGAGGCCCAACACAAAGAAAACTATTTCTATTTTGGAAATGGCAAAGTACACCCTGATATGTATTGGGTTAAATGGACATTCTTTTTCAGAGAGAAGCAGCCTGGTTACTGCAGCTCAAAAAAATAAATTTTAAGGTAGAACTCATCAAAAAAGAACCAGAAAAAAAGTGCTATATGAAGTTTGATTCTTTGTGGAGACTTGGAGATAATTCTTTCCTTTGTGAAATATGTTCAATAAAAAAAGATGATTGAAGAAATTAAACAAACAAAAATCTTTGTGGTGATATAAGAAGACTTTTATTTTATTTATTATTTATTTATTTATTTTTGAGATGGAATCTTGCTCTGTTACCCATTCTGGAGTGCAGTGGCACGATCTCCGCTCATTGCAAACTCCACTATCCAAGTTCAAGCTATTCTCAGTCTCCCCCAGGTAGCTGGGATTACAGGTGCTCACCATCAAGCCCAGCTAATTCTTGTGTTTTTTAGTAGAGATGGGGTTTCATCATGTGTACTAGGCTTGTCTCAATCTTCTGACCTGAAGTGATCTGCCTGCCTTGGCCTCCCACAGTGTTGGGATTACAGCTGTGCACACAGTTCCATGTGCACACAGTAATCCCCAAGCAATTGGCAATGATTTATTCATAAATTTGATTTACTAATCAAATTTGGCCTGGGAAGACCTTTATTTTAAGGTTAGGCTTTACATTTCATGATCTTTTTGCTAGCCAACATTCATACATTTCATGATCTTTTTGCTAGCCAACAGATGAGAGAATTGTAAGTGATATCAATTTATTAAAGTCATAGTAGACCAAGTTTGGGATAATTTAATTTTCATACTTATGAACCAAATATAGAACAAACAAAATGTGGTATAATAAAATGCAATAATAAGTCATGAGAAATGTAATTTTATATTATTTACTTTATTGAGACCAACATAAAAATAAAGATTGGAAATAGGAAGAGTATTATGAATATAATGACTAAAGGGAGATTTTAAAAGAATTATTTAAAAAGCTGACACAGTAAAGCCCTGGACTACATTCTTACCTGAGATGTTTGGATTTGAGCCAGATTCATGAACATTATTCTGGATGATGACATAACCTGTCCTACTACACATAATGACTTTGGGGTTATTGGGTTCACTTCTTAGCTAAATTGATCTTAGTGTGGTAATAAAAGGAAGGTTGCCTAAAATTTCTATAAAAACTCAAATTAATATAAATCTTTAAATTCCAATTGATCTGACAGGCAGGAGTTAACATAACCATCTATGAGTGGCTTCCCAAATCAGCGCCTGTTGTAGACATCTTTGAGTTTTCACTTTTTCTCTGGGACTCAGCTTAGATACAGTGACAATCTTATACTCTCCTCCTACATGTAACTTGTGGAACAAAGTTCCTCAGTTGAGGGTTTAACAAGATATCAGGCAGATAAGAATAGATATTTCCTGTTGCATATTAACTCCAGAATCTTCTACAAACACTTTGAAACCTTCTTCAAGAACATGCATAATATTCACCAAGCACACCTTCCGTTATACTACAACATGATTTCTTTAGATTACTCAAAATTATTAATTCTGACTCACTTTTCTACAGGATTTGTTTGTTTCTACCTCTGTTTCTGCATCTGCTTATCTGTACCCTTTGTGGGATTTTTTTTTTTTTCTCCTTTCTGTGACATCAGGCCTCTCTTCCACTCAGAACACAATTTAAGTTCAGGTCAACAAGGAAGTCTTGGCCCGCTTAACTCATGTAATACTCCAGCTGTTTTTTTATTCTTATCTTCTCAACACTTCTTCATCATTTTAGTAAAACACAAATTTGTATGGGATTTTGTGTGTGCTTATGTTTTTATTTGTGTGTGTGTGTGTGTTAAACACCCTATAGATCCTCTTCTTTTTGTATCATCCATGTTTTCTACAAGTCTATGGCTACTCAATATCTAATTGAATGAAGACGGAAACACCACACATCCACTTTTATACCACTCATTAGAAACTTACGATCATCTCTATTATTATATTTGCCTAAGAATGAAATTTCTACCGATATTTTGTTGATCAATTATTCAGTCAGCCCTCTATTGCAGACTTTTTTTTTTTTTTTTTTTTTTTAATGAACTCAGAAGCTATAGAGTGTCCCAGGCTCAGCATCACAGAGGTCATATACTTTCCCTCCATTATTTTACTCTGCTACCATTAGACTTTTAGTTAACACAAAAAATCTCCCCTGAGATCCAGTATTGACTATAATGGTCTTCTGTATCCTTAGGGTCTTTCTGGGATGATAGGTCAGGGAGAATTAAAACAGGTGGATGGATCCAGGATCGGAGACTGAAATGGGTCAGAGCTGAGGGAAGAAGTGCCTCCCTCTGCCACCCATCCATACGTGGAGGGATATTCTTGTGTAGTCAGTGATGTGAAGATGAAATCCAGGCAGAGTTTGCATTCTATTTAGCTTGATAAAGGGCAGAAAAATAAGATTCCTCTCTACTGTGATCAAGAGAAAATCCCCTCTTTTCTACCCTGTGAGTTACTCCCACTTATTAAAAAAAAAAAAATGTAATAGGCACCTGATATGTCCCAGAATCTATACCCTACAATATAAACAGCAAATGTTCTCATTGCCTTCAGGATGAATGTAAGGATTGCATGGAAGGGTGCTGTGATGCTCTGGATTTCAGCGTGGCCTCAGTCAAGTGTGACTGGCCATCCTTGCCACTATTCCTCCACCCTGCAGACATGCTGGTGAGAGATGTTCATTTTGTAAAAAGTCTGCAAAGCTTCAGACCAACACTACAGGTACTTAAATAATATTCATTTTTTATTTGAAATTGTAACAACAACAAGTGATAACATTTTCTGATGGCTAGCAGATACTCCCACTCTTAGTGGCAAAAAATAAAGTGTTATTTTCTGTGGGGCAGTGGTAAGCATATAGACCACAAAGTTTGAGGTCTAGAAGGAGACTGAGTATAAATCTCCTTATAGACTGAAAAATGAAGGCCCTGAAAGACTGATTTACCCAAGGTCAAGATAATGGTTAGTGATAGAGCTCTTTTTGGCCTCTGTGTTGCTGCTCCCCAGCCCAGTGTTCTTTCCACTAAAATAACCACTGTCTTTTTGAATATTTATTGCAGGCAAGATAAATTGCTTTATGTATATTACCAAGATAATTCTTATCCCCATGAAAGATAGGAAAACAGAGACCATTACTGTTTTTTTTTTTTTTTTTTTTAGATGTGGAAACCAAGAGTTTGAAAGATGAAATTTGCTTAAGGTTACATATCATTTAAAAGCCCAAAGCAGAATTTAATTTGAGGTCAACAGACCCTAAAGCCCTAAATTCGTGAAAATAGGTTACCTGTTCTGTATCAGCCTATTGGGTTTTTTGTTGTTGTTGTTTGTTTGTTTGTTTGTTTTCAGTACAATCAACAAGTCTTGAAAGAGGCATGATAGACTGACATTTTAACATAGTTGTCTAGGAAAAAATCACAGGACAGTTTTGCTATAAGAAAAATAGGTATCTCTATTTCCTTTCCTTACTAAAGGAGCTATATGGATGCTAATGTTATGGACTTGTTATATTGTTTCCTCACAGTCATTTAGTGTGTGTTACTGTGGCGGGTAAGGAGTTCCTAACTCTCTCTGCTTCTAAAATATTCTACATACAGAAGAGTCACCAAACTACAATAGTGAAGTCATGCACATTTTCTAAAATCATTCAGTAATGCTTTGCTATTCATACAATTTGTTGCAAATTAGGCTTTATAATGTTTCCCTGTGAGTGACTCTACCTCACCAGTGTCATGTTGGCATATAAGTATTATGTGCATGTGTGTGTATGTGTCATTGTGAGCATGTCTAAAAAGTGACCTTGAATTTGATATTTTTAAAATATATTATTTTGAAGTTGCTTGGTTTTGCTCTTTGGTTCAAGTCTGCATATTCTCACAATAAGCATTTAATTTATGCTGTATTGGAATAATTTTTTTGTCTGGTACCTCTCACTTATCCCTCAAGATTCTCATGACCCTTCCTGATTCTGCATGGTTCTTCCTCTCATGCAATAAAACTCATAATTTTTTTGCTGACACCACTAACTCTTCAGATCCATAAGTCATTTTTGGGTCTTAATCCCATCTTGGAAAATATTACCTTAAGGCTTTGGCTCAGAGGGTCATTGTGTATTTTAAACATTTTTTTGTTTTGTTTTTGTTTTCCAAGATAGGGTCTCACTTTTGAACTATTTTACCAGGCAGCTATTTCCAAAGACATTTGTGTCTGCAAATCATTTTTCAGATGCTCTCATTTGTCATAGAAGTCACTTTATTCTTATTGTAGGCTTGCTTTCAGATATTTTCTTATTTCTCTGTGATGTCATTCTATTAAATTCTTGAAAATACACAGTGACCCACTGGAAAAAAAATAGTGCTAACTCAAATTACTCTCTGCTGCTCACCATCTTTCCTAAGTACCTTAAGTTGCTTTATTTATGGAATACTCTGTCATTAGCTTTCAGGACTTTTAAGATAAGACAACACTCTGATAAAGATTTTACATTCAGCAATTTCTATCATTCTCATACAAAAGTGGGAAGAGACTGTGGAGATATTGAGGCAGAACGGGCCAGTCCCAAAACAAGTAGATTCTGGATTCAGACAAACTCCTGGTGCAAGTACATTAGCCATTAGGCTGTAAAGCAAAAACAAAATTCTAAGCCTCCCACCTGACTGCAGAGGCCCCTACTGTCAATCAAGGGATTCCAAAGAAACTTGAAACACTAGCTCAAGCCATGATGGGAAGAGGAGGTTGGACATGCCTTATTCTACTTTCCTCCCTTTGAAATTTAGGCACAACTGACTAGCATTAACATTAAAACTGAGATCATAAGACTGACAAAACAGACTGTTTGTAGCAATAAGATATCAAATTCTAACCTGACTGTAGCATAACATCACATGACAGACAGTAGGACCTGAAAGAAACAAAAACATTTTACTGCAAAACAAATATTTATTTCACATATTTTGAAATTGACCAGCAAAGCCATCTCTTGTGGGGAAAATTTACACTGTGTAGACAATCCCCTTCTCTTTCCAGGTCTTTTTCTAATCCTGAAGAGATTAGCTTAGGGTCTAGCATGTTCTAAAAGTCTGAACAGGAAACATTTTCCATCTGTTTTCTCTAAGGGTGGCCACCTATGAGACGTCATCTACATGATAGGAACCTTGGTCTCTACAACCCCTTATCTTAAGCCAGATACTCCTTTCTGTCCAATCTACTGCCTCTAAGGGTGGCCACCTATGAGACTTCATCTATGTAATAGGAACTTTGGCCTCTGCAACCTCTTATCTTAATCCAGACACTTCTTTCTACTGATTCCAGGTTTTAAATAATAACTTAACTCTTTCAGTCAATTGCCAATCAGAAAATCTTTAAATCCCCCTATGACTTGTAAGCCCCTTGCTACAACTCGCCCCACCTTTCTGGTCCAAATCAATGTATACATTACATGTATTGATTGATATCTATGTCTTCCTAAAACACACAAAACCAAGCTGTAACCCAACCACCTACGGCACATGTTCTCAGGGTCCCTTGAGGTTCTGTCACGGGTCATAGTCCTCACATTTGGCTCAGAATAAATCTCTTCAAATTCTTTAGAGTTTGGCTATTTTAATCGATAAGACCTTGGACCATTTAGCTAAACCCTCAGAATTTCATTATCTGTAAAATGAGAAGAATATTTTCACATACTATAGTTCTTGGGATTACAATGTGCAAAAACCACTAACAGCTCTTGTCCCATATGAACTCTCAGTTCATCATTAATAGCCTGTCTTTTTAATTCAGATGAACATTTGAAAAATGTGCAAACTATATTGTTGCATATGACTATAGTTCATTCATATTGACTGCTAGCTAGTTTATTCTTCAACTCTCAATATAATAGGGAACTCGGATGTTTCTAGATTTTTAATTATGATGGAGACTCATATATATATATATGCACACACACACATATATACAGACACACACACGTATATCTGTATGTACATACACACGAATTATCTTAGTTACTTGGAGGTTGGGTTATTGGGTCATCAGGTATGTAAATGTTTAATTTTACAATATAAAGCTGACCTCTTTTTTGAGGTAATTACACAAGTTCAAATGTTCAATGGCAATATCTAAAAGATCTAGTAGATCATATCCAGTACCTAGTGTTATCAACCTCTCCAATGTTTGCCATTTGAGTGGGTTTAAAGTGACATATATTATCATGGTCTTCATTTGCATTTCTTCAATCATCAATATTTAATATATTTATTTTCCATAGTATTTCCTCTTTTGTGAAATGCTGTTGTGTTTCATTTTAACCCAGTTTTTCTTTTAATGATATGCCTCATGTGGCAAATGTCTAAAAATGTGACTATTTTTGGCATAGCACTTTGAAATCTGGGAGTTTATTTTATGGAGAAAAATGTTCAAAGAAGCATTTTGAAGGCATTCACTGAAACTGTGTTTGCAATAGCAAAACGCAGTAAATGGGCTAAATGTGAAATAAATGAAAATTATTTAAATACTTTATGAAAATAAAGAGGAATACTGACATATAATACATTCAATTATGATGGTGGTTATGTATATGAAGCCAAAGAAAGATGCTCACAATATGATGCTAAGGGAAAAAAAGTTGGAAATTAATAGGTTTTGTCTCTGAATAAATGAATTTAAAGTGGCATTTAAAAAATCTATTTTTCTTAATTTTCTAAAATAAATGTAATTATTAAGACATTGAAGATAAATCTATACTATAGATTTTCAAAGACAGAGAAATCTTAGATAATTTATCTAAAGGCACATAGCCAATGATAAGTGGAACAGCTGGGTTTAAAACCCAAATATCCCCAGAGTATTGAACTCCAAGCATTTGTTTATCTTTTATTCAATTCGCTAGGGTCCTGCTTCAAGAATGTTGGTATCTGTGTTTTTCTGATCAATTGTTAACCTTTGAAATAGTAGTAAGAGTGGCCTCTTCCTGCTTGTCAGTGATAACTGGATGTATGGGCAATAAGGAATATCATGGAATGATAATAAATTAGAGGGTAGGGTGGATGAGAAGCAATCTATTACTGTGCATACACTTAGTCTAAAATGAAGGGTTAATGTACAGCCAATCTAAGAAAAGAGAGTCTTTCTCACAGTCTGCAGATATTTTCTGATATAAAGAAAGATTTGATATTAGCATAATTATAAAGGTCATTGCTCCATATGGTACTTTTTAGTTGTCTGATTAGTAAGACTATCATTAACCTAGTATTTGGATCACATGACTGGGTGTAAAACAACCACTGGAATAATGAACATCCAGGTGCTTTAATTTCAATGTCATTAAATTAAATTTTACTATTTTTTACTATTTTTTGTTATTTATTCTCATCAGTCTCTATTCTTCATGTCCTCTTCTTTTCTCTAAATTGTACATAAAATTCTAACTTTGGTTTAAAATATTCCCATGATAACTCCTGATTAAAACACAATAAAGGCCACATTAAGGGTGAGCAGAATGTAAAGGTGACTAGGCAACCAGAGAAGCATTAATCTATCCTCAGTTAAAACTGTTAAGCCTATTGAAAACAATTTCTCAAACCTAGCAGAACCTTGGATTACAGAATAGTAAGAGTAAGAGGAGTCAAAGTTTATTTTTAAGCCAGGGCCTAAATAGTGTCTGAGTCAAGGTAGACCCAAGGAGTTGAAGGGACATAAAGGGAAGACAGCTGGAATGTCATGCAGAGTGTAGAATTTAAATACCAACAACTACTCAGAGCTCTTTCTATGGTCCCAACTTTCTTATTATTATTTCTATATCTTCTTAGTTTATCTCCTTAATTTTAGCAGTGTCAATGACCGGAACCCTCGTGGCTTCTGCCACTGCTGCTGCATATAAACCTATATAAACTAAACATTTGATCTCTTTCTAATACATACACAACAATTGTCTATTCATAAATAACTGATGACAGAGTAGGATGCATCTTTATAGATTATATTTAATAAAAAACATTTTAAAAACATGTAGCTCTTATAAGCCACGTAGAAAGTATCTAGAAGACTTCAAAAGCATTATGTGTTTTCACAGGCCTAAATGTTTGTTGACAACTAATTCCTTACTAAATTATCCTTAGTTTTTCTTGCTAGAATTGAATGACTTAAGCACATCTGTTGCTTACTTTTATCCAGATCTTTTAATGATTAACTAGGTCTTCTCCTCATCACTGAAAAACCCCAAGGCGATCTATCCTTGCCTATAATGGCCGATGTTTAGCACAAACCCTCAGTAACCTGTTTACTATATTCATGAGCTCAAAGGACTGACTACTTTTAGGTAAGACTAATTCTGTGTTTTAAAACGAGACTGTCCTGCTGGGATATCGAAAAATGTTAGTGAAGGGAAGAGGGATAGCAGCAAGATGGCAGAAATAGGAAGCCCCAATCTTCATTCTTCCACTGACTTAACAGCAATATATAACCCAAAATGACTTCATGAAGACTCTAGAAGCCAGTTAAGAAGTATCAGTAGAAGAAGGTTTCAGTGGATCAAACTTCTCAGAGCTAAAGGAAGAACTACATAACCAGCACAAAGAAACTAAAAACCTTGAAAAAAGAATGGATGAATGGATAACTAGAATAATCAATGCAGAGAAGACCTTAAAAGAACTGATGGAGATGAAAACCATAACACAAGAACTACATGACAAATGCACAAGCTTCAGTAACTGACTCGATCAACTGGAAGAAATAGTATCAGCCATTGAAGATCAAATGAATGAAATGAAGTGACAAGAGAAGTGTACAGAAAAAAGAGTAAAAAGAAATGAACAAAGCTTCCAAGAAATATGGGATTATGTGAAAAGACCAAATCTACATCTGATTGGTGTGCCTGAAAATGACGGGGAAAATGGAACCAAGTTGGAAAACACTCTGCATGATATCATCTGGGAGAACTTCCCTAACCTAGTAAGGCAGGCCAACATTCAAATTTGGGAAATACAGTGAACTCCACAAAGATACTCCTTGAGAAGAGCAACTCTAAGACACATAATTGTCAGATTCACCAAAGTTGAAATGAAGGAAAAAATGTTAAGGGCAGCCAGAGAGAAAGGTCAGATTACACAAAGGGAAGCCCATCAGACTAACAGCAGATCTCTCAGCAGAAACTCTCCAAGCTAGAAGAGAGTGGGGGCCAATTTTCAACATTTTTAAAGAAAAGAATTTTCAACCCAGAATTTCATATCCAGCCAAACTAAGTTTCATAAGTGAAGGAGAAATAATATCCTTTACAAACAGGCAAATGCTTAGAGATTTTGTCACCACCAGGCCTGCCCTACAAGAGATCCTGAAGGAAGCACTAAACATGGAAAAGAACAACAGGTACCAGACATTGCAAAAACATGCCAAAATGTAAAGACCATCGATGCTAGGAAGAAACCGCATCAACTAGCAAGCAAAATAAACAGCTAAAATCATAATGACAGGATCAAGTTCACACATAACAATATTAACCTTAAATGTAAATGTACTAAATGGTCCAATTAAAAGACACAGAATGGCAAATTGGGTAAACAGTCAAGACCCATCAGTTTGCTGTATTCAGGAGACCTATCTCACATGCAGAGACACACATAGGCTCAAAATAAAGGGATGGAGGAAGATCTACCAAGCAAATGGAAAGCAAAAAAAAGCAGGTGTTGCAACCTTAGTCTCTGATAAAACAGACTTTAAACCATCAAAGATCAAAAGAGACAAAGAAGGCCATTACATAATGATAAAGGGATCAATTCATCAGGAAGAGCTAACTTTGCTAAATATATATGCACCCAATACAGGAGCACCCAGATTCATAAACCAAGTCCTTAGAGACTTGAAAAGAGACTTAGACTCCCATACAATAATAATGGGAGACTTTAACACCCCACTGTCAACATTAGACAGATCAACGAGACAGAAAAGTTAACAAGGATATCCAGGAATTGAACTCATCTCTGCAGCAAGCAGACCTAATAGACATCTATAGAACTCTCCACACCAAATCAACAGAATATACATTCTTCTCAGCACCACATCACATTTATTCCAAAATTGACCACATAGTTGGAAGTAAAGCAGTCCTCAGCAAATGTAAAAGAACAGAAATTATAACAAACTGTCTCTCAGACCACAGTGCAATCAAACTAGAACTCAGGACTAAGAAACTCAATCAAAACCACTCAACTACATGGAAACTGAACAACCTGCTCCTGAATGACTACTGGGTACATAACGAAAATGAAGGCAGAAATAAAGATGTTCTCTGAAACCAATAAGAACAAAGATACAACATACCAGAATCTCTGGGACACATTTAAAGCAGTGTACAGAGGGAAATTTATAGCACTAAATGCCCACAAGAGAAAGCAGGAAAGATCTGAAATTGAAACCCTAACATCACAATTGAAAGAACTAGAGAAGCAAGAACAAACACATTCAAAAGCTAGCAGAAGGCAAGAAATAACTAAGATCAGAGCAGAACTGAAGGAGATAGAAACACAAAAAAACCCTCCAAAAAATCAATGAATCCAGGAGCCGGTTTTTTGAAAAGATCAACAAAATTGATAGACTGCTAGCAAGGCTAATAAAGAAGAAAAGAAAGAAGAATCAAACAGATGCAATAAAAAATGATAAAGGGGATATCACCACCAACCCCACAGAAATACAAACTACCATCAGAGAATACTATAAACACCTCTATGCAAATAAAATAGAAAACCTAGAAGAAATGGATAATTTTCTGTACACTTAACACTCTCCCAAGACTAAACCAGGAAGAACTTGAATCCCTGAATAGAACAATAGCAGGCTCTGAAATTGAGGCAATAATTAATAGCTTACCAACCAAAAAAAGTCCAGGACCAGATGGATTCACAGCCGAATTCTACCAGAGGTATAAGGAGGAGTTGGTACCATTCCTTCTGAAACTATTCCAATCAATAGAAAAAGAGGGAATCCTCCCTAACTCATTTTACGAGGCCAACATCATCCTGATACCAAATCCTGACAGAGATACAACAAAAAAAGAGAGTTTTAGACCAATATCCCTGATGAACATCGATGCAAAAATCCTCAGTAAAATACTGGCAAACCAAATGCAGCAGCACATCAAAAAGCTTATCCACCATGATCAAGTGGGCTTCATCCCTGGGATGCAAGTCTGGTTCAACATACACAAATCAATAAAAGTAATCCAGCATATAAACAGAACCAAAGATAAAACCACATGATTATCTCAATAGATGCAGAAAAGGCCTTTGACAAAATTCAACAGCCCTTCATGCTAAAAACTCTCAATAAATTCAGTATTGATGCGCATGCACACATATGTTCATTGCAGCACTATTCACAATAGCAAAGACTTGGAATCAACCCAAATGTCCATTGGTGACAGACTGGATTAAGAAAATGTGGCACATATACACCATGGAATACTATGAAGCCATAAAAAAGGATGAGATCGTGTCTTTTGTAGGGACAAGGATGCAGCTGGAAACCATCATTCTCAGCAAACTATCGCAAGAACAGAAAACCAAATACCGCATGTTCTCACTCATAGGTGGGAATTGAACAATGAGACCACTTGGACACAGGAAAGGGATCATCACACACTGGGTCCTATTGTGTGTGGAGAGACAGGAGGGATAGCATTAGGAGATACACCTAATGTAAATGACGAGTTAATGGGTGCAGCACACCAACATCGCACATGTATACATATGTAACAAACCTGCACGTTGTGCACAGGTACCCTAGAACTTAAATTATAATAAAAAAAAAAAGGAAAAAAAAGAAAACTATACCCCAACCACCTTGGGCACATTTCATTAGGACCTCCTGAGGCTGTGTCACAGGCTCCTACTTAACCTTGGCAAAATAAACTTTCCAAATTGATTGGAAAAAAAAAAAGTACTAGTACATCAAATGAGCACAAAGCCAAGAACAGCTACATTAAGATGTATAAGAAAAAGTCATTTTATTCTACCTATGATTGCCCCTCCTCCAAACTGGCACAGTTTGGCATGATTGAGAAAAAAATACTCAATTTTCAGCCCTTCCAGATGGAAACAGAATATTGGAACATGCATCCAGTGTTTTGGTTTTATGAGGAACTGAGTGAAGGAATAATTTCTGTCTTCTTTGACTCAGGGTGCCGATGGATATGCCATACTTTGGATGCCTGAGTGATGCTGAAAACCTTTGATATGGTAGTAAGAGTGACCTCTTCCTGTATATCAGTGATAATTGGATGTATGGGCAAAAACCATCATAGAATGCTAATAAATTAGGGAACGGGTAGATGAGAAGTAATTTTACTGTAACTGTTCATGTCCTTAATCTAAAATGAAGGGTTCATGTACAGCTAATCTAGAGAAACCTGAAGGACCACAGACAGACACGAGAGGGAGCAAAAGATTATGAGCTCCTGAAAAAAAAATTGCAAACATCTCTAATTGGGTATGAGACAAAGTAGATGTTAAGTCAGAAACTGTCACAGATGCAGAGAAAGACATTACATAATGACAAAAAGACCAATTCACCAAGAAGATATAACAATCATAAATATATATACACCAACATCAACACCAGACACCAGTAAATATTGACCAAACATTCACAAAATTGAAGGGAAAAATAGAGAGTAACATGGTAATAGTAAGAGATTTCAATACTTCACTTTCAATAATAGATAAAACAACCAGTAAGAAGATACATTAAATAAAGGAAAAGAATTGAGCAACACTGTAGACCAATTGGACCCAACAAACACATACAGAGCACTCCAGGTAACAACAGGAGAATACACATTCTCCTTAAGAGCACACAGAACACTATAAGGATAGATCACATTAGGCCAAAAACATGTCTTAACAAATATGGGATTAAGTTAGATTAAAATCATTCCAACTATATTTTATAATCACAAGGGAATACAAACACAATGGAGTACTATTCAGCCATAGAAAGAATGAGATCCAGTCATTTGCAACAACATGGATGGAACTGGAGACCATTACATTAAATGAAATGAGCTAGGCACAGAAAGAGAGACATCACATGTTCTCATTTATTTGTGGGATCTGAAAATCAAAACAGTTGAACTCATGGACATAGAGAATAGAAGGATAGTTATCAGAGTCTGGGAAGAATAGTGGGGAGCCGTGGTGGGTGGAGTGGGGATGGTTAATGGGTATGACAAGTAAAAAGAATGAATAAGACCTACTCTTTGATAGCACAACAGGGTGACTATAATCAATAATAACTTTATTGTACATTTTAAAATAACTTAAGAGTGTAACTGAACTGTTTGTAACTGAAAGGATACAGGCTTGCAGGAATGGATACCCCATCCTCCACACACACACACACACACACACACACACACACACACACACACATATACACACACGCAGATAGTAAATATATATAGTATGTATGTACAAAAAATAGAAATTAAAAATTAAAAAAAGAATAGCAAAAGCAAAAATGGAAAATCCATAAATATGTAGAAACTAGACAATATGCTCTTGAACAGTTAATGCATGAAAGACAAAGTCATGAGGAAAATTAGAAAATATCTTGAGACTAATGAAAACAAAAACACAATATACTAACACTTCTGGGATGCAGCAAAAGTAGTACTAAGAGAGACATTTAGAGCAGTAAACACCTACCTTAAATAGGGAGAAGGATATCAAATCAACAATGTACATGTTCACCTCTAGAAAGTAGGTAAAGAAGGACAAACTAAACCAAAAGTTAGCAAAAGGAAGGAAATAATAAATATTAGAGCAGAAAGCAACAAAATAGAGAACAGAAAAAATAGAAAACATCAATGAAATTAAAAGTTACTGTTTTTAAATAAAAAAAAATTGACAAACTTTTAATGAAACTAATTTTATTTTTGAGATAAAGTCTCGCTCTGTCACCCAAGCTGGAGTGCAGTAGCACCATCTCGGCTCACTGCAACCTCTGCCTCCCTGGTTCTGGCGATTTTCCTGCCTCAACCTCTCAAGTAGCTGGGACTACAGGCACACGTCACCACTCCCAGCTACTTTTTGTGTTTTTAGTAGAGACAGGGTTTTACTATGTTGGCCAGGCTGGTCTCAAACTCCTGACCTCAAGTGATCCGCCTGCCTCAGCCTGCCAAAATATTGGGATTATAGGCATGAGCCACCACACCCAGCTTAAACTAACTTTAAAATAGTGAGAGAAGACTCAACAAAAATCAGAAATTACCAAAAAAAAAAAAAAAAAAAAAAAAAATCACAACTGATGCCAAATAAGTAAAAAAGAGAAGAGACTACTGTGAATATATGCCAACAATGTGGATAACTTGTAAATAATGGATAAATTCCTAGAAACAAAGTGGAAAATCTGAACCAACATATATTTAAGTAAGGAGGTTGAATCGGTAATCAAAACTTCCCAATGAGAAAATGTCCAGGCCCAGATGGCTTCCCTGGATAACTCTACCAAAAATGATAAACTATTAATTCATTAACCCATTAATTCATTCCATGAATATATTGATCTATTCATAAGGCCAGAGTCTTCATGATTCTTTCACCTCTTAAAGGCCCACATCTCGATACTGCCACATAGGGGATTAAGTTTCAACACGAGGTTTGGAGAGGACATCCAATCTATAGTAGAGGCCAAAGATTTGTACCCTGAAAACTACAAAACTGCTACAACAAATTAAATACGACACAAATGAATGAAAAGACATTTTGTGATCATGGATTGGAAGACTTAATGCTGTTAAAATGTCCATACTACTCAAGGTAATCTACAGATTCAATGAAATTTCTATCAAAATCTCAATGATATTTCTTTTTGCTAATATAGAAGAATACACCCTAAAATGTATATGGAATCTCAAATGAACTCAAGTAGCTAAAAATAAAAAAATCCTAAAAAAGAATAAAGCTGAAAGTCTCACAATTGCTGATATCAAAAAAAAAAAAAAAAAAAGAACGAAGAAAGAAGAAAGATGGAGTTCTCACACTTGCTGATATCAAAACATATTACAAAGCTGCAGTAATCAAAACAGTATGGTACTTGCATAAAGACAGACATATAGACTGATACAGAACAGAAAACCAATAAATAAATCCACATATTTCAAGTCAATTGATATTCTATAAAGGCATCAGAAAGACACAATGGGAAAACAGTAGTGTCTTCAATAAATGGTACAAGGAAACTAGATATTCATAAGAAAAATCCAAATATAAGACCTGAAACCACAAAACTTCTAAAATAAAACATAAGGGAAAGTTTTATAACGTTGGATTAGATAATGATTTTTTTGATATGACATCAACAGCACAAGCAACAAAAGCAAAACTAGACAAATTTTAAAATATCAAACTTAAAACTTCCTGTGCAGCACAGAAAGAAAAATACTTCATGATCTCACTTACATGTGGAATCTAAAAAAATAAATAAATATACAAAGATAGATAACAAAACTTTGGCTACCAGGGACAGAGTGGGAAGGTGCAAAATGAGGAGAGGATATCCAGAGAATACAAGTTAGCAGATACGTAGGATGAACAATTCTGAGATCTAACGTACAACATGAAAATATATGTAATAAAATTGTACTGTATATGGGATTCACACTAAATTAGTAGATTTTAGATATTCTTGCCACAAAAACAAACAAAAAGAAATGGATAACCATGTGAGATTATGGATATGTTAATTTACTTCATTATAGTCCTTTTTACTGTTCATATGTATCCTGTAACATCATGCTGTATACCTTAAATATCCACAATGAGAATATTTTTAAAAAAACACTTCCATGTAGTAGAGGATATAATCAACAGACAGAAAAGGCAACTTACAGATTCGGATAAATTATTTGTGAACTGCATGCCTCATAAGGGGTTAATATTCAAATAAAATAAAGAACAACTGTAACTGTTGGTAAGTATATAAAATGGTGCAGCTGTTATGGAGAACAGTATGTAGGTTCCTCAAGATATTAAAGCTAGAAATACCATATGACCTAGCAATTCCGCTTTTTGGTATATATCAAAAAAACCTGAAAGTAGAAGCTTGAAGAGATATTTGCACCTTCATGTTTATTGCAGCATTATTCGTAACAGCCAAGATATGGAAGCAACCTAAATGTCTATCAATGTATGAACAGATAAAGAATATGTGATATATACATACAATGCAATATTTTTCTGCCCGAGAAAGAAGGAAATCATGTTCTATGCTACAACATGGATGAAACTTGGGGACATTATATTAGGTGAATTAAGCCAGTCACAAAAATAACTACATCTTTACACTTATATCAGGTGTCTAAAGCAGTCAAACTCACAGTGACAGAAAATAGAATGTGGTCACCAGTGGGTAGGGGAAAGGTAGAAATGAGCAGTTATTTTTAATGTCTATAGGGTTTCAGTTTTCAAGGTAAAAAGTTTCTAGAGATCTGTTGCACAACAATGTGCATATAGTTAATATTATGGTACTATACACTGAAAAGTGGTTAAGATAGTAATTTTATGAGTTGTTCAATTCTATAAAAAATGTTATAGGAGAAGAATGTTAGCATAGTGATTATGAGCAAAAGTTTTGGATTCTGATAAACATGGCTTAAGTTTGGATTCAGTCTCATAGTAGCCATAGGGTCCACAAGTCACTAACCTCTTAGCCAGGCTTCCTATTTGGCAAAATGGGGATAATAACTGTTCCTACCTTTACTATTATAATTCTTTTAGATAAGTGTGAAACACTGAGCTCAGTGCTAGGCACTCGGCAAACACTCAATCAATAGCAGTTAAATGGTGTGATGAGTATTCCAGGAAGATGGAGTATAAATGAAAGATTGGAGATGAGGATTGGTGGCTTCCTGACAGCTTTGGGGTTGGTGGAAATGATGAGTAAGTGAATATTTGAAGACTTATTACATTCACATTATTGTTGAGCCCAGACCTTGGGATAAGCATCTCAAGCTAACATCAGATCCAGAGCCCAGCAGCACTGCTCAAAGCTATCTACATGTTACTATCCATGGTGCTGAATTATCTTGGGACTATGCCCTCTTGACTTTTTCATAAACATCACAGAACCTGAACATTCTATTCCAAAATGCAATTTACAAAAGATCGTAACCTATTTTTAGAAACAAACTGAAAAATTACGCTTACAGAAATCCCATTTTTGTTCCCATATACCATGTCTAAAGTTTATTTCTGTGGAAAAAAATAACTCAGTGCACTAAAGTCAGGAGAGTGAAACAAAGATATTTACCGTGATCCAATTAATACTGGTTATGGGTAGGTAAGTACATGTATAGATCTACTCATATCCTCATAATCAATTAGCCTTCTTAATAAGGCAGACGTGTTTTTCAGAGAAATCAGAAATCAAATCAGAGTTTGTATTGGTATCTTAGTAAAAAGCATTTCAAGAATAAATCTTCCAAAAGGCACACACTTTTTCAGGTCTACTGATAAAACAAAAATAAGGATGTGTAAAGAGGCTTTGCTGCTCCCTTACAAAATTCCCAGTTTATACTCCCAAAGGAAATAAAGCCTGCCTTATTTCTTTGCCCACCTGCAGTGAACTTTAATGTTGGTCTATATGTATTGAAGAACCTTAAGTTCATTTCCCTAGGGATGGATTCAGCATATGGTCTGTTCCTAAGGCAAACATTTATTTAAACTTTAAATCTAAAAGGAATTCTTTCATTTTATTTCTAGTTTTGTTTCCTTTGATCCTTAAAGTAATTAACTTTCAGTGGCAGCTAATTATAAGTGAAGAGAAATCAGAGTCTATATGGTTGTTTGTTTGGTGCAGGCCTGGCAAAATGTTTTTTAATTGGAAAGTCTCTTTGCTCAATGCATTCCAATCCATTTTGCACTGTATGTATTATCCAGGATTCATACTATAACCGTGACCTTTCATCTAATCACAGAATCTCACACAGAGAAAAAATAATTATTTTAACAATGAGCCACTGGGGCTATAAAAAGTGAGAGAGGCTGGGAGCGAGTAGAATATGACAGGAGAAGAACCACAACTAAACTCACTTCCTGCTCTTCACCATCACAATCCCATGACCACCCCCTTGTATTGAAAGACATATACCCTACATTTGGATTGGGAAATTATCTTCTTCAAACTTATACAGAAATCAGTTCCCGAAAAGTAATACAGAAAAGGAGAGAGTCATAGGTAAAAATAATTGAGGTCAGAGGTACTGCTTACTGTTCCATGTTAATACTAATCATCAGAAGCATGGAAAAATTTGAAAGTTAATGAACTGCCAGTCAAATGACCCTTACCATAACTCCTATTTCCCTGAAAATGACCCTTGCAAGAATTGACCTAATCTTTTGTCATCAACTTTTTCCTTTTTAAAAGAAAAACCAGGCATTAAAAAATATATATTTATTGTCTGTTTGAAACAAATATGTTACAAGGATTAAAAAAAAAAAAACTGAATACAATGAGGGGATTTAAAATCTCTATTTTGGAAAGAGGACTCTAAACATCTTTGCCTTTCCAAACAACTCCTTAACCAACCAAAAACAATCAGCATTACAGGAAAGCAACTCTCTTAAACAGAGATAAATCTTGAGCTGATTGCTCTTCTGTTGCTGTTAAGAACTGGTGTGACAAAGATAATCTAAGGGGCAAATTATCCATCATCTTCTACAAATTTGCATCAAATTAGAGCATCAGAAAACAATATGCCCATACCTCATTAGTTTCATCCATGCAGATTAACACCTGTGAGTTATTTCTATAGATTTGGCCTAATCTAGAGTCAATGCATATGATGGTAATCTCCCACTTCTTACAAAATTATTGGTAAAAGCAATAATGTCCATATTTTTAAATAACCAGCATAAAAATTTCCTTCCAAGTAGAGTACAAAAAATTTTGTTTCTTCTGAAGAATTGAAATGTTATATTTTATTAATAATATAAACTTCCTAATCCATTGCATTTGCTTTTTTTCTTTTTCATTTTGAGACAGAGTCTCACTTTGATGCCCAAGGTGGAGTGTAGTGGCACAATCTCGGCTCACTGCAACCTCTGCTTCCCAGGTTCAAGCGATTCTCCTGCCTCAGCCTCGTGAGTACCAGGGCTTACAGGCACCCACCACCATGCCTGGCTAATTTTTTTTTATTTTTAGTAGAGACAAGGTTTCGCCATTTTGGCCAGGCTGTTTTGAACTCCTCACCTTAGGTGATCCACCCACCTCAGCGTCTCAAAGTGCTGGGCTTATAGGTGTGAGTCACCAGGGACCCCCCAGCCACATTTGCTTTTATTGTGCTGCTGCTAGGAAGCTCAGGGTAAAGACATTATTCAATCACAATGACTAAGTGAGCCTGGATAAACTGTATATTTACCCAAGTTCTTCTAGATGAATTTAATTTTTGAGTTGTATTGTAATAGGTTTTGTTGTGTAGATTTAATTCCCCATTTTGTGAGAAACTATCCTGTAAAACAATCTTTCATATTCATTACTGGCTTGAGGATTTAATAAAATGAAAATGTTTTCTACTTTTATTTGGAATTTCATAGATACACCTATAAAGATACTGACACCACTCTACCTCCACTTTTAAGGAATTCATTAAAGTGCTGGTCATTAGCTGCAAGCATGATAAAGAAGTGAAAAGTTTTGCACACGTTACAAGTGATTAGTGTTGGCCACACTAGAGAGGCCAACATCATACATTATAAGCCCCTATATGGGCTACTCCATTATTGAGTTTAGATGGTTAGCTACCTTGTGAATTATATCAATTAATGCCTAAAGGTTACGTAGGATAGTCTTGATGAATAAGAAGACATCTCTTCATACTGCTGGGAAACTAAACAAAGGCATATGTCTTTATTGGGCATCACTAATACTAACTTCACATTCCAAGGTTTGTACTGACTTTCATTTTGTGGAAGTACAAGAAACTGTTAAATAGCAAGTCCTTATATCTCTTGAAAAAATCTCTTCCCTTGACAATATCTGCAACACTTTCTCAATTCCACCCAGTCCTCTTCTATTTCTCTCTTTCCTTAACCATCTGGGGAAGTCAATCCTAGACATCATGGGATGGTGGTCTGGGATTTATACTATTGCAGATATTTATAGAATGCGTAATTGATGAGCCTGCTTGTTCTTATCTTCTGTGTCCCCACTCGTAATAAACTGTTAAGAAAACAGAAATTGTAGACCAGACAAGACACAGCGTTTCCAGCCTTGGTAAGACGTATTTTCTAGAAAAGTGTCATTTTTCTCCACAACAGAACTTTAAAAGCAGATTCATCATTTAATGTTAGGAATCTGTCATGCATAAAGTTTTAGCCTTCATCAAAATTTTCAATAATTAATTCCATGGGTTTGGGAACCTACATATTCCCTTCTCAAATATGTGTAAAAAATTACCTCTGAAATTTGATAAACATTTCTATGTGCAATTTATTAATATTAATAAATTTTATAAAGTTCAAACATTTCTTCATCTTTATAGAATGATAGTATCACTTTAAGGCTCATTCTTGTATGAATGTTTATCTGGCTCATTTATAAATTCCCGTCAGTTAGATTTCTTGCTCAAGAGAATTTGTATGAAAGATGGTGTTGATATCCATCAGATTTTGATCTTATTTTTTTTTTGCTTGTTTGATTGTTTTGCATAACAATGATAGGTTATGTGCAGAATAGCTCAGATTTTTTTTCTTAGGTTAATTTTTTTGCCACGTATATGTCCAGTTAAAATATATATGCTCACTTTTAAATAGACCATCCTCTTCTATACTGAGCTAAACGTGAGTTCACACTGCTGTCTTCAACTCTGATCCATTACCACATGGGTCATTATAACCCCCTCCTCCTTATTTTCTCACCCTCTCAATGAGTATGTTTCATATATTGATAATATACTTAGAATATCTTTTCACATTATGTATTCCATCCCAGGATTTTCCAGCCTTCTAAATGACATTTTTAAAACTTTAAAAAAATAAGCTTCACTTTTTGTGTTGTAAAACACTATAGGTTTTGATAAATGCTTAATGTCTTCTATCCATGATTACAGTATTGCATAGAATAGTTTTTACCCTAAAAAGTTCCCTGTGCTTCACCTATTCATCCCTGCTCTGCCTTCCTACTCCAGCTTCTAGTATCCAGTAATCTGTTTCCCATAGATTTGCCTTTCCAGAATGTCATATAGTTGAAATCATATAGCATACAGCTTTTTCAGATAGCTTCTTTCACTTAACAATTTTCATGTAAGATTTATTCATTTGTGCGAGTGTGTGTGTGTGTGTATGACTTGACAGTTCATTTATTTTAATCGCTGAATAATATTCTAGTGTATGGATATACCACAGTTATTTTATCCATTCACTTTAAAGAATATTCTGGTTGCTTTCAGTTTGGCAACTATGAATAAAGCTGCTATCAACACTCATATGCAGGTTTCATATGATCATAAATTTTTTAATCAGTTGGTTAAGTACCTAGCAGAGTGATTAGCTGGCCCATGTGGTATGACTCTTTAGTTTTTAAGAAGCTGCTGTGTTCCAAAGTGGTTGTATTAAATTAAATATTTACTCAAATATTTGGTATCTCATTGTCATTTTAATTTGCAATTCTCTCTTGAAAAATTATGTTGAGCATCTTTTCACATTATTTCCCCCCTGCATATTTTATTTGGTGAGGCATCTGTTCTAAGGTTGTTTTTTTTTTTTAATATTTTTAAATTGAGTTGTTTTCCTATCATTAAGTGTTATTTGTATATTTTGAATACAATTCCTTCAACAGGAATGTGTTTCACAAATGATTTCTCCCAGTCTGTGATTTCCATTTTAAATGTTTGAACGGTGTATTATTTAAAGCATTTTTTAAATTTTAATATATAACAATTTAATATAAAAATAACAAGAGTTCTTTCATGGATCACTCTATTGGTGTATTTAAATACCCAAGGTGATACATATTTTCTCCTATGCTTATAATAATGTTTCATATTTTTATTACTTTAAATTCAAATCTATGACGCATTTTGAAGAAAAAGGTTCAGCTTTTCACCACTAAGCCTGACGTTAGCTGTAGGTTTTATGTAAGTGTACTTTTTCAAATTGTGAAAGTTCCCCTTTATTCCTACTTGACTGAAAGTTTTTGTCATAAAAGAACATTGAATTTTTTAAATGCTTTTTCTATGTCTATTGACATAATGACAACGAACGTTCCTTTTTCATCTGCAGTGAATTATATTGATTGATTTTTGAATGCTGAACTAGTCTTGGCATATCTGAAATAAACCTCACTTGGCCATTATACTCGGTTCAATAGTGTCCCCACAAAATTCACGTTCACTTGGGATCTCAGAATGTATACTTATTTGTAAATGGGAACTTTGCAAATGTAATCAAGTTAAGGTAAGATCATACTGAATTAGGGTGACCCTGAAATCCAGTGACCGGTGTCCTTCTAAGGAGAGAAATATTTGAAAACACACACCAAAGGAAGAAGGCTATGTGACAGCACAGGCAGCATTCTGACTCTGTTCTAGAGTGAGGCAGCTGCAAGCCAAGGAATACCAATGATTGTTGACAAACACCAAAATCTAAAGAAGACAAGGACAATTTCTTTCCTAGAGGTTTCAAGCGGAACACTGCCCTGGTGATATCATGGCTTCTATTCTCAGAAACTGTGGGAGAATAAATTTTCGTTGTTTTAAGCCACTCAGAATTTAAAAATTTGTTATGGCAGTCTTAAGAAACCAATATATTTGTGGTGTATAATTCCTTTACACATTGTTGGATTCAATTTGCTAACATTTTGTTGAGGATTTTGCATCTATATTCATGACATATATTGGCCTGTAGTTTTTCTTACTTGTAATGTCTGTATATGGTTTTAGTATTAGAATAATGCTGACCTCATAGAATGAGTTAGGAAGCGTTCTGCCTTTTCTATTTACTAGAAGAGATTGTGGAGAATTGGTATAATTTCTCCCTTAAATATTTGGAAAAATTTACCAGTGAAACCATCTGGTTATGATGACATCATTATTGGAAAATTATTAATTATTAATTCCATTTATTTAATACATAAAGGATGCTTCAGGTTATTTTTTCTCCTTATGTGAGTTTTAGTAGTTTATAGCTATCAAAGAACAGGCCCATTCCATCTAAATTGCCAAATTTTGGGCATAGAGTTGCTCATAGTATTTGTTTATTGTCTTTTCTAATGCCCATAGGATCAGCAATGATGACTTCTTTTTTGTTCCTGGTATCAGTAATTTTTATACCATATATATATGTGTGTTTATATATTAATATATATTAATATAATGTATATATGATAATAATGTATCATATAATGTGTATATATATTTAATATGCGCATAAACACGCATATATATACATACACATACATCTTTTTTGTTAGCATCGTTAGAAGCTAATCAAATTGAGTAATCTTCTAAAAGAAACAGCTTTAGATTTCACTGATTTTCTTACTGTTTTCCTGTTGCTGATTTTATTGATTTCTGTCCTAATACATATTGATGTTCTAGACATATTGATGTCTTTAATTTGCTTGCTTTAGGCTTAAATTACAATTTTTTCCCCAGTTTTCTAAAGTGGAAACTTAAGGTATTGATTTTAGATCTTTCTTTTTTTTTTCTAATACAGTCATTTAATTCTATAAATAGCCTTCTTTGTGCAATATCACAAAATTTTATAATTTATATTTTCATATTAATTTAATTCAATTGTTTTTAAAATTTATCTTGAGATTGTCTCTTTATGTGTTATTTCAAAGTTTGTTGTTTAATTTCCACGTATATGGGGATTTTCAATCAATTTTAGTTCAATTCCATTATGATCCAAGAACATATTTTATTTGATTTCTATTATTTTGCATTTGTTAAGGTGTATTTTATCATCCAAAATGTGATTTATGTTGGTGAATGTTTCATGTGAGCTAGAAGAGACTGTATTCTATTGTTGTTGGATGAACTAGTTGACAAATATTAATGAGATCAAGTTGATTTTTAGTGTTGTTTAGGTCAACTATATTCTTTCTCACTTTCTTCCTGCTTGATCTATTAATTACTCTCAGGGAATGTTGAAATCTTCAACTCTATTAGTTGACTTGTGTATTTTTCCTTTCAGTTCTATCAGTTTTGGTCTTGTGTACTTTTATGCGTTGTTTCTGTCTGCATACACATTTAGGATTGATATTTCTTCTTGGAGAATTGACCCCTTTGCCATTATTATTAATAATATCCTCCTTTATTACTAAAAATTTGTCTCCTTCCAAAGTCTGGTTTTTCTGAAATTAATATGGCTACTCCAGTTTTCTTTCAATTATTGCTAGCATGGTTGCTTTATCTATCCCTTAATTTTTAATCTATTAGAAACTTTATTTTTAAAGTGGGATTTTTGTAGACAACACATAGTTGGGTCTTATTTGTTTGTCTACTCTGAAGGTATCTGTCTTTTAACTGGTTTATGTAGACCATTGACATTTCAAGTAATTAATGATATATTTGTTTTTTGTTTTAATTTGTTTTTGTTGTTGACATTGTTTTTTGGTGGGGAGGGACAGGGTCTTGCTCTGTTACTAACCTAGAGTGCAGTGGTACAAACATGGTTCACTGTAATCTTGACCTCCTGGGCTCAAGCAATCCTTCTGTCTTAGCCTCCCACGTAGCTGGGACAAGAGACACGTGCCACCACACTCAGCTATTTTTTCTCATTTTTATTACTATTTTATTATTATTATTATTATTATTATTATTATTATTTTGTAGAGACAGGGTCCCCCTTTGTTGCCCAGGCTGTGCTTGAAGTCCTGGGCACAAGCGATCCTCCCACCTTGGTGTCCCAAAGCGTTGGGATTACAGGCATGAGGCATCATGGCCAGCTAATTATTGATGCATTTGGATTAATGTGAACTATTTTTGTAATTGTTTTCTATTTATTGCCAGATAATTTCTCCCTCTTGCTACCTTTGGTTTTAATTTCAGTTATACTTAAAAAAAAAATTTAGTGGTTTCCCATACATTTCTAACTATTTTAATTTTACCTTCAAACAACACTATTCTGCTTATATTTCCAGTTCCTCCTTCTTATCTTTTGTGACATTGCTATCATACATTTCACATATCCATATGCTATAATCACCCAATACATTATTAGTATTATTAAACAGTTATCTTTTAGATCAATTAAAATAAGAAAAAATAAAATTTCATTTTATCTTCATTTATTCCTTCTCTAATGTTCTTCTTTTCTTTATGTCTATCCAAGTTTCTAACCTACATCCTTTTTGTTCTGCCTGAAGAAAATCTTTTAGCATTTCTTGTAAAGAAGATCCACTGGCAATGAATTTTCTCAGTTTCTGTTTGTTTGAAAAATAGGCCAGAAATGATGGCTTATACCTGTAATCCCAGCACTTTGGGAGGCCAAGGTAGGAGGATTGCTTGAGCCAGGAGTTTAAGACCAGCCTGGGTTACATAGGGAGATCCGATCTCTACAAAATATTTTTCAAAAAAGTTAGCCGGGCATGGTAGCATATAAAGATGGCTTAAGAACTCAGAGGTCAAGGCTTCAGTTAGCCATGACTGTGCCACTGCATTCCAGTATGGGCAAAAGAATGAGACTCTGTCTCAATAGAAAAAAAAAAAAGGAAAAGTATGAAGTATGTACTTTCTTTCACTTTTAAAGAATAATTTCACTGGGTAGAGAATTCTAGGTTGGTGTTCTTTCCTTTCAATATTTTGGAAATTTCCCTCCGTGATCTTGTTTGCATGGTGTCTGATCAGAAATTTACTGTAATTCATATGCTTGTTCCTTATAATTTGTATATGTGGTTTTATTTTCCTCTGTATTATTTCAATATTTTCTCTTTTCCTTGATTTTGTGCAGTTTGAATATGCATCAGGGTTGTTTTTTAGAAATTTATTTTGCCTGGGGTTCTCTGGCTTCTGGATCTGTGGTTTGGTGTCTATGATTAATTTTTGAAAACTCTTAGTCATTATTACTTTAAATATTTCTTCTGCTTCATTCACACTTTCTTATGTTTCCAGTGGTCCAATTGCATGTATGTCTTTGTACTGTCCCATAGTCTTGGATGTTCTGCTGTGTTGTTTTATTTTATTTTCTCATTCTTTACATTTCTCTTTGGAAATCCTCAAGCTCATTAATTATTTCGTCAGTCATGCAAGTCTACTAATGTGTTCATCAAAAATATTCTTCATTTCCCTCCCAGTGTTTTTTATTTCTAGTATTTCCTTTTGATTCTTTTTTAGAATTGCAATCTCTCTGACTACATTACCCATATGTACTTGGATTTTGTCCACTTTCTCCATTAGCTGCATTAACATATTAATCACAGTTATTTAAAACTCTCTGTACAATTATTTCAACACATATGTCATATATAACTCTGGTTCTGACACTTGCTTTGTCTTGTTAGGCTGTGTTTTTTTCTTGATCTTTGTGTACCTTGTAATTTGTTTGTTGAAAGCCAGATACATTGCACAATAGAGATTGATGTAAACAGGTCTCTATTGTGAGTATTGATGTTAATCTGGCTAGGAGTTGAGATTTCTTTAATGTTTTCTATAACTGTAGGATCTAGAGGTTTCAAATTCCTCTGATGACCTCGTTTTTGTTTTCCCTTTTGATTTTGGGCTTACTAAAATTAATACTTCTCCTTAGAGAGTTTGTGTCTCATAGCTCTTCTGTGTAATTACTGTAACTCATTATTAGAATGCTGGAACCTCTTGGTGTGGTGGTGAGGTGGGGAATGGGGCATATTCCATAGCCTCAGTCTTTTAGAAGGCCTGCATTTCTGCCCTATGACTTACACAAGTGTTTCTTCCTGTATAGCTTCTTCTCTACCCCACCTTACATGTGGAGAGGACTGTAGTGAGAGGAATAATTTCCCCTCACACCTTTGGAATAAAACTCTGGTAGTCTTCCTACTCTAGAGGAAGCCATTTTTATGGAGAAGGCTTTGGGGTCATTTCTCAAGGATTACTCTTTTCCTCCCCCTGCCAGAGCCACAAAGGGGGTCTTTCTTAACTCTTTATTGTGAGAATCTGGCAGTTTGCTGGGGGTAAATTCCGTGACAGACAGAGTGTCCTACTAAGACTACAGCCCCTAGGAGTTTCTCAATGTGGTGGTAATGTACACTCAGCCTCTAGAAACTTGTAAAAATTCCCATTTAATTGTTCCTGTCAGTTAATCGCTGCAGTGGCTTCTGCTCCACATAAACAAATCTCAGTTATAACTCTCTGGATTCACCTGTCTTTCCAAATGAGGGAGTGGAGATTTATCCTGCAAACTCAGTTTTCTAATCAGTCCAAGAAAAGTCATTGATTTTCATTTTGTCCAACTTTGCTTTGTTGTTAAAATAATGGAAGTGACCATTTCCAAACTCCTTTTATGTTGAAGGTGTAACTGGAATTTAAGCTAGGATTTTTAAACATCTAAATTTATCACATGCTTATGTGCCAGTGGCTTTGAAAGTGATACTCGAAGAGATACGTGTCCAATTCAAGTCTGTCTCTCAGGAAGTTTTGTTACTTTCTAGAGCATATTAGAAACACTTTGCACTTCTTCCTACCAATTTCTATAAATGGATCTAGAAACTGAATGTAGGAAAAATGATCCCTTGAAACTAGAGAAAGATATGGGCTTTTGACCAATATAAGCTTTAAAGAGAGAAAACATGTATCTAATAGGATTTAGTCTTCTGATTTTTCCTAGCTGCTTTTAATTTTATCTGCTGTTTTATAGCTGTTTTATGTTATTATATTCTCCCCATATTTTTAATTATCTTTTTTTGAAAAGGGTTGTTGCTGGGTCTTGTAATTTAAATGTGTTATAATTTTTTATGATTAGAAGAAACATAATACGAAACATGTTTTTATTTATATTTTCAAATTTTCTTATAATACTAGATTTATTTATGAAAACACATCTTTCAAAAAAAACCATTCATTTATTCATTCTTTATTTATTTACCAATCAAGAATCCAGAGTACCTATTATGTGCACAGTTTAAAGTACATTGGGGAATGAAAAGATGAATAGTTTTCAAGCAAAATCTTTATTGCTGATATATTTTAAGAATTCTATACCTAATGAGAAACATAAAACATGTATTTTTTGTCTTACAAAGTTTTTTCTTTTAAAAAATTATGTATTACCTTAAATGGAGAAAAATATTAATGCAGTAAATCAGTTTTAACCTTATTAACCTAATGTTTACATGATTATTCTTGGTATAATTAAAAAATGCTAACAAATATTAACAAAGATTAAACAAAAATGAACTAATCTAGACCTAAGGAAGTAAATGGTTCTTGACTATTTAGGGCTTTCAATGAAGTGTGTGCAGCTTGGCTTTATCTAAGAGAATGACATTCAAATATGATATAAAAATATCTAATTTCACCAATTCACCTGTGATAATCCAGAAATGACTGCTATCCAACAAGGCCTATATAACATCTTCGGGAATCTGTTCACAGCTTAATCCTCTAAGCAGTGATGGTTTACATTTTAAAAGAAACAACAAACTTTGTTTTTCCCAGTGGCAACCTTGAATGCTTTTGGATTAAAACCTGGGGATTCTGTTTATTGGCTTTAAGATTTTTTGCTACACCACTCCAGGCGGCACAAAGTGCATTTTGTAATCTCCATAAATTCAAAGAAAAATTTAAATACATTTCTTTTTTACTTTGAAAAAACAATTTCCATCAATACAACAATTTCCATTCAATTTCCTGGATACGAACTGTTAATATAAGTAGGGAAGGAAACGAAAATGATAATTATTTTAATATATTAAAGTGGACAATTCATGGTTTAATAATTGCTGAGTTTTCACAAGAAAGTTATTCTTTGAAATTAACTTTCACATGTGAAATAAACCACCTTTAGATGCTCTATCTTTATGCATTGTTTTCTTACATTTAATCATTTCATCTTGAAAACAAAAATGACATCAGAAATAAATACAGTCTCAGTACTGTTCTTCAATTATACTTAGTCAACATACAAAATACAGAGAAGGGCAGAAGAGAGGCATAAAAATGATGATAATATGATACTTTTATGTGCCATTTCTAGTAATAAGTTTGTTAGCTCAGGTAATTTGGATGTAACAGAAGAAATACTAGCAGTTGCCAGAGCCCCATCTCAACGTCTCCTGCAATGGTTGACATAAAAGACTCTTGGCCATGGTGATTAGTTATGGACAGAATGAGCCAAGTTCCTTACACCATTCCAAGGAGGGGAAAGAGAATCACTTTCAACATATACATAAATATGTGTGTGTGTATACACACACACACACACATACACACACACACACACACACATATATATTCTAATGAACAAGGTGAGGTAGATTTTTATTAATTTATTTCTTGGCTTATCAGCATCTATTTACCCTAGTTCAAGTACCAGAAGTTTGAGGATTCTACCCCTTTTCATTTTTATCCCTGAATTTGGGGGGGCTCCACTTACCTCCTGATACTAGAAGTAAAGCATCTATCTTAGACCTAAGTTTATTAGTTCATTGCATTCTCCCTAGAGACAAGTACGTGACAGAAACACAGCCAATGAGATGCAATGGATCTTTAGCTGGAACTACCACCAGAGTGATTCTCATTTTGCTTTCTCCAGGGTGTTTGAGAAGGAGTTTATAGAAACCAAGAGACCAACTCAGAGGCCACACATTTGAGAGGCGGAGACAAAGTCACCAGGTCCCTATGAGTTATCTGAACATTTGCCTAAAGCTGTGCCTGAAGCCAGCTCTATCCCTAGACTTTTTAGTTACACGACCCCACACATTCAGTTTTTCCTTGAACCAGTTGGCATTGAATTTTCTGTTACTTGAACCAGAAAGAGGCCTAAGTAGTACTGAAAAAATATATATATATCTGAGGAAGACATTATCATATCATGGGTGTAAGCAGGTAATTTTATAAGAATTCAAGAGAACTAAACAACAGAACAAACATTCCAGTGAATTTTTGATTTTCCTACTCAAAGTTTCATGAAGAGAAATATATACATCATCTCATTATTTTTATTTAATTGCATTATTGGAAACCGTTATCACAAAGTATATGTGACTTGATGACATAATTATTTGCAATATGGATACCATGGCCTAGCATCTAAATGCTAAGATATTTAAAATTCTTTTTAAAAGAGAATTCTAGCTAAAAGTTTATGCATTGAAATCTCTCTTATTCTATTTCTCACGGCCCTAACCAAATCTCCTTTTATGTGCTTGTTATTTTGTTTTGATGCCATCAAATGAAGGTTCAACCTCAAGAGAAAATCTTTTGAAATGGTCTCCTGAAGCAGCACAAAAATATGATTCTAGTATGAGTATAATTATGTACAACACAGCAGTGGAACCAAGGACATAAAATAAAATAGCTGACAACACTAAGAAGTCATAATTTCAGCTTGTTATACACACTCTCATCTTAAGGAAGATGAATCAAAATTCTTTACAACTTGCGTCATTTCTGAATATGAAGGACTGCAATATACAAAGCTAAATTTGTCCTTCCTTTAATGGACCATGCAGCTAATTCCAGCAGATGAAGACTGAAATCCCAATATCCTTCCTTCTGAAGCACTAAACAAAACAGGCAGGTTTTGTGAACTTTTGCTGCTTATTTTCACTACGACTTTTCACATTTCCTTTGGCAGCTTTGGCATGGAATACCTTAAGAAAAGATTTTATTATCTAACATCACTGGAATCATATTTACCTGCAAGGTTCTAAAATGTGATGTTCAAAAATTCAAGCTCCTTTAACTCCCCAAACCAATCATATGCCATCTGTAATCTGTGACCGGCCAAAGCTCAATGTCTATGAGGAGCTGAACAGCTTCTGTCTAATATACCCACCAGCAGACTTTCAGTTTTTGGGGTGTCTTAAGAACAACACTCTGAAAACCCAAAGTAGAAAAAAATTCATCAATGCATCAAACAAAATTGCCACCACACTCATGACCAATATTTTTTAGTGATAATGGATAAAAGCCAAGAAATTGGCTGATACGAAATCCAGCTTAAAAAAAAAAAAAAAAAAAAAATGAGACTCTTTGCACTTGGAAAACAAAGCCATATTATAGAAGGGACTGACTTACCATTTTACCATTTTGTTAAAAGACATTCTGATGAGATTTAGAAAGCAGAGAGACTTACCTAGAAGAAAAAAGAGAAAAAAGGAGAAGATATTAAAACAATAAATAAGAAAGGATAATAGTGAAGACATTTTTAAATGGATTCTAAGATGACAAAAAGTGAACAGAGACCACCTACATAGGAGTAAGTCAGTAAAAGAGGAAGGGGAAAAATAAACTTCTTTAAGCTGTTATCGTCTTTATCGCATGAAAGGATAAAAGATACAGGAATCGAGTGTTTATGTTATGTAATGTGTGTAACAGAGCCCTTCATATTAGCACAATTCATAAAGAAATTACATGTTTTTAATGTTACCTCTTAGTCCCTGAGAAATTGAAAAACAACTTCACATTTCACAAATTTTAAAAATATTGGTGTACTGGGCATCAGCCATAAAGATCATCAAATGTTTTTAAAAACCCAGGCAATACGCAGATGACAGGGAAAGAAATAATCTCCCTACAAGCTTGGAGTGGTCATTGCAGGATTTCTTGTTTTGTTTATTAATCGAGTCTCTGTAGTCTCTTATCACTGTAATGGGCTAGACAAGTATAAACCTTTCAGTCTGCTGACAGGGTTCCCTATTTCCCCAAAGCAGATGAAGGCAGCAAAAGAAAACAAAGAATTGAGTTTCATCTCTAAAGAGATCATATGAGGTGAGGTCAGTTTATGGAATTTTTGCTGCTAGAAGCATATGTGGAATTTCCTAGCCACCTAGACAGTTGTTACAAGCTTTGTCCTATCTTTTGCAGGGAGACTGAGGCAGCCTCATAAATGTTTATATTAAATTTCTATGTTCTCTTTCATTCCCTCCACCTACAGGGACTTATCTCTTCCTAAATTTCCTTTTCTACTGGGCAAAGAAGTAAGAGAAGAATCAGAAATGCAGACAAAAAAGTCATAGGCTACTTTTTTCTTGTTTCTTCAAACTGGCCTAAATTTCTAGGTGTTCCAGGCATATCCATATGCTTACCTTTCATATCACTTCATATTAACATAGTAACTGGTACAAGTGGCTAACCATCACCCCCATAAAGATCCTCTTTTTCTGACCTAGAGTTGAGTGAGTCTTAAAATAAGGACTAAATTCCCAAACATATTTTTAAATCCCAGAAAACATATGCATTACTAATTTATAATCAAAGCCCAGGACATAGCATAGTGCACTGCATAAATGAATGTGGGCAGGGCTAGGAGAGTACCTAGGACTTTTGATGCCTAATCTTCTAGTAATTGAGTACATGTCAACACAGTGTCTTTCTTTTAATCCTGAGTATTTTTTATATTAGTTTTTAAGGTTTTCCAAAGTATTTTGGCATGATTTTTTAAATTCACTACAACATTTTAACAAATATATATATATATATATATATATATATATATATATATATATATATATATATATTTGCGTCAAAGTCGTCACCTGACATTTGTTTTGGTCAATCAGTAGGGCAAACCTGCAAATACCCTTGCCACCTTATAGGAACTGACAACAGAGATCTCTGCAGTCTTACTAAATAGTCCTTATGCAATTACAGGTACCTCACTCCAGGTTAGTGGCTGGGAGGTGTGCTACGGCAGATCTATTCCCATAATTATCTCTCTATGAGACCATAAACACATGACATTTCTTTTCAGTCTAACAAACATACTGAAGTCCATTGTTTTAGTAACAACATCATGCAGTTTTTCTGTTGGTTAGCAAGGGCTTCACCTGCTGTGAAATTCCTAGATCATAAGTGAAAGTCTAACTCAGAGCCATCAGGGCCATGGGTAGCGATTTCATTTTTAGTTCATACAGTTAAATTAGTTATTTACTTATGTGTCTGTGTATGTGTGATTCTTAAAAACTATGGTTATTTGAATTTTCTTTAGTCTTAAGCTATATACAGTAATTGGTACATGTATTTGTTGGTGGGGAGAGAGATAAGGATCATTCTGTCCTTCTCTAACTTTGAAAAGCACATAATATCAAAATTTATTTGTATACTTTCAGGGTAAATAAGTAGTTATGCATCTTAAGCCAGTAGAATAAGGTTTATTTTCTTTTTTACTTTTTTTTTTTTTTTTTTTTTTTGAGACAGAGTCTTGCTCTGTTGCCCAGGCTGGAGTGCAGTGGTGCGATCTCAGCTCACTGCAAGCTCCGCCTCCCGGGTTTACGCCATTCTCCTGCCTCAGCCTCGCATGTAGCTGGGACTACAGGCGCCTGCCACCACGCCCGGCTAATTTTTGTATTTTTAGTAGAGACGGGGTTTCACCGTGTTACCCAGGATGGTCTCGATCTCCCCACCTCGTGATCCGCCCATCTCGGCCTCCCAAAGTGCTGGGATTACAGGCGTGAGTCAGCGCGCCCGACCGAGGTTTATTTTCAAGCTTGTGTTAAAACATTTGGTAATAATTATTGGAGAAGTGGATAAATGCTTTTTTCCAGATGATAATTTTATGGCAGAAAATTTCTCTCAGTGGCTTCTGCTATCTTGAATATTTTATATTTTAGAGCTCAAAATTCACTATTTTGGTACATCATAGCGTGCAACATAGTAATCATCACAAATGACCAACTGTTTAAGAGTGGGCACTTTAATTGCTCATTAATTCCCTAATTAATTGACACAAGCCAATGTTAATGTTATTTAAAGATTAGTATCGGTCCTTGGGGTTTCTTTGGGCTTGCCCTGGGGAATTAATTAGACAGATAGCTCAAATTATATATTTGCTCTCCAACTTTCTCAGGCCCAGTTAGGCCGCTGACTGACACTTTGTGCTCTCATCCAGTGCATGTTGGGCAGGGGAAGAATCAAACTAGCACACAAAGTACCCCACTTCAGAGCCATCGTATTCTTCTCACACCACCAATACTTCCTTGTCATCTACTTCATGGAGTCAAATCTCTACTCTGTGGATTTCAAGGCCTGCCTCTGTCTTGGTCTATGACTCTCAAATACATCCTGCTCTCTTGTGTCTGATCTGGGTCCTGCATTCCACACAGCTTAATTTGTACAACTACATAACTGTCACCTTTCCGCAGCCAGGATTTTTTCTGTTTTGTTTTGTTTTGTTTTTTGTGATAGAGTTTTCACTCTTGTTGCCTATGCTGGAGTGCAATGGCACGATCTCAGCTCACTACAACCTCCACCTCCTAGGTTCAAGTGATTCTCCTGCTTCAGCCTCCCAAGTAGCTGGGATTACAGGTGCCCATCACCACACCCAGCTATATTTTTTGTATTTTTAGTAGGGACGTGTTTTCCCCATGTTGGCCAGGCTGGTCTCAAATTCCTAACCTCAGGTGATCCACCCACCTTGCCCTCCCAAAGTGCTGGGATTACAGGTGTGAGCCACTGCACCCGGCAGGTTTTTTTCAAGTAGTTCTCTATAGTCTTCCCTCTCCACTCAGCCTTTCTGCATCCCTTTCACTCGCTGTGAATTTCATTCTTATGCTTCTTCTCTAAAGATACTTTGCTCTAGCCAGATCCCAATCCATATCAGCTGCCCCACTCTGGCCACTCCCAGGGCTTCAGCCTCATCTCCTGTCCCTTCCTGCCACATTCTTTCCTTTGTTTCAGGTTCACAGAACTATTTGCAGTTCCCAAAATATACCTTGCTCTTTGATTTTTATGTGTTTTGCTTATACCCTTTTTGAAACTCAAAAGTAAAGTTTATTGATCTTCCAAACTTAATTTAGGTATTTATTCTCTATTTATCCTTAACTTTTGATGCCTTAATTTTAACCTTTATAGTATTTTATAATAAATACTAGTATCTAGCATCTCAGACTCCCAGAACATTGCCTGATGTATAGACAGCGTTCAGTAAATGTAGAGAGAATTAAATCAGATATAATCCCTATTAGATTTTGAGTTCCTAAGAGTAGGAGCTAAGTCTTACTCATTTTTGGATCTTTGGTGTACGGCACAGTTCCTGATTCAGAGCTGGTATAAGATGAGTTGATAATCAGGAAAAAGGAAAGGATTACTGGAAGGATGGAAGGAAAGCCTTTCATTTTTGGCACACTTCAATAAATATCTGTCATTTCTAAATTCTGTAGCTTTTGGAGATTAGGTCCATGCTTGTTTGCTTTTTGACTAAATATGCTGACAACAAATTATTTAATAGGAAAATGGGCATATCTCCCAAAACAATGGAAAGTTGGATATCTCAGGCATCGCTGAAGATTTCTAGGGTAGATGTAGTTGTTGAAAATAAAGACATAAATAAAGTTGTCTTATTTGTCTCTGGCTCCTCATGTTGTTTTTGTTTACAGTAGATTAACCATAAAAATAAACTAACACCTTTCAGAGCCATGCACTACCTAATGTGCTAAAATTATCTCAGAGAATCGAGAAGATTTTATTTTGAAAATATACATTCCCAAACTCTTTACATAACTACCAACATCCTCATTTCACATCACACAGTGCCATGCCAAAAAAAAAAAAAAAAAAAAAAAAAACTTCTTTTGATTCTTGACATGAAGTGCTTTCAAATACATTTCCTCGATCTACACATTACTCTAGAATCAAAAACAAAACAACTGCTTAAAGAAAAGGAAGTGCTGCAAATATGAGAAATATGTTTTATTATATCTTGATTACAATAATTAGTAGGAATCAAATAGTGGTTTTGCTTTTGTGTCTTGTTAGGTTTGTGTAAGTCAGCCCTCCCCACTTCTCTCTCTCTCTCTCTCTCTCTCCTTTCTCTCTCTTCTAATTCTATTTATTGCAAAAGTATAAAATATGAGGTGTATATAATGCATTAGTATCCACATGATGAACTATTTGGAATTCTGATTTCATACTTTCTTGGCCTTTTAAACATCAGTGACTTTCTTTTTCCTTTAAAAACAACTGATAGACACAATCCCACACAGAGTGGATTTTGTTGTGAAGAATAGATCTACCTCCAAGGTCTTGATATTATAGTTTTATCTCTTTTCTCACCTTCTCATCTCCCTCTCTTACTCTTTGCCATCTCTCAAATCTGCTCCCTGCCCTACTTCTGAGCCAGACTCTATCAAATCCTGACAATCCTCAGAAACTCATTGGTTCTTCTCCAGCTTTGCTTTCCTATGAACACGTTCTTGTGCCAAGCATGGATTGGTCTTTTCAAAATTGTTTGCTGTGTAGCCAAAGTGCAGAGTAACATATTTGCAAGTGTGTTCAATAGGAAAATTAATGATCAAAATATTAACAGGTGTTTTCAGAGGAAAAATAAGTTCTGTATATGTTTTAGCTAAATACTATTATTTTTGTCATATTCCCAAAATGGAAGTTCCAGTACATATTAGTCTATTACAATTTAAGTTATTTGTAGTAAAGAATATAGATGAAGCTGGTCTCACTTCAATTTTCCAAGTTTTTGGGGGTCATAGTGATTTTTTTTTTGACCTGACAACAACTCAGGTAATTTATGGTTTACAGAGCACAACATTGCAAATTATGGTAAAGTAAAAAAGAAAACATTGAATTTCAACTTGGAAAATCAGAATGCTGTTGCTAATAGCACTAGTAGCAAATATATTAAGTATGTCAAATATGTCAAATGCTGTTGTAAGTGATTTACATATATTAGTACATTTAAACTCACATAAAGCAAATTAAGTAATATCATTAGCTCCATTCTACATATACAAAGACTAATACTCAGATAAATTAAGGTACTCGCCCAAATTTACATAGCAGAACTGAGATTCAAACTTACGAAATTAGGCTCCAGTCTAAGATTTTAACTGCACTGTTATTCTGTTGCTGTTACCTACTAATTGGGTAACCTGTGGCAAGCTATTTTACCTCTCTAGGTCAAGCTGTTTATTGATCAGACAGATTCATGTCATCTGATGTGGCTGTCATAAGGAATCAGTATTTAACAGAGTCAAATGCAGTGCCTGAAATATGCAGTTGGCACTCATAGTATTTATTTATTAAATAAGACTCAAGAACTCTAGATTTGGTTATCCTCCTGGCTGTGTACACACAACTATTTGTTACCTATCATTATTAGAGGAACAGGCATAAAGCTGTGCTGAGCTGCTTGACTGAAAATTCTCACTCTAGAACTTCAACTGGATCTTTGGAGCCAATCATTAATCTTGGATTTACCCAGGTTGATTGCCCACTGAAACTCACACCACAAGCATTTCACATACTGTATGCATTCTTCAAAGCAGGGCGGGGGGATGAGGAAATGATTTAAACCTGTCAACTGAGGAGCCCCAGTAGGACCATGCACTGGCTGCCCTGACATTTTACCATATGTGGCTGTCCTGTCATGATCTTTTCTTTAGGCTTGTTGTGTAATTCCAAAGCTAATATTAAAATATATGTAAATACCTCTGTCTTCACTCTGTATCCCTTTACTTCTAGGCTCTGACTTCATCAACCATTCCATTATCCTTTGAGTTTCCCAGTTCCTTTCCTCTCTCTCCCCCTCCCTCTTTTTCCCTCTCACACACAGAACACTCTGCTCCCAAACTACATCTGTGCTACAACTATGCTGCCCACCTATGCCATGCTACACAGCAAAGTATGCATTTGTCTTTACTCTGTCAGATGATTCCTGCTTCTTCTATGTTTTTCCCCTTAAAACCAAACTTTTTCAAATAATCTATGTGTCATATTTATTTCTCCACCAAACACTCTCTTCAGCCCGTGCAACTCAGCTACATTCCCATGATCTGTAACAACCACATTTCTCAAAGATAATAGCGTCTTCCAATTAGATGAATGCGGCAGACTTTGCTCAGTCTTCATTCTCTTTGGCCCCTCTGAAACTTTGTTATGCCCATCTCCTGCTGGAAACTCTCTTCTTTCCAGATTTCAGACACTACAGGGATCGTCCTTCCATGATTTCAGCCATTTTGCATTTATCCGTCTCACTGGCTTTCCCTCCATTTTGTATTTTAAACATGGACTGACCCCTGTGGCTCTGACCTCCACCTTGTGCTCTTTCCGTATTACCCTTTTTCTAGGACATTATGTACTCCATGGCTCTAACAACCACTTTATGCAAATGGGGTGAGAAGCTACTAAATTGTAACTGTGAGGAAAGGGATTATGTCATTCATCTTTTCCTAGCTGTTTAGCACACCACCTTACATATAACAAGTATCTGTGTGTACATATATATATACAAAAATAAAAGAATGAATTTTTATCAAAATATTATCTTCAGGCATGGAGTGTTTATTAACTGAAAATGCTAAAGCAGATGCCAGGAAATTTATGTTCTACTTAAGGACTGTTTGATTGGTTCATATTGTTCTCTTTGGGAAAATATTTGTGACAAAACTTTATAAGATTAAAAATAGTTGTCCTTTGTTTTGTTTCCTCTCCACATGCCTTTGCAGCTTTCAACTTTTAAAAATAACTCCAGGTTGTTAGCTCCATCTATGTAATTGTGGGTGCCGTCTAAATGAAACTAAATTCTATCCAAAATGAGATAGTTAGGGTTATCAATGTTGGTGATGCAAAGAAGAGAAATAAAAATCTGCGTTATCATAGAATGGAAAATAAGTTTTAAAAGTCATCCACAGGAAAAACATGAGGTCCTCCACACTGTGGGATAAAATATGTACACATTTACTATTATTGTGAGAGAATAGGAAATAGCAGTAGTTACAAAAGGAAAGTGGGTGAGAGAGAGGGGTCAATTTCATTTTCTTTCTCTCATGTTCCAAGAATAGAGTATCTTACTTTGGAATATAGTGACATCTGGATTTGCTCCACTTCTAGCCAATCGGTAACTCAGTGGCACTCATTGCAACACTCTCATTTAAAGGACCTGACTGTGCATTTCCCAACACATTCGTAAAGTAAAAAGAAATCCAAAAAGTTGCCTTTTTTTTTGTTTTTGACAAGGTCTCACTTTGTTACCCAGGTTGGAGTGCAGTGGCGTGATTACAGCTCAATGCAGCCTCGACCTCCTTGGCTCAAGTGATTCTCCCACCTCAGCCCCTTGAGTAGCTGGAACTACAGGTGTGTGTTACCATGCCAGATACTTTAACTTTTTTTTTTTTTTTTTTTTTTTTGTAGATGTTGGGTCTCATTATGTTGCCCAGGCTGCTCTTGAACTCATAGGCTCAAGTGATCCTCCCTCCTTGGCCTCCCAAAGTGCTGGGATTATAGATGTGAGCCACGGTGGCTGGCCAAATTTCAGAAAATTTATGTCAAGAAACAGTTTTAAAATTTAATAGAGTGCTCGGGCACAGCTACTATCAATACTTAAGTAACTATTAATAACTAGGGTGGGACACACTAATATTTAGCACAGTAGAGAATAAAAACAAAAACCTAGAACTTCAGGCTGAATGTTAATAAGTGGACTATCTTTATGTAGAATTGCTTGAATTCGGCAAGAAATTTCCTAATGTCCCAGAAAAAGTGTCTCATTCACTTACTCATTGATTTGCCTCATTGTCACTTAGTGTCAGAGACAAAATAGGAATCCACTGAATGTTTAGTTTCTGTCTTTACTCCCTTCCCCAGAACATGAGATAAGAGTGCTTCACAAGGAGGCCATTTTTGTGCACCAGCACGGAATTCCTCATGTTGACCCTATGGCTGATCATATGGCTTTATAAATGCGCTCATAACTTGTTATTACCGTGCCTCATAATTATTTCTACAACTTTGTAGAGTCAGTACCATTAGCCTCTCTTGAAGAAAAAGGAAAATTTTAGGAAAGCTAAGCAACTTGCCTAAAGTCACATGGCTGATTTATTTTCAAGAGATAATCATGTTTATACCAAATATTCCATTTTGGGCTCCTTCTCCAAGTCCTGGAATTGTTCTAGGTTTCCAAAGTGGCAAGATCCTAGATACCCTGCACAAGCCTGAATGTATATGCACACAGCCTCACACGTACTGTCACACTCAGTGCAGGGACTCTTACGGTCGTGACAGCAGATACCAATGTAATGTATCAGAATGTTCACTTTTGAAAATATTTGTCAGTGTATTTTTTTTCACTTATGTGCAAATGAGTTAAACTTAGTAGCTATGATTTATAAGAAAAGAACAAGATTGCATGGCCATAAAGAAAAGGAAATATGCAGAAGAGTGTCTTACAACTAACCAAGATACGGGTACAATCAATGTGTTAGAAAAATTCAAATGATATACCATTGTCTTCAACACACACTGGTAGGGACTGCCAACTGGTACCTGTTCTGTTCTCTAAGCTCAGGGTAGTTGGAGAACCATCAGTAATGTAAGTGTGGGTGCATGAGAAGTAAGTAAGACAACAGCTCCAGCAGAGTTTGAAGTTATCTTAATTTTCTGATTAAACAAGTATTTATTGAGGGCCTACTACATGCTATACATTATACTAATTATTGGTGACAAATACCAGTGAATGAAGGCCAAGGAACACAACAACCAATCGAAGACAGAAGTATATTACAAAATCAATATATAAATTTGATAGGGTTGTTATGAGAGTTGTGTATACAGAAATAAGAGGGAATATACAGGGATGAGTGAGGGAAAGATACCACTTGGAGTTGGAAGACCTGGAAGTGTAATCCTAGAGGAACTGACTGGTAGAGAGAAAAGAAGAAGTAAATGAAATGAAGATAAGGCAAATTGTAGGAAGAGCAAAAGGAGTATTTGGCTAGGAGAAGAGGCGGGTGATAGTGTTTGGCTAGTGAAGAGAAGGGAGAAAAGAAAGCAAGTGCTAACATGTCAGAGGCCTTGAAGCTCCTTTGCAAATGATCACATGTCCCCATGTGTCAAATGTGTCACACTCAGATATCATTGTCTGTCCTCAAAAGACCACTGATGCACCCTGAATAAATTCATGTAATTCCCAGAAATCTGTCTCCTTGTCAAGATGCTTGGTCAAGCCATGACTAAAAACATTAAGTAATGGAAAAAAGAAGAGTGGTTTAGCCAGCATTGCAAGGGAGTCTATTCAAAAGGTTTATTATCTTATGAGCAGAGAAGGATAAAAAAAAATGAAAAAGGATATCCAAACTTCTGCTAAATTTGCTCTCTTAATCCTTTAAACTCCATTTCACTTATATCTATATGTGGTAGAAAAGAGGTACTGAGAGGAGGGGGTGGCAAGACCTTTTATTTGAACATTTACTAAATCCTCAATTATATTTTCTTCCTAATCCTGTGTCATTAGGAGCAAAATGGCACATTTGGAGACCATTTAGATATGAATGCCTGAAACCTTCCTATCAGACCTGCTGACTTTCCCTTTATTTCTCACTCTCTTTTAGTCACTACAGCCAGTTATGTTGAGATATGATTTTTGGCCAGGCAATCTAGCTCTTACATCAAGGGTCCCACAATAGCCTGGTTGGAGACCCTCATGGCCTCTAATATTATTATTTTTTTTTTGGCAGGGTCATTGTGATGATCATAACTGGGAACAAATATCTCTATTCAGCAAAAAGAGAAAAACAAAACAGAGCAAAACAAAACAAATCCCTATGATCTGACATTTAGATAAGCCTACAAATATAACACAAATCCAAAAAGAGGAAGCTTACATAATTAAAAGTTAAAGTTAATTCTTGAAATTGGTGGGGATAATTAAAGAATGAAAGAGGCCAACTGTGTTTGAAATTACTGAGTCAGATCTAATCTTTCACTGGGCTCCATATAAACGCTGCATTATGTATAGGTTAATGTGCAAGTCAGTGATCGAGTTCACAATTTTTACTGTGGTTCAGCTTACAATCTGCCATTTGGACCTAGGTTATCTGTCATCTGCATTTTTAAGTGGAGCCTGTAACTACCAATGAGCCAAGTGTCCTACATTCCTTGTTCTAAGTTTGAGTTTCTCTTGGGCCTATGCTTCTTTCTTCAGCCTCAGGGATAGAATTCAGTGTAATGAGACATGCTTTGTCGACTTTCAAAGTCTGACAGTCCTTAGAAACTGACTTATGTTGGCAATTCACAAAGAGCTAATTTTCAATACATATATTTGTGCCCAATACCAGAAGTCACAATTAAATGTTATCTCTCCATATTCTGACCCCGTACTTGACGCACACAGACATTTGCAGCAGAGGTTGTATAGTTGAATGACAGAGGCAGCCCATTTGTTTCTATCTGTCTAGTGGTAGAATTCATTTTTAGCTCATATTTCAACTAACCCCAACCTAACTTAAGGAAAAAAAAAAAAAAAAAAAGAAAGAAAAGAAAGCAGAGCCTAGATGCTGCTGGCTAGAATCCAGAATACTCAGATTAGAAAAAAGGGTGAACCGGGGCACAGTACAGCCTAATAAGGCTGGCAGCCAACATTATGCAAAACTCATTGGAAGGAAGCAAAGCCTCCTTGGCAAAACAGTGATAAAGAATTAGAATTTTCTGAAAATAGTAATAAGAACAATACAAAGACCTGATCAATTCTAGCACACGTGGAAGCGGTCAAGAAGGTGTTCTATACTAAGGATATGCAAAACCTAAATAATAGAAGAAACCAAGAGTAGACGAGAGGGGCAATTAATCTCTTGCTCATTTCTGTTTACGAGTTTTAAGCACTGTGTATAACTGGCTATATATATAAGTTATCTACGTGATAAACTGGGTGCACTTCTCATTACATGTATAGGTTGAGTCTTTCACAACTACTATATTTGGTGTTGTCATGAAATCCTCCATTAAAGTATACTTTCAGCTGGGCACAGTGGCTCACGCCTGTAACCCCAGCACTTTGGGAGGCCAAGGCGGGCAGATCACCTGAGGTCGGGAGTTCGAGATCAGCCTGACCAAAATGGAGAAACCCTGTCTCTACAAAAAATAGAACATTAGTGAGGCATAGTGGCTCATGCCTGTAATCCCAGCTACTTAGGAAGGCTGAGGCAGGAGAATGACTTGCATCCGGGAGGCAGAGGTTGTGGTGAGCTAAGATCACGCCATTGCACTCCAGCCTGGGCAACAAGAGCAAAACTCTGTCTTGGGAAATTAAAAAAAAAAAAAAAAAAGTATACTTTCAGGTGCTGTTATGGGCGGATACTTAGGCTGGGTGGAACTTTGTCAATAGCAGTAAAGATTCTCATGCCCAGAGCAGCAAAACCAGGGCTGTAATGCCTTCTACACAACAGATAAAGCCCTAACAATTCCTTGCTGGGTTTGTGTGTATGTGCATCTACAAATATATGTTAAATTGCTAGTAGAAAGGAAAGGTGTAAAGTTGGAAAGAATGTCGTATAATAATATTTTCTGTGAACTTCACTAAGAAAATTGGCTTTATTGCCAAGAAAACACACATCTTATTATTGATCAATTAGAAAACACCTCTTCAAAATCTAAAGCTGATATCAACCTTAGGTGGATAAAAAGTTTAAGACAACATTATTATTTTTTTAAAAAATTGTTGTCTAGTATGAAAATAGTTATGCACAAGAAAATTAGATGGAAATATAAAGCTGTAAGACGAAGTGCTAAATTACGGGCTTACAATTTATCTAAAAACATTTATTGATCCCTTATTCTATGCAGGGGACAGGGCAATCAACATGTAACATAGGCTTTATACTCTAAGAAAGCTGGCAAAAATAGCGAGAAAATATGAGACACATCCAAACGTAAATGAATTGAAGAGGGAAAGAGATTGGGAGGAGGAAAAAAGGATGGAAAGGTAGATTTAGTGTGGTGCCAGTGAGAGCCACTGAAGGCTTTTGAGCAAGATAAGAATATAATGAAATGGCTTTAGTTAGATTAATATGGAAAGCCACTTAAGAGAGAATCACTACTCTAGTCAAGTCAGGGTTGTATAGGGCCTTTTTTTTTTTTTTCTTTTTCTGATTTATTTATTAATTTTTTCTATTAACCAGGTAGCCACATTTGAAATCTACACACTTACAGTCGAGCCTCAGGGCTGTTCTCACACTTTTAAGCAAAAGCCAACACTCTTCCTCCTCCTTCTACTTCAGTCTTCCTGTGTTCTCCATCTTAATGTTTTTCCCTTCCTGGGAAGGGAACACAACAATGAAGGACTGTTTGTGTTAAACTTGAGGAAAGGAATGGCGTTCCGTAAGTGTCATGGCAGCCCATAAAATACAGATTCTCTACCTTGGAGTAAGATCTGTGGAATCCTTAGGGGTAGAGACTGAGGCTCTATCTTCTTGTTGTTGTTTAATCTTCAGATCCCAGAACAGAGTTTGGAACATGGTAGGGCTCGAATATATTTGTGATGGTGAACTAGATTCATCATATATTTTGGAAAACCAAAAACAAATATGTTGCCATGGAATAATTGGTAACTGATGGACCTATGCTGACCTCACCTGTTTTTATAAAAACTTCTTTCATTTTTATCAGAAAATTGTACAATTTTTGACTTAAGAAGAGCCTCAGAAACTTTCAGGTTATATGTTAAATTTAATTCTCAAAACCTACCTGTGGAAGAAATAGTATCTTTATTTTCCATATGGAGAAACTGAGACTATGGAAGGAAGGTTATGCAACTTCCTTAAGGCAAGCTAATAAATTATAGAGCTAGGCTGGAACTCAGCAATCCTATTTGGTAAGTTTTTTTTTTTTTTTAATATGTCATGATATTTTTACATGATGTGTGGGATATTATATAATTAAGGCTGTTTGAGACTTTCTATAATGTAGGAGACTCTGGAATAATGTAAAAGATACAGAATTGTCTTAGTTGGACATGTAAGCATTTTTAAAATAATGTGATATGGGTCTGGTTCTGGGGTTACAGTTTATATCAGCAAAAGTATAGATAAAATTTCCATGAGACTTCTATCCCTACCTCTTGGTAATGCCTTCTAGGAAATTTTTAGGTAATGTATGAAAATATCCTATGTCCACAAGTTCTTTCTTTTTTAATATGCTTTGCCCATTTTCTATACATCTTCCTTCATGATTGCATCTCCTTTGAAAAATTACTCCTATTAAACTAAATTTCTCTGTCACTGCAAGAGACATAAAATTAAAAACTATCTGTCTTTAATCATGCCAGCCTTCTTCCTTGTCTCCTGGGCTCCATTTATCAATAATTAATATATAAAGAAGACTGAAATCCATTTCAATTTCAAAGGCCCAAACGTTTCGCTGATTAATAAAAAATTGTGTTCACAAAGATGGACGGACATGCCACGGTGAAATGATGGAGGACACAGCATTACCAGGGAATAGATTTGCAGGACCACATGGGCTGTGTGGCCTACCTATACAAGAAATAAGGCATGTGGAGGAACAATTCTGAAGAATACCTCCCACCAAGTCTGACATCTCTGCATGTAAGAATTCTTATCTGCAATTATCATCTTAGTCTATTTGATTTACCATTCTACCCGCAGTCTTATAAGGGGAAAAAAAGGGTTAATTCATACTCTAAGAATCTACTCCCTGGGCTTACAAATGTATCTAGTTTACTGAACAGTTAATATTCTTGTTATTATATACACAGAACTGTAGATACTATACATTATGGATTGGTGAAAACCATAGATATGAGGCTTGAGAGAATAATATCTGGTTTCTACTAACTTCCGATCTACCCAGTTTATGTCATTGGCAGCTCTCTTGACATTCTGGTGCTGTTTACTGTCAGCTCTATCTAAGGAGTTTTAGCACTAATTGCTGGGAATTCGGTCATTCTTCAAGTGCCCCAGTTCTACACAAGTGGGACCTTTCCATCAAATGCCTAAGGTCTAGCCTTGCACAGAACCATTAATACAGAAGGCTCACTCTCCTAGTCTTACTTCCTACAATACCAACTGCAGGAGATTTTTCCCAAGAACTGACTAGAGTTCTAATCTCCCTGTTTTGAGAGACTCACTTTTGGTCTCTCCATGATGTGTAGCAATGAGAAGAATTCTTTCAGCCAGTATCTTTGATGGTATAAAGCAGTTTCAAGTAAAGAAATCTACCAGGGAACTAAAGAGCATGTAGGTAAAAATGGATAGATATACAACTCCTTCTTCAGAAAAGTCCTAAAAGTGAGTGAAATCTTAACACTCCTCACACAAATTCTTAGAGGAAGAGTGTTTCACCTACCTCACTGGTTTTACCTCATAACGGCTTTCTCTCATCTGACTGCCATTGTTGAGTTTAATTCCATATGGAGTGCTCAAAATCCCAGTGTACTCATACATAGATTTTTCTTCCTATTTAATTAAAATGAGGTTCTTCCCTTTCTTGTTTCTGCCATAGCTAGAATTCAAATCTACTGCCTATCTTGTATATAAGTAGAGAACTGAGGAAACAAGATATATCAGGTCAGGATTATGGAATGAGCTGTATATATTCATACAGGTATTTTTCTACTTTTTTTGACCTAACCTCAAACACAAAATATCTTAAGATTTGGGAAACTAGAAGGGCCTCCAAGGAGAAAATGATAACACATTCCTATTAAGGCTCAACAGGTTGAATAATAATCATATCTAACATTTAATATAAACTTTCTTGGTACAAGCATTTTTATAAGCATTTAACATACATTATCTCATAAAATCTACAACAGATCTATGAGCCAGTACTATTACTTCCCCCTTTTTATGAATGAGGAAATTAAGGATTAGAAGAATTAAAACATTTTCCCATGGATCACCTGCTCATAAGTGGTATATTTGGGACTTGAACTCAGGCAGTAGGGCTCCAGCACACATATCCTTTACCAGTGCTCTCAACATCAAGTGGACCCTTTATAAGGGTAGAGCTACACAGAGGACAGGCTCCAGATACCACCTCTGCCTCTACCATCCAAAGTGCTTCTCCTGTGCATACATAGATTACATTCTCCCAAATTAAAATCAACAAGACAGACACTGATGGAAACCAAAGTAAAAATAGCAGAATCTATGGGACATTTTGGTCATTGATGTAGAGAGTAAACAAAAATGTTTGAAACCAAGACACATCTTCATATTTACATCATGTGAGGTAAAATATAACCATTGGCTGATCTGAGGCTTCATTCTGCTGACTACACGTCCCCTTGATTGATATACTGGCACTAATTTTAGAAATGAAAAAGGGTCACATAGATGCAGAGTATTCAAATATAACTGTTCAAGTAAATTTTAAAGGCTGAGCATATGCGACAGGCCTGTTATTCTTTTTGCCATCTCTTCCCTCCTGCCTGCACTGTGAAGCCTCAAAAACACTGCCAATGCAATGGCAACCCTGCTGCCGAGGCCCAAGACAAACAACAGCAAAGATGGTAGATGAGCCAGCGATTACAAGTCAATAACAATTTTGCAATTATACATTCTATAACCAAATTAGAAACAATGTCATTAAGCCTCAATGGCAAAAAAAATTAATTAATTTAATATAAAAAAAATCTTCCTTGTTTGTCCAAAGTAAATACCCTGGGAAATAGCACTATGTCATTTGGTAATTACTATAGAACAATATAGGAATAGATCATGGCTGCTGTCTAGAAAAACAGCAATCACATTTTGCCTTCTAATTATGGCAGCACTCTCAGGAAACGCAGGGAGCAGTGCACCCTGCTGTTACACCACAGCAATAACACTCATTACCCCAGTAAATACTATGGAAATGCGCAGTAACACACAGGGGCCTCCCTGCTGTGAGGCTGTGGCAGAATCACTCATTAGGCTGGGAAGTATCACTCGATCGTCTTTAATTACTTCCAAAATATATGATAACCTGCCCACGGTTAGAATGCGGTGATATCACTCGTTACTTCTCCCTCCCCACTCCTTTTTTTTTTTTTTTTTTAAACTTACTAAGAAACCCTGCAGTAGCCTTACTATAGTGGTGATGTATTGTAACTTATACCGATGTAATCACATAGATTTGTCTGCTTTTAGCCTTATAAAAACATATGCTCCCAATGTGAAATGAGCACTAAGAAAAAGATACTGAAATACTGTTATCTTTCTAGCAAGATCACTTTTCTCACATTATTGAGTTGTGGCAACACTGTTGTAATCCTTTCTTTTTATTCAGGAAATTAGAGTGATAATTACACCGTAGCCCCCTGGAATCCAGAGTACTTGTAATTATATCCAGTTACCTAGGAAAACAGCAATTTCAAACCTATTACCCGCAGGTATCATTTATGTTTATTGCCCTCTTTGCGAAGCCACTTTTACTCTGAATTCCAAGTGGCAAGACGCTTCACTGAGGTACCCGTGCTCCGGAGACAGGGAGAAAGGACAGAGGCAAGGGACAATAGGAATAGGCCTCTGCTCCTTTTCAGGAGGCTTAGGTCTGATCTCTATTAGAAAGGGTTTGTTCAGGCCCTTTTCAAATGGATAAGGCAGATTTTGGGACTACATTTTCCTCACATAATTTGGAGATAGGACTCAAAGTTTCAGGGTTTCGTGTTTGACACCTCCCATTGTGCTCACTTGTCTCAATGTGCCACAAATGCCTGCAGTAAGGCTGAACTAATTCTTGATTATGACTCGCCCTGGCAGGTGAATTAATAGCTTTTAGGACAGCAGTTTCAAAAATAATTAAACCTAGGCGCTGCTATTTTAATATGAAAGAAGAAAATAACTGTTATGCCACAGTATTCATCACTTTGATTTGGACAATTTATTCTAAACATCAGTACTTACTTAAGAGAAGTTTTGCATGCAGTTATTCAGTAGCCCATCCGTATTCCAAAAGAGGGAGTGATGGATGGAGGTTTTCTTCTCTTGGTAATTTTTGGAGTGATTTCTAACATTATAGTTTTATAAGGAAGACCTAATCTTAGACTTACAAATAATAATATTATGTACTGAATATTTAAGTCAAGTACTAGTTAGCTGTAACAATAACTCAACACAAGAATGTTACTGGCTCCATGTATACATAAAGAAATTGAGCATCTGAGTAGTTAAGTAATGTGCTCATGATTATTCAGCTAGAAAACAGTACAGCCAGGATTTGATTTCAGTTCATTCAAGCCTCCGATCTTGTCCTTTTACTATACCATCACACCACTCCATCAGGTACTGCATCTATTTCTATCGACTTCAAGGTCTGTAATGCTTCTTGACATACAAAAAGAAAACTTGCTCAGAAAGTTTAAATTATGAAATAAATTCCCCACAAAACATATTTCCCTCATAAGGGAGAAAGACTCAGGTACTTTTAAGCCGAAATTATTAGTAGTTGTCTGTCTTTTCCTTTACCCTGTGTTAACAGCCACTTGAAGAAATATGAAGCCTTCATTTTCAACCCAAATTGGGCTTTGGGTCTTATTCACCATTTATCACAAACTATTCTAAAGAATGAAACGGCATTGGAGAAAATGAAAACTTGGGACTTCTAAAGTTTAACTTGGGAGTCTATTACTGAATTCAAGTATTAAACACGGTAAAGTCTTCTTGCCTGAACAACTAATTAATTAAAGTTAAGCATTTATTCATTTTTGTAGAATAACATTTTATATGTGTTTTTATTTTCATTGCTTATTTTCACATACCTTTTTAAAAGACGTTTGGTAATAGCTCTATTTTTTTGCATTCATAGAGAAATAAGTTCAACTTCAGTATGATTCACTTAGTTTCTCAAAACATGGTATTAGAAGCATAAATCCAATGCATTTTAATAAGAAAAAGCCAACATAAATGTGGACATATTGCACACATTTGTCTGAAATCTGTTGAGGTATAGTAAAAAGTGTAATAACAGAGTTAAACACACACAGTTGTTTTAAATTACTTTCATTTAAAACACTTACTGCATGCACAACATGATTTAACTACAGATAATAGTACTAAAATGATTTCTCTAAGGCTTCTTCAGAGAGAGAGAGAGTGTGTAAAGATCACAAATCTAGGAAAGTGTCTCTACAGCACTGGTCATGATATCAGGTCATCCACTGGCATTTGTGACGTGGGCACTTTGAAAGCAGAGCTTGGCATTCAGCGGTTACCCGCTTGCTAGTCAGAGGGCACGTCATATAGTCTAAGAGAGCTGCATTCATTTCTAGTCAGGGCACAGATGCAGGTTACCAGGCAAATGTTTCCGTGTCCCCTAGGGTAAGCAAACTGAATCTCCCAGGAAGATATGTCTCCATTATTCTGAGAAGGCGATTACTGAAATTAGTGAAGAAAACCAGCTATCTCCCTGTTATTTAAAAATCTGTCAATGTAAAGACGGACTGCATTACTCAGAATGAGAAAAGTTGAATTCCAACACTTGGTTATGAAGCTTGGTAGCTGTGGGGGGCGGGGCAAAGACGGCTGACTAGAAGCAGCTGCGTTCGGAGGCGCGCATGGAAAGAAAAACATAAAAAGCCTGTGAATCCTCACAGGCAACCAAGGTATCCAGGTTCTCTCATCAAAACTGACTAGAAGGTTGACGTGACCCACGGAGAGAAGGAAGAGCAGTGTGGTGAGGCAGCCCACCTGAGAGCGGGCAAGAGGAGCCGCATCTCCCCAGCCAAGGGAGGCCGTGAGTGAGCACATTACCCAGCCAGGGAAACTGTGCTTTTTCCTTGGAACTGTGCAACCATGGATCGGAAGATCCCACTTGCAAACCCACGCCACCAGGTCCTAGCATCCCAACCCCCGAACGCAGATTCTTACAGCCTCTCAGCTGGAGTCTGCTTAAGCCTATTCAACTCCTCCGCAGGGAGGGGTGACCAGCATGGGCTGCCTGACTCTGCCTGGTGTCTAAGCTGTTTGAGCTCCTTGCGGGAGGGGCAGCAGCTGGCACTGGGACTCACAACTACCTAACACCCACGCTAAGCTCCCTGGGTTGGGGAAGAGTGGCAACCATTTCTATAGCTCCAGGTTGTGCTTTTCCCCCGCTGGAGCCAGGGCGGCTGGACGGCTTGGTCCCAAGAGTTGTCCCCACAGCCCAACACACTGGCTGTGGCAGTCTGTGGCCAGAGTGCCTCTTCAGGCCCAACCCTGGCCCATCCTTCTTCAATGGGCAGGGCTTCCCTGTAGGATCTCCAATAACTCCAGCCAGAGGCTTATGGACAGAATTTGGATCTGCCAGGGCCTGAACCCCTAGCGGGAGGGGTGGCCACAGAATTTGTGGACCAGCAGACTCAGCCTCTCCTGCTAGTAGTTCTGAGGAATCCGGGCAGCTCAGATGAGTGGATTTCTCCCCAGCAAAGGGACAAAGTCCTTCATTCAACGGGTTCTTCTTCCCGGGCCACCCAACTGGGTGAGACCCTCCAACCCCTGTAGGAGCAATCCTACTGAAATCAGGCTGGTGCCCTACAAGGTCAGAGGTCCAAGAAGAAGGAGCAGGCACCCATTCTTTGCTGCTCTCCAGCCTCCTTGAATGACATCTCCAGGGCGTGAATCAGATGGATAGGGCCTGAAGCAAACCCACAGCAAACTGCAGCAGTGCTACAGAAGACGAACCGGACTATTTAAAGAAAAACGAGCAAGCAGAAATTGACAATAACAGCATCAACAATGACCACAACAAAAAGACCTCCACAAAAACCCCATCCAAAGGTCAGCAGCTTCAAAGACCGAAACTAGACAAACTCACGAAGATGAGAAAGAATCAACAACAAAAAAATGCTGAAAACCCAAAAGGCCAGAGTACCTCTTCTCCAAATGATCACAACATGTCTTCATCAATGTTGCAAAACTGGATGGAGGATCAGATGGATCAATTGACAGAAGTAGGCTTCGGAAGATGGGTAATAAACTCTGCTGAGCTAAAGGAGCATGTTCTAACCCAATGCAAAGAAGCTAAGAACCTTGATACAAGCTTAAAGGAATTACTAACTAGAATGACCAATTCAGAGAGGAACATACATGACCTAATGGAGTTGAAAAATACAGCACAAGAACTTTGTGAAGCATACACAAGTATCAACAGCCGAATCGACTAAGCAGAAGAAAGGATATTAGAGTTTGAAGCCCACCTTACTGCAATAAGATATGCAGAAAAGAATAGAGAAAAAAATAATGAAAAGGAATGAACAAAGCCTTCATGAAATATGGGACTTCATAAAAAGACAGAACCTACAAATAATTGGAGTACCAAAAGGAGATGGAGAGAATGGAAACAAGCTGGAAAACACACTTCAGGATATTATTCAGGAGAACTTCCCCAACCTAGCAAGACAGGCCAACATGCAAATTCAGGAGATACAGAGAGCATTATTAAGATACGCCATAAGAAGATCAAGTCTTAAACACATAATCACCAGATTCTCCAAGGTTGAAATGAAAGAAAAACTATTAAGGGCAGCCAGAGAGAAAGGCCAGGTCACCTAAAAAGGGAAGTCCATCAGACTAACAGTGGACCTCTGAGCAGGAACTCTATAAGCCAGAAGAGACTGGGGGCCAATATTCAACATTCTTAAAGAAAAGAATCTTTGACCCAGAATTTCATATCCAGCCAAACTAAGCTTCATAAGTAAAGGAGAAATAAAATTCTTTCCAGACAAGCAAATGCTGAGGAATTTTGTTACCACTAGGTCTGCCCTGCAAGAGCTCCTCAAAGAAGAACTAAATATGGAAAGAAAAAACTGGTACCAGGCACTGCAAAACCACACCAAAATATAAAGACCAATGACACTATGAAGATACTGCATTAACTACTGTGCAAAATAACCAAATAGCATCATGATGACAGGATCAAATTTACACATAACAATACTAACCTTAAATGTAAATGTGCTAAATGCCCCTGTTAAAAGACACAGACTGGCAAATTGGATAAGGAGTCAAGACTCATCAGTGTGCTGTATTCAGGAGACCCATCTCACATGCAAAGACACACACAGGCTCAAAATAAAGAAATGGATGAAAATTTGCCAAGCAAATGGAAAGTCAAAAATGCAGGGGCTGCAATCCTAGTCTCAGACAAAACAGACTTTATACCAACAAATATCAAAAAAGACAAAGAAGGGTATTACATAATGGTAAAGGGAACAATTCAACAAGAAGAGCTAACTATTCTAAATATATATGCACCTGACACAGGAAGACCCAGATTCATAAAACAAGCTCTTAGAGATCTATAAGGAGACTTAGTCTCCCACACAATAATAACGTGAGACTTCAATGCTCCATTGTTAGTATTAGACATATCAACAAGACAGAAAATTAACAAGCATATTCAGGACTTGAACTCTGCTCTGGACCAAGTGGACTTAATAGACATCTACAGAACTCTCTACTCCAAATCAACAGAATATACATTATTCTCAGTGCCACCTGGCAGTTATTCTAAAATCAACCACATAATTGGAAGTAAAACACTCCTCAACAAATGCAAAATAACTGAAATCATAACAGTCTCTCAGACCACAGTGCAATCAAATTAGAACTCAGGATAAAGAAACTCACTCAAAACCACACAATTTCATGGAAATTTAATAACCTATTTCTGAATGACTCCTGGATAAATAACGAAATTAAAACAGAAATCAAGAAGTTCTTTGAAACCAATGAGAACAAAGGGACAATGTGCCAGAATTTCTGGAACACAGCTAAAGTAGTGTTTAGAGGGAAATTTATAGCACTAAATGCCCACATCAGAAAGCTTGAAAGATCTCAAATCAACATCCTAATATCACAATTAAAAGAGAGAGAGAGGCAAGAACATACTAACCCAAAAGATAGCAGAAGACAAGAAATAACTAAGATCAGGGATGAAATGAAGGAGATAGAGACACGAAAAGCCCTCCAAACAATCAGTGAATCCAAAAGTTGGTTTTTTGAAAAAAATAATGGAATAGACTGCTAGCTAGATGAATAAAGAAGAAGATGAGAGAAGAATCAAATAGACACAATAAAAAATGATAAAGGGAATGTCACCACTGACCCCACAGAAATACAAACTACCATCAGAGAATACTATAAACAGCTCTACACATATAAACTGGAAAATCTAGAGGAAATGGATAAATTCCTGGATGCATACACCCTACCAAGACTAACCCAGGAAGAAGTCAAATCCCTGAATAGACCAATAATAAGCTCTGAAATTGAGGCAGCAATTAATAGCCTACAACAAAGAAAAACCCAGGACCAGACAAATTCACAGCTGAATTCTACCAGAAATATTATGAGGAGCTGGTACCATTCCTTCTGAAACTATTCTAAACAATTGAAAAAGAGGGAGTCCTCCCTAACTCAATTAACAAAAACAAAAACAAAAAAAAGAAAACTTAAGGCCAATATCACTGATGAACATCGATGCAAAAATCCTGAATAAAATACCGGCAAAGTGAATCCAGCAGGACCTCAAAAAGGTTATCCACCATGATCAAGTCAGCTTCATCCCTGGGATGCAAGTTTGGTTCAACATATGCAAATCAATAAGCATAATCCATCACATAAACAGAATCATAGACAAAAACCACATGATTATATCAATAGATGCAGAAAAAGCCTTTGAAAAAATTCAACATCCCTTCATGTTAAAAACTCTCAATAAACTAGGCATTGATGGAACATATCTCAAAATAATGAGAGCTATTTATGACAAACCCACAGTCAACATCATTTTGAATGGTCAAAAGCTGGAAGCATTCCCTTTGAAAACCAGTAGAAGACAAGGATTCCCTCTCTCAGCACTCTGATTCAACATAGTATTGGAAGTTCTGGCCAGGGCAATCAGGCAAGAGAAAGAAATAATCGGTATTCAGATAGAAAGACAGGAAGTCAAGTTGTCTCTGTTTGCAGATGACATGATTTTATATTTAGATAATCCCATGATCTCAGCCCAGAAACTTCTTGAACTGATAAGCAGCTTCAGCAAAGTCTCAGGATACGAAATCAATATGCAAAAAATCACAAGCACACATTTACACCAACAACAGAGAGCCAAATCATGATTGAACTCCCATTCACAACTGCTACGAAGAGAATAAAATACCTAGGAATATAGCTACCAAGCAATGTGAAGGACCTCTTCAAGGAGAACAATGAACCACTGCTCAGGGAAATAATAGAGGACACAAACAAATGGAAAAACATTCCATCCTCATGGATAGGAAGAATCAATATCATGAAAATGGCCATACTGCCCAAAGAAATTTATAGATTTAATGCTATTCCCATCAGACTACCATTGACATTCTTCACAGAATTAGGAAAAAAACCATTTTAAATTTCATATGGAATCAAAGAAGACCCTGTATACCCAAGACAATCCTAAGCAAAAAGAACAAAGCTGGAGGTATCATGCTACCTGACCTCAAACTATACTACAAGTCTACAGTAGCCAAAACAGCATGGTACTGGTACCAAAACAGACATATAGACCAATGGAGCAGAACAGAGACCTCAGCAATAACATCACACATTTACAACCGTCTGATCTTCAACAAATCTGACAAAAACAAGCAATGGGGAAAGGATCTCCTTTTCAGTAAATGGTACTGGGAAAACTGGCTAGCCATATGCAGAAAACTGAAACTAGACCTCTTCCTTACAACTTATACAAAAATTAACTCAAGATGGATTAAAGACTTAAATGTAAAACCCAAAGCCATAAAAACCCTAGAAGAAAACCTAGGCAATACCATTCAGCACATAGGCAAGGGCAAAGATTTTATGACCAAAACACCAAAAGCAATTGCAACAAAAGTCAAAATTGACAAATGGGATCTAATTAATCTAAAGAGCTTCTGCACAGCAAAGGAAACTAGCGTCAGAGTGAACAGGCAACGCACAGAATGGGAGAAAATTTTTGCTATCTACCCATCTAACAAAGGTCTAATATCCAGAATTTACAAAAAAAAAACCTGAAACATATTTACAAGAAAAAAAAAACACATCAAAAAGTGAACAAAGGATATGAACAGACACTTCTGAAAAGAAGACATTTATGCGGCCAATAAACATATGAAGAAAAGCTCAATGTCACTGATCATCGGAGAAATGCAAATCAAAACCACAATGAGATACCTCTCACACCAGTCAGAATGACGATCATTAAAAAGTCAGGAAACAGTAGATGTTGGTGAGGCTGTGGAGAAATAGGGACACTTTTACACTGTTGGTGGGAATGTAAATTAGTTCGACCATTGTGGAAGACAGTGTGGTGATTCCTCAAGGATCTAGAACCAGAAATATCATTTGATCCAGAAATCTCAATACTGGATATATACCCAAAGGGTTATAAATCATTCTACTATAAAGACACATGCAGATGTACGTTTATTGAAGCACTATTTACAATAGCTAAGACATGGAACCAACCCAAATGCCCATCAATGATAGGCTGGATAAAGAAAATGTGGTACATATACACCATGGAATACTATGCAGCCATAAAAAGGAATTAGATCATGTCTTTTGCAGGGACATGGATGAACATAGAAGTCATCATCCTCAGCAAACTAAAACAGGAACAGAAAACCAAACACCGCATGTTCCCACTCATAAGTGGGAGCTGAACATTGAGAACACATGGACACGGAGCAGGAACAACACATACCAGGGCCTATTGGGCGTTGGAGGGTGAAGGGAGGGAACTTAGATGATCAATAGGTGGGTCAATAGGTACAGCAAACCACCATGGCACACATATACCTATGTAACAAACCTGCACATTCTGCACGTTTCCTGTTTTGTTTTGTTTTGTTTTGCTTTTCTTTAGAAGAAATAAAATTAAAACTTGGCAGCTGTATCTCCTTGACAAAGTCAGTACACATTTCTAGGCATTGTTACTTCATCCCGAAGGTGATAATAATACCCTGAATACCTAAAATCATAAGGCTAAAGTAGATAAAGGATTGAGGTTTAGCAGTTTCATGTTTCAGACTTTTCCTGGAAAAAGTATACATTTATCTGACACTAATGAAGTATGATTTTTGTTCTTCCCTACACTACACCCCATGAATTTATATCAAACCACTTCTGTAAGTTTAATTAATGAATTGCATTATTAATTAATTATTATTATTTTTTGGTTTGAATGCTTGGTCCTCTCAAAGAAAAGCTGATTTGAACCCATTGTACTTTGACTCTTAAGTGTCAAAAATAATATTCATTTGAGTGTTTTCATTTTCACTGTGAGATGAGAGCCAATATAAGTATCTCTTTCCTCCACCTCAGTCCCACCAATCTTCATTTTTTAAGTGAGGTGCTGCTATAGTAAATTTAGAACCTCACCAATATTTGCTAATAATTTTAAGATCTTCAGGCATTCTAAATACTAATAGTTTGGGGCTAGATGTTTAGTATTTATGTCCACAGGGTACAAAGTCTTTTTTAGCTCATTAAATTTTGCTTTAATTAATCCTGACACAGCTTTATAAAGAAGGTGCACTCTGCTTCAGGTTAAAGCATGCTGCCTAGGATTTATATGGCCTTTCCTTAGGCCATGGCATTTGTCCCTATTATCCATTTCCGGCCCCATTTTAACATAGCTAGAAAAATGAAGGGAGAAAGGAAAAGTTTAGTTGCTTAGTTACATTTTATAAAAATAATATTTTACTTAGTTTTTTTTGTTGTTATTGTTGTTGTTGTTGTTTTGAGATAGAGTTTCACTCTTGTTGCCTAGGTTGGAGTGCAATGGCGTGATCTTGACTCACCGCAACCTCCGCCTCCTGGGTTCAAGCGATTCTCCTGCCTCAGCCTCCCAAGTAGCTGGGATGACAGGCATGTGCCACCATGCCTGGCTAATTTTGTATTATTTTTAGTAGAGACTGAATTTCTCCATGTTGATCAGGCTGGTCTCAAACTCCCAACCTCAGGTGATCTGCCCACCTCGGCCACCCAAAGTGCTGGGATTACAGGTGTGAGCCACAGTGCCCAGCCTAAAAATAATACTTTAAAACACCATCACTTCCAGCCATATCCTCACTATCACCAAATCAAATAAAGAGACAAAAATTTGTATCCAATGAAAATTGACTCTCCAAATAATAGGCAGTTGATTCCATCTCTAATAGTCTATATTGGGGAACAATAATAATAATTAACTTTTTAATAGATTTCTGCATCTCAAAGGCTCACAGCAAGTCTCAAAGCATTATCTCAATTCTGATATTTATCCTATGAAATAGGTAAAGTACACTATGCCCATTTTAAAGATGAAAAACAAATTGTGGTTCAGAGTAATCAAGTGACTTGCCTAGGGTTACACAAAGACTATATAAAGAGATACAACATAAATCCAAATATCCCAATTTCAACTTTAAATGTCTGCTACCTAAACTGCGCTCCCCCAACACACACACACAGAAATGGCTGGAAGTAGATTAATGGAAGTTACTTGACCTTTATTTCATTAAAAAGAACATAAAATACTTAGATAGAAAGGCCTAACACTATTCCCAAACCCAATATTCCATGATCTTCTAAAAGAACTTTCCCAAGTCACTAGCAGGGAATCAATATTTATATCCTGAGGTCTCCAGGCATTCCCAACAGTAGGTTCTTACATGCTTTCCTGATTGTTGAAAGACCATGCTGTCTTTCGCCTCTTCTGCAGTTCTTACATAGCATCCTCTAGTTTACTACATGTACGGTCAGGTTTTGATGCTTGTTCTCCTACAGTGAGTGCATGGAGATCTTGAGTAATGCAGTCTATACTACAGGTGGAAAGCTACATGTATAGTACAATGATTTACTTTGCCACTACTCAACATAATAGTGTGGTTTTCAATGAACATCTCTATTTTCACTTTCTGTGAAACTAAATGTATTTTTGTTAGATTTCTCAAACCAAATTCAAGGAAGTAAGCTTTTCCTGTCTGTCTTCCATCTCTCCTTATCAACTATAATCAAACATCCACTATATACAACTCTGGCTTGTTTACTGCTCTTATTCAAGTCATTACAATCTCCTGTAAAGAGCGTCTTTCATGTGTAAGGGCAGATGACCAAGAGAGACATGCACAAGGCATGTTAAGAGTATCCAGAAAGAGAAGATAGGATGAAAGACAGTTTGCAGAATAAAAGTGTGCATATAGAGACAAAAACTGGAGATGGTCATCACAGTTAAAGGAAAGAAAAAAATCTATGACTGTAGCAAATATTTGTGTAAGAAAGCAATTATATAGAAATGTTCATCATTAAAGGAATTTAATACTTTGAAATGAAACTGTTGTCTAGGAACTAAAACTGGGTTTTAACAGTAACAAATGGCAAATAGTATAACATAGAATGAGTTATACAGTAGAAAAATGTTTCATGATAGGCAGTCTTTTAAAAAGACACCTGTGGAATCATTTTCTACAGAAAAAAAAAAAATTAAAAGTAGGTAGCATTTCATGAACTCTGTCTTGAGTTTTTGGAAATGTCTCTTACTAATGATGACCTTTATGGTCTACATGGCAAATCCCTCTCACCTAGTAGGGTCAAAATACTTTGAGGGTTCCCTCATCTTGAAAATGAGTGGAAATCCTCGCATTTTAAGCCTGGAGCTCTCAGCATTGATGCATGCTTCTGCCACACAATGGCAGCAGAGATACTAATGAAAGCAGGAGCTTACTACGGTGCTCTGATTAGATCCTCCGGTTGCGGAAAGGGCAGGAGAGATGAGAAAAGGAAAGACTTTCACTGAAACTCTGATGAGAGTTTCTAGAAGTTACACATTTTAATTAAGCTTCCTCCAAATCAGCAGGGAGTGAAAATTCAGCTAGTATTTGATTTTCCAACTTATTTCTTCAGGGAATATACCTAAAAACTGTTTTGAGGATGAGCTATTATGGAAGTGAAGGACACAATTTGATTATGAACAGGCAGAAACTTGTGAAATATCAATTTTTAGTACACATATTTTGGGAGCACCTACCAAGGACCTTACAAAATTTTACAAAACATTGTCTAACTCAACCATTTAGTCACCTGGTATTTCAAGTCACTCTTCCTCAAGGAAAGCTAAGTATTTTCTTAAGCTTATAAAAACATAATTCTTCTGTTTCTTCTTGTAGACATCTAGTAAGCTTCTATCACCCTGTACACACACACACACACACACACACACACACACACACACACACACACACACTGCTGAGTGGGTTCTTTATGTTCCAGGCTCCTCATCTGTAAAATGTAGATAACAAAAACTGCATGATTTCAGGATAAGTGATGAGTGGTAATGTATGTGTTGAGGGCTCCACAGAAGTAGGATGGACCTTATACCCAAAATTTGGTCCAAATACTGAGGTTGATGATACCACATACACCCCAATGGAGTATGAAAAGGTTTATTATTCACATAATGAGGTCCTTGGAAGGAGTAGCACAGGCTACCAAGTAGGTCCAAAAAATGGCTGGAGATCAGAGGAAGGCCTGGGCTTGGGGTGTTACGTTGGTTAGGGAGTGAGCCTAGGAACAAATTGTCTAGCAGAGCCCAAGGCTTGCATGGTATGAACACCCTGCAGGTACCAAAGCGGGGAGCACCTAGAATTTCTTATTAGCTTGCCCAGATATGGGGCAGAAAAGTAAAGGGAAGTGGTGGGGCTTGTAAGTTGTCAGCAGTTGAACATAAAAATGAAGTCAGACTCTTTACTAACCTATACAAAGAATTTAGCACAGTGTACTCAGTAGATGTGCAAAAAATTGTCACTTTTTCATTATTGCTGTTAACACAATTTATTATACCTATTTTTGTGCCTCCTACTGCTTGGTTGGCATGGGGAAAAAAGAATTTTAGAACATGGATCTAAAAGGTAATCAGTATGAATAGCACAGAATTTGAGTAATTGCTTATGTGGCCCAAATATTATACCACAGTAGCAGCTTAAAGTGTTATGTTTAACATCATAGGTAAAGTGTAGTGGACTTGGAGTCACAAAACCCAGGCTTACAGCTCAGCTTTATTCCTTAAGAACTACATGATTCTCAACAGTGGCTTACATGCCTTCAAACTTATCTGTTCAATGCAGGTAATACCACCAACTCCACTGGGTTGTTATGAACAATAACTGAAAGATAACAAAGGGGCTAGCATATAGCAATTGCCCAGTACTTCAAAGATGCTCGGGGAACAACAATTGAATATGATTCTGAATATAACCCATTAAGTGACTTTAATTCTCTGAGACTGATTCCCCTTATTTACAATACAGGGATAATAATGGTTATCTTACTTATACAGGATGTGATAAGAATCAAAATCAGCATCAGATTATGGATATGATGGCACTTTCTAAAGGGAAATGTAAGGCATTTGTAAGGAAATGTGAATAATGTTAGACATTATTATTAAATACCTCACTTATCACATAAGCACTGGACAGGAGACATTGCGGAAGTACTAGAATCTTGACAGCACTCAAGCACATATGGTCCCCTCATGTTCTCAATTTCAGGGAAGAATTCCTAAATCAGGTCTACTTTTCATTGGATTTGCTAATCACATTACATGTTCAACATTCTCTAAAGCCCTGACATTTTCAAACAGGGTCAAATAAGATTGATATGCCTGAGGAACCGAGATATTTACTTCCTTTCAGCCAAGAATCCCCATCTGTTCATATCAGTTGACATTTGAGATAACTTGCCCCCAGTAACCATGCATTTTAAATCCTGACTCAGAAAACAGACTCAGAAGATTCATCACTCACTCAAGTTTTCAACAAGGGAAATGATTGAATAAGAATGAAGAAGAAAGGGACGTACTGGAAAGCAGGGAAGCATAAATGTAAGTGGACAAAAGTCAGAGAAGTGCTTTTAGGAAATAAATAAGAATGGTGAACAAGGATGAGAAACATCTACCACACTGATTAGATTCACTCCAAGAAGTCAAGATTATTAGTGAAACCTCTTAGGGGAGACAAAACACAGCCATTTCCTCTTTCCTTCTTCCTTTCCCTTGTCTTCATGCCTCCCCAACACTAACATGGTATAACAGAGATACTCATGCCAAGTATAGATTGCTTTTCTAGAGCCAGCACTTCAAATTTTGGCATAAGAAAATGATGCACACAGAAGCAACCTATATACTATGCTCTGTTATCTACTGATGCCTGTGTTCTCCTCAACACTGTGGCAGTCAACTATCTGCAGGGATGTGGAGCTTAGTGGGAAACTGCCACATCTTCACTTTTGCTTCAACAAGGTAAGGGGATGACGCGGTGTATCTTCACACCTCTCCTCTCCCTTGTTATGCCAAACGGTATATTCAGTCAGGCATCTGGTAGTCACATGCTTACCGCACCAAAGCAAATTGTAGGCGCTTACAGAAAATAACTACTTAGAATACATACAGCTTTATTCAACTGTAAGATAAAGATGTATCTATTTATATTCATTCTTTCATTATATTTGCAAAACCCATAAGTATGGCACATATATAGAAACCTAGCAGTAAAACCCTTGTCACCATACAACCATACAATGGCTTTAACCTACCAGTTTATATTTTTATTCAAGAATAAACCATCTTCTGTTATTATTATTATTATTATTATTATTATTATTATGAGACAGAGTCTTGCTCTGTTGCCCATGCTGGAGTGCAGTGGCACGATGTCAGCTCACTGCACTCTCTCCCTTTTGCCTTAAAGGGATTCTCATGTCTCAGCCTCCCAAGTAGCTAGGATGTGCAACCAAGTCCGGCTAATTTTTGTATTTTTAGTAGAGATGGTGTTTTGCCATGTTGGCCAGGCTGGTCTTGAACTCCTGACCTCAAGGGATCTGCCCATCTCAGCCTCCCAAAGTGCTGGGATTATTGGCGTGAGTCACTGTGCCTGGCCTATTCAGGTATTTTATATTCACCGTTTTTCTTCTCATAAAAATTGGTTAATGCTGAAGATCTCCTTAATTAGTTGGATAAATTATACCTTCCCACATGGAAAAATTCCTTGGGGGATGCATCAACATTTTTCTTCTGTATTTCCTCAAAGCACAAGTTATGGTTTCAGCATATACAAGGTTTTCAAGAAATATTGCCATCAGATTGATTAAAAGAGTGACTGCATAGCTTTTTATTTTTCTTAACAGTTAAATAGCATTTATATTTCAATAAGAGGTTTTTACTCTGTAAATCACAGATTCCAAATCACAATTTGCAATAGCAGAGCTCACCTGCCAAAACAACTTCAAATTAAATAGCAACCTTTGTTACAATATTTTGCAGCCATATCTGGGAAATGCAATTGACACTGGCATGGAGTAGAAATAGTTTCCACAAGGCAAGAAAAGGCATATTGACTGGCAGGAGCATGCTCTGTTGCCTTGACAAACAAGCAAGAATTCGGCCCCAATCTGTTGGAGTCTCAAGGCTCACAAACCTGCCAGATTGCCATCTTTGTGCTGAATGCAAAATAATCACAGTAGCTAAAAATGATAAATTGTGGATGGCTGGGATGGGAAGCAACATATTTAATCAATCTCTCCTTCTCATTCTGCAGGTTCTAACCATGAAAACTGCACTCCAACTAGAGAGAACAGTTTCCATTCTCAAACTCTGGAGGTAAGAATATGTCATTCCGTGATCCCTGAGCAATCTTACTCACAGCTTCCCTAGAAAATGCATGTTTACATTTAGCTTGTTGATGAGATTCACATAATAGGCTTCATTGACTCCCAAGAGAATATGAAGTATCAGTATTTAGCTGTTCGATTTCTTAAACCCTTTCCAGTCTGGTCTCCTCCTACAGATCAACCTATTCCCAGACCTGTTCTCAGAGTTTTGGAATGTTGAAGGAACAGTTATTTTTGTAACAAAATTTAACCTACCTGTGCAACTATTAGTTCTCAACACAGTTATTGTATAGCTGTTATCATTTTTCTGATCTCATCTATATAGAAAGCACCAAATATTTTCATGGTAGATCTTTCAGAATATATCTTCTAAAGAGTTGATTCTCTTTTTCTTTTCTTTTCTCTCTCTCTCTTTTTTTTTTTTTTTTTTTTTTTGAGAAAAAGTCTCACTCTGTCAGCCAGACTGGAGTGCAGTGGCGTGATCTCGGCTCACCTCAACCTCTGCCTCCCGGGTTCAAGGAATTCTCATGCCTCAGCCTCCCTAGTAGCTGGGATTACAGGCATGCACCACCATGCCTGGCTAATTTTTTTGTGCTTTCAGTAGAGACGAGGGTTCCTCCATGTTGGTCAGGCAGGTCTTGAACTTCTGGTGTCAAGTGATCCTCCAGCCTTGGTCTCCCGAAGTACTGGGATTACAGGTGTGAGCCACTGCTCCCGGCCAAAAGTTGATTTTTTTTGTAGGCAATTCTGAATTTTAAAATTTTATTTTCTGAGTCCTATTTCAAATATTTATCATATAACTTTTTAATTTATCAACATATATCCCTATTGTCTTTCATGCTTTTATTTCTTTAAATATCATAAATGAAAATAATTTCTTTAAAAAGCATAATAGTTTTTGATCTTGAATAAAGGATCAAGACTTCATCATGACATTTCAGGTATTTAGAACTGAAAGGACTATCAAGTTGTTTAGGTAGCTATTGATAATGACAACTGAAAGTAGTAGGTGAGTCACACTAGTGATGTTTAAACTGGTTGCCACACTTTTCCCAAATCCTGGTAGATTGCTGGTGTTTCTGAGTTGTGGTCACAACTCCAAGGTGGTAGCTCTTGCCCACTCTCTAAGAGCTTCACTACAGAGAGAAAAAAAAAAAAATTTCTCCAGAACTGGAAATCTCAAGTATTTACAATAAAGAAAAGCTTATTTTCCTTTAATGTGGGTTCTTGGGCTGAATGCAGCTTGCATCGTATGTTGACATTTTTAAGATGATGATTCAAATATCTCTTGGTAGCCTGGTTGTCATTATAATTACTTTTTATGTCAATGAGGCTACAGGCTTAAAGCCTTTGTGTTCCTAGAAGATACACAGGACAATTGATCTGCACATTTTCATAGCAATCTTTTTAAAAAGTGGAGGAGGTGTTTTCTAGTCTTCTTTTCTTCAGGGACACTATTCCACTTTTTACTATTCTTTGTGATCCCTTTTCTCTACTCCTATTTTGTTTGATTTTTATTTTATTTTTAATTTTTATAGAGTTAGGGGGTACAAGCGCAGTTCTGTTACATGGAGATATTGTATAGTGGTGAAATCTGAGTTTTTAGTGTATTCATGACTCAAATAGTATATATTGTACCCATTAAGTAATCTCTCATTCCTCACCACCCTCTACCTTCTGAGTATCCAATTATTATTGTATTATCCCACTCTCTGTATCTATATGTACACAGTATTTAGCTCCCATTTATAAGTGAGAACATGTGGTATTTGACTTTCTGTTTCTGAGTTATTTCACTTACGATAAAAGCCTCTAATTCCATCCGTGTTGCTAGGAAATACATAATTTCATTCTTTTTCATGGCTGTTTACTCTTATTTTAAATCATGCTCTTCAGTGTGCATTCTATTTTTTATACATCCTTTTGTTTTTAATAATACTGGAGATGGAATTTAGATACACGTTTCTGATTAGTATAGCTTCATCTCATTGCTTTACTTCCATTATATACTTCGGTGGATATAAATGATAATAGTCTTAGAGGTGAGAAGCTGCATTTGCTGTTGTTGTTATGTCAGTTTAGTTAGTTTCTGACTTCTCTCTGAAAGCTTCCACCAGTTAGCCAATCCATATCAGTACTGACTTAGTCGTGTAGGCATCAGTTATTATTTTATCTTATTTGTAAGGATTGTTTTCACAAAATGATAGGGATTATTACCTGTATCGTAAAAATAAATCTTTCAGTAATCAATACATGAAAAAGAACATTTTCATTTCAAGAAAATTTACATTTTCTTTTCTCCATAAATGCAAGGAATTTTTTGCATTTTTGGCAGGAAGTGAAAATTTCGTAAAAAATGCAGCAGAATGAAGCATTGAGCAGAAAAAGGTGTCAAAACATTGCATGGCATTCAGTTGAGAGTTACAAACTATGATCAGCCAGATGAGGAAGAGAGAGAGGTGTTGTACTACTAAATTCTCCAGTTTTGAAAATTTCCATAAAGAATCTATGGGTCCAGAGTCTGGGGTAGAAACAAACAAATACGAAATGAGGCTTGTTTCTAGAACTCTGGCCATTGTGACCCAGGGCCTGATTGTCACCATGCCACTGTACTCAGCAATAGTTTTCAGGTTTTTAGATACTTCTGCAGACATATAGAAATCAGTGAAGGGAAGAAAGTGATATTGTACAGATAAAACCACATATTTGTATAAACATTAGTCAGTGTATAGATACTGAGGATCTTCCATGTACAGCAGTTATACCATGAGGGAACGCAGGGATGATTTGCGCTCATTGCAATTTGTACATTTGAAGTCATACTCTGTTTGTATGCCTGTCTCCCCATTAGGGTATATTCTCTTTTAGGACCAAAAACAAATTATTTCTCCAGTCCCAACTAACATATTAGATGACTGACATACTAGATGACTGACTGCTAATTAAATGAATGGCTTAAAAATAAACAAATGCATTATGAATGCATGTGTAGCCTATGATTTTGGGTGGAGTTTTCACCTCTTTGTGCTCTGTGTCCTCCTCTGTGATATGTCAAGCAAGATGGATTAAGAAGTATGCATGTTGGCCAGGCGTGGTAGCTCACACCTGTGATCCCAGCACTTTGGGAGGCCGAGGCGGGCAGATCACTTGAGATCGGGAATTTGAGACCTGCCTGGCCAACATGATGAAACCCCATCTCTACTAAAAATGGAATAATTAGCCAAGCGTGGTGGTACATACCTGTAATTCCAGCTACTTGGGAGGCTAAGGCAGGAGAATCACTTGAACCTGGGAGGCAAAGGTTGCAGTGAGCTGAGATCATGCCACTGCACTCCAGTCTGGACAACAGACTGAGACTCTGTCAAAAAAAAAAAAAAAAAAAAGGAAGGAAGGAAGAAGGAAAGAAAAGAAAGAAAGAAAGAAAGAAAGAAAGAAAGAAAGAAAGAAAGAAAGAAAGAAAGAAAGAAAGAAAGAAAAAGAAAGAAAGAAAGAAAGAAAGAAAGAAAGAAAGAAAGAAAGAAAGAAAGAAAGAAAGAAAGAAAGAAAGAAAGAAAGAAAGAAAGAAAGAAAGAAAAGCAAGAAAAGCAAGAAAGGCAGGCAAGCAAGCAGGCATGTTTGTGTGCTCAATTGTGTCATGTGCTTTAGGATTCAACCTGGACATTGCATTTTCTTTAGAAGTTTATGATGAAATAAAAGATAAAGTTAAGATGATCTTCAAAATACTTAGGATCTGAACAGAAATCTACTTTTTGTCTGAATATTTTTCACTTTGTGCTTATGGCTGCCATCTTAGCTTTTTCACCTATGCTGCAACATTGTTAAATGGGGTCGTTTTACATGAGTAACTTTGATATGTTTGTTGATTCATCAGTTTCTCTGACTTGGAGGCAGGAAAAAGAAGCTATTGACAAAGATATTTGTATACCAACTTTCACCTTAGAAATTACAGTTTCCAAATATTCACAAGTAAAAATACCATAAACTTTAATGACTTAATTAAACCAGTGGTAAAACATAATATATCTAGGAGGTGTTAGTTACAATAGCAGGGAAATTATATTGTTTTCAGCAAGGTGGACTAGAAGAATCAGGCTTTGGAACCAAAAACTAGACTCAAAATCTGATTGTTCCCTTTAATGAGGCTTGGCTGTAGCTTACTCTTTCTGCAAGTTAATCTTCTCATGTAAAATGGTGATAATACGACATATTTTGGGAGAGAATTCAGACTTTGCAAATCTTCCAACACCATGCTAGTTTCTTTTCTCCTCACCTTTGCTAATATGAGAAAGACAGACTGATAAAACTGTGTGGGGTCAATATCCACTAAAATAATAAATGCTCCCATAAATCACTGAGTCATAACAATCATAAACAGCTCTTCTTCCTGATGCATCTTTAACTTTAGGGAGTATTATTTACTTTTACCATTTTTGAGTAAGCAATTAAGTATATATTTTATATAATTGAAGAAATCAGTATCTCCATAGATAGTAAAATATTACCAAGCCAATTGTTACTTGTATATTTTTTAAAAACCTTTTAAAAGAATAGTGAATTTGCTTGCAAAGCAAAAGATGCTGTGACTTACCAACAAGATCTGGTTGCCTTTTCTGTGTTATTTATTGTTGTGGCAAAAGAGGTTGTAAGAGTGACAAGAAAAGATAACATAAGAACGTGAATAAACAAGTAAGGGTAGTTGTACTGAAAACTGATTCTCCCAGAATGAGGAGTTAAATAAGCTCTCTCCTCAGTACCTTCTTCCTGTTTCCCAATTTTAGGCTAAAGAAGACACAAACACTTTGGCAGTTACCAGAGTCCTTAAAATCCTCCACAGCATTTTTTAACATCTCTACAATTCTCTTGTATTTTGAGTAAAAACTAAATTGCAGCTGTATTGTTTTATTTCTTAAGTCTCCTTTTTGTCCAATTATTTACAGTGGACATGATTGCTGGTGATGATCGCAGCCTTAGTCTTCATATTCTAGAGGCAAATCTGTCCTAAACTTCAGTCATTGAACTTTCATTGATAGAGCTAACAGTTAATGATTGGTGTACAACAAAAGGCAGCATCCTTCTAGGAAGCTAATGTGGGCCACCAAGGGGTCAAGAAAAAAGTTATAGGCCAGGCATGATGGCTTATGCCTGTAATCCCAGCACTCTGAGAGGCTGAGGCAGGCAGATCACTTGAGATCAGGAGTTCGAGACCAGCCTGGCCAACACGGTGAAACCCTGTCTCTACTAAAAAATACAAAACTTAGCTGGGCATGGTAGTGCATGCCTGCAATCCCAGCTACTTGGGAGGCTGAGACAGGAGAATCACTTGAACACAAGAGGCAGAGGTTGCAGTGAGCCGAGATCGTGCCACTGCCCTGTGCCACTGCACTATGGCCTGGGTGACAGAATGAGACTCCATCTCAAAAAAAAAAAAAAAAAGTTATAGTAGAATAATTAAAGTATTTCTAAACTTAGATTATAAGATTTAAAAAGAATGGTTTTTAGTTTCTAGTTTCCTGCAGTATCTGAGATGTCTACAAGGCAACATTAGGAATTGGAGTCAAAAAGTTGATGCTTCGTAGCTTCTTGGACCCTACAGATAGATAGTGAGAAAATAGTCAACGGTTGTCACATCCCAAGAACAGTAGGGGATTCCAGTTAATTTTATGTAGAGACATTGAGCCTCTGGATTTTAAGGACCTTGCTGAAAGCTCAACTGGTCTTCTTCCCTATCTGTATCTCATGGTGGCAGCAGCCTCTCTGTATTAATGGGAAAACAGAGACCTGAACTCAGATGTGTTATAAACTGAACTTCTGTTTATTGTTATCAAATATCTCTACAAGTTGTCAACCACTCTGGAGAGATGAAAGATAGAAGGCAAGCTTGACTTCTTACTGTGCAAATGGAGCCCAACCAACCTAAAGGATAAGCCACCTAAAAGAGGTTCCTCTTTTGTTACTACACTAGCTGCTAACACATTCAGGTGAGTAGGGGATATGCTGCATTAAGAATGCAAATATCACTTTGTCTAAGGGTGTCTTCAGATGATGCCAGTAATTCAGAAGTGTTCTCCCACCGTCCAGAAAGGGCATCATTCAGAGAGTCCTCATCTCTCTACCACCACTTTTAGGGTCCATCGCTAGTACTCAATTCTCCCGCTTACCTTGCAGGTGGTAAACAAAATGGAAGACTATTAAATTTTATAACCTATATATTTCAGAAATGTTTCTTTTCTCTCAATATCATCACTTTTAGGTTATCTGATTAAGAAAGCTCCTGCCCTACTCAGAGTCTAAGGATCAAATCTTCCTGTGATTCATTTCAAGAAGCTTTTGCTAAAGCACTGTTATGTAATGTTATGAATCAAATGGACAATCAATAAATATTGGATGATGATTGATAAAGTTTAAGCCACAGAGTAAAGACTGTGTTGTTGAGCTGAAAGAGGTCAGTTTTTATCAAGCACAATAAATAATAATTATTTTATGTGCAGATTACTGATGGTCAGATCATTGTACAGTAGAGCATAATTGAAAGCAAATTCCCTCAGAGGCCACTGGCCACTGATAAATGTTCAAATATATAATACAGCTCAATATGACTGTACTAAACAAGTAATAAAATGTTGGCCTTTGACCTCCCATGACTATTGGTTTCAGCTAATTCATAACCCCATGAGGCGTGTCCTCAGGTATGTGCATCTCTGGGTAGGCAGCTATTCTCTTGCATTTTCCAGCAATTGTTTGCCATCAGTAGGCCTGTCAGAGTCAATGCTTCAGTTTCATAACTGTAATTGGATTGTCTGACTTCCTATTCAATTGGTACATGCCTCTTCTTATTTCTGTTTTTTTTTTTTTTTTTTTTTTTTTTTTTTTTTTTAATCAATAAATGGTTTGTGGTGCCTTAAATAGAGAGAAATCAGGTTTTACCATATCATGGAGTTGACATTTTCAACATTTATTTCTCAAAGAGGACCACTGGGTATGTCAGACTCAATGCATAAGTTTTGGATTAATTGAATTGTTTGGTCCGAGGGATATATAATAATGCAAACACATTTCATGATGGAAATCAAAGAGCTCTATCATGCCCCGAACTTTATGCATATGAGTAGAAACAACTTTTTCTCTTTTTCTTATCTTTCTTTCCTTCACTCATAAAACCCACCACTCATAATAAAGTTAGAGAAAGCATAAATAGCTTTATGTTTAAACTGGAGGCTGATGTTGAAACCACTAAAACATTATGGGTGTGAATGGAATGTGCATATATATGTATATGTATATATTAAGTGCAAATATTTATATAAATGTATGGACTTTATATGTATCTACATATATATATGACATGAAGAGCTGAATCAGTGAATATATCTCTGCATTTAAGAGTAAATCATATTTGATGCAATTCTGCAAGTTCAATCTTGGCTTCATAAAACTGTGATAGTGGATGCAGTTGCAAAGGTGAACAAGACAGAGTACCCACCACCAAAAGTCCTGAAGTAGAATGAAAATCTTCTAAAAAGAATTAGTAAGTTCCTCTCGTTTAGCTTTTGGTTAATAGCTTGGCTCCTATTAGGATCAGGTTTGCACCATTGATTGTGTATTGACTTGAATAAAAATACATTTCAAAATAATGTACAGTATGACTAAAGATGGGACTACCTGCTTAAAATCAGATTCATTCCACATTTCATTGCTATCTCTAAGTATTCATTCCGCAGGAGGAAGAGATTTTTCCACTGCATAGAGAACATTATCAACTGTTTCTATCTTCCTCTGAAGCATTCACTATTAACTGCTGTTAGAGGAAGGATTCTAGACTGAGTGGGCCATTGGTTTGTTCTGGTAGGACAGTTCCTGAGTTTTAATGGATATATACTGTTTGGAAGAGAAAAGAAAAAAAAATACCAGAGACAAACTTTAATATTTTGAGTGGGACTTAACTGATATGATGTGTAGAATTTACCAATTCCTTTTAAAATTTAATTTCTTGTGAAACATGAAAGCTTGAAGTTCAGTAATATGAAAAGAAGAAAAATTTTCAGGTCATGAATAGTTGCTTTTTAAAATAGCTTACTTTACTTCGACTTGCAAGCCAGATTTCCCTATTTTTAAGTGAGTTTATTGTGGGAGTGGGAGGAGTTGAATTAGAACAAGACTCTCTATAGGGGAGCAACCTCTTCAGGACTTCAGCGCAAGGAAGGGATGAACAGATATTGAAAGATCAACTGCCTTACAACCTGAGATTCCCACTTGTTTGCTATTTTGTATGGCTATATTTGCTTTCAACCTCAATAGGCTTCATTCATCTGCAAACTTCCTGTGGTCCTTGATCCAAAAGGCTGCAAAAAAACCCATGTCCTCATGTGCCAAGTAAAAATTTGGGACTGTGATTGCAGCTTAAGAGTCGGTCATGGAGAAAATGTTTCTTAACAATGGTTTGAACTATTTAGATGAGATCTTTATTTCAGAAAATTTACTAGACAGTGGTCTATTTCATTTTATTATACTAATTATCTTTAGTTGCAAGAACAATGGTCATTTTATGAGTTGTTAGTTCAACCATACATTGTTATATTTGTGAGACAAAAATAGCCAACTGTGAGCAATGTTATATGGCTTGACCTGATATAAAATTTTGTGTGCTTTGAATGTCTGTGATAAACACAGAGATGTATTCCCATGGAAACCATGCCCCATGCATGGTGAAGCAGCCAATATGGTGGTAAGGATTACACTGGCATGACTGTCTACAGTCCAGGAAAGTATTATCAAAGATGTTGCTTGGAGTTCTGTGCAAAAGAAAATTCCACGTTTAATCAGTTTATAGGTATATTAAGAAGGAAATCCTCCTCTTTATGATTCACCATGACCAATGTCATAGTAAAGGCTTTGAAAAATTCTGCAGCAAATTAAATCATTTAGTTAAATAAATTCCATATGGTATGTTGTGCTGGGCCATAAAATATCTTTTCTGATCAAATGCCTATCAGCATTTTATAGGAAAGCAATGTTTCATAATTCTCTGTAATTCAATTTGAGAAAGCAACACCAGACTGAAGTATTTTATAAACTTGACACTTGTATGTTCCCGTACTTTTAAGGGTTAATACAGTGCCTCATCCATATAGGGTTAACTTTACAAACCAAAAAAAAAAAAAAAAAAAAAATGACAGCTTTAGACTCACAATTTGTAATCTAGCTCTCATGCGGTGCATGCTGTTTTAAAGGAAATTATATCTACTCTCCTTATCCAGCAAACTGGCATTTCGTAAGATAAGCTAGGTACTCTGAGTTGAAATAAATTCAGATATTTTTGTTTGAATACATTTCACAGCCAGGTCATAACATTCTGAACACTGTGACATTATCCTTCCTTAAAAGGTGTATGTCTGTTTTCTCATGTTAATCTTCATTTTTGTTCTATCTGTATCTGTAATAATTGCCTGTGATTGCTGCAATGGGTATCATGAGGGAGTCCATTTCTCTTCCCTTAACCTATCGTTAAGCACTCAATATGGAAGCTGCAGCCCATGGTGCATCCATGAATATTACCGGAGAAGATCGATAAATCTAAGTTCACAGCCAACACTAATTATTTTCTTTATTCTGGCAGAGATGGTGGCATTATTTAGGCACAGTTGTAGAGCAAGTGACAAACAAGATACCTTTTTACAGACTCAGATTTCTAAGATACATTTACAACAGTGGTGAAAAATTACAGAGGGATGGCAGGTATATGTGAACAGGGTTGCAACTAATTTGGTCTTGGGAGGTGAGATTGTCAGGCATGTCAAAAGCTAAGCCTCATTCAGCACCCTCCAACATTTCTCAGATCTGTTTGCACTACCTCTTTTCTCCCTCTCCTCTAGCTTCAAACTTACCCCTTCTATTGGCTTCATCCTCGTGGAATATAAATATACTCGAGAATCTCTTCTCTTGAAAAAGAATCCACCCTCACTTCCACCTTCTTGTTTTCTCTCTCCCTCTCTTTCTTGGAGAAGCTGCTTGAATGACTACCCTATATTCCCTTCTCCACTTCCTGACCTCCCATGTGTGACTCCCTCCTTGATAGTAGGTAAACATTCTTGAGAAGATTCTCATCTGTTGTGAAGTCTTCCCTTATCCCCCCCTCTACTTCTCCCACATCTCATTTTAGATTTGGATATCTACCCCCACCACGGACTCCTACTGTACCTTCAATGCTTCTCTATTCAGTCTTACCATTAAAGAATGTAATGTTTTTCATTTTGTTTATGTTGATAAGAGGTAGAGTTTGTGTCTTCATCCTCTTTGTATCCAGTGTCCAGGGTATTGCCTGAGGGCAGTTATAGGGACTTAATAATGCCCAAACACATCCAACCTTTTTCGATTAAATTTCTAAAGCCAAAATACAAAAAAAAAAAAAAAAAAAAAAAAGAAAAGAAAAATAAATAGAAAAGCTCCCTGTTTGCAAATGTGCTGTGTATTTTGTGCTGTAAGCCTCTGATAAATGCAGTGGTGTTATCCAATTAACTTTCCAGTACTCAGGGGAGAGCCTTACAGGTTCTGCCAACTTACCATCGACTAATTTTAATTGTCTTTTGACCTATGCTAGCTGCATAGAGGGTAGGGGGATTAGCAGTAATGTAGAACTTTGAAACATTAACATTATGTACTATGTATATTATATAAGGAAATTTGACCTCTTTCAGAAAAAAATAGCACAAGTTCATATAGTATAGGCAGTATGACTTTACTATTTAAATCAGTATCTCAAAAAGTTTTCATATGGAATGTTATTTTAACTTTCTGGACGAACCTGGATAATATGTTTAAAGTTTCATATTACAGGATCCTTATTTATAATATCTAAATAACATTTTTATCCTTCCATAGCCTGAACAACATTAAATCAATATATAAATTCACAGTAATCATAAAATTGGAGTTTCACTATGTACACTGAGGTCCTTCAGTGATTGCCATGTGCTGCCAGGTAACACAATCCTACATCAGCTGTCAGTCCTCAGTTCTTACTCCTAGGCCCTGGCTACTTTGAGATGCTATTTCCAAAATGTCCTCTTCTCCGGCTATTCATGTCACCTTGAGGGGCACAACTCACTCGGAAAAGCTACTCTTGTAGAAGCCTCACTATCCGAGACCCCTAACAACTCATTATCATCCCTCCTCCCAACAACTTAAAGAACATGTATTCCACAATACATGTCTTATGAGGGCAGGGCAGAATGGGGTGGCCCTCTCTCCAAAATCAATATGTGAGTTGAGAAAAACATGAGACATTTTGTTCTCATCAAGGATTCTATAGACAGCAGTGATCTTGGGGTCCCCAACTGGGACCAAGAATACACTGACCCAGAGACACAATGAGGTAAGTTTTATTCTCCATATTTTTACAACTGTGCCACTAAGGTATTCATTCAGTCGTCCTTTTTGAGCTGGCAAGGAAACTTAAACCAAATGCTTTTAAGGCTTACCATATCATGCTAAATTCCACCAAATTTTTAAAGAAGAACAAACATGAATTATTTTCAAACAATTCTAAACAAATTAAAGGGGATGGAATTTCCCAAACTCATTCTACAAGGTCTGCATTACTCTGACAACAAGCCAGAAAAGGGCACAACAATAAATAAAGAAAACTACTAGCCAATATCACTGATAAACACAGATGCAAAAATCCGCAGCAATGTACTAATGACATGGAAGAGGAGAAGGGAAGTGCTGGGTAGAGGAGGGCATGGTCCCTGGCTGGGGCTCCACGCCCAGACCTGTGCCCGGGACAGGCACAGGTGAGGACAGGCATTTTTGTTTTTCTGCCCAAATGTTGCATTTCCCAAGACCACCATGGCCCACCACAACCCCATCCTGTTCCACCCCAAGATCCTAGCAGGCTGACACACAGGTGGCTGTATGTTGAGAGGAGAACATCAGCAGAGGACACATGGGCAGCTGGACTTTGGGAGGAACGCGACAACAGGCACCGGCACTCCAGCAGGCCACCAACTAGCAGAATGACGCAGTGTTTAGCCAGGGCAGTCAGAGAAGAGTCAGGCCACCAAGAGGCCCGATTCCCGGGGAGAACCATCTCCCTTCTGGCTCACCCATCTGCTGAGAGCTACTTTCACTCAAGAAAACCTTGCACTCATTCTCCAAGCCCATGTGTGATCTGATTCTTCTGGTACACCAAGGCAAGAACCCCAGGATACAGAAAGCCCTCTGTCCTTGTCTCATTGAGCTGAGTAACACAAGTCACTTACAGACAGCTAAACTAAAAGAGCACCCTGTAAGACACACCCACTGGGGATTCAGCTGTCAACATTCACCCCCAGACACTGCTGTGGGGTTGGAGCCCCACAGTCTGCCTGCCTGTGTGCTTCCCTAGAGGTTGGAGCAGCAGGGCACTGAAGAAGCAAGCCACACCCCCATCACATGCCATGTGAGGGGGACAAGGGAACTTTTCCCATTTCACTAACAAATCAAACCTACAGCACATCAAAAATATTATATACTATGATTAAGTAGGATTTATCCTAGGGATGTAAGTTTCAACACACGCAAATCAATAAATGTATGTTATTATATCAACAGAATGAAGAACAAAACCATATGATCATCTCAGTAGATACAGAAAATAGCATGTGATAAAATTCAACATCTTTTCATTGTAAAAAGTCTCAAAAAATCAGATAAAGAAGAAATATACCTCAACACAATAAAGACTATATTTGACAAATCCATGGCTAATATCATACTGAGTGAGGAAAAAGTAAAAGCTTTTCCTCTAAGAACTGGAACAAAACATGGGTGCTCATTCTCACTACTCTTACTCAACATAGTACTGGAAGTCCTAGCAAGAACAATTAGGCCAGAGAAAGAAATAAAGGGCATCTAAATTGGAAAAGAGAAAGTCACCTTGTCCCTGTTTGCAGATGACATAAACTTATTTATAGAAAAACAGAGACACTCCACCAAAAATTCTTAGAATTGATAAATTCAGTAAAGTTGTGAGATACAAAATAAACATACAATAGTAGCATATCTTTATACCAGGAAAAGAAATCAGTATGTCCAAATTCTAATGAATGAACTAAGAAAGAAATCAAGAAAACAACCTTATCTATAATAGTTACAAAATTTAAAAAAACCATAAAAATAAATGTAACCATGGAGTTGAAAGATTTCTACATTGAATGCTATAAAGCAGCAATGAAAGAAACTGAAGAGAACACACACACACAGGAAGATAACCCATGCTCATGGATTGGGGGAATAAATATTGTTACAATGGCCATACCACCCAAAGTGACCTACAGATTTAGTGCAATCTTTATAAAAATACCAACGGCATTCAACACAGAATTAAAAAAAAAAAAAAATCTTAACATTCACATGCAACCACAGAAGACCCCAGATAGCCAATGTAATCCTGAACAAAAAGAACAAAGCTGAAGGCATCACTCTATCTGACTTCAAAATATATTGCAAAGATATGGTAACCAAAAAAGCATGGTATTGTCATAAAAACAGACAGATACAACAATGAAACAGAATAGGGAACCTAGAAGTAAATCCACGTATTTACAGCCAACTGATTTTTGACAAAAATCCCAAGAACATACATTGGGGAAAGGTCTCTTCAATAAATGGCACTGAATACACTGAATATCTGCATGCAGAAGGTTAAATACCCTTCTTTCACGTTATACAAAAATCAACTCAAAATCAATTAAAGACTTAAATGTAAAACCCAAATCTATGAAAGCACTAGAAGAAAACTTAGGGGAAGCACTTTGGGACATGGTATGGGAAAATATTATGAATAAGACTTCAAAAGAACAGGCAAGTAAAATAAAACTAGACGAAAGGGATTAAGTCAAACTAAAAAGATTCTGCATGGAAAAGGAAAAAAAAATCAATGGAGTGAAGAGAACCTGCAGAATGGGAGAAAATATAAATTACATATTTAACAAAGTTTAATATCTAGAATGTACAAGGAACTCAACAGCAAAATAAATAAATAATTTGATTTTTAAAATAGGCAAATGATCTAGATGGATAGTTCTCTAAGGAAGACCCACAAATGGCCAATAAGCATGCGAAAAGTGCTCAATATCACTAATCACCAGGGAAATATCAAAACCACAATGAGATGTGATCTTACTCCAGTTAGAATGTCTACTGTCAAAAAGACAAAAATAAGAAATGCTGGTGAGGATGCAGAGGAAAGGAAACCCATAAACGGTTGGTGAAAATGTAAATTAATACAGCAATTGTGGAAAACAGTCTGGAGATCCCTCAAAAAACTGAAAATAGAACTATCATATGATCTCACAATTCCACTATGAGGTAAATACTTAAAGAAAATAAAAATAAATATGTCAAAGAGATATGTACATTCCCATGTTTACTGCAATATTATTCACAATAGCCAAGATATGGAGTCAAGACAAGTATCCACCAGCAGATGAAAGGATAAAGAAAATGTGGTACATTTACACAATGGAATACTATTCTGCCAATAAAAAGAGTGAAATCGTCCTGGCATGGTGGCTTACACCTGTAATCCCAGCACTTTGGGAGTCCAAGGTGGGCAGATCACGAGATCAAGAGATCAAGATCATCCTGTCCAACCTGGTGAAACCTAGTCTCTACTAAAAATAAAAAAAAATTAGCTGGGCATGGTGGCGCACGCCTGTAGTCCCAGCTACTTGGGAGGCTGAGGCAGGAGAATCGCTTGAACCCAGGAGGCAGGGGTTGGAGTAAGCTGAGATCATGCCACTGCATTCCATCTCAAAAAAAAAAAAAAAAAAAAAAAAAAAGAGTGAAATCCTGTCATTTGTTACAAAAATACAAAACAACATGTTGTAACTGGAGGACATTATGGTAAGTGAAATAGGCCAGTAACAGAAAGATAAATATCACATGTTCTCACTCATATATTGAAACAAAAAAGTTGATCTCCTAGAAGTAGAGAGTACAATAGTTGTTACTAGAGGTTGAGATGGGTAGAGGAAAGGGGAGAATTAGGGAGAGGCTCGTTAACAGAAACAAAAGTACAATTCAATTGGAGCAATAATTTCTAGTGTTTTATACCACAGTAAGGTGACTGTAGTTAACAATAATTTATTGTATATTTTCAAATAGCTAGAAGAGGAGATTCTGAATGTCCACAAAATAAAGAAATGCTAAATATTCAAGGTGAAGGATATGCTGATTATCTCAATTTGATCAAGATACATTGCATTCATGTATCAAAATATCCCACTGTATCCCATAATTATGTACCATTATTTTGTCAATTAAAATTTTTTAAAATGTCTACTGTAAGAAAAACTAAACCAAACAAAACCCACTTAGCATATCAGATAGATTTTCATAAGCAATATTCAGCCCGCTTTTCTGGCCTATAAAACTAGGAATCTATTTGTCATGAATTACAAAGGAAGCACTCTTGAGAATTTATGTCAGCAAGCAAACTTGTCTACCATCTCTTGCTATAGTATTCTAAGGAGCTGAATGGAAAAACTGGGCTAATGATGTTTTCATTTGTATTTTACAGGGACAAGCTCAATAGAGATGACTGATTTCATGACATGAGAGGGCTTTTTCAGAATGAAATAATGAATTGCATTATTAATATTGTAAATGCCCTGCCCGGATTTTCTCTAAATAATTAGAATGAAAGGCAATTCCCCAATGTAGAAGGGTGTGACTGTCTTCCAGAGAAGTGGAGAGTCAATGCATCACCTGTGTAATTTATGAAAACCACCCACTTTATTTCAGGTGCTTTTTCAGATGATCATGCTTTTTGGACTTAAATTCTCTGGATAATTTCTCCGCTTCTCCTCTCTGTCATGTGTACATCAAAGAATAACAACTTGGCCTGGAACAATTGAAAAATTTAATAACCGAAACAAGGGTTTAAGAAATCCATAGTAATGACACAAATGAGACCTATCAAATTAGAAAATCAAAATGAAAACACACTAAAGACTTCAAAATTTAATTACAAAAAGTTCCAAGTTCAGACCACACTGAGGCCATTATGCACAAGAAGCACTCTATATTGGAACCTGAAAAGGAGAGTCGTTTTGGTGAAATGTGACCTTGGGAAGGAGGTAAGATCTGCTCACTGCTTCTTTTACTTTATCTGCCTTTTAAGGCTCACCTCTTAACATTTTATAAAAGGCCGATCCAAAGCAAGCATCTCTTCAATTTAACCTTCACAGGAGACAGAATTCAGTCTTTTATTTTTCCCAGTAATAATGATACTGCAATTGACTTGAGACTGCTCACCATGAACCATTTGAAAATATTTTTCAAATTAATACACAAATTATGAAGCATACATTGGCTACTGATCCCTGTGACCAATTCCCATTGACTCTTAAGTCCAATACTGTATATCAGGTAAGGATGACTTTTCTCCCTTGCAACATAATGGGATGAAGGGGAGGCACGTGGGTTATATGTGTTTAGAATGAATCATCTTTCTTTTCTGCTGCCCTTTTCATACAAATCGTATATCCTCCAAACATTTTAGAGACTTCTATAACATAGGAGAGTATAAAGAATATATTACAAGAGACAGGAGAATAGACAAGCTTCCAATCCTATATGAAGTTTATATGGTACCTATCTTTAAAGGCTTTATATATTTTGCATTACTCCTTCACATTTTAGAATTAAACCCACTTCGTTATGCATTTAGTTCTCAAGTTATCTGTTTGATAAGCAGCATTGCCACCAACTGCATTTTTATCAATAATAAAGCTGAGACAAACTGAGGTTCCTACAAGGTCACACAGTAAGTACAGTGACTAAAGACTAGCACTCAAGTCTCATAGGAGCCATTTAACACAACTCTGAAGATAAGCACTGGGTGACTTTGGGAGGTATGTGTGACAGGGTTGGGTTATTACAAAACTTAGCATACTCACATTTCTCCCAAACCAACATCATGATTTGTATAGTTTCTGAACAGAAATATATATTTGCAAAATAGTTATAGAAAACTTTTTGATGCATTTCTATTAACAACTGCATGTGTATTTCCATTAAAGTCTGTGTGTCCTGAACCAAGCCTGCTGCAGCCTTGTGACCATCTGTCATTTAGAGTCTCCTTTCTTGACTATCCTTGGAAGCTTCTTTTTTACTTTTTCCATGGTTGATCAAAAGCTTTTACCTCTCACTACTGGTTGTTAGTTCTCATTCCTCCATTTCATAATATCCTTCAAAAGGTTAGTTTGGTAATAGACCCTTATTTCAATATCCCTAAGAAAAAGCCCAGGAATTATAAAAATACTACTCATTGTCTTCTTATTTCTTTTCTTTTGAAGCAACTGACTTGCTTGACCTAGGTGGTTGTGTTTCTTTAATGTATGCCAGCTTTCAATGTGATGAGAGGTGCGAGTCCAGATACCTTATTGCTGAGTTCCTGTGCTCATTTTTTACCGTCATAGCAAGGTGACAATTTTGGATGGGAGGGCACTGCTTAAGCAGGCATGGGGAGTGCAGTGAGGACCAACCTGGGCTGCCTGAAAAAGGTCAAAGCACTAGGTCAGTCCATGAATCTGGGAATACTTGCTCTGTTCAGGAAAAAAAAGGTTCTTCCATAGGGCAAGTGCAGCTACCACAAGGTCAAGAACTGCCACTTCATGAATAGTGCCAGACCCTCTTCCGAGATATAATACCAAGAGAAATATTATCTGTCCCATTTCCAGATAAAGAATCTCAGCTTCTTTTAGAAAAATGTACAGTTACCTGAAGAAGCCAGAATTTTCCACAGTTTCTTCCAGGATTATGTGTATAAGCAAATCTTTATCACTTACATAAAAACACACACACTCATACACAGTTTTCTAGTAGGGAGAGCAAAATTTTGGTGAGACGGATGCGGCTAATACATGAAGAGATAAAATACTACACATAACTCTTTATATATTATTGAGTAGAAACAAATTATGGTGTATTTTTACTGAGTTATTTAAGGCACAAAAACACGCCTCATGGAGAATACAATGGTTGTAATAGTGTATTATAATTCAATAGTGGTTTAAATGCAAAGGATTCACAGGTGGAATGTCCACTTCTTCCCAGCTCAGCTGTAAGACACTAGCTTTTTATTTATGTCATACCTCAAGGAAAAAGAGAAGGATTGGGGTAGCTCCAGAGAGCCCAATTACTAATATGGCTTGGAGGACCAATGGAAGGCACCCGCCTGGCCAACATGGTGAAACCCCATCTCTACTAAAACTACAAAAATCAGCCAGGCATGCTGGTATGTGCCTGTAATCTCAGCTACCCAGGAGACTGAGGCATGAGAATCACTTGAACCTGGGTGACAGAGGTTACAGTGAGTCGAGAACACACCCCTGCACTCCAGTCTGGTTGACAGGGTGAGACTGTGTCTCAGAAAAAAAAACAAAAACAAAGCAAAACACAAACAAAAACAACAACAGAAAAAAACAGTTCATAACCCCAGGGCTGGGCATGCGTTTTCTCTCTGTGATCCACCCCTCCATCTGAGTAGTGAACTGAAACTGAAGTCCTCAGATCAGCAAGGATGCTAGTTGTACTAGGCCATTCTTGCATTGCTATAAAGAAATTCTGGAGCCTGGGTAATTTATAAGAAACGAGGTTCAATTGGCTCATGATTCTGCAGGAAGCATAGCACTGGTATCTGCTTCTGGGGGCAGCCTCAGGAGGCTTACAATCATGGTGGAAGGCTAAGTGGGAGCAGGCACCTCACATGGCAAATGCAGGAGAGAGAAAGAGAGGGAGACAGAGACAGAAAGTGAGAGAGAAAGAGAGAGAGAGAGAGAGAGAGAGAGAGAGAGAAAAAAAAAAAGTAAGTAGGGGGGTACTACACACTTTTAAAAGACCAGGTCTCGTGAGACTCACTATCATGAAGATAGCACTGAGCTATGAGGATACACCCTCATGATCCAAACACCTTCCACCAGGCCCCACCTCCAGCACTAGGGATTATAATTCAACATGAGATATGAGCAGGGACAAATATCCAAACTATAGCACTAGGCATCTCTGAGGGCCCCTCTGATGCTGACCAGAATTCAGCATGTGTGCCACAAAGACCCAGGAAAGCCAGGGGGTGGTGCTGATAGAGCCAAATACCTCTCAGGATAACAAGGATAGGGTTTCCAGACTTGATATAATACAGAACAGCTTCTTCCATTTGCCGCTTTTCCTCCACCAAATCAAAAGGCATCAAATTAATGAAGCTGTGGCTTGTTGACATTACAGTTGATTACAAAAAGACATGTTTGAGTGACAGGTAAACAATAGCAAACGAATGAGTTTCCATAAATATTTATTCATGAAGAGTATGTGGCATGTAGAATAAATAAACTTGTAGTCATTGTTTCTTATTCGAAGTTTGTAACCTGTCATCATAGGTTAAATAACTGTCAGGAAAGCTCATACTTGTGATATTTTAAATAGGAGCTGAAATTGGTGTTTCCCTAAGGTACATGATGTTTCTAAACGTTGATAGTTCTTTCTTTTCTACAAAAAGGTATTTGTAAATATACCTTTAAATGAGAAGTCAAAATATGTATTCCATGCACAGAAACGGATCAAGAGGTAGAATGGAGTTGAGGTGTGAATGGAGGAAGGTTGATTTATGTTATATGGTTTCTCTCTTTTTGCAGCTATTTTTTATATCTTTTCAGCTTTCTCCAGATAAATCTAGTTTATTTCCTATTATTTCTTACTATTGACTTTTAATTGTTCCCCGACAATAAACTACTTTATTTAATCCATTTTTGAAAATTTCATATAACCATATTTAGAGACAAGGCTTTGAGCACCTTTTCTTTCTTCCACTAACGTTCTGTACCCTAAATAAGTTTCTCTCCCAGGCTCACTTACTACCTCCAACATTTGCTTTGTATTTTCTTTTTTTTTTTTTTTGAGACAGAGTATTGCTCTGTCACCCAGGCTGAGTACAGTGGCACGATCTCAGCTCACTGCAACCTCTGCCACCTGAGTTCAAGTGATTCTCCTGCCTCAGGCCCCTGAGTAGCTGGGACTACAGGCACATGCCATTGCACCCAGCTGATTTTTGTATTTTTAGTAGAGATGGGGTTCCACTTTGTTGGCCAGGCTGGTCTCGAGCTGACCTCAGGTGATCCATCCACCTCGGCCTCCCAGAGCTCTCTATTTTTATAATAATTATTTTGACTTGTGCTTCTGGATGCAGCTGCAGCTTTTTCCAGTTTTCTCAAGAAAACTTTTTCCAGGTTGTCACAAGAAAAAAATCTCTTTATTTCCTGTCTATATGTGTTTTGTTTTTGTTTTTTTGCTTTCCACATTTATCCTTCCCATTCCTGTATCTTCATTAACTTGTACATTTTTAGGAAAGCAAAAAGAACATAAAGCTTGAAAGTTTCAAAGTCAAAGGAAAAGAGAAAACTCAAGCTTGCCTCAGAAGAGATTGTGTCCCATTTCTGTAGTAGAGTTCACGGAATTTGTTCAAAAAGTGAGAGGACATAAGGGAAGCTGTGCTGGCCTGTGTGTCATTTCAGTTAGAGAGCTTGCATGTTGATATACACCACTGATAAAGGAAATTAGACAGCTTCCACTTTTTATGAAAAGAAGTACAGTGGCAAGGTTGTCTCACACCGTAAGATAAGCAAGATTCAAAGGAAGGGGACAGTCATTCTGGCGTTATCATTCCAATTCTATCCAGCTTATTTACATAGGCCTGAAAGTGACAGGATCCCAGAGTATCCATTCGACTTAAAAAAAAATCTTAACAGCCTTAAAAAGGGATTATTTAGTTGTGCTACACACATGTGCATGCACACACACATACACATCCCAAGAATGACACAACTATTGATGAGAGTTGAAAACCCATCAGATATCCAAATGAGTATGTATCTAGAATTATCTATACTATGCGTTATATGACTGAACCATGTTCAGATGTTTTTCTAGTTTTAGAAGATATCTGATGCCATGAAGATACAGACACTATCTTGTGGGAAACCCATGGTTTCCAGTCTGAACATAGTCAAATAAGGAACTCATTTCTCTCTGTCTCTGTCTCTCTTTCTCTCTCTGTTGCGCGCTCTCTCTCTCTCTCTCTCTCTCTCTCTCTCTCTCTCTCTCATCTTATAACAGCAATGCTTAAAGAGAACATTTATACATTCTACCAAAATCCCCTTTATACACTGGCGTATACCTTCGGTGTGCATGTGTATGTGTCTGTGTGCATGTGAAGTTACACATTTTGTTAAGCAGAAAAGCTCTAGTGAAATATCATCGCCTTTAGAAGGAAAGAAGGACTAATTTGATTTTTCTGATTCCAATACACAGTGCTATCAATGAGTGGAGATAGCACTGAGATAATGTAGAACATGATAAACAGCCAGTGGAGTGGCAGCATTCCATAATAATGCCAATGCTTGCAGTCCCATCACTCCCATTGCTCCGTGGGGAGGATCTGGTAACTGCTAAACCAATAGTAGCAGGAATTTGTGATGTTTCCTAGAGATGCAGAGGGAAGCCTCATTGGACATAGTTTCTTGCATTTTGCTGTAATTTATGGAACACATGGATTTTTAAATCTACAGGTAATTACGTAAATACAATATTGAGTAAGACAGAAACCTCTAGGTTCCCCCAATCCCTGTCGCAAGCCAACTAGCTGCCCTTCCCACTCTACTTCTACTCCACACAAAGCACAGAACCAGCCAACACTGGAAAAGAATTGTGTTATCATATTTTCTCATAGTTCGATGGCCATTCTGTTGCTCTGATTTTGAGAAAATCAAAAGCATTACCTTTGAGGAACAATTAACATCTATTTCCAGTCCATTATTCCTTTTCAGGACAAAGGGCTGTATTTCACAGGCTTTTAAACAGGATGTGAATATCTCATCAAATATCAGTGGTCTGAGCTACAGCTCTGGCACCAGGCACACTGCCAAAAATGTGACCAAGTTTAAAATGATCGATGCTAAATCATATTTCTCTTAAGAACAGTGTAGGCCGAGTGAGGCATACCTACTCATACACTCAGGTCTCCTACCTGGGAAATTCATGGTTCTCTCCCAAGATGAGAATTATGGTTTTTTTTCACAATATGTGGAAACTAGAAAGACACTGCACATCTGAGGTAAAATGAAAACAATTTAGTTCTGTTGAATGTCACCCTCTGTTGTTGATTCCACACATCTGTGCATCTTTTCCTTATCCACAACGTCATTTAAATGTGCTAGTTTCTGATGAAGATGTGGAAAATATGTCACGAACACTGACTGCATTCATTTTTTATAGACTAGGGGTTAAAATTCGCTGTACACAGAGTTACCTCTTGTTTGAAAGTCCATGTACAGTCAGATAACGTGCTTATGCTTTGCTCGTAACTGAAACACCAAATATTTTGGCTTGGAAATTTCTCACTTTCCAAAGACCATTGCATCTTCACCATGGTTAACCAGAACCCAGCTCACACATTCACGGGGAGAAAATAAAGGCTCTAATGGCTGAATGTAGCAAATGCAGCACAGAAGCTCAGACCTCCTAGGGAAGCCTGAACATGGTGATATCCTTCTCCATTTGCTGCTTGCTAATGAGGTCAAGGCGTGTCCCCCTGTAAATCCTGACAAACTAAGACGGGTATGTGATTCATCTCAGCTCCCTTCCCAGATGACAAGCAAGTTGTACACTGTATTCCATTCCATTCCATTCTCCCTTGTTTATTTGCTCTGGCAGTCTACTGCAGCTCTTGTGTAGCTGGGAGCCCACGGGGCATGTGTGACATTTCTCAAGCTGTTCCCAGCTGTCCTAAGTGTCTCTGTCCTTCTTGTATTTTTCTATCTGTTGCTTCTTTTCAGAGGTGCCTCTTCCTCTTTCCTTGATTTTCAGTTTTTCTCACTATAGGCATCTTTCTCTCTCCCTCAGATTGTCTGCGTCTTGCAGTTTTGTTTCCTTACAAACTGCTACGTTGTTTTATCCCTGCCTTTCTTTTCTTTGAAATACATTTTTCATGTTTATTTTCGAGTTTATTTGTATTTTTTCTGTTTTGTTTTTGGCAGAAGGAGCTCAGCACTTGACCCAGTAAGCTAACACTTTCGGAAGATGTTGAGTGATGGAAAAGCAAATTTTAAAAAATCTATATTACTTTCCTGTCTTCTTTCTTACTTGCTGCTCATTCTCGATGTCCTCATGTCTATTTCACTGTCCTGTTTCATACTATGCTTCCTCCTCTTAAGCATTACTTTCCCTACACTTAGCTGCTATTTCAGATCTTTAAACATCCTACAGTAGTCAGAATGGGACTGAGTACTGACCTGTGAGATGCTTACCACCAGAAATATTTTGCAAGTTCAGGCTTTTGAAAGAAACAACAGAACTATATATTATGTTTTATATGTCTGTTCGGGAAACTTAAGACATATGAGGGCTTGGCAGAAACATCATCAACATTGGAGTAGTTCTCAGTCATTTCCACAGAGAACAGTCTTACAGCCTATCACCATCTTCTAGAAAATGGGTACTGATGCTGATGGAAAATAAATGGGAACAAGAAAGATTTAGGAAATGTTTCCAAGTCTTTTGAGGAAGACTGAATTAATAAAAAACTGTGAGATTACTGGAGTAAGACTGACTATTTTTGTGTTGTAATATGCCAATGAACCATGACCTTTGCAATGCACTATCTGTAAATATAAAGGTATATTTAATAGAAGAAATTTTTCTGATATTCAGGGCTTAAAGGCTCAAATTTGCCTTTAAAATTTTTTTCTCCCATTACTGGCAGGAACAACATTTTTAGATCTCATTCTTTACCTTAAAATATGATTTTCAGCCAAGAAAGCTTTACTCTAATCCAAAATAAAATTTCTGTACTACAAAACACAGGAGCAAAGATTAGATTCAACTCATCTTTGGCAATCAATGCAGGGAACTATTTTGCATTCCCTCCTTTTTCCGTACCTGCCAACACACTTCCTATGGATACTTTTCTTCTCTTAAATCTAGAGGAAAAACTGGAGGTGAGAAAGTCTGTATTCAATGAACATGGCAGGTTTTATTAATGTAGTCACAGAGATGTCACAGAAATTAAAAAATAGTACATAGTTATCTTTGCATTATTTTTTTTCCTTTTAAGATAACTTTGTAAATTTACCAGTTAATTTTATAAAACTCTAAATAGCTTTTCAAAAATCACATCAGATAAAATAAATATTCTTGTCTAAATAGAGTTTTGGATCTTCTCCATTTGCCAATACTTATTTAAAAATGAATTTATGGTCTAGAAGTCTCAAAGACCTAGTTATTCATGAATTTGTTGTTATTGACTACAGTCAAATGCTAGTAGTTAAATATTTAGCAAATTCTTATGAAGCTAGAAAAGCCATTCATAAGTGGTAAAAAAAACTCTAGGAGATTTCCCCTTGGGTTAAAGAATAAGAAAGTAAAAAGACAAGTTCATCTGAATCAGAACCTTGATGTCCAATAGCTCTTGCTGACACTCTACAGGCTGACAAAAGTTTTTTCTTCCTTTTTTTCCAGTCCTTTTTGTCTCCCTATTTTTTTTCTCTGTATTGAAAATGATGCTCATTTTGCTTCTAAGTGATGAAGGAGAAAGAAATGCCTGTTTCACAGATCAAAAGCAGGCACTGATTTAGAGCAACACTGGCTGAATGTCTTATATCATAACTCTCTCTGGTTTTATCCATCATCGCCAACATTTTCTCTTTTGCAGCTTTGAGGGTGACAGGGATCAGTTATATATTATTAGTGGAATACAAAGAAACACAAGGGTGTATAAGAAGCCCTGGTTTCAGAACCTCAGTGTGCCAATACCAAACTAACCCATAGAGACTCATAGTCTTCTAGAGTATTTATTTGTTTGCAAATACTTAGTGAGTTTCTATTATCTTACCTGTAGATTATTGAAACAGTCTCCTATTTGGTCTCTCAGCTTCTGTTCTAGCCCTTCTTCAATCTATTCTCAACTCAGCAGTCAGAATGATCCTGTTACGAACTAAGTCATTCATTCAATCCTCTTCTCCAAGGCTCCTCAGTACACGCAGAGTAAAAGCATAGGTCCTCATACAGTTCCACACATGGTCCTCCAGCATCTCTTGAACTCATCCCCTTTTAGTCTCCTCTTACTTGCTCTACTCTACCTCAAAGATGTCCTCCTTATTTTTCAAAGCCACCAGGTAAGCTCCCACCTCAGAGCCTTTGTGGCTGCCCTTCTCTCCATCTGTTGCTCCCCTCCTGCCCCTAGCCACAGTTAGGCCTCTCCTGGTGTCCCTATCTAAAATTGCAACCCTACCCTCTATGTTCCCTGTCCCCTTTTCTTGCTTTCTTTTTCCCCTTAGCACTTACCAGTATCTACGATACTATATATTTTTTCTTATTTAATTTGTTTATTTTTTTATGTTTCCAACTAAACTGTAACCTCCATGAAGGTGGGGATTTTTTATTTGTTTGTTTCATTCTTATATCTAATGGTACCTAGGAAAGTGCTTGGCATTCAATAAACCCTAAATTAATATACTTTGGGTTAATGAACTGGCGAAGGAAATCCAATAGTTAATAAGACAGACATGGTCACTGCCCACAAGTATATCAATCGACTGGGAGAGACCATACACATTTAAAGAAATAAACTATCATTTTAAACTTTGGTAGGCACTATAAAGAATGAACAAGATACTGAGGCAGAGGATAGCAGGAGAGCAGATGTAGCTCAGACTCAATGGTCAGGAAAGGCCTTCCTCTGGGTAAGATTTGAAGGATGAGATAAAGCTAAACATAAGATGGTTTGGGGATGCGGGGCAGTGAGCAATCGAAGAACCATCAGAATAGAGGGGAGAGCAAGTGAAAAGACCTCGATGTCCTGAGATAGAGCAAACCTTGGTGTATTGAAAGAATGAAAAAGACTTGTGAGGCTGGATCAAAGTTGTCTGAAGAGGAATAACATCATTGTTCACATGCATGGGGCTATACTAAGATGCCAGACACAGGCCTGAGAGCTATTTCTAGATCTGCTCATTAACTCTCCTAATAATCCAATGCAGTGGATAATATCACATTATCCATTTTATAGGAGGAAACAGGGTACATGGCTTGTAAGTGATGGGGCTGGAGTTCCAGAAATATTCCATGCATAAGCACAAAGTGCTTAAACACACTTCCTTGGATCCCCAACACACCCATTTAAGTGTAGAATTTAAGTGTAGAATGGGTGTGTGGAGGATCCAAGGAAGTGTGTTTAAGCACTATGTGCTTATGCATGGAATATTTAAAGATCAGGCAATATAGTTGCCAGAATATATAGTCCATAGTCCTTTCATCTGCGAAAAAAAATGAAGTGAGGAGAGCAATATATTATCTTGACTTCACGGGGAGGAAGATTGGCAGTACAACTTTTACACAATTACAGAGACAAACAAGTGCAGTGCAAGAATGAAAACCTATCTTGCCTTAGACTCCACAGGTTATCTGCCCTGGATCAATCAGGCATGCCCCTGCACACTCACAGGCCAGTGTCCGCATGCTCTGGATGCAGGGGGCTGTGTGCACACAGGCACACACATATCTTATTCTCAGCCACCTCCTTGAAACAACCAGGAATACAATCCAAAAGGAGTGCTTTGTGTTTCTGAGAATCCTCAAAGAAGCTTTGAAAGACTTGAAGAGAAATGATCTTAACAAAAGAACAAAAAAAAAAAGAAACTTGAAAGTGAACAGAAGTTCTGAAGTGTGTGAGGGTGGAAAAAGCTTTCTTGGAAAGGAACAGTAAGGAGATAGCTAACTCAAAGCGACCAGAATAGCTTAGCGAGCCGAGAATTGAGCATTTTGTGACTTGGTGGTTCTGCTCCATAGGGAAACTGCTGGTTCCTGGGGAGAATGCATCTTACTCTGCTCCCTAGGCAGGTCCAGTTTCTGGACTTCCCTGGCCACACAGCTGGAGATTTCCACATCATATATTCTGCTTGTCTTAGAAAACTAAAGGACTGATTTTCTGGGCCTTCTGACTGACCAGAGAGCGTTCTTTGTGAGAGACACAATAGCTATCAATTCCTTTGTGCAGTGTGCTTTGCCAAGTTCCATGAGGGCAGCAGTCCCTGCTATCTTTGTGTAATTCTGGGCAGTCTGAGTCCCGCAAATTGGATTTACACAGCACCTGCAAGTTCTCACACAAGCCCCCTTGTTGGTAATATCATTTGGCATATGTAGCAAGCATTCATTTTTATCAGAGTGTTAATTGTTACCCGTGGCAGTAACAAGCCAAAAAAAAGCACAGGCAGAAAAAAAGCCACGTCTGCTCAATTAAAAGGGGTAAATGGCTTGGCGACACGGCAGGGTGCTGAGGACACAAAGAGCAGGTAGAAGAAGTGACCTGTGGTGTTGAAGTTTATTTGTTTGAACAGCTGAGAATTATCTCCTGACCTAAGTCACCTCCATAACAGGTGGCCCTTTCTGTCTGAGTCCCACAGCACTTGGCTTGAGAGAGTGTCCAATCTCATTCATGTGGAAAAGATCAACTCTTTTTTCCCCCTGTAAGGAAAAAAAAAAGGAATGTGACTGGCTGTTCAATTGTAATCACTTCTTTGAGTGCCTCTGTGCAGAAAGAATGCTCCATCACCTATTCCTCAGTTTCCGCATCTGTAAAATATGGAAACTACTATTTGCTCTATTTTCCTTCGGGGGCCTTTTGGGAAAACCATATAGTAACCAAAAGAAAAAAAAAAAAAAAGACAACACATTACGAATGGTAAGTGCGAAGTCACAGAGTCATGTTAAAAATGTCTACAGGAGCAAAACTACAGTCGAGAACAATGTCATCAGATATTTTAAAATCCATGGCTTGGGCGCCTATAGTCCAGCTACTCAGGAGGCTGAGGCAGGAGAATGGCGTGAACCTGGGAGGCGGAGCTTGCAGTGAGCCGAGATTGAGCCACTGCACTCCAGCCTGGGGCACAGAGCGAGACCCCGTGTCAAAAAAAAAAAAAAAAAAAAAAAAAATTCAGTGGCTGTGGATTATTTGTTGAGGACTTGTTTTGCTGTAGCTCCTGCTGACTGGGGGATACACACTCCATGTGAAGGGCTCTGGGTATGGCATAGACAGCTACCTCTGCTTCCATAGCAGCTTTCTTCTGAACCCCATGCTATGACCTGCTGGACAATCTGCAGGGGGGCGCCATCACTGTGGCAGGTGAAGCACTCTACCCCAAGGAGAGATAGAAGCTGCCTTTCTTTGCAAGGCTCCTCTCCAAACACACTCTGGAGTCAGAGCAGTTTTAGTCTGTGTGGCCTTGTCCTAAAATTGCTAGCTGTTCTCCTCATCTTCCTTTTTCTTGGATCAGAGTGAGCACTGGGAGAACCCTACAGGGTGAGGTTTGTCAGACCACAGGCATGTTATGGCTGTGTGGTCTGACAGGCTGTCTGTGGGCCTTCTCTGTGTACCCAAGCCATGTCTAATTACACAGAGAGTGCCAGAGACAAACAAAACACTTTCAGTTTAGGCAAAGTGGAGAAACCCATCAAAATAAACACTGTTGATGGTCACAGATTTAAAAAAGAATGTGTAGAGAGATAATAGGTAAAATGCATTAATAGTCACAGACATAGGCTGTGTGGCTGGCTGCCCCCACTGCCTAACGCACTGTGTGTCCGGAGATCTAAGTGTCATTAGTGGTATTTACGAATCCATCACATGTGCAGATTTTTACTTTGCAGATCAAGTAAAATAAGAAGAGAGTAAGAGAGACATGCTGAGACTCCATGCTGCTTGAAGAGAAAAACCCTCATTTGTATTCCTAAGCCCTTTGCCATGAATTGCTGATGTCCCCAAACAAAAAGAAAGCTTGTAGTTTCTCTTCTGGTAGATTAAAAAGCCCTTTAGTTTAACAGCAAAGCATCTGTTTACCTTGTTATACATATGGCATCTAATCAGAATGCAGGAGGCTGGGGCAGAGGGGAGTAAAGAAAGTGAAGATATTGGGGTAGAAAGCTAAGGAAAGTATGAAACATAAGGTGTGAGGAGTAAATTAGCAAGGAAATGAATTTTACAAAAGAAAGAGGAGCATAGCAAATGAGAATCAGGGAAAGATAACAAAAAGATAACATCCGAAAGAGGAGCAAGAAAGAATGAATGGAAAAGATGTGTAAAAGTGAAATGAAGTTGGTTGAGGATGGGAAAAAGAGGATACTCCGGCAGCAAATAAAGAGCAGCTGGGGAGAAGGTAACAGATTCTGATCGATCGTGAAGTCTGGATGAGCTCAGTTTCAAGGCTGTGATAATCTTTACAATGGACTGAGCTTTGCACTTGGGGTTTATGATCCTGGCAGCAGCACTTGATTGAATCATGATTCTCCAATTGATCACTTCATATCAGTGATCTTTGCTTCTATGACACATCACCACTCAGAACCTCTCACAAAGAAGCTGTCGTGTCTTGAGAACTTTGGTGATATTAACTATTTTTTAAAGAGTATATTAAAACTTAGATAGCCCAATTGACATTCCAGAATCAGAAAAATGCCCTAAATACCAATAGCTGCCTTTGATATCCTGTGATAGAAAAGTAATAAAACAAAGTAAAAATTAGAAGGCATGCTAGACTGTGCTTCTATTTCTTTGCTGAAATAAGTCACAGCTTTGTTAAGAATTATATCGCAGTTGGCATGTCCAGTTGATATTTCCTTGCAAAATCATCTTTGGCTCTTATACAGCTCATTCTTGACTCTGATACGCCAACTTTCCAATCTAGATAAAGGTCTTTGGGGTGGTATGGCATGCAGTGATTCTGAGCGTGCTTTAGAAGTCTTTAGGCAGTGTAGACCTGACTTAAATCTAGCTAGAAAGGTGGAAGACAAGACTCTTTTCCAGCTGAGGCTCTTTCTCAGAGCAGAGGCCTTTCCTCCTCTTCCTACACACAAAAAAATACCCAGCCTGGGTAGGAGGAACTGGCTCTAGCCCAATAGAGCAGATTATTCACCAATTTCAATTATCTGCACTAATGCTCTCCTTCATTGGTGAGGGTAATTGAGAGTTGAATGTATTTACGGGGACAGGGCTATAAAGCTGAAACAATTTTACAAGGTGTGGTGCAGAAATGAAAAGATAGAAAAAGAGCTGGTCTAGACAATGCTTTTTGAAAACGTATTTCACATAACTCTAGCAAGATTGCTAGGTCCTGAGGGGAGGATGGGTATTTCAGAAGAGCTATTAGAAGTGCTATTAGGTTTTAGGAGATTTTGGCGGAGTTATTGAACATTTCATATTTTAAGTTAGGATGAGGGTATTATCTCTGAATCCAATTCTTTTCTCTCCTTTTATTTCCAAACCCACTCTGGTCTTCATCCTGCTGTGGTGCGCTTGTTCCCAGGAGCAATCTAGCATCCCAGTGGAAAGTGGCCGACCTAAATGTGACTCTCCAAAGACAAAAAATTTATTCTGGGTATTTTATGATGACCCAGATACAGCATGATATAAAATAGAATATATTACTGTGGGTCTGATAATGTCTATTTCAAAGTTTCCTAACCTAGTATCTACTTATAGTATTATTATTTTTAGGTCCTGCTTCCCCCTTTACAAGGAGTAATGACTATGTGTGACCAACATATTTGGCTTTATTACATTAACTCTCAATATTCTGATTTCTCTTTAGATCATATAAATCTTTTGCCTTTCTCATTAACTCTCAAAATAAGAAGCTAAAAAGTTTTGTTGTTGTTACAGTTTGATTTTTTTTAAGTATACAAATGACGTCTGCTTTCAAAAATATTGAAACCATTGGGTTTATAACTTCTTGAAATACCAGTTAGTTTGGCGATAAAAGTAAATCTAGACAAGCATGAACTTATCAAAATTACAACTCCTTATTTGCAGCAGGATAATTTTTGATGATAATGTCCACTGGTAACAATGATGAAATAAACTACATGCATTTCCCCTCAAGGCCTCTTCACATACTCTGGGGCCTCTCCTCTGCGTGTGGCTGGCTCTTTCTCATACTCTAGATCTCAGCTTGAAGTCACATCCTCAGGGAAGCCTTCTTTGACTCTCCCGCCTAAATGACATTATTCTCTACCTCAGCACTCTGCCTGTCCTTTATAGTACGTGCCACTGTTTCTAGTTATTTTATTTATTTGCTGGTTTAAAATGAGTTGATCTCATGACTACACTGTAAATTACCTAAATTGAGGAGATCATGTTTCTCATGTTCACTTTTTCATCCCTAGCGCTAGCAATGACCTCACATGCCACATAGTAGATGTATAACTAACATCTACTTAAGTGGATGCATCAATGAATGATGCCTGGGTTATCAATGTGATGTACACCTCTTCTTTCACCATTACCTACTCTGAATCCCATAAGTAATTAGAGGTTACTAGGTTTATATTAGATAAAAGAGAAAACTCTTAACTTTCATAAACACTTGAAATATTTCTTTTTCTTTGGTACTACTGCTGATAATAACTACAACTGCTGAGTGGTTGGTTGGTGCTTTCCAGGCACCTTGCTTTATGAGCATTCCTCTATTTAATATTCACAACAAACCTATAAAGGGTACTTTTATTATCCCACTTTACATGTAAGGACACAGAGAGTTGGCGAGGTTAATGAATTTGCCCATATAAGCAATTAATCAAGGACAGACTGTAATTTAAACTCAAGCCTATCTGGTGCCAAAGCTCACTCTCTTACCCATTGCTATCTATGGTAAATTAAAAATTTAGTATTGTAACTATCTAATTATATGTATCATACCTATTTACTACTAGATGTAAAGTATTATCAGGAAAAAGGGCATCTTCCTTCTCATTTTTTATCTTCCCATTCCTCCCCACATTTTTATTAATCTATTAACATATATATTTAATTCTTATAGAACCTACTTTAGTAATCTGCTACATGAATGCTCATCAATAAATGGTTCTTTGAGTGAGACTTCCAAAGCAACATATGACATGGTACATGTCAAGCTTTCGGTGAGAAAAAAAAGCACCAAATTCCCTAATTTATTTTGCTGCTAATGGCAAGGTTGAACACTATCATACAGTATGTATCTAAAGAGGTGTATAGTTAGCTGACACCCTCCGCTGTTCCCAGAAATGTTCAGGTAAGTTTTTATCCAGGAATAATAAAAGCTCCAAAAATAAGAAAAATCATCCTGGAAGCTATATTTATTATTTATTTATTTTAAAATTCAGTAAAATTAATTAAATGTGAACCCATTCACGAACCCTAAGGAAAATAAGATAACATTTTTGGGGGGCATTAGGTTTTCATTGGGAATTCTTCTCAAGGGCCCTGTAGCTCTAAATATTATTGTTAATAACTCCATTGGATCTCATGCCACACTCCCTCACACTTTCATCTGCCAGATACATAAACTTTTTGACAAGTTAAATTATATTTCCTCACCTAAAGTATAGAAATTGAAATATTTACTGACCATCAAGCTCTCAGAAATTTAACAAGAGTCCTCATGTCCTGGATTTCTTTGTAGGATGTCTCATGCACAGCACGCAGTAAGACTCTGTACACAACCAGGCAGAGGAAATATTTGCTGAATGGAATTTCTGTAAGAAGAGATTCATGTCATAGCAGGATTTCCACTGCAAGCCTATTTTAAGACAGAAAATATTTATCCTGTCTAATCAACCAAAAGATCAGGGTCTGAATTTTTTTTTTTTTTTTTTTTTAATCTACACCTATTTCTACTAGGAGGCACCATACAGAATTTATCAAATCTTCTTTTATTTCGCTTGGGTTTATTAACACAAGCGAAATAAAACATTTGACAAATTATATATGGTGAAATCTAACCAAATAGTCTATCAGAATAACGGGACCTGAAAATTCTCTTTTGCACAATAGTCTTATTTTTGCCCAAATTACCGATTTTTGCTCTGAATAGTACATATTAAATGACTAGAAGAAACAGTCTGAAGACATATAACTGTCCTGCTGTTCAAATTAACTGCTGATACAGTCATTGTAATAATTGCTTCCATTCTGAAACTGTCTCTGCATTCTTACCACAAAAAAGATATTTTAAGAGAAAAATACACTAAAATATTCTCAATACTAATAATGTGTGTGTGCACATTTTAAAATATTACAGAATGGTACTTCATTCTTACCAAAATGGTACTATTACTTATCTAAGGAACAGGGTGATATAATACATAAGGTTAATTGTGAAAGAATTATGATTCATACAGTGATCTGGACAGTTCAAAACAATGGCTTAATATTTTCCTGTGAAGTAATTTTTAAATAATGATGTTATTAGAATTTACTTGATTTCTGGCCTACATTTGCCAAGAAAAAAAAATCCAAACTTAATTTTTGAGAGGAGATGTTGCAATAAACTTAAAGATAAAATCTTTTCAAAGGGAGAAGTGATTGTGTTTCATAGTTTTTTGATAGTATAAGTTAACAAACAAACTAAAAATTAAGTTTATAAACAGGATGGCAGCGAGCTGCCAAATATAAAAATTTAGTTATTCTGCACTAAAAGGGTTCTTATATTACTTAATTGTTTTGAGCTTTCTGGTTGTTACCTAACAGTTTTGTGTATTTATATACTCAATGCTGAATCAGATCTCCTTCCACACTTCAGTGATCAGACCATTTACAACTGAAATATTTTTATGCATATGGACCCGAAGAGGCAGTTACTGAAACCATATACTTTCCTGGAAAGAAAGAATGGAATAACTGTTGAAAATAATGCTGGCAACTAGTGTTTTCCTTTGCTGCTAAATGGTATGCCCAATGTCATAGGAGAAGATAAATAGTGTGTGCTCATTCACTTAACATTTTTAGCACCTGCTCTGATCTAAACTGGGTGCCCTATCTGGGGATTTCATTTTGCTAATGCTTGCATTAATCAACACAGTCTCACACACACATGCACACATGTACACCACACACAAAAAAAGAAAGAGAGCTCTGGAAGTAGAGCTAAAATGAATTATTTGGGGACAAACATATTTCTAACTTCAGAAACTCTATCTTTCTTTTGAAATGTCCAAAGCGAATGGTATATTGATTTCTGCAGCACACCCTGCACTTTTCCCTGATTGGTATCAGGGTTGTGAAGGCATCCATTAAGTGAGCTCAAAATTCTCTCCTACGTGTAAACAAAATCCTCAGTTTTAATCAAATTTAATGTACTCTGACCTATATGTGTTTTGTGAAAGTCAGAGTGGACTATGGCAACAGAATTGAAAGCATACATTACAAAGCCCTTCACCTTTCAGATCTCCTGAAAGCAAGGATTGTCAGAGGTATTGTCTATGTATTCTTTTAAGTCACCTCTGAGAAGGCAGCAGCGGCACGGGGAATGAGATTTGCATTTCAGAGCTGGAGCCAACATCAGGTTACGGAGATATGATGAATTAAAATACATCTACATCTGAAGAACAATGAGATCCTGTGGCACAGGGGTTCATTTCTTAGTGTAAAAAGAGCAAGAGTTTCAGGATTCACATCTCAAGGTCCCACCTCAGAAGGTTCCCAGCAAGGAGGTAAAATGCTGCCCGAATACTGATAAATTCTCCTTGTTCAAAAGTGACCAAGATCCTATTTCTAACAAAAATATTGTTAATGGCACTTAAGCAGTACTGCTTGTTTCTTTCTCAAATTCAGGGAGTGTTAAGGCAATGGCAGTTCTACTGAACACACTTTACTAGTAAACTTAATATTCTGAGAGAATGTTTCAGTGTAATTACTTTTAGTTTATTTATGAAAAATAAATGTATTTTAGTATACAACCAATTAACTTTCCTTAGAACTTTTACTGATAATAATGTCTACTGCCATAGACAAGAAAAGGGTCAAATGTTGTCAACAGGGTTACATAGGGAGAATCAGTGAAAAGAATAGTAAGTATTCAGGTAAGAGGAAGGAATTTTCGAGTTAATTCAAGAATGATGGGGATATGGCACACGATCAGGGGAAAGAACCTTTTTGTTTTGATTTTGAGATGGAGTCTCATTCTTGTTGCCCAGGCTGGAGTGTAGTGGTGCGATCTTGGCTCACTGTACCTCCACTTCCCAGGTTCAAATGATTCTCCTGCCTCAGCCTCCCAAGTATCTGGGATTACAGGCACCCGCCACCATGCCTGGCTAATTTTTGTATTTTTAGTAGGGATAGGATTTCAGCATGTTGGCCAAGCTGATCTTGAACTCCTGACCTCAGGTGATCTGCCCACCTCGGCCTCCCAAAGTGCTGGGATTACAGGCATGGGCCACTGCTCCTGGCCTGTATATTAACCTTTTATGTAAGCCAAGGCAACACATGCAAACTTACATCATTCTCAGTTTTCTTATCTATTACACTTGGATGATTATATATCTCTTCAACAGTTGTCATGAAAAGTTTGTTAATAATTATTTTTATGATGATGTTTTCTGTTATCTATATAAAATTTTAAGGTACTCAAAGTATTTTCTCTTTTTAACACTATGCTAACCCTATGACTTAGTGAATACTGGGGAGAATAGTGTTCCCAGAAGACACCCCTTTCCTCTAGAAACTGTTAGATAGTCATGCAGTACTTGTGAAGGAACAGAGTAGACAACCAGGTTTGGTATCCTAAAATCACTTTGGCTCACAGGTATTACTATGTCATGATAATCTCTTAGTTGGAGCAGGAGGATAAAATGAGAAACAGCTTCTTCTTGTTTCAAGGGGAACACAATAGCCTTATCTTTTTATTCAGCTACCTTGGGTACAAGTATCAGATTATTGTATTTTGCCTTTACTTTTCCACCCATGCAGATTAATGTTGAGATATTCTTAATCTAACACACGCATGCACACACACACACACACACGTATATTGCACTCATCCACGCAAACGTGTGGGCTTATCAAGGTCAATTTAATTTTTTTTTTAATGCCATAATATTTATGTTATCTGTATTTTTATGTGTCTTTTTCCCCCTTTTGGAATGTAAGCTTGACAAAGGCATTGGTGAGATCTGAATTTGTCCATTCCCTTTTATATAACTATTTCATTTCATATATATTTTTATTCTCCATTAACATACTTGGCTTCTTATAGATACCTCTATGACTGTCCATCTGACTCTTTCATTTTTAGGTTCTTCAGAGCAGAGATTATACATGAAATAATTTTTCAATTATTCAATCTGAAAACCAAGAACAGTATCTTATATATAATATACACATAATAAATATGTCTATGATTGAATTCTATATATTGAATCACTACATAATAACTGATTCTTTGCATAGTGATTTGCATACACAATAAGGATATAATGATTATGTTTATCTGCCTGGACTTTACAGTACCAAATTTGAGGTATAGATGGCAGTACTGGGCACACACTGGTTAAACGTGTTGATGAGAACCCTAGCTCAAGAAAGCCATTGTTCCCTTTATCGTTCTGCCTGGTCAAACAACTTTTGCAAAATCTGGCCCTGAGCTCTCCCTGGCTTTCATTTAGAGGTAAAATAAGACACTTTGTTCAAGATTTTCTAGGATAATTTTAATTTTTAAGGTGAAGATATTGAGACACATTGGTTCTTTCAAGACAAAGTTATTGACAGACATTCCCAGTGAGACCAAGCCGACTAGCAGGGTTGTACCCACACAAATCCTCCTTCCTTTATCCTCCTCTCCTTAAGCCCGCTTTCATCCACAGACCACAGACACATGGACTAAGAAGAGGTAAAGAAAGGGCTGAGAAATCACAGAGCAAATGGTACACAATGAATGGAAATAAAATGCTAATTTCCTAATGAGAAACATATGGGTATGACTATGTAATAAACATCAGAAAATGCTCTTTCATGGTTCCCAATTAGTGATAAAGTTCCTGGAATAAAGAGGAAGGAAAGATGCAATTTAATCCTGTATCCTAAAAGTCTGAGGATCTACCTTTCTCAATGGGGCCATCTTGTTAATGAACTAGACCAGGTTTCTTTGTGCAGCTTTCACCTGATTCTATGTAAGGCTTTCCACCAAATGCTAAACATAGGCCACTGAAAGATGAATAAAGAAGGAATCATCAGCTGCTCCACCAGGTCAGAAGCATGATCTCTAACTAAAGGGCCAGATGGCTTATATAAATTAAGCACAAAAATCTCTCATTTATGCCTTTTTAAAGTAAAGAAGTTAGGAGCTATGACTTATACTTCTTTTAAATTTTTAACTCTGTCTATGATATCCCTTGCATCAATGACTGAGAGTTATTCAGTTATAATAAATTAAATATTTATCTTTAGTTAGGCTATCAGACTCTGTTTACACAAGAGTGACAGGTGTTAAGGTCCAGAGAAAAATTTTAGGGTTCTGGAGCCTAGGGTTTGCCTACACATTGGGCCCCTTCTTCACTGGTTCACATACGCTCCTGTCTATGGCTTATTATTTGGTATGAGTCTAAAACTCCTTCCTTGTATTTACATACCATATTTACAGAAAAAAATTTGAGGACTTAATACACATGGGCCCTAGGAAGATGAAAAAGCTTGCTTTTAAATGTATGTTGTTGTTCCTATGAAAACTACGACCCTGTTATGTTCTAGTTCACATACAAAGAGTTCATTCTGCTTAAATAAGTGGGACAACTCACATTTACATTCCACACTCAGCAACACTTACTAGGACAAATATGCCTGGCCTTGTGCTGGTAACTAGGAATATAAGGGAACAAGACAACTCCCTTGCTTTCAAGCAACTCACATTTCATAAAACTTTAAATTCTTGAAATGCGTTTCAGAGGTTCCAAGGTCAAATCCAAGAATAAGAGTTTAAGAACAAAATGACCATGAGAAAGGAAGTGTTGACCCCATTTGCATTTAAAAAGTAGGAACAGTCTCAATCTACTCATTAGGGGAAAAAATGTATCTTGTATATTTTTGAGATATTGCAGCTTGCTCTCTCCCTTGGCCACCCCACCCTTTGTCATACTCTGTTTTTGTGTTGAATTGGCAAGAAAAATGGTTGGAGGACTGGAAGAAGTTGGACTTTTTTTCTTCTTCTTCTTAGGGGGCATTGGAAGCTTAGGAGGTTTGGGTGGCAAAGAAAAGGTTAAATCCTGGGGATGTGAATAAAGGGTGCACTAGAGCTGCCTTGGGGAAAAATATGGTCTCTCACTTTCCATGGACACTTTGTTCCATGGACAGTTTGTCCATGAAAGGACAACTGCTAGGAATGGACAAAAATGAACAATTTTTTTTTTTTTTTTTTGAGACAGAGTCTCGCTCTGCCGCCCAGGCTGGAGTGCAGTGGCCGGATCTCAGCTCACTGCAAGCTCCGCCTCCCGGGTTCACGCCATTCTCCTGCCTCAGCCTCCCGAGTAGCTGGGACTACAGGCGCCGCCACCTCGCCCGGCTAGTTTTTTGTATTTTTAAAGTAGAGACGGGGTTTCACCGTGTCAGCCAGGATGGTCTCGATCTCCTGACCTCGTGATCCGCCCGTCTCGGCCTCCCAAGGTGCTGGGATTACAGGCTTGAGCCACCGCGCCCGGCCAAAAATGAACAATTAATTAGATTCATTTTACACCTTCTAGTATATTTGAGGCTCTGTGATCCCAGATGCTTACATCATTTAATCCTCCTAATGACCATGTGATAGATGCATTTTACAAATGGGGAAATTGAAGTTTATCCTAGAAATTAGTTGAGATTAATCTCTGTTTGATTACAAAATCTATCTTCTTTCTGCAGTTTTGGTGACATGGAAATCACTCGGTTATCTTGAAAAATAACCCAGATATTTAACATATTCTATAGATCCCTGGAAAATACAAAAGAGTTGCCCAGTGTAGTGCATACTCTCTGTTATCATGAGATACTGACAATTCAAACATGGTAAGCCAGGCTACATTAGGAAACTATCCTCAAACAGGTGACCAGGGTTTTCTTCTAAAGGAAGAACACCATTTCAACATTAAGGAGTTCAATATTTGCTGATGAATGCAGTAATCCAAAGCAGCAAAAAGTTGTTCTTGTGGAAGAAAAATATACAATTTGAATGGGTCTAAAAAATGTGAAAGTGGAACATTGGAATATTTTTAAGGAAATTTTCTTTCAACATAGTGCGCCCGTGAGAGTGATTCATTGTCATCTGGAATCAAGGATGAATGCAAACCTGCCCTGTCACTGAATTAGTCTGACATACACCTACAAAGAGCTCAAGCCCCCCTCCAGGTTATGGTGGAGCAGCCATCCTCAGAGGAAATTCTCAAGGCTGTTTGTTATTGCAAAGGTCCTGCTGTGGGACTGGAAGGATACCACTGAAGGCAAGTCTCAGCAGGGCTTTGGGAGGCATTCTTCTGTGGTATAAAAGCTGCTCTCCAGGGTCTATGAGAAACAAAGCCCAGGGATTGCAGCTCCAGGAGCTGAAAGGAAGTTCATTCTCTGGGCAGTTATAGGTAAAAACAATAGTTCCTTCTCTTTTCCACTATTCCCATGAAGGTGTTAAGCTAAATGTCCCCAGAGGAAGACAAATTTGTATCCTACTCTGTGCTCTGTGTATTCATAAATTAATGATTAGATGGCATCACCAGTGTCCTTCCTGCTTATCAGTCTTTCCAAAATAGTCCTGAGGAGCATAGGAGAAGAAATAGAGACAAAAATTTGGAGTCCAAGGTCTACAACCTGGTTGGACCAGGATGTCTTTTCAGGGATCACTAGATAAAATACAGTTACACATTTGCGTAATTCTGAGATGAGAAAGACTTCCCTCAGAATGACGCCAAGGTCCAAAAATAAGGTTAGAAAACAAGATAAGGAAAAATGGAAAAGAATAATAGATTTAGAAACATAAATACGTAAGCCTTCATAATAGTAAAATATAAATAACAAACTCAAAAAAGCAGTCATATGAACAGACTTCATAAGAAAAATATGTAGTGCTAAAGCAAATTAAAAGTAAAATATACAAATTGGAATAAACTGATTATTTTTCCCATTAAATCTGAATGATAAAAGCAAATGATTTTCCTTATGTTGATAAAGGTGTTGCCAGAACTTTAAATTGGTACATGTCTCCTGAGGCAGATGTGGTAATACTTATCAAAAGTTTCAAAAATAGGTGTAACATTTCAGTGAAGTAATTTCTATTCCTAAAAAATTATAATAAAGAAGCAATTAAGAATGTTCACAAAGAATTAGTTGTGAGAATGTTCTCTGTATTGTTGTTTATAATGTAGTGGGGGCAGAAAGTGAACCTAAATGTCAAACAATAGGATTTGAGTAAGTAAGTTTTGTTTTGTTCTGTTTTTTAAGAGGTGGAGTCTCACTGAAGAGCGATAGCAATGATCATAGCTCACAGCAGCCTTGAACTCTTGAGCTCAAGTGATCCTCCCACCTGAGTCTCCCCAGTAGCTGGCATTACAGGTGCATGCCACGATGCCTGGTTAAATACATTTTTTTCAGGTCCCTGTAAAGACTGGGATGATTAAATACATTTTATAGACATCATTACAACAGCATACTCTGTAGCTATTTAAAAGACAGTGCTATAGATGTATATCTAGTCACATACAATTATGTTAACTATATATTAAATGAAAAAAATCCATTTGCAAAATTTTGTATATGGCGATTTAATTTATGAATATCTACAAAACATGAAAAAATACACACCATAATTTTCACACTAGTTGTCTATGGCTCATGGAATCAGAGCCATTACTTCTGGGAAGGGGATTCCTCTTTTTGTTCATATGCATTTCCTGATATTTCTTTAACATGTATATATTACTTTTTTTTTTTTTTAATGTTGAAAGGAAATTCTTTAGCATTTATTCTGGAAAGAAAACCTACAACAGTGACATTTTTTTCCCCTTGCTGGCCTTACAGAAGCGTACATCTTTATGTGCTTCTGCAGAGGAAAAAAACAGAAGCAAAAGTCTACCTTCTAGCAGCTCTAATTAGAATGAATAAAACCCTACAGTTGAAGCATAACCAGGTCACAGATTTGACATCTTATATAAAGAGCAGGCACTTTAGAGACATAATGTCCTGGGTCTAGCCTCTGTGCCCTGCTTATATGAAAACTTGAAAAAGTAACAGAAATTCTCTGAGGCTTATTTTCTACGAATGTGATAAGAAGATAATAATGCTTATGGCACAGGGCAGTGAGAATTAAATGGCAATGTGTTAGGAAACATCTGTTATGTAGTAGGTGCTCAAACAGTTTTAGCTTCCTTCCCTTTTTCCCTTGCAGTCTTGTTTAAGGCATCAAAATTAGAGCACAGCATTGCTATTGCCATGTGGGTGAGGGGAGACTGATTTCTCATGGACTCAGGGAGGTTCTGCTAAGGAACGGGATGAGTCCTGTGAGGCCCAGGACAAAGATCTGTCTCCCCGCAAACCTACCCTCCTCCAGCACTCCAACTCCTGTATCAGCATTTGCTAGGTTGCTCTAATTTTCCTTTTTATATGTTTCTTTTTTTCTGTCTGATGTCCTTGAATGTTGGGAGACAGAAATTGCCCTGGGGTTTCTATGTAATGAAAAGAGAGTAATAGTGAGGATGCTGATGCTGGCTGGAGCTTGGGATGGCCATAAGCGAAGAATCCTGAAAGAGCCTAGACAAAGAATCCTCGAAAATTTCATATAAATATGCAAGGTTCAGGGAAGCACCAGTAAATATTAACTTACAATCCTTTCTCTCTCTCTCTCTCTCTCTCTCAGCTTGTTTTGCTCTTCTTTTTCTCTATATTTTCTTCCCCCTTCCCTTTTCCTCCTTTCCCTTCCTCCTCCTTTTCTCTTCTTCTCCTTCTCCTTCTTCTCTTCTTCGTCTCCTTCCCCTTCTCCTTCTCCTCCTTCTCCTCCTTCTTCTCCTTCTTCTTCTCCTCCTCCTCCTCATTCTTCTTCTTCTTCGTCCTCTTTTCCTCTTCCTTCTCACTTTCCCTCTTCTCTGCATTCTCCCCCTCATACTCCTTCATATTCTTCTTAAATATAGGGGGTAATTTTATTTGGATAAAAGAAAATTATCAGATTATTCTATAATTAGGGTCTACCATCATCTTCACAAACTCTGCTAGGCAACATTCTCTACAACAATCACTTGTCTCATACTTCTTGTTTTATTTAGAAAACACATTCATTTTCCAAAGGCTAATTAAAGAAATATAAAAGTTAGAGTTACAGTTCGTATATTCTCATTAGCAAATCACTAACCCAGAGGACAAGAACAGGTCAGGAGCACCTCTACCGAAAATCTAAGGAATTGCAACCCATGTAAAGACACTACCTAAGTGTTGTGTGTGTTACCTTCTTTACAAATTAGAGTCCTCACTGCTGGATTGAGACTGGCCTAATGAGGTTGTAAAATAAAGATATATTAATTCTTTTCCTGGTGCTTTAATTAAGGAAAGTCATCTAAATCATTCAATAAAAATCAACTAAATGTATTACCTCCTACGTTAGGAATACAGTGACACAGAAGAAGAAAAACAACTCTTGGACACTGACTCTGGGCAGAAAAGGGGGATGAGATTGCAAACAAAATATCCCAAAATAGGTTTGTAGAGAAAATGAAGAGAATGAGTCTTGGGGATTGAAGGGAATTAGAGATGATAGAAGAAGGGGAGATACATAGCTCTCTCTTGGTTGATTATCTTGCACTGGGGAATTTCTATGAGAGTGGATCTAGGGAAGTACAACTTAGTCCAGGTTAGATGACTTTCAGAGGCAATTTCTGTATAGAACTAGCTTCCTCAATATTCAGAGGAAGTATGGTAGAAGTTTGCCTGGATGGCACAAACTGGAATATCTGTGTGAGCTGACTCACCCCGACTGATGTTCAGATTGACTGATCAGTAGGATTTTGCTGTTATTCACTCACATCTCCAGTTTGTAGTAGAAGTAACCTAGAGACCTTCTATTTGATGACTTACTTGTCCCATTTTGTCTCGAATACATAGAAGGGAAAAAAAGAACATTATTCTAGTGGGAGGTTCCTGTCACTTTTGTTTATACTGAATTTGTACAGAAGGTAACACACACAACACTTAGGTGGCATCTACATGGCTGGTATTTCATTAGATTTCTAGTAGAGGTGCCTCTGACCTGTTCCTGCTCCCTGCCAAACCAATTCTGAGAGCCTGATTAAGGCAACAGAGTCTTGAGGTCAAGATTCTACATGCCACCATTGACTAATGAAATATCACAACATAACAGCTAAACTTCCTCTTTGTAGGTTCAGAGACTCCATAGCACAAATCTTCCCCCTAAATCGTATAAACTTGATAAATAAAGCAGCGTGCATATAACTCAGCATATATCTTGAAATGCTTCTAAAAAGTGGAATATCAATTTAAAGCACTTAAAATAAAATAAATTTGTTAGACTTCTTAATACGCATGGTTCTGATAGACTGCCACCTTCTCCTTTAATGATAAGTTTCCATTTGCCTCACCCCTCCAGGAGCTGTTTGTTCTTGAGTAAGACCTACGCTTAAATTTGTACCTGCCACTGATGACAACTACTACCAAATCAATTGTTGTTACTAAGTTAGTATCTTATCCAAGAAAGAGGCACTGGGTTTTCTTCATCATCCAATCAATCTCTAGAGGCAGCTTTCAGTGTCTTTCAAATTCTATCAGTAAACTGAAGTTTCTCCTGCCTGAACTGCACCCTGACCTCACCCCTTGGTGAGGGTGCCCCATATCTCATCCATCCATGCTCAGACAAATGTCACAGATCTCTAATTCAACTCTTACTATGTCATTGTAATGGATGAACAAATGAAGTGAATTTACAGACAGCAATCCTGGGCTTCCCGCCTTTGACTCTCGATGTATGGGCCCCTCCTTCTGCATATCTACATACAATTAGCAAGAAAGCAGGGTTCTCACAGTTATTCTGTTTCTTTGTACATAAGGCAATTTTAGTGCCTTTATATATCTAGTATGTTCTTACAGTCTCATTGACTCATTCATTTAAGAAATAATTTTTCTAAAAAGCTGAAGAGGCAATCTTTATGATCAAGGAGCTTTTATTAGGACAGGAGAAAATATCAGATGAAAGTTGCATGACTGGTACAAAGTGCTGCAGAAATTTAGAAGAAAGAAAGAATATAACATTGAACTGAGAAACAATTTAGGAAATGCTACTTTCAAGTACACACTTTCATTATGGGTGCCTGTCTCTTTTGCTATTATAAGACAAATATAGACACAGGACACAAAGCACAGGACACAAGCATTAGTCAACAACTTGGGAAAGCAGCATTTTCCAGAGTGTGCTCCACAGAAATCCTACGACCTATTTCATCTAAAAAGATTTCATGGCCGCTAAATTTGGGAAGTGCCACCTAAGCCACCCTCTTTCTTGTGGGTCACAGTAACCATCAGTATATTAAAGACTCTCAAGTTGTGCAATTAAAACAAAACACACACACTCACATGCACACACACAACCAGAAAACTGTTTCCTTCCTTCCTTCCTTCCTTCCCTTTCTTCCTTCCTTCCTTCCTTCCTTCCTTCCTTCTTTCATTCCTTCCTTCCTTCCTTCCTTCCTTCCTTCCTTCCTTCCTTCCTCCTTCTTCCTTCCTCCTTCCCCTTCCCCTCCCTCCCTTCCTTGCTCCCTCTCTCTTTCTCTCTTTCTGTCTTTTTCTTTCTCTCTTTCTTTCTTTCTCTTTCTTTTTGATGGAGTCTCCCTCTGTTGCCAGGCTGGAGTGCAGTGGCCCAATCTCAACTCACTGCAACCTCCAACTCCCTGGTTTAAGTGATTCTCCTGTCTCAGCCTCCCAAGTAGCTGGAATTACAGGCACGTGCCACTACACCCAGCTAATTTTTGTATTTTTAGTAGAGACAGGGTTTCACCCTGATGGCCAGGATGGTCTCAATCTTCTGATGTCATAATCCACCTGCCTCAGCCTCCCAAAAGTGCTGGGATTACAGGCATGAGCCAATGCGCTTGGCTGAACAATTTCCTTTCTTTAATTTTGATTTTTCTTCCCTTTTGAAACAAATGCATATAGTATTACTCTTAGGAGTCCTATGTAATTGTTTAATTCATTTATTGCCATTTCCACATATCACAGTGGTGGTGACTCTGTGCACGTATATGCAGGGCAGAATATGCATTAAAATCTTGGAAGTGCAAGTTGTTGGAGGATGAATAGAGTATGTGCTATCAGAATCCACCACAGGATTGTTAACCTTCTTCCTGTACCAACCCACTGTGAATGACTTATACAGAGTAATAGCAGAACACTATGCCAAGGGGAGTGCTCCAATAAATATCTGATGGGAATGATCTTCCTTCACACTTAGTATTAATATTTGTTTCATTGTCTTTATTTTAATTATTTTCCATTACCTTTCTATGAAAGATAAAGACGAGACATTTGGATATCTGTAACCTTCACCAAATGCCACCTGCCTGGTAAATGTCAGCAGTCCCCAGGGCTTTGTCCTGGGCCCCTCCTCATTTGCATCCTCACTGAGGAAGATTCATCTCCTTCCAAGTCCTCACTTAGTACCTCATTCTCTTGGCATTCTATCACAAGCCCTACACAACAGTGGCCAGGAATACGGCAGCGCAAACCAGCATACACACACATAGTTCTGTGACTTTACTCATGTTTCTACATCATCAGAGTTGCCCTGGTTCTCACTCATCACCTATCAAAATAATTTTCATCTTTCAAGGTCGACAGAGCCGTATTAACACAGCGGTCAAGAATGTGTCCAACCCAGACTGGGTTCAAATCCAGATTCTAGATAATAACTTTGGAATAATGTTTGGTACCTAACTCGGGCTGAATAATATTTAACATAAATAAAAGAAGAAGAAAGAAAATATGCTTCCAAAAACCTTTCTCTCATAAATTTATTAGAGTTATTAGGTTGGTGCAAAAGTCATTGCAGTTTTTGCCATTACTTTCAATGGGGAAAAAACCGCAATTACTTTTGCATGGGCCAAATTGTTTCTTCTTTGGCAATCCCCTAGCAAATCAATCCAACTTCTGCTATTCACTGACAACATTGTTTTTTTCTACTGCCCACAGCTTTTCACAAGTTTGTGTCCTCTCTTCACTGCTATAAACTCTAAATTGTGAGCTCACCAAGAAGAAGAATGTCAAGTTTACCTTTTTGTTCATATTGAAAGTATGTGGTAATAACTGGCTTCCAATATCTGTGTGTTGATTTGGAAAATGTAGATTGAGGCACCAGTAAAAAAATCAGTGAAGCACAATTTAATACAGAGAGGAACAGGGCAGATTTGGAAGTGAACATTTATTTCTGAATCCAACATCAGTGTTATCTAGTTGACTAACTTTTTACATTTTTTATTTAACAAATGTACAACATATTTAATATTGTGATGTGGACTCAGCCCTGTCACCTAGAAAGGCTTTAGCACAGGTAGTTTAATGAAGTGTTAGGTGAGAAGCTGTCCCATTCCCTATTAAGCAATGTATTGTCTAAATGAGTTTAATTACCATGCAAATTACTAGGAGCTCATATGCCCAAGGCCTACAACATATCATATGGCAGGTCTAAGAGAAATTCAGTAAGCTGTGTCTCTCTTTGTAGTAATGCTTTTATGTAATATAGAAAAAAATGTGAATGTAACAAGAATAAAATGCTATGTTCTTGGCAAATTTTTGTTAAGTCAGTGAAATCATAGGAGCTGGTAAAAATTGTAGTGGACTTATAAGACAGTTGATATTTAGCAAATCATTGTCAAGAATATCTATTAATGTATTTGTTCTCCTTTTTCTAAAAACGGACTGGAAGTGATTACATGTCTGAATCCTGCTTGTATACAACCATGAATACTTTGGTAAAGGCTCCACCACTCATGTTTATGGGGAAGACTTTGGGGTGTGGGCATGGACTGGATCTGAAAATAAAAGGTTTACATCCTGAGTCAGCTTACTAAATGTGATCTTGAACAGGTCACTCAACATCTCAGAGTTTCCATTTTCTCTTCTGTAATAAAGACTAGTGATGCCATCTTGAAGATTAAAATATAGACTAAATGATTTAAAGTATTTTCAAAACTCATACAAACATATGTATTATAACATAGACATTTTTTAAAAGTGAAACAAAAGATGTATTCCTTTTCTCAGCCTCTATCCATACACAGAGTTTGGTCTGTCAAAATGTTAACCACAATATAAGACCAATCTAAAGTGCTATCCGACTAATGGCATCTTTCCCTATCCTGAACTGCATGGTTCTTTCACACACACAGGCCTGACACAAAACAGTATATCTTGTAAGTGCTAAATAAATATGAACAAGATGAGACTGAAGTTTTATTACTACTACTCATTTGAACATCTTTCCAAATACTGACCAAATTACAATGTAATAGAATGTGACCATCTGTCATCTAGTAAAAAAAAAAAAAAAAAAAAATCCACCTAATGCTTTAACTTTTACCATATGTCTAATCTACTCAGGGCCAAGAATAACCTGGGAGATAAGCACATGAATTCAGATTGGATTTCTAAAAGATTTTTAGCAAAGTCTTCACCAAATGTGCCTAGAATAAGTCATATCTTCTGAGCAATACCCCTAGGAGGGATGTTTCTACAAGAGTTTCCAAACTTTCTTGACTGCAACCCACAGCAAGAAATACTGATTTATAGGTAATGAGATGGAAACATGGCTCATTAGTTATATACCCAAATAAAACAAAAAATATTTTACTATTTGCAATGCACTCTATTATTTTCTATGCTATCTTACATAACATTCAATTAAATGTTATGTTCTATTTTACTTAAAAAGTATGTGGTTGACAAACTGTTGATGAATTCTACATCATCAGGGTTCCTCTGGCTCTCACTCATCACCTGTCAAAATAGCTTTCATCTTTCAAGGTCGACAGGTCTGTATTAACATAGTGGTCAAGAATGTGTCCAACCTATACTGGGTTCAAATCTAGACTATAGATAATAAGCTTGTTTGGAAAACACTGTGTTTTGGATCGAGCACTGTGTAGGCACATAACTTTCATAGTCCATTTGCTTATTTGGAGAGATGAGAAGATCAGACCTAGGTGTTCATGAAATGCATCCTTCAAAGCTTGAGTAAGAGTTGTCAGTGGGCCGGGCACGGTGGCTCAAGCCTGTAATCCCAGCACTTTGGGAGGCCGAGACGGGCGGATTACGAGGTCAGGAGATCGAGACCATCCTGGCTAACACAGTGAAACCCCGTCTCTACTAAAAAATACAAAAAAAATAGCCGGGCGAGGTGGCGGGCGCCTGTAGTCCCAGCTACTCGGGAGGCTGAGGCAGGAGAATGGCGTAAACCCGGGAGGCGGAGCTTGCTGTGAGCTGAGATCCGGCCACTGCACTCCAGCCTGGGCGACAGAGCGAGACTCCGTCTCAAAAAAAAAAAAAAAAAAAAAAAAAAAGAGTTGTCAGTGGTAAAATGGCACTTTGCAGATTACAAAATCCAGCATGAACCATGAACTTCAATAAAGAGAAGAATTTTTGCTGCATTTTGTAATAGTGGTATGCAAGGTCAAAAGGACTAATATTGTGCTTGATTTTCTCATTTGCCTCTGCAATAACTGAAAAACATGCATACACATGGGTAAAAGAAATATTAATATGGTGTTTCAGTAACAGCTCAATAATTTGATTCAGTGCACTGTATTGGATCCTTTTCTGTTTAGTTGGAATTAATGGGTGCAACTTAAAGAGAGTTAAATATATATACTTTTTAATTTGAAGGAAAAACTTTTTCTTTTTTATTTAAAGGCATTCAACTGAGGAATGTCCTGTCTTATGGCCTAGTGGGTTTCTCATCTGTCTGTGTCAAAGCAGTGTCTGAAAAAGGATTTGCAAGAGCTTTAATGGAGAAGGTTCCAGCACTGGGTCATGGAGTAGAAGCAATATCTAAACCTGCACTGATTCCAACTCTGTAGTAATTAGTCACATGTGGCTATTGAGCGCTTGAAATGTGGCTAGTGTAACCTGAGGAACTAAATTTTCTGGTTTTAATTGTATGCAAATTTAAACTTAAAGAGCCATATGTGATTAGTCCTTACCACAGTGTACCACACAGATCTACAGAAAGCAATGTATTGGCTATCTGCTAAGTAAATGTGATAACTTTTAAAACATCATATTATCATCAGTTATAATGCATCCCACATACTAAAAAGTGATCTGGGATCCATGAAAAGCAGAAAATACCGGATTCATGTATTTAAAATAGAACTATTTTGAGACTAGAGACAAGCTTATTGTCAGCTTTGGGTTTTGGGTTTTACATCTCTCAATGACAAATAGGTTTCTTCTGATTCTCCAGAGAGACTGCTGACTGCACTGATTCTTATTAGTAGACTTCAAGAAGTCCTGCTCCAAATTTAAGCTGATGGTTGCATATAAAATTGTAGACATTGAAAAGAAAATTTTGCTAGTTCCTTGAAAATGGGGCTGTTTTTCCATTTGGATTGATACAAGAAATTAAGACAGGGAATGTTTTTGTGAAGTGGGTCATGTAGTATTTGTATGATGGGACTCTCCTTCTAATAAGTTCATTTAATCTTAAAAATAATATGCAATAGGCTGAGCATGGTGGCTCATGCCTGTAATCCCAGCATTTTGGGAGGCTGAGATGGGCAGATTGCTTAAGCTAAGGAGTTTGAGATCAGTGTAGGAAACATGGCAAAGCCCTATCTCTATAAAAAAAAAATAATAATAATAAGCTGGGCATAGTGGCATGTGACTGTAGTCCCAGCTAACTTGGGAGGCTGAGGTGGGAAGATGGCCTGAGCCCAGGAGTTTCAGGCTGCAGTGAGTTGTGATCCTGCCACTGCACACTACAACAGGGGTGACAGAGTGATGCCCAGTCTCAAAAAAAAAAAAAAAAAAAAAAAAAAAAAAAAGAAAAGAAAAAGTAAAAGTAAAAAGCAAAAGAAAAGAAAGGAAAAGAAAAAAAGAAAAGAAATGCAAGAAAACTAAAAAGAATAATGATCTAAAATTTGTCAAAACAAAAACACAGCAAAACACCTGACCTTTTAATAATAATTTGGTTGCATCCAGTTTCCTCCATATTCCAAGAAACTCTTGATTATATGGCAGTTTTATTGACTTACGAGAAAAACCCACTCCAGATAAAATAAGCAATTTGTGATATGCACAGAATAGAGGTGAATGCACAAGTATAAACTATCTGCTTTAGAAATTAAATCCAGGGCATTTAAAAGGACAGCTACACTAAAGTATAGGTAATCAAACTGAACTAAGGAATGAGGTCTTTCCTTGATATCCCCAGTGAGCAACAGAACATCATGGAAGGCTCCAATCAGTATTTCAGTACCTCTTTCTTGTATGAAAACAAATAACTAGACAGTAAATTTGACTTCTTTTATATCCTGGAACTCCAGGCTAGAGACACCCTTTAACTTCCCTGTGAGGTGGAAAATTTTGCCTGGGTTGCAGTCAGCTCAGGGGTTTGAGTATTCATGGGACAGGCTGTTATTTAATAGGTTGTTCAGGAGAAGAATTTGAGGGAATTCCAGGAATTATGGATTTTACAGGCACGGGAGGCACCTAAGGATAATGGTGTAGAATTCACTGAGGACTAGGAAATGATGTGGACCTCTGAGAATGAAACTAGTTGGATGCAGAGATAATGTGTGTCCAATGGCCGCCTCTAGAAAGAAGCCAGGTTATGATATTTATAAAGGTGTGAACAAAAAGGTTTGAGAATCTATAGAACTTTCATCAAGATGAACTAAGGAAAGCAATGCAGCAGTTTGATTGAAATTTAATAAACTGGACTCCAAGCAATTATTGTGTATCCTGTCCAGTGAAAAACTGAACAAAGTGAAAAAGATTAGCTTGGACTGTAGAAAAGGGAAACCAAAAGGCCAGAATTTGGTAGAGTATTGAACACTGGCTGAGAGAAGATAATCTCTGTACCAGGAACTTGACCAGTTTCTATGAGAGCTATGTATACATTACAGCAAAGTGTTTAAAACCTAGTATCTACTGCCAGATTACTAATTCCTTAACCTTGGACAACTTATTTTCATCTCTGTGACTCAGTTTCATCTTCTGTAAGTCATTATAATAGCATCCACCATTAGGTTTATTGCATAAATAATTGAGTTAATATGTACTAACCATTTGAAATAGTACTCTCAATAAATGTTTATTATTCTCACCCCAGAGATAGATACATTAGACATGTTAATATATATGCAACTCATACAACTAATTATCTCTATTTTAGGTTCATGGATGCTAAATAATTCTTCCTTCCTCGCAGATTGGCCTATAAGAAGGGATGCACCAGTCAGGCAGATATTGGCATTTGGATACTTACATCACTCTAAATTTGTAACTTGGCATTTTGGCTCATAGTTCAGTCTTTTGTGAGTTTTATTATCATTAGCCTCCTAAATCCAATAACTCTAGACACTGATAAGTGACACTTGGACCATTGAGACTGAGAGCTAGACCCAGAACTTTGGTAAATTCACTAACAGTATGCTAACAGTAAAATCTGTTGGCAAATAGCTAAAAAGCCATCTGCTGTAGACCTTGATCTATCTTCTTTCAAATGTCAGTAATTCACAACCAAGATTTTACCAAATGCCAAGTAGTTTCAAATTCCCCCCAAAATGAAAAGGAATAGATTATCTTAGAGATATTTAGACTTACAGAAGGGTTACACTTGAACAAGACATATAAATCATTAAGATTTGCCCTGTCTTGTCTAATACTTGAGGGTTTTGTCACTACCTGAAGACTAAGTCCTGAGTTGATACACACAAAACAGTACACAAAGGGATCAGTGATTTTTAGTCCAGTGATACCTAGCTCATGATTCAAGTCAACCTATCAGTGTGCTAAAGTATACACACCTATCCCAGTAACCAGTATCTCCCCACTATCTCTATTTATGAACAGAAATGCAACAATCTATATTCTTAGAGTATGGGCCTAAGAATTTGTGATACAGAATTTTTTTAAAGAAAGAAAAATATCATATATGTACTTCTATTGCAGGTCTGGCAGCAGATAGCTGTTTTGCCACTTTCTGGAAAAACTAATGGCTTTTGATATACCCTCCAGTATGTAGTATATTTGTGAAAATTCCAGAGTCTCAAATGCAATTTCCATGATTGTTCTGGACCTTATGCTACTAACCCATGCAAATATCCCTCAGCTGAAAAATTTTAAACACATCTTGGGGTTGGGTTGACGCTGGAGAAGCTCTCATAGGACTATTGGCCTCGGGTTATATTGTAGCCCCTAAGTAGGAAAGGTTTTGTTTATGTTGCCTCTATTTATATGGGATTTTCTTTTTTTGAACAACTCAAGCCCAATTATAAAGGAGCAGAATTGAGCCTGTGAGATACGACCAGGCTGCCAAAGAGGAAATCGACAAAGACTCCACAAACTAAGGAGACAAGAGCAGCTGTTATTCTGGCAAGGAGATGGAACTTGCCAACCTTCTGCCCAGCGGTGCCACACCAGTGCTCTGAACATTAAGCTGAGTTTACTGCCTCCCCTGTGACTATGCCAGTCACATTCAAGAACATCTGCCACAGCCTTAATGACAGAGCCTATGGGAACCTAATGAGTACCCCATACACCTGTGCCGTTCTACCAGCCAGCTGTTTCCCACTCCTCCACCTCCTTTCTCAGTCCTTCCCCTCACGTGTGCTCACTGCCCCGTCTTCCCCATAGGATACAGCTGACTCTCACACTGGGTCTGTGCTTTTGTGAGGATTTCATTTATCTCCATTTACATGGCACTTATAGGCAGTAGAGATAAAAGCATAATATCTTTCACACTGCTCAAGCTTCACACTTTGCTATGCAAGTGGGTGAGTGCTGGAGATTGAGAAAGACAATCAGAAGAATCAATGGTCTAAGAGATAAGGGGACAAGAAGGAAGAAGATGAGAAGTGCTGCTGCTTTTTCATTGCCAACAACTCTCAGACCCAAAATAGAAATTCACAAAGCCATGGAAACACTTCACAGTTTACCTCTGTAGGTATCTATAAAATTGCTTTGGTCAAAGCATTTTCTGATTGAGATAGCTGCCTAGTGGAAGATCTAACAAAACAAAACACACACACACACACACACACAAAAGTGCAAAAAAATAAAACAACTTACTAAAAATACTATTAAAATTCTGAGAATTTTAATTACATGGAAAGTGAACAGAGTATAGTGCATGATAGAAAGAATCTCAAAAAGTGTGTGACCTTCGGCAAGTTATCTAACACCTCTGAGTTTCCATTTTTTTAGTTTGTTAAATTAGGATAATTACACAGATTTGGTAAAAATCACAAGAAATAAATTATGTATGTTATATAAAAGGGTTTTGCATAATAACTAGCACAACCAAGTGCTTGATAAACTTTATTATTATTATTATTATTATTGCTATATCAAGCACATTTCTTATGGCTCTACTATAATCATTAAAAAATTTGTTCTTGTTCTATATTTTACAGAATAAATCATTCTTTTAATGACAAAAAAGGTGAAATATCCCCTAGATGAGAAAAACCTTAAAATAATGATCTCATTTGTTATGTAAATCAAAAGGTACGAGCTTGACTTTTGTAGATATATGACTAACAGAATGTAGAAATTCTTCGGTCATTCATTTCGGTCTGTTTACATATCAGAAGCATCATATATTCTGTGATAAAGGCCAGGTGGCATGGTAAAACTGTGACAATATTAGTAGTTCATGTTAAGAAGAAATAGTCCCCCATATCACTAGACTGCATTGTCCAATATGGTAGCCACTAACCGAGTATAGTAGCAGCCACTAACCGAATATAGTAGCCACTAACCAAATGTTTCTACTGAACATTTGAAATGTATCTGCTCCAAATTGATATGTGCTGTAAGTATAAAGTACACACTAGATTTCTAAGATTTAGCATGTAAAAAAGAATTTAAAACAACTTATTAACAATTTTATATGAATTACATATTGAAATGATAATATTGGGTTAAATAAACTATATTATGGAAATACACTTTACCTATTTCTTGTTTGTTTTAATTTATCTACTAGAAGATTTAAAATTAGCTGTCTTTCTCCTATCATATTTCTTTTGGGCAGCGCTGCTCTGGAGTAATGATTCTCAATGGTTCTTATATATGTACCGATATTTTGTTTCTAAATATCACTCAAAGAGCTTGAAAAAAATTTAAATTCCTGGTCTTTCAGTGATTCTGACTCCAACGGCCAAGGAATTTGCATTTTCAATAAGAAAATGGATATTTCAAATGCAGATGGTCAATGGACCACATTTTGAGAAACACTGCTATAGACTAAGGTTTCTTTAGTTGAAACATGATGCCATGAAACACAGACATGATTTGGGGGATGTTCATGGACAGCAACTAGACAATACGAAGGCAGAAAAAGAGGGGGAGAAGCAAAATGGTAGAAGATGCTCATTAACCTGCTTTCAGTATCTTCTCCCTAATGAATAGTAAATATAAGTCTGTTACTTTTTCCCATATTCTAGTGCCCATGGGGATGGAGGAGTAAAGTCTGCACTAGGCCAGGTATGGTGGTTCACACCTGTAATCCCAGCACTTTGGGAGGCTGAGGCAGGAGGATTGCTTGAGCTCAGGAGTTTGAGACGAGCGTGCGCAATATAGTGAGACCTTATCTCTCTGGAAAAAAAAAAGTCTGCACTATGAGGACCTCTCAACAGTAAATTTTAAGATTTGAAGGTAAGGTTTACAAGGCTGTGTTGAATAAAAGTGATGACATAATTATTTTCAGTGGTAACTGATAACATCCCTCTCATTGAACACTGTGACTTTCATTACTACTGCAAATCGGCTGGTGGTGAGATGTGTAAGTGGTATAGATCAAATCTGAAGAAAGAGAAATATTCCATATAGCCTCCATGTCCCACTTCTTTCATGGTAGACCTTAGCCACTGTCCACGTAGCAATTACATTCCAGGCACTGGGCAACAACATCGCAATCATTCATGGTTACTGCAGACATAGAGCCTCTCCCATCATATCCAGTATAAAAGGCTCTTTCTTGGCTGACACATGAAAAACCTTTCAAATATAAAGAAGGAGAGACTCTAAGGGAAACAACTATTTCGTCAAACTAACCTCATCCACCATTAACATCACACCTTTTTTTGAGATTCTTCTATTACCAGTGCCCTTTTATTTCCTTCCTACCAACTTGATGTCTTTGCCTCAACAAGTACTCTTTCCTTACAGTTTGCTTTGCCATTATGTTATTGTATCCTTTGATGCTTTTTTTTCTTTTGTACAGTTTACACTAGATGCAAAACTGATAAAGTTGTGCTGATTGGATGGTGACTGTCCAATCCCAGAAGGACATTCCTTCCACAATTGCCTTTCCAAGCTGTCACCCTCCTATAAGACAAACTATGGCAGTAGCTGGGGATTTTTTTTGCAGTCAGGTTTTATCTTCATTTTGCTGACTAAGCCACCAGGGCAAACACCTCTTACACTGAGGGTGGTGTGCTCTTACAGTGAGAGCACTACTACGGTTATCAGTGATGAAACCGGAATTCTTGATGCAGAAAAGTACCTTATGGAAATAAATGGTAGCATACTTTCAGGTTTAAGCTGACAATTTAGGTTATTCTCCCAAATCTAAAACTTTCTATCATAAAAACCTGCAAAGAAATCATACAATTGTTGAAGTCAGCTGCTATATTGAGGTCATTTACTCCAATTTCTCATGCAAAATACCTCTTAACTCGATGCCACTCTTCCTGAAATATAAACAGTAAAAACTGACTAAGTTTTAGATGTTGTTGCTAGAATTTTTCATGACTTAACCCACTTAACCCTCAGTAGAGGTATTACTAGGTTCTTCCCTCCCTTTACAGGTGATAAAACAGAGATCCAGAGAGACTGAGCCACTTGCCCAAGATTACAAATTAAAGGTGTGAGCTCATTTTGAACTCCACTGATACATTTCTAATTCCTAGGGAGGACTATGCCTCAAGACAATTAATCTGTATTTTCTAGACACCATGGCCACAGTTTTAGGCAAATAAGAGTTAGCCCTAGGACTATTTTGGAAATGCCTGAGAAAGAGAAGCCCTTCCTTCCTTTACCACTGGGGGTTCTAAAAGGCTAGAGAGTAATTGTGGAACTTTTCAACCATCATGGCATTGCAAGTGGTGAGCCAGAGATGGCGTGGTCCTGAGCTCTGATGATCTGGAATTTACTGCTTTCTCTGAAATATGAGCCGATAGATTTCTTTTCTTTTTCTTTAAACCAGGTTGAGTTGTGCTGTTCACTTGAAAACAATTAATTCCTTAAAGAGTGAACAACTAAGTAATTGACATAAAGCTCCAAGTTTCTAATGCTTAAGCCAATATCTTGCATATATTCGATGTTCAATAAATACTAGTTTTTATTCTTTCTTCCACAATTTTCAGGAGCAATGATTACGTTTCTCTGTTTTGCATAGAGCCTAAAAAGGGTTGAAACATAAAAAATAAATACATTGAATACATGTCTGCAGATCAACAGATACGTTGAGAATTATACCCAGGAGAGATTAGTCAGACCGTACCTACTCATCGTTTCCACTTCTGGCTCTGAGTGGGAGCCAGGGAAGGAAAGTGCTCTCAGCATGGCTCACAGGGGACACTTTCCCAACAGGATTCTTCAGATTGGACTTGACTCATAGACATAACGTGCCAGACTCACCCCAGTGCCACCTGGTTAATCAAAGGGCCAGAAGGTATCTGTGGAAGAAAGACTTAAGGGAGTCAGGGAAGTAGAAAGCAGTTCACTGAAGTTCCTGGCATTTGCCTGAGGGCACAGCTGGGGACATTAGTAATCATTTTTCTCATCAGACTGCTGAAAATGAGAGCAAAGTGAGAAAGGGAAAAAACAAGTGTTTTGCTGCCTCCTGTTTGAATTAATCTCTTCTGACAACTGCTGATTTGGGTTTGTGATTCGATCTTCCATGTGTCTAGCTCCATTGGTCAATTAAGTGTAGAGGGTGATTGGGGGAAGCAGTGATGCTCAGCCTGATTAGAGGAAGAAGCATCACAAGGCATTTAGAACATGCAAAGCAGCCCATTGAGCCTGGCTTAAACAGAGCCAAGCAGAGCAAGGGTGGTGTCTGGTACTGCCACGAGGGTCAGGGAAGAGTTGAACCTCAGCACTCTAGAGCACTAATCAAGTAAGGTGGACATCAAAGTCAGTTTCCTATGAGCAGCAAGTACGCTCTTGAGAGTTTTGGAGGGGATCTAAGGCTCATGCAAAGCCAAGCCCCCTGTCAGCCAATTCAAATCTTATTCTTCCAGATTGTTCAACTAATAAACTACTTTCGACAAAGTATCATAAACTTAAAAACAGAAAATAAAGTCATATCTAACTTGGAGAGTTCAATTTGTACGTTTGAAGGAATTCTCTGAAATCAAGAAATGGGATAGCAGAACACTTAAGTTAGACAAAAACAATGCAGAAGCAGTAGTGCTCACACATTACTATGCAGTAATAAAAACATTGAGGAACTATGAGTTCTAGTCCTAACTCAGTTAATGGCTTGTTGGTTACTTTGCAGCAAGATGCACTTCTTTTATTCATTGTCAATTCCCCAATTTTTTTTTTTTTTTTTTTGACAGAATCTCGCTCTGTCGCTAGGCTGGAGTGCAGTGGCACAATCTTGGCTCACTACAACCTCTGCCTCCTGAGTGCAAGCGATTCTCCTGCCTCAGCCTTCTGTGTAGCTGGGACTACAGGCGCGCACCACCATGCCCAGCTAATTTTCATATTTTTAGTAGAGACAGGGTTTCACCATGTTGGCCAGGATGGTCTCGATCTCTTGACCTTGTGATCCACCAGGCACGGCCTCCCAAAGTGCTGGGATTACAGGCCTGAGCCACTGCGCCCAGCCCACTTCCCCATTTTTAAGGAGACTGACAGAGGAAGTGGGGGCACTTATACTCTTCTAAATAAAACTCAAACTTGATCTTACAGCTGAAGAGAATGTTTTGACGGGAGCAATAGCAGCCTAAAATCTTTTATGAATTAAATGTTAAAGTACTTCATATGACTATTTAAAAGAATAGCTAATCAAAATGATTGTACACTATTTTTTATAAAGATCCATATCAACGCTCAGCAATCATCATAACAGGCAACAGGCTCCTTTCAAAGTAACATGTCAAAAAAGCACCTATGATTTCTTGGATGTAGTCACAGACTTATAATGCCATAGAATATTCATTATTGTTTTCCATTCTGAAAATACCTGATTTAACGTTAATTCCTGATAAGTTACCCAAACCCTAAAAGAAAGAGGATTGATATTTGAACAACAGTTATGTTGTTCAAATTTAATGAAAGTAGAACAAATGTTGCAGTTGTTAAAAATAAATGGAAGAACTTTGGCTGGATTTCAAACTAGTTAAGTATGATCTTAATAGAATAACCATCTAAGCGTGTAAACATGTGGATTTATATCACTCTGAAGGAAAAACTAATAGCCTAGCAAAGTCTCCATTCAAGGCTTTAACTCATTCAACATATTTATTGATGACTGACACGGGTAAAATATACTTAAATAGCGAGATTATCAACTTACTTCCCCAAATTTAAGGAGAAAAGCTAAGGCATAATAAAAGCAGGGTACAAAATGACCTAGATCTGCTCTATTCCACAGTTGTCATCATACAGATCAAATACAGATCAATGCCACAACATTAAAGATATTAACAAGTTTTAGGTCAAGTGAAGAGGACCTATGACAGTGAAGAAGACTTGGACACTGTCAGCCGAAGAAAAATTTAATGAAATGGATCAAGAGAGAACATGTTTGAGGGAAACAGTGGCAAAATAATCAGTCTATTTTAAAGGCTTTTTAATGGGGAAAAGATTTAGATTTATTCTGAGTGGACCCATAAGCAAAATCAATGGGTAGATACTTCAGAGAGATAGATTTTGACACAAATGCAGAGATTTCTTTTAATAAGTAAAATGACTTTCCTAATAAATAGTGAGTTCTCTGATGGGAGATGGGGCTCAAAAGAAACCAGGGAAAAACAAACCCTGTAAAAGAGATTCACATGTCAAGTAAGCATCCAGGCTCCATGGCTTCTGAGATACTTGTAATTCCAAAACTCCTTGATTCTATTACCATAGACGAATTCTACAACTACTTATTATACATCTAGAGAAAGCATGTTAAGTCTTGAGAAATATGTATTTCCTAGTTAACTGTCATGATGGGAAAATAGAACATTAACAGACTTAAATATCTGAATATATGTGTCCCTCCAAAATTCCTATGCTGGAACTTAGTGAGGTGATGGTATTGAGAGGTGGGACCTTTGGGAGGGGATTAGCCCTCAGGATGGAACTAATGCCCTTAGAAAGAGCTCGAGAGAGCAAATCTGTTCCTTGTTGCCCCTTGCTACCCGTGAGGATGCACAGAAGGTGCTGTTCATGAGAAACAGGCCCTTATCACACACACATCTGACAGAACTTTGACCTTGGCCTTCCTAGCCTCCACAACTACGACAAAACAAAATTCTTTTTTTTTAATAGCTTACCCAATTTAAGGTGTTTTTTTACAGCACCCCAAACAGACTAAGACAAATGTAAATTCTGTAAATGTTTAAGTATACAGTAGAAGGAATAAAAAAAATCTAACACTAACAAATGGTAGAGTTTTTAGAGAATGAATAATCTATGAAAGAAGGCACACATATTGAATACTATCAAAAGACTGTGTATGATAGAATTGTAGGGAGTGATGTTTAAGAGCGCAGGCTCTAGGTTAGCTGTTTTCATTCAAATCCTGGCTCTACCACCGCTCGATGTACAACCTTGGACATGTCACAGTTCCTTCATCTGCGAAATGAAGATAACAATATATCTATCATATAAAGTCATTACAATTTAAATGAGTTTTATATATATATAAAGATTTTGGAATAGTCCTTGAAACATTGTAAAGGCTATATGAGTATTTGTTATTTTACAAGCTGTTTAAATTTTTTCAGAAAAACAGGACTAGAGATGTTCAAGTGAAGGTGGACGTGCTTTCGACATCCCTCTTAATAAAAATAGCTAAATTAGTTAATAGACTGTAGATGTCAGCTTTTTAAATTTCATTATTATATTTATTTATTTGGTATTAGCCTTCTGGAATAGCTATATGTGAAAAATTGATTTTCATCCTGTTGTCCTGCCATTACTGATGAAGGAATATATAGCACAGAAATTTTAAAACCACTAGTTTTTACCCATTACATAACTTTTGCAAAAGCTGAAATATAACAACCTGGGGTAGGAATCATCCATGCCTTTTTCCTTTCTTGTACCCTAAGGAAGTGGAATCAATGAATGGACAAAAGATGAAAAGTAATAAGGCAGTCCATCTAATTGTTAAATTATGTAAATGGCTCTTGCACAGATGAGAGTTGATTATATGTATAAATTACAGGTTATCTAAAAATGGATAAGTGTATTTACAAAATAACAACATTCAACCTAGGTGATCTGATGAAATGAAAATAAACTATACAAGTCAAAATATTTAAACAATGTCAATAACAACAAATATTTTGAACATTTAGCATCAATTTATTAACTTCCTAGTTAATGTGGCAAAAATGGCGGAGTATTTTACACATTGTTCATAACGTGGGAATTCTAACAGATATATTTTCTTGATTCAGAACCAAGATGTCTACCCTTTTATGTCTCCTTGGTCTGTCCAGACTGAAGCACAATCAATGGCAAATAGGGGATATGAAAAAAGATGACATATTTGAATAAATTTCATGGGAAAAAATTCTCATATCTTTAGATAATAGATCAAAACTCTTTTTATTTTTTTCTTTGACCTTCAGAAAAATCCTGTCAGCAGCCTGATTAAAAAAAAAAAAAAAAAAGTCTTTGGCAGATTTCTCTTCCTTTTGTTTTCTTTACTGCTTTTAATGAAATGCTAATGATATCATTTTACTCAGCCATTCTACTTCTAGGAATTGTGAAGTAGAACTGCCTATAGTTGAGAATGTGGCCTTAGATTCAAGTTCTAGTTCCAATGTTGTCTAGTTGTATGACCTTGAGAAAATGGATTAACCTCTGTAAACCTCACTATTGCTATCTGTAAAACAAGGACACAAAGTCTTTAGCATACATACAGGTATTTTAAATTCCTTCTTTATATCAAAATAAGTCAATCATTGGAAAATTATTAGTTTTAGACAAACATAACTTAATCCTTCTCAAATCTACCAGTCTATATTTTAATGATCTTCTCTGAGAGTTTACTGAGGGTAAATATAAGAAGCTCTTAAATAAAGCATTTTTTTAATTTGCTATAACACTGTTAAAGGTATCATCTCTTATGCTATCAAGTACCCTCTCTTTAAAATTCCATAAAATTCCATAATTCATTTCAGCATGTACTATCATGAACACTATCTTTCTTAAAGAATTAGTATGTTTTCTTCTACTCATTAATGAAAATATAAATAAGCTTCTATTTCAGATACCAGGAAACTCAGAGTAAATTTCACATTCATATGTATTTCATCCTTTTTTCTGAAATCATTTTTTCCATTATAAATATTATATTGTATAAATATGTTAATAAGCAGACTCAAATATTTCATAATGGAACCCAGAGAACTGATTACTTTTATAAAGCATAATGTAACTACAATTTAGCCTGCATCAAAAAATAATTAAAATATGTTTTATATTTTTATATTAAATATGCATCAAAATTACATTAGATAATACATTCAAAAACAATAAGCAAAGGATATTTCTCACTGCTGGTGCAGGTGTGGAGAGAAAAGCATCTTGGAATAGTTCCTAATGATAGTGAAAACATCCATGAAAGGCTTGGTAAATCTTTACAAATAGCCATAAAAAGGTCAAAATAATTTCAAAAAAATTTGCTCCTAGAAATCTATTATTTCTAAGAAGACAATCATGAATAAGGATAAAAATTTAGATATAAATGTATTCACTACAGTATTATAAAAATATTTTATGAAAAAATCCCAAGCTAAGGAAATCATGAACTAATGAAATACATGTAATTTCAACTTGTTGTATATTTAAGTGAATTATTTTACTCAAAAGAATGATATTAAGGGCCGGGCACGGTGGCTCAAGCCTGTAATCCCAGCACTTTGGGAGGCCGAGACGGGCGGATCACGACGTCAGGAAATCGAGACCATCCTGGCTAATACGGTGAAACCCCGTCTCTACTAAAAAATACAAAAAACTAGCCGGGCGAGGTGGCGGGCGCCTGTAGTCCCAGCTACTCGGGAGGCTGAGGCAGGAGAATGGTGTAAACCCGGGAGGCGGAGCTTGCTGTGAGCTGAGATCCGGCCACTGCACTCCAGCCTGGGCGACAGAGCGAGACTCCGTCTCAAAAAAAAAAAAAAAAAAAAAAGAATGATATTAAGTAGGAAGAAAGGCCAACAGAGAGCAGATTCTTCTAAAATTATGTTGAAAAAGTATTACTATTCAGATATTATTTCCAAGACTGGAAGAAAACACAACAAAATGTTAATATTGCTTAAATATTGGTAATAGGTTCACCAATGGTCTTTCTCTCTTCTTTTGATTTTCACGTGTTTTCTTATTTTCTACAATGAATATCACATTACAGAAAAAGTATAAACAAAAATAATTTTTGAAAAAATTGAATATGAAAGGTGAAAATATGAGACTTTTTATATTATTCTAATGAGGTAGTTTTATTAGAAAACATGTCTATTCTAAAGGAATATACTATTTCACTTTATTATACCATGAAGTATGATTCTGAATTCTGATATAATGTATATTGTCCAAAATGTCATCAATTCCACAAAGCACTAAAAATTATGGAAGTAATAATTGGGAGCAAACTTGACAATCATGGTTAACCATATTAATTATAAAGCTTTCAAAGTGTTGGCACACCGTGTCTTCTGTTGGATTGATTCTTGCAGCACTCTGCAAGGTAAGCAGATCATATATTAATACTTTCCTTATTCAAAGGGGTTGAACGACTCACTCAAGTTCTCTGAGAGCTTCCACATACAGAATCTGGACTCTAACTCAAGTCTTTAGATCTAAATTCCTTGGAATATTGTAGGTCAAGAGACTGGTTTTTTGTTTGTTTGTCTTAATATTCTCTTTCTTTCTCTTCCCTACTATTACTTCTATGCAAAGCAGTTAGACTAGTGCTTGGGACACAGTGCACAGGCGTATAAGTATTCATTGACTAAATAAAAGTGGGACTTTTCATACTGGCTTGAAGGAAATATGCCTCTGGATCTTCTTTTGGAAGAAGCTGTGTTCATTTTCCTTGATTCAAAAAAAAGTAATCTAATAATTAGTCTCACTTATAGGGGAAAAATAGGATTATTCTACTCATAATAGTAGAGGCCCACATGCCCCTCACTTCATTGCTGTTAGTCATGCTGCTGAAAGCCAAACAGAAGCCCGGTACTGACTGGCTGTGTACAGGGCACATTCTGCAATCCCATGTACTTTGTGCTAGCACCACCGCAGCAGGCCTTCAAAATTGGCCCTGTCACTTTAAATATAATAGACAATAAATCATCCCTCTGAGACAGCCCCTAAGGAAAACAGAGGAAAAAAATAGAAATAGCATTTAAAAGCCCTTTTTTATTACAGTGCCTCTAGGGAGCTTTTAAAATTGGAACTCTTTTGAAGTGAATTTTATGCTTTTTGGGGCTTTTAAAAATGCTTCTAGAATTAACCTTGCAATTCTAGGACCAAATCTTCCTTTAGATCCTTTAATTTTGGGGTCTTTATTATGCTAGTATTATCACATTTGCTCATCTTCTCTGTGCTGCTTTCCCTGGTATTCCATAACCAATCAACCCTTTTCTCATGCTCTTTGTAACTTCTTTATTTCTGATTCCTCCCTATCCATGTTTCTGCCAATATTTCTTGTTTGGTCTTTCTTTTCTTCTTTTTCTTTTTTCCTTCATCAAATCTAGTTTTAGTTACTTCTCCTCTGAGATACCCTTTGTTCTTTTGCACCTTGGATGCAGATAATCCTAATTAGGCTACCATGCAGATAATCCAGAATTTTCCACTCTCCTTCTCCTATAGCAGAATTTTCTTAGCCACAGCTGAACCACATCTGCCTCTTTTTCATAAGCCTCCCCTTCTCTTGTTCTTGTGACTGTTCCTAGTTGATAAAATAAAAACACCAAAATAGCAAAGAAAGTTAACTTAGTTTAGTCTGAAAAAATCTTAACCAAATCCTGAAAAAAAATAAATAGTAGGTGTAAACATATAAAGCACAGATTATACAAAGGGTCAGGGTTTACATTAAGAAGGGGAGATTCAATATCAGCCTGACTCTCATGTAACCAGTACTCAGCTATGATCATTTCAGTCATACAGCATTATGTGGCCCAATAAAACAGTTATGGCTCAATGGCCTTTATTATTCTTACAAATTAAAAATCTATACTGAACAAAACACAGTTCATCTTAATACTGGAAAACATACACACTCAAAGTAAATAACGTGACAACAGAAACTGCTTCTCGACACTACATTACATGTCTTCTTAGACCCCCTACTCTGTGAAGGAAGGGAGCAGAAATTCAGCTTGATATTGAGCTGGTGTCTTTTGATAAATTGGGAAGGCCAAAGTATGAAGCAAAAAGCAGTGAGAAAAGATTATTCTGACACCTTTTAGATTTATAGACTTCCCAGTCTACTTAAAGGCCATTCATCTCACCTGGCCTGCCACAGTCGCTCCAACCACCCTCTGGGTGAGTGCTTATTACCAACAAGGCAGCAATCAAATTATTGTAGGGAACTTACTGAGTGAGATAAATAAAAGCTGCCTAAGTCAGTGATTCTCAGTGCTTTCTCTGGAACATAAGTCTCATAAGAAGGTCTAAAAATGTCTCATAGACACATAAGCGTTGTCAACACTACACACCCTAACTCCTCTGCAGAGTAATGGGAAGTATATTAGCATAGCAAAAGCACTGACAAAAGAAAGCTGTCTGGCTTTGTTTAACCCAGCATGTACCCAAAGCACGGGACATACTGTTTTACTTTTTTTTTTTTTTTTTTAAGAAATGGGGATCTGGCTATGTTGCCCAGGCTGAAATGCAGTGGCTATTCACAGATGCAATCATAGTGTGTGCACTACAGCCTTGCATTTTTACGTAAGTTACACTTAGGAAAATTCTTTGGAAACTTTGGAAAAGCCTAGAATTAAGTACTTGCCTAAAAGAATATCTGGGACAACTGTCTTGAAGGTAATGATGATTGTTAAATGAAATGATTAGATGAAGAAAAATAGGAAGAAACACTGCAGGTTTGTATTAATGATCTCCATCACTAAAGGAGAGAAATGTGCCAGCAGATCACAGTCGTTAAAAATGACCCATCAGTGGACAGCAAATTACATACTTGGGAACCAATGCTAGAGAAAAATCAAAGAGGTGGAGGTCATGTTTTATTTCACTTGTAGCGCTTTTCAAATTCAGTCCTAACCAAACCTGATTAAAGTAAATCCCTTTTTTACAGGCTGTGGAGTCTATAAGATTATGGTGTTAATGGAAGTGCTATTCGATCCGTCAGTAATGGTGCATGTCGGGACCCTGGCGCCTCTGACAAGTCCATTTTTTAAGACGTATTTATTGTTTTTTTTTTTTTTTTTTCTCCCTTCTGTTCTCTGCATTGCGGGGTTTAATTGAATAGTTTAAAGTGATTCTTCTTCAAGGCCCATTAATTGATTTTATTTGTGTATTCTCCAGGGGTCAAGGAAAAGGGAAAAAAAAAAACAATAAAATTGCAACTCTGGTTTTCACTGTCATATCCTCCCTGGAAATTCATAGCTCTGAATTTTGTTTCTTTTCTCTGCCTCAAGAGGCCTTTTTAAGATTTTTTGCAAGGTGCATTTTTTTTGTTTTATATTACTAATTTATTCAATTCTGATAGTGATTCACCATTAAGGAAATAGTAAAATGTGCCCAATCTGACCAACCATGTAGTATCTAGGGGTTCCTCATGACAAACCCAATTGAAGAGGAAATACTTCAGTGAAACAGTCATGAAACTGTACATTCTCACAACAAAGCACCCATAGCGTTTTCTTTCTATTACAATGGGACAAAGTCTCTTGAGGTTTGATGTTGTGACATGCCTACACATATATAATCACAGTGTGTTCATATTTACTCATGTAACCCAGCACTGCCCCGAATGCTCTTATGTCTGTGGAGTAAGAATGAAGATGCTTCCTGGATTGCAAAGCCGTATATTCAGGAGGAGGAAATTGTAGATTGAAACTGAGACATTATTATGTCACATAATATAATTTGTACCATTTCTTAATGCTTGTTTCTATCTGGAAGTAGCTAATTCTCGCACTGAACTTATGAGGCAGGTATTACTATCACCATTGAATTGTCAAAGTCTGAAACTCAGATGTGAAGTCATCTTCCAAAGATATAAATAAGGTTTAAATATGCGTCTGATTTATTCCAATGCCTCTACTTTTCTGTTCCTTGGATATACTTTTGCCTTGGAGACTTAGTTTGCAATGGCTTTTATTTCACTAAAGATGAAAATATAATAAAGTCATTTAAAGGCCGATAATTTTTGTTCTCCCTCTGCCTCCCCAGAGTAGGCCCCAAACAAACACTAGTTGAATGATGGAATAAGATTCCTGCCCCATTGCTATCACATCATTCCTGCTTTGAGCTTCACTCTAAGACCAGTCCTTTATGGGCATTGTGCTAACAAGGCAGGGTAAAAGACAAGAAAGGGACAGAGTCATAAACACCAATCTGGATTCTATCATGTGGACAAGCTACCTCTAGCTTCTTGGTTGTCTCTTTGTTGTCTTTTTGACATATCCTTCTCTTCATTCACTTCTTGTCCCTTATTCAAATTCCCTCGATGAAGTCCCTAATAACATGTAAAGCTTAGGTGTTTCATTGAAATGCAGGTCAAATTTATCTTTTGCTTACACTAGTAAAACTATGCCACTGGCTTCTGGTTCCCGATTATCTTCCCCTGAATGTTTTAAGAGAGATTGAGAGTTTAAAGTTAATATTGAGATTGAAAGAAAAAGCAGCAGGGGGAGAGGAGGGATCATATAGAAGGAAGTATTTTTTGCTTACTTGACTTACTGTAATCAATAGCTGAGAGGAGAAAGCGACAAGTTGGAAATTTACTTCCAGCAGATGAACACAGCATCATCAAGTACAAGACACATATATTTAAGAAGGTGTCAGTAAACTGAAAATCTCACAAAGGCAACCTTCTCGTGGAAGGGGCGCACTCTCTGCATGTTACATTCACACAGTTCAGAGGAAATTCTATGCTATCTCGCATCTGCACCTCTATGTCCATCTTCTCTTCCTCAACTTAAGACACCCAGCTTCCTGGACCCCCTTTACCTCCATTCACCTTTCACAACTTTCACTCGTTTTGTGAGACAGTTCAATTATCACTTTCAGGTTTGTGTCTGTTTCCTAATAGATTTAATCGTAAAATCCTTCCACGGGCCAGAAAGAATGAATGGCGAGGAGAGGTGTCCCAGTCTGAATCCAGGTGTAGCGAATAGGAATAATTAGAAGGAGTGGGTACAAAATCCTCAACTAGTAGTCGCAGATGGTGACCACTACAAAGGAAATGAAAACATGTTAACTTTTGGGATATTACTCCAAGAAAAGAGAACATGCTTGCAAATGGGATCTTCCTCTAAGCAATAGACACTCTGGTGTACAAAAAGACCCACACTCCTCCCCATGCTGAGATGTGTGTCCTCCTGTGGATTCCCAGAATGTGAAAATCACTATATCAAAACATGTGTCACACACTACCATAAGCTTTGGTTTGCATGGATCTCCCCTCAAAGCTGACTCAAGTCATGTTCATCTCTCTCTCTAGCTTCTCCTTCAGTAGCTGGCATATAAGAGATGCTCAATAAATATTTCCCAGCATAAATGAAAGAACGAATAAGAAGAAATTTTCTTGTAAGTACTCCTATAAAATTGTGATGCGATTACAAATTTTGGAGATAGTGGGGCCAAAACAAAGTGGGGCTAAATAACTGGCCCAGAAAAAAAGGCAGGGATTAAATTTTGAATGTTGCATTATCAAGGTTAAAAACAGCTCTTCTCTGGCCAGAAAGAAAACAGTTTTTGTGTAAAATAATTTTTTCAAATTTTGAAAAAAACACGCTTATGAAAGAAGCTTTGGAATGCAACATGCACTGTTTATGATCAAACGTGTATCAGTATAGAGGGCATGAGAGCAGAAATAAACAGAAATAAATATTCACCTCCAGGGGGTAGCCCTAAGGACCCTATGCCCAGAAAACTAGCTTGGGAGTTATTCACTCCTGGAATTGTCTGTTACAATTGTTCCTGCTTAAGACAACCATGTTGTGAGTGTATGTGTGTATAGTGAGGTACAGGGAAAGATGAAACAGTATCCTCAAAAGCCCATGGACAAGATGGTCATATTTTACTTGGGAGGATGTGAATATTGAACTAATATACTCTTCTTATTAAGATATTAGCACAGGGTAGCATGTTAATATTAATCAGAATGCTTGTCAGGTGGTTGCAGTGTCCAAGATTCTTTCCAAGATGAGGGAACCTAGAAAATGCAGCCCTCCACTTCTGACACTGCTTATAAACTTTGAATCAGGGAAGACAGTTGTAAAGAGAGGTGGTGCTCTTCTTTTCACAAACCATCTGTCTTTATTTTTATTCTTCTGATTTTCTCCTGAGATATCAACACCAAAGTAGCATATAACCTTCCTGGAAGCAATCTAACTCCAGGAAAAGCACATACTAGCACAGAAAAAAATATAACCAAATTCATTTTTACATAAGAGTAGCAGTTGTAGGTGGCATTACTTTGGTCTGATTTTATGATTAGTGGAAACTGACACCTTCTCTATTGCTACTAGAGTACATAACCTTTTTGGCCGAGTGTCACTGACAAATAATTGGGATAACAAGCACTTTTAACTGCATGTATGAGTAATCTCAGTGAACACAGTCTTCTTTCGGTCTTGTATTTGATATCCTTCAATGATCAAATTTGTAAGCAGGTTGAGCATCTACACTTATTCCTCCAAATTAAGGACTTCCCATCAGCTACTCATTAACATCTATATGGATATTGCCTAAATTTGTTGTAAAACTCTGTGTGAGGGTACACTTTGATCTGCTCAACTGACTTTATTCTAGCTATTAAATAATTTCAACACAACCTTGATCTATCTAATCCAACAAAACCAAAGGCAACTTCTTAATACTTTCTGCCATGTAAAAATACATCATAGTCTTTCAAGCTAATATATTGTTATGAATCATACATGTACAAACTCAGCAAAGTTAAACTTCCTTAATAATAGAGTGGGTGCTATAGTACCTGTACACCACCTTCAATCTGCTGCTGTAAGCGAAAATCAGGCAGCAGCATTAGTAGTTAAATCAATATCAGCTGCATTAATAAGGGTAAAATGAATAAGTGTGCCTGAATTTTTCTCCCTTGATGACTTTAGGTCCAAATTTATCTTATTTTAGCTTTCGTCTTGAATGACTGCCAAAGATGTGCATTGACCTCTGAGATAGCCACTCTCAAGCTAACATGTATGGAACCAGATCGGAAGAAATTGCCCCACAGATTTGCAGGGCTTGTCAAGGCCTGGAAATGGTGGAAGTCAGATGATTATATTTGCATCGCATAATTGGCGGAGCTTGTCACAACACTGCTGGAGCCAGCAGCTGCTCTCTGCTGAGAGCTAATTCCACCTGATCTATTTAATATTATAATGAATTTAATCCTCTCCACACTCATCCAGGAGCCAAAGAGCACAGTTTATGGCTAAACCTGCATTTGCAGACAGATGACAAGGGACCCCTCTGGTGGTGGGAATTAATTTGGGGAAGTATGCTGACAGAATCGCCCAATCATTTGTTTTGGTTGAGATTTTTTCCCTCTTCCAGAGAGCAGCCTTCAGTATGGTCTGAATTTTCCCTTCTCTCCTTCAGAAGAACTCTTGGAAGTCAGAAATGAACTTAGATATTATTTAGAGCTGAAATGTGCTCCCCCTCACTCACCCACTCATATTCATGTGTTGAAGCCTAAACCCCTAGGTCCTCAGAATGTGACTGTTTTAAGAGACAGGGCCGTCAAAGAGGTGATTAAAGTAAAATGAGGCTGTTAGGGTGGGTCCTAATTCAATCTGACTGGTGTCCTTATAATAAGAGGATACACTGAGCGATATGAGGATATGAGTAATGCATGCACAGTGGAAGAACCATGTGAGGACCCAGTGGTCGTCTGCAAGCTGGAGAGGCTTCAGAAGAAACCAAACCTGCCAACACCTTTATCTTGGATTTTCAGTCTCCAGAACTGTGGGGAAAAAAAAAAAAAAAAATTCAATGACTTAAGTCACCCAGTCTGAGTGGTATTTTGTTATGGCGGCCCTATCACATTAATACAGGTATTATCTAGTGTAACTTAATGTAAGTTTCTTCTCTACAGAATATCGTAATTATATTTTTCCAGAGAAACAGGAAGGGGAACATCTCTCTTATACAAGGCAACTGTTTGCATTAAAAGAAGATCATTTTATCAGAAACTTCTGTGTACTGAGGTGGGATGTTCCTCCTTATGACAGCCTCCTTACTATCCCACTTCTGTACTCTGGTTAAGAACCAAATAGGACTTCTTACAGCGCAGCCCTTTAATTAGATGAAGGCAGCCATTGTATGTCCATGCTCCTTTTTTTTTTTTTTTTTTTTTTTTTTTTTGAGACGGAGTCTCGCTCTGTCGCCCAGGCTGGAGTGCAGTGGCGCTATCTCGGCTCACTGCAAGCTCCGCCTCCCGGGTTTACGCCATTCTCCTGCCTCAGCCTCCCGAGTAGCTGGGACTACAGGCGCCCGCCACCTCGCCCGGCTAATTTTTTTTTGTATTTTTAGTAGAGACGGGGTTTCATTGTGTTAGCCAGGATGGTCTCGATCTCCTGACCTTCGTGATCCGCCCGTCTCGGCCTCCCAAAGTGCTGGGATTACAGGCTTGAGCCACCGCGCCCGGCCAAGTCCATGCTCCTTTTTAAAACCTTCTCTTTTCAGTTAAACCTTTCTTGATGCCTTCTAATACTCCCTATATGCCACTGTTCTGAGTGCATTCTCTCATGTTTGTTGTGCTTTGAACCCTTTCTACTGGGCAATTGTTTCTAATAAAATGAGATATAGCTAAAGTCACTAACTCAGATGGTATCCAGCACTGCAGTGTGCTTTAGGACTCTTAGCTCTCTTGTTTTCACTGTCATATTTTAGGATCCTCTCCATTAAGAAAGAATAAAACAAGATGATCTTTAAGCCCTGGTATGGAATGAGTATGTGGTAAGCTATTGAGGGTACCAAGCTACCTTCCATATGTGACACAGGGGAACTGAGACTTACTCATGGATTTTCCATCAGCTGAGTATTTTGGAAGACATTCTTTTTAAAAGTTGTTAAGAAATGTTTTCAGTATTACATTTGATTTTACATATATATATATATGTATAATATCCATCCAGATTCAAACAGCTTTACTTGTATCTATTCATATAATTATAAAAATATAAAAATATTAGGCATTTTTTCCCTCAAATACTTAGAAATCCTAAAATGCAAAAAAACAAAAACCTGAGTATAATAATTGTATCTCCAAGAGGGAACAAATTTCTATAGCACACTAAGGATAGAGATGACTGTAAATATCCATTAAACTTAACTATGCCACTCAATTGAGTCTGCAGTTTGCAACTTAGGAGAAAATGGCCAGAAACGATGAAGCCCCTGGGCATTAGTACATGAACAGTTACAAAAATAGAAGAAAATAGTGTATATTTTTGGTTTCTATTTGCTGATGTATGTATTGTGAGGCAATATCTAGCTTCAAAGGTTTTCATGCTTGCCCAATAGCTGCTGGAAACAGGACATAATTAAAAGCCTTTTCCCCTAAACACCATGACTCCTTAAAATGTAGAATGCAACACCCAGCCAACATGGAAACAGGATACAGGTATACTGCAGTCTGTCATATTGATGCTCTACAGTTTTCCTGTTATATAAACATATCAAAAATACCTGGAGGCTGAGGCAGGACTACAAAAATGTTTTGCACATGCAAGGGAATTTGAGAGCTAGCCTAGGGGCAGAGTAAATAACAGAAACATTAGTTATTTCAGTTACCGGAAAAGGGGTGACCCATGTCTTATCATTCCATAGCACTTATTTTTTCCCTCTCTACTTTAAGAATAATCTCTCTAGAGAATTAGCTATGGTATAGCTGAACACTTTCTTAGAAATTCAGTAACCATATGATAATGTCTTTCAAATTCCATCCTAAAGAGAGAGGTCTTTTTTTTAATGACTACTGAATGGCCTCCCCTTAACCCTAAATTATGTTGCATTTAGTATTTTAGCTGCCAGAAGGTACTGTCAAAAGATAGACCGCTTAATGGAAAAGAAAAGTGAATGAACTAACAAGGGAACAATCATTATTCCACAAATCAAGGAAAAGATGGAACGATTTCCAAGGGGGAAGTGGATGTATCAAAATGTTTTTACTAGAAAATCAAAGCACTGTGTTTTAAAGATTGGAATTTGGGGTGGGGGAATGATGTCATGGTTGACTAGTGCATTACTACCAATAATCTCAGAACAATTATATAACATTGTTTATTCAAGTAGAGGAGAAGCAACAGGAAAAGAAAGAAAAGAAGGACCAGCTTCTTTTATTAGGTGAATGGCATTTCTGCCATATGGTATTAGATAATGCAAAGATAATGCCAGTGATTGGGAGACCATCACGTGGGCTTTTTGGAAGGAAGCATGTATGCCTGACACCTGTCACATAGCTCAAATGTGGTGTTGGCATATTTGCAACTAAATTAGAATGATTTAACCTTCATTAACCCCTTCCTGTGTTTATGAAAGTACAGAGTAACGGACAAAATTCTGGGCGAAAGGTGGGTCCTTGACTTAGATTCGGTGGAATTTTTGTGAGTAGACACAAATATTGTTGTCATACTTCTATGCTATCAGGCTTTCTGCCCAGGATCCCATTTATTTGGAGACTGTGAACCTGAAGTCAAGGATACTTCCTGTTCCAGTGTTTTCAGTAGAAAAATAAGGTGAACTGTCAATTGACAAATTTTTCATATATATAAAAATGAACAGTCTAGGATTTATGGGGCAAATAAATATTGTGCCAGAACAGCTGGCAAGCGTGAGTAAGAGCACAAACCGCTGGTATGTTATCTGCAACCTCCCACACACATACTGTGAGCTGCAACTCAATAAGTGGATGATTACAGAGGTTATGAGAAAAGTAGAAATAAATACAGTGAAGTTTAAAGAACACCTGGTATGAAAGATAACTTGGTTTCCAACAGATACCTCAGTTTCACGGGAGGCATTTTAGAGTGATGGTTAAGAGGGCAGGCGCTAAATTGGTGTAATTTCATATATACCAATTATGAGCTGTGGGACGGTACCAACTCGCTAAACTTCTTTAAGCCTCAGTTTATTTATATAAAAGGTTTATAATGTTGCCTGCCTTATAGGGTTACAGAGAGAGATAAATAAATCACTCCACCTAAATCACTGATCACAGTTTTAATACATGATATGTGTTTAATAAATGCTAGCTATTACCATTAATAATGCCCATGGTCTGGCACATTCTAATTTATGATGCCACTATATCCACATCCAAAATATCACCTATTTCAATTGAAAGAAGAATAGCAGCAGGTACTTAAGTTGGCGTCCATGAGGAATGATTATAGAATATACTATGGTTCGAGACGTTTTAACACTTTAAATGAAAATATTTATTCGCAAAAAGATAAACCATGAAATGGTTTAAATATTGCCTTATATCCAGGAGAAAACAAATAAGTAGAAATTACGTATGAAACATATGCATGACACAACTATTATGCATACAAAACATGACACTTGAGCTAATGTGTTTCTAGTTTCATTAGCGTTTATATGTAGTTTCACTAGAGTCATGCTTTGTCCCAGATCTGTGTGAAAATTGCATTGCTGACTTAAACTTTTGGAAAAGAAGAAAAGGCTATGTTAGGAAATTGCAAATTAAATCATTAATTTAACAAGTGCCCTAAAAAACAATTACATAGGTTCATATACACATTGATCAACTTAATAAAACATATTAAGTAAACCACATCAGTGATCTAGTTGCATCAGCAGTGGAAAGTCCCATGAGTTCAGTGTCCATGCCTGTATTGCTTACCACTAACGCCTAGCAAACAGCCTGGCACATAATGAGATGGAAGACTTCCCTTGACCCCCTCCCAGGACTTGCGACAGGGATGGGTTGTTTACGTGGCAGCTGTGCTCAAAGCCCTTGTGGGAGGAGGAACATGCAGGTGAGCAGGTGCAGGAGGTGGGGCAAGTACCTTTGGGCACCAACAGGAACAAACTGGCCTGTGGCAGCAACCAGTGGTTGCCTGTGACCAATGGGACTCCAGAGGGCATGTGTTACAATCAGTGCTTTTTTAGCATTTGCCAACCTTGGAAGGCTGTTAAACAGCTCAGTGGACAGTCAGTGTGACAGCCTCTTGCACATCCCTCCAGATCCTTGTCTGGTGTCCAAAAGGAATGAGGCCACACAGACTTGAAGGATGGTGAATGCAACGGTTGTGTTGAGTGGTGGAAGTAGCTCTCAGTGGGATGGGGAGCTGGAAAGTGGATAGAGTGGAAAGATAATCTTCCGCTTGAGTTTGGCTGTCCCTGGCTGAACACCTCTCTGACCATGATCTCCTATGTCCAGCTGCCTCTTCTCTCGATGTTCAGATGCTTCTTCTCCTCTCTCCTCTGCTGCATCGCTCTGCTCCTTTGCCAGTGAAGCCTGGGATTTTTATGGGCACAGGATAGGGGGCATGGCAGACCAAAAGGTGACATTCAGGTGGGAAACAGGGACGTGAAGTTCTCATTTAGGGCTTCAGGTCCAGGTTTGAGGGTGGAACCCTTGCCAGGGACCCTGCCCATTTCTACCTGCCTCCTGTCCATATCAATAGTAAATGATAAATAATTACTGATAAATCAATTATCTCTTTATTTCCTCTCTGTTATGTATGAAAAATTTAGTTTCCATTTCATCATACTTAGGATATGTTCCACAAATTTTAGCTCTACTTTAATGCAACATCTTATGCTAGAAACTTTAAAAGAACCATCCTTAATCTATTTTTAATAGATGAAGAAATTAAAGCTCAAACACTTAAGAGTTAGTTGAGTACAAGGCTGCACAGCTAGGAAGAGCTAGAACCAGGTGTGAATCTTCATATGACAATCTCTGTTCACTACCCTATGACACTTTCCAATTCATTTATGCTTCAGCTCCTCTGTGCCTAGATGTGTGATATGAGTTAACGTGAGCATCATGAACTCTTCTACATTTTCTTTATCTCTATGAGAATTAGTTATGCATCAGGGAGCACTATGTCCTTTATCCTCCCTATCAAATAAAGATTCATGCAAGATGAAGCAAGGATAATTCTTAACCAAGTAAGTTTATTATATTCAACAAGTTGTAAGGAATAAGTGTGTAATTTCATACATATTTTGTTTTAACACCCTTCACTCAGCTGTTAGCGTCACTAAAAGAGTTAAGCATTACTATTCACTAACTCTGTTCCAACATCTGCCCTGAAAGCCAAGGATTTTCAGCTATAAAGAGTCTTTGTTTTCATAATCTTTTTTTTTTTTTTTTTGAGACGGAGTCTCGCTCTGTCGCCCAGGCTGGAGTGCAGTGGCCGGATCTCAGCTCACTACAAGCTCCGCCTCCCGGGTTCATGCCATTCTCCTGTCTCAGCCTCCCGAGTAGCTGGGACTACAGGCGACCGCCACCTCGCCTGGCTAGTTTTTTGTATATTTTAGTAGAGACGGGGTTTCACCGCGTTAGCCAGGATGGTCTTGATCTCCTGACCTCGTGATCCGCCCGTCTCGGCCTCCCAAAGTGCTGGGATTACAGGCTTGAACCACCGCGCCCGGCCAGGTTTTCATAATATTTTATCAAATAAATCACGATTTCTCCCTGTTGGACAAAGGCCAGCATTTTTTGGATGTACATAGGTAAACATCCTTGGGTTTAAGATGTAAGCCAGGAGGGCTTTACTCACCCTTTTAATTATGAGGAAATGTGGAATTCAGTGGTGCAGAAAGCCCATCTGCAGTCTTGCCCAAAGGGGATTCTTTTAAGTGACTTTTTAAGACCTGGATCAGACAGTAGTATCTCCATTCATTTTTAGTCAGAGAGAGGCCAAATTGAGGTCCATTTTCTGAAACTAGTCACATAGTCCAAATTCTCACATTAAGAATAATAAAATCCTGTGAAGCCACAACTTTTCTGAAAGAGCGTTACTCACCATAAATATTTAAAAAGTAGCAACCATTTTCAATATAAAAATTAGTGTATTAATGATGTCCCATAAGATAAACTAGATATCCAAATGATTGGCTCAGTTTAATTAATCAGCACATATATTTAAGAAAGGAACTTGCCATTAGTGAAAAGTTGAAACAAAAAGCATTATATAGATTCAAAAAGAGTAACTGTACTTATTATATCTTTCATTTATTGGTAGCTCACTGTATGCTAAATCCTATGCTGAACTATTTATGCTTATTTACTCATTTACCTATACCTTGAATCTACAAGGTGAATGCTATTCATATATAGTATGAAATTATGCTGTTGCAGATTAAGACAGATTCGGATTAGCAAAGTGAAGCAACTTCACTAAGGTTGAAGAATTAGTTGGTGACATCCATAGTAGTCTGACTTCAGGGTTAAAATACTTAACCCTCATGTGTATTAAATGGCATAGGCCAGTGGGTCAGTTTCCAAACTCCTATCCTAGAACAAGTGCTAATTTCTAAACTTTTCAGCAGTCTTTTGATAAATATTCTAGTTTCATTTTGTTTTAAAATATTTTTATTTGGGAAAATCAAAATAGCATGAAACAAATATCATTGTCCCATATTAAAAATAAACATTTTGGAGGTAAAAGAAGAAAAAAGATTTTCAAGTTATTTCGTGCACTAGATAAATCTGAGCTGCTATTTGAATGAAGAATCCTTTTTTTGGGGGGTGCTTAAGGCTGACAGTGTTGAAGATGAGAAGAAGGTAACCATTTAAATAAATAACCAAGGATGCAGGAAATATTGAGGTGAAAAAGAACAAGTAAAAGCTGTTATAACCCTAAATGGCTTGGACATTTTATAGACAAAGAAAACTCTGGGGGAGGTAATGCTATTTTATTTGGGAAGATGATGGGTTGCCTGTTAACTTACTTCTGAACATGTTGAGTTTGTGGTGAGGGATTTAAGTGGGGAAATATCTAGCAAGCAATATAAGGAAAACTGCAGGTTTGCTGATCAGACAAAAACTAAATTCTTCAAGGTAAGCAATGTGTCAGTCAGTCTGGTCAGTCTCCAAGGCATGTTGAAAGGAGGGGGATGTGGTCAATCTCTCAGCCTTGACACCTGCCCCTGTGGGTCATCTTTTCCTTGGATATTTGTCATAAATGAATATTGTCACTATTGCACTGGCTTGAGGGTGGAACCCTTGCCAGGGACTTCCCCACTTTAACACTTTCTTGTGAACCTGAATGCACATGCCTTCCTTTAATTTTCCATTCGGAGTTGAGGCTAGGCTGTTTCCGAAAGGCTAAAGACTCAGAGTAACAAAAGGGAAATTAGCACAAAATATATAATGTGTAATAGATCAATGATTTTTAACATCTTTTGGGTAGCACTGAGAATCTGATGAATCTCCCCATATATACAAATTTTGCACAGTCTCAAATTCCAGACCCAGGGAAAAAAAAGAGACTTAAGAGATGCAGCAAGGAACTTCTCTGGCTTAAGGTTTGTTTTCATCTGCAGATGATTGACCTGGGAAATATACCTTCCTGACAGTGATATTTAACCTGCCTCCCTTCTCTGACAAAGGGGTCAAGCCTTAGTTTATGACCCCCATGGGTCAACTACATAAAATAAACATGAATTTAACCCAGGTACGAGAGATACACATGTAAAGCACAAGGTGTAATTTTATTACAGAAATAACCTTCACAGAATAGGGCTTAGTGAACCCCCCAATCCCAAAAACCATATCACTTAGGACACATCCAATTTAAACACCAATCCACATATCTATTTCCAGACCCTTGACTAGTGTTTTAGTTCTCTACTGAAAATTTTACTGAGGGAGTATCAGAGAAGGGATTAAACTTCAAAACACATACAGCAGAGATTTCCTGAAATTACTCCATTCCCACATCTCTCTCCTCAAAGCTCTACACATCACAGTATTTGCTCAAATCTGTTCAAAACTTTAGTCCCTGCTTATTTGTCTTTCTCATTCTTTAATCTCCTCTTTCTTTACTTGTGTTTCCTCTTCCAGTAACACCCTTTTTTTTTCCCTTAGCGCGTCTCCCTAAGCTCTTTTCTGTGTAGAACTATTTCTTTCCCTTCCGAAGACAAGTAGCTAGCAAAGCTACACACAAAACTATCCGGAGGAGCAGACAGAGGGCTCTTTATTTCAGCTGAATTCTACGAAGACAGAAAGTGTACATGTTTTGTTTTCAGTCATATTCTAAATGCCTCCCACAGTGCCTGACAATACTTTCCCAGTAAATATTTGTTGAATAAATGAATTAAGAAGTTCTGATTGAACTTCAGTTAGAGTTTAGGATTAAAAACATTGAATTGACTGGGTGTAGTGGCTCACGCCTGTAATCCCAGCACTTCGAGAGGCTGAGGTGGGTGGATCACGAGGTCAGGAGATCGAGACCATCCTGGCCGACATGAGGAAACCCCGTCCCTGCTAAAAATACAAAAATTAGCTGGGTGTGGTGGTGTGTGCCTGTAATCCCAGCTACTTGGGAGGCTGAGGCAGAAGAATCCCTTGAACCAGGGAGTCTGAGGTTGCAGCGAGCCAAGATCGTGCCCTTGCACTCCAGCCTGTTGACAGAGCGAGCGAGACTGCATCTCAAAAACAACAACAACAACAACAAACAACAACAACAAAAACCATTGACTTGAAGGGAGAAGACCACAGAATGTCAGAATTATAAGGACCATATACAATATAACAAGTGAAGCCTTCTCTAATATTGGTATATTGCTAACAGTTTTAACTAACAGCAGAGATCAGGTATCCCAGAAATAGGTCTTGGGGACAGGAAGTTAAAAGGTACTGAAGAAGTAGCAATTAGAAAGATAATTTAAAAGAGAGAGAAAAAGAGAGACAGACTATAAGAAAAAAAAATAACGTAACATCATGAGTCTAGGAGAAAATATAATTATCAAATAAATATTCAAAGTCGACAACACATCACTAAAGAGTTCCCATATACTATGATTCTTCAGGTCACCATTTAATGAAATCAAAAAGGAAGAATTTTTTATGGCCTTCTTCAATAAAAAGTTTCTTTATCCAGTATGCTTTGCAAAGAGGTAAATTAGTATCTGAAACTTCTAGTTGATCAAGGAAAAACAATGAAGAATAATCTGGCCTTGCTTATAGCCCTGAGGGCAAAACAGAATACTCAATTTTTATTTCATATGCATGTATAATTCTAGGCTATTTTTTGAAGTAATTTATTTCTAGGTTAGCCTGGAAGAGTTAATTTTCAAGACAGAAACAAACTCTAGAAATATTCTAATTTTGAATCAATTTTTAAACAGAGACTATAGGAAGTCAATCTTATAAAGGTACAATATTCAGTTTGTTATGGGCAAATCTCATTACTACTAATAATTAACCTATATTATGAACTAATCATCTGTTAAACTTCAATTAAACTTCCAGTTTAAAAAGTATAAGGAGATTTCAAGCAAACAGTAACTTTTTTTCATTATCCCATATCTTTAAATGATTATCTATTTACCATTTTAAAAACCTCCCCTTATTTCTGAAGTACTGCCCAAGTGAAAAAATACATTAGCTATTCATTACACTTCACTTTACAAAATGACATGGCTGATATTTCAACTAATGTTATGTGGAAAGACAAAGATACCTATGAGCATGGAGTAAGACGTGAAGAGATGAAGTGTGTGTTTGTGTGTGTGAAAGGAGTGAGGAAGTGGTTAGTGGGAAATAGGAAAGAGTTCAAGAAGCTCTTTTCTATCAGGTACCAATAGACTAAGAAGTAGAAATACATCCTTATATTTCCCCTTTTTCTTCTTTTATCTTAAACCACCTTCAGCCACACCTTTAAAATTAGTAGTCCCCTCTGGTTATTATCAACCACATTAATTTCTTCAGTGACATCTAACTAGGGTATTCTCAAACAAATGTTCACAGTAGTGGTTCTCAGGTGACCACAGAGCTAAGAACCAAGATCTTTATCTCAGTTTTCTCTTAGTGATGAGAAAGGGTGAAATGGTTTGATTCCCAGTTGAAGAAACTCTAAAATGTAAACTTAGAGGTTCTTCACTCACTTCAGGGAAGACTTAGAAAAATTTCCCTAATCTTGATGATTACACAATTTTTAGACCCGTTGCAAAGCAGGGCATGTTAGTTTCACTTCTACCTGAAGTGAATGAGATCTGCTTAGTATGTGTTGACCACGCCAAGGGGTTTTCTCATCAGGCTGCACCGGGAGTCAGCTTTATTTTGACTTATTGCCAAAAAGTATATACATAATCTTAGCTTGCATTCCTGTAAACTTTTAAGGAGACTGCATTAGAGTGTGTAGATAGAGCATTGCAATCTAGTGTTACTTGATAGGAGAAAAACAACTCAAACAATATGTGGGTTATCAATAATGAGTCACTGGAATTATTTTCTTGTAAAAAATAATGTACTAAATAGCTGTAGGCTTTATGGGGCCTAGAAGTCTTGGGCAAACGTCTTTAAAACTGCTGTGTTAATTTTTGGGAGGAATATTTAAACCTTATACAGTTAGTAGTGAAAGAAGATGGCTTTTGTTTCCTTACAGAAGAAAAGATACCAGAATCATTACAAATAAAAGTCAGACAAGAAAGAGGCATCTTATCTCTTTACATTTTCTTCATTCTTGCCTTGTATAGTTCTATGAAATACAGAAAGCATTAAAAATCTTGCAGATATACTTCCCCAGATGAAAAGTACTTTTTAAAATGTTTTATTTTGTTTATTTATTTATTAAAATGTTTGAGACAGTTTCTCACTCTGTCACTTAGGCTGGAGGGCAGTGGCATGATCTCAGCTGACTGCAATCTCTGTCTCTTGGGTACAAGCGATTCTCCTGCCTCAGCCTCCCAAGTAGCTGGGATTACATGTGCTCACCAGCACACTAGGTTAATGTTTGTATTTTTAGTAGAGACGGGGTTTTGCCACGTTGGCCAGGCTGGTCTTGAACTCCTGACCTCAGGTGATATGCCCACTTTGGCCTCCCAAAGTGCTGGGATTACAAGTGTGAGCCATCACGCCTGGCCTAAATGTATTTTAACATAAGTACTTTTATTAGGAAAATGTTTTATTAGGAAAACCAATTACCGTAATTGGTTTACTCATAAAGTATTTGTCATCTGCCAAATGCCTGGTAAGGTTGAGATCTTGTTCTTTCTAACTCTACAAGCATTTTTTGAGGCAATACTAATATTTTACATTTTAAAAGTCACTGTTTTCCAAAATTACCTAATCGTGAGCACCTGATTCCTCAGGTCTTGACTAGAGATTGGGTTTAGATCAATCTCCAGTTCAACAAAAACATTTGTCTTTTACAAAACTGGTCTAAAATTTTGTTACCATCCAGCAAGTTGGAAAGCATTTTAAAGAAGATAAGTGAATAAATCTTCCCAAAGTATTTTAGATTTCTGTTGTGGATAGCATGGATTGATATCATACATTCATTCAGTGTTCTTATAGCATACACCGTCATATAATGCCAAAGTTACAACACTAAAAACTATATTTCCAAGACCTCCTTGTCACTAGATTTTCAGATGTAATTTAGAGTTTGCTAGTCAGATCACTTTGGTTAGATTTGGAAAGTGGAAATGAGGAGAGATGTAGAGGCATTTGGTTGTTTGACAGCAGTGTTAGCAGAGGTTGCAGTGTCCAATCACTAGCTTCATGGGAACTGAGAAGCAGGGTGAGGAATCATTCCACTGAAGCTTCTTCTATTTGGGAACATCTTGTTCAGATGTAACATGGTTTTGAACTAGTCAGCAGCAATGGAAATTTTCTTAGAGCTTCTAGAGCCGGTGGCCTCCTCATCATAGAAGAGGCACTGCCTCCCTTGGTGTGATAGTTTAATGGTATGTCCGAAAGACAGACTATTAAACTGAAAATTCAGTCTAAAATCTATTTTTTCAACCTACCCATGTGATTCATAAGCTTGTATTTTTCTTTGAGAGAGCCCTTCTTGCTTACGTGACCTAGAGTAGATTCTATTCTCTGCAACAAAAATTGGACAAATATAATAAAGGCTAATTAAAACTATTAATCTATTCTATTTAACCCTTCCTCTACTGTTTCCAGCATCTTGCCCTTTGGTGCAGTGGTGCCCCTTTTTATTCAAAAATTAGTTGACCTAATTAGAGATACAGTTCGGAATGGTCTTCTGGGACTGAGTGAAGAAATGTCCTGCCACTGGTAATCTGACTATTTAATCATTGTAGAAAGTTTTCAAGGTGTGTAGACTTCAGTTTTGTACCGCAATTTTAATTTTTATTTATTTATTGAAGAGAGGTCAAAGCACATGAAAGTTAAAAAGAGGTAAAAGATGTAGAAGAGTATTTGATGAGCTAAGAAATCATTCTTGACATATTTTTTTTCTTTTCAATAGCAGGCAGCAAAAATATATGCAGAAAGGATTCAATTTTTCTAAGAAAACGTATATGTGTGTGTGTGTATATATATATTTACATATATATATATATACTTATTCATTTAAAAAGACTGGAAGATGCACCAAAATATTATTTATTATTAACAACAGTTATCATTAGGTGGTAGGATTGTAGGTGGTTTTAATTGGACCACTTTGCCCTAGTAATAATTCCTTTTTCTTCTTCTGGAAAAGCTACTAATGAAAAGTGATCCAATGCTATAGGTTGTCTTTAGTATAGTATTCAAAGATGTGCTTATTCTATAGTCAGCATAAAATGATTCAGTGGAAGCATCTTGAGCTATTGTCACCAGGACAATGTTTAATGGTATTAACTAGGAAGAGACAAGGTACTGAAAAAAAAAATGGGGGATTTGTTTTCAGTACAGACCTAAGCAGGACGCGTCTTTCCACCTAAAGGGAAAAATTGTTTTTTCCTAATATCAGAACCTGAATACAGAATGCTGTTATCTCTGAAGACAAAAATAAAAGCCTCAGACTCCACAGATTAGAGGACTGAGCTGAAGCCTTATATAGTTTTTCTAAATGAATGAGCTTATATAGTTCAGTACTAAAGAATATATTTTGAAAAAGTGAACAATAAAAGGTTTAAACTTTGTTATGGAGCCTTGAGAGAAAACACGGCATCACAGTACAGGAACGGAAGTCCTGGAATCTTCACTTTGAATGCTAATACAAGGATGAGGCTCCAGATGAAGCATGAGAAAACTCTCATGTCTCAAAGAGTGGCCAATTAATTTGTTTTTGAGAGAGAGAAAACGAGACAGTGTCAGGCTTTTCTTTCTCTGTTGTGGTATATACAAATCTGAGTAAAGTGTGTTTCAAATTTTTCTAACAGTCATTCTTAGCAAATTATTTAGACATTTCCATCGGGTCCAAGATGAGAATCTGTCTTAGCATTTTCCATATAAAAATAACGCATAACTTAATCCTTTTCTATTAGAGTCAAAATTCTGGTATTCAAAACTGAGAAAAATCAGGCAAGGAGCATCCTCTCCAAATGCTGTTATAAGAAGGGTTATTTTTGTCTGGGTGTGCTGTGTATTACAAATGCATTAATTCAAGAATATTATGTCTCTCGGTATTCTGTGATCAATTCAAGTGTATTTTGAGGCATCTGGCCAAGAGAAAAAAAAAAAGGGAAAAAAAAACAACGAGAATTAATACACAATGGAATTAAAATATTGAGCCCAAAATTATAAGTTTCACACTCTGTATAACCGAGCTAGTCAGATGTGATTTTGTCACATAAAGTGGAGGTTGCCATACATTTTTAAAACTGAATAATATAGACTGAAAAGGTCTGAGAAGTACAACAGTATTTTATCTCACCTTTTGGGGGTCTAACTTTTTGTAAGAAAGGTGATGAAGCTCGGTAAGAAATGCAGAAGGTTTCAAAACTTTGAGGGACTATAGCTATGTATGTATATGTGTTGCATGAGGAAGACCTTAGAACTTGGAAGTCTGGAATTTCCTGAGACTTTAGAGGTTTCTCTTCCTAGAATTGCTTTTGCTTAGAGATCCCTTTGGACCACTTAGTAGTGAAGAGCCCAGATAGATCCCAGAAAGAAAACTAGAAGTTGCCTGTCCAGAAAGGAAATTCCCTCCTTTTCCATACAGGTATATATTAAAGTCTGTGAGAGTGAAAAATGAAGCAGGGATTCAAAGCAGTCTCTTGCTTAGAAATAAAGAGAGTGCATATAATTGAAGTTTCCTTCAAATGATATTTGACAAATGCTTGAATGAGCTAAATAGGCACAGAAGGTTGAAAACTTGAGCTACCCAAATCCCAGTTATAGGCCTATGTGAAGTGTCACTATGCACCATTACACACCAGGTGGCTTTCTCCTTCTGATGCCTTACGGTGGTTTCAGGATGTGGGCAGTGCTTCCTGATGTGATCCTATGCACCTTCTCTGCTTTCTATGCTCTGAGTAACATCTATCTCTCGTGCCCCAACTGGGGTTGGATCAAGCCACTGCGAAAAACACTGGGAGTAGTGACAATCTGTAAGTTTGGTTTTAAAATGTAAATGACTTACATTTTCAGAGAAATATTTTATCACCTTACATTAACTGAAACTAATGAAATTACAAATAATGTAAAATATAACACTAGAAGATGGAGACATCTACATTCACAATGCTTAAAACAATAACTACACAATGCTGGATAACTTCTAGAGTAGCAATGACAATAACAGCAACAACACTGAAGATAGCAACAGTAATTATATGAATCCCCTTTAGGGACTACTCTGCTGCCCCCTGTGGTAGTATGCTGTTCTTTTTCTGAACTATCTCAGAACATTTAACCCATTTCACTCACAATATAAAAATACTTGCTATTTTCAAACTATCCATTCACATTGTTCCTTCAAAATTCAATATAATTTTCCTTGATTCCTTTGGTATTTTCTTTGTATGCTAGTTTAAAACATGCTAATTTTTAAATTACTAACAGAAATTCTGAGAAACAAAAAGTTCTTCCTCTAGCTCTAGTGGCCTCGTGGCCATGTCAACATTGTTTTGGTCCCCATAGGAATTTTCCAGATTACACATCTCACAGAGAGCTGATGGAATGCAACATGCTAACTTGTAAAATTTGGATATCTCATTACCTCCACCCATCTTATTTATCTTATGATTACGTCTAGCTTCCCATTATTTTTCCTCTATTGACTATGTTCTGTAGCTTTCATATTTGTCCATTAGTAATTTCTAATATATTCCTCTCATTTTTAGCTTCTATATCCCCACCTTGCAGTAAAGCTTCTCCAGGTTTTTCCTTGAGAATTCTTGCATCTTTCCTTGTATTGTCATATCTCTTAGTCTCCTTTGCTCTCACTCACTCCTTCCAGCATATTCATGCTTTGCTACTTCGATGTCCCCCTTCTGTTCATCTCCATTTCCTGCCTGGACTCAGCTTCACTCAGCCCCTGTGTCAGTGAGCTCTCTATGACCTTCCAAATAAAACTCTTCTGAAAACAACTTCTGTTTTAGTCCTGAGTTGTCTGGGGACTGCAGAGCTAGTTGGGACCAGTTCCAGCCTCGGCGGTGGTAAGCCCATCAAGTATTCCAACAAGGAGCAATGACAATTGAGACCGATTTTGGTAGGAACAGGGAATGCAAAGGCAGTGAGGATGCAATATGAACACTACTGCTCAGATCACAAGAAGAGAGGCATTAAAAGGGGAGAAATAGACTAGACACGATGGAGGGAGAGCATGAGAGAGGCTGTCATGCCTGTGTTACCTGGCGGTTCAGATAAGCAAGAAAGACAGATAATGTGCATTCCACAAGTGTCTGGGAGCACTAGCAAATATAGATTCAGGCTGTGGAAAATGAGTGGAGGGGAAGAACAACGGAGCTTAACTGGATTCTTTCTCGGGGAGGAACATACGAGTTACTGCGGCTTACCTAAAGTAGTGATCACTTGCCAACCACTGTGGTTAGCACTTTATGTACATCATCTCATTTAATCCTCAAAGCATCCCCATGAGGCAGATATTATTTGTAACTGCATTGTACAGCCAGAACCCTAAGGTCTAAAGAGGCTGAATAACTACATTAGCTACTTGTGAGTGGTAGAGATAAAACCTCAACCCAGGCTCTCTGACTCCAGAGGCTATACTGCTAGCCACTACTATACTATACCTGGTGGTAGTGAGCAGGATAGGTCAGTTTGAGACAAAATAAAAGCAGCTGAGGGTAGAGCAGTACAATCTGAGGACACTGTCACAGGGGTGGCTGGTTCTGTTTTTCTCCAGCTTTCTGATAATTGTTGAGCATTTGCTTGAGCAAATGGCCAACCTTCAGTGACTCACAGAAAAGCACAGTGTGAAAAAGAATATTCTTTTAATAAGTTATAGAGAAGCCAGATTGATAATGTAATAAAATTTTTATTGTCCCTTTTCTCACACACCTCTGGGATCCAAAAATTGATTGATTGTGATTTTATGACTTTCTTAAATGAGATATTGTATTTTTGCAGCCTTTAATTACCTCATTAAGATGATTTTAAAACCACGCTTGTATGATTTTCAATCACACTTTCTCATCACAAAGGAAAAAAAAAAGAACTGGAACTGGTTCAGATTTTCAGGAAAAGGCAGAACAGCCTACCCAGCGTGGCCTTTCAGCTGCCTGTGTGCTTGGCATTATCTTCATGGACTATAACTGAATTTGTCACCGCGTTTCCAAAACTATCTTAAGTGTGAACTATCTCCTCGTCTTTCTTCTCTTTTCATTTACAAAGAATATAATGTGGTACATTAGTATAGGAAAAAAAAAAAACTTGTCCTTATACCAAAACGGCAAGTAGAACAAGTATCCAGAGGATGAATGATGTCAACATCTTTTGTTTTTTTCAAGCGCTGTAAGTCTGCTGTGTTTATTTTTTTCTTAGTCTTTTGAATTTGCCTTGTTGCTTTGTTGGCAAATTCTTGTTAACAAAACTGCCCAAGTGGGGAATAGAATTAACAAGAAGGGGAATTGATGGGTCTTCTTTAATTATCATCAGAAAAAGAAGTATACACATAAAGAGTACTGAATCTGGAGTGATTCTTTTCTAAATCATTATAGCCATAATCAGATAATACCTTGACTTTCTGACTGAATAACATACATTTAGTCATTCAACATATATTAGCTGTGCGACTCATAAGCACAAGGTACTACTATAATAATACGAAGATGAGTATGTTCTAGTTTTCATGCTAAAGGAGACTGGATCCGGATAGGAGAGAGAAAGCCAAGGTGGCACACTTACTGGGAATGTAAGTAAAATGTCCACTAGGGTGAGTGAAGGAGAATTACAAGAAACTGCTATGAGTTCACAACATGGTATGATATGACGCAATAATACTTTGACTGGGGTGGAGTAGTGTAGTAATGCTTCATGGTAGAACTCATTTTTGAGCATGGCTTTGAAGAGTGGGTTGAATTTAGAGATGTGATTGTGTCTAGGTGTTGGGAATGGTGTAAAGGAAGACACTGAGGCAAGGCCGTTAGCACTGTTGAGGAGCAACAAGCCATTTAGTTTTGCCTGATACTCCAGTGTATAAGGAGGAATGAAGGCAGATAAGACTGTTGAGGTCTGATGGGGCAAGTTCATAGCATTTCTTGGACCTAGAACTAAAGAAAGATGATCCGTCCTCTAACTTAGGCAACCCCAGTGCTAAGACAGTTCACATTACAATGCAAGTGAAAACTTCCCAATGCTCGGATTCCTCTACACTCTGGCTAGGAAGACTTCATTAATTTAAACACTTACTCCTAAAATTTTATTTTTCAAGAGCATTTTCTATTGATGAAATAAGGGTTATAGAAATTATCTTTCAGGCTGGTTTGTACATAAATCCATCCAGGCCATTTGACTATTTAATTTCACCATCAGCTTCAGTGTCTTTTATCATATTACTAGTGGGATGAATGAGTCCAAGATTCTAAGATACACAGGAAGAGGCGGCTACCAAATAGGAAGATTGCTAACTTTATGAAGCTTATTTCAGAACGTCCAAATGGCAACCTCTGGTCACTTAGAAGACAAGAAAAACCTAGCTTAAAATCAAAATATACGGTTGATGACTAAGGATTAATACTTACAATCATAGGGAGTTTGAACTAGACGTTACCTTAAAGACAGTCAAGTCCTGTGATTCAGAGTCTTTATAGACTCCTGTTTTTTCAAAAGGCCTACTAGCGTAGTGAAGAGGATCATAATCTGTTTCTAATATTTCAAAGCCCTAGTATAAATTAAGCCTCTCCTGGAACATGAAAATAGCAACCATATTATCGAATAAATAACTTTTTTGTTATCTTTTCTGCTGTTTTCACTCTTTTAATATATATTCAATAAAAACATTCTTAATAAAAATGAAAAAATTTGACTGATTTTCATAAGCCAAATATTTCTAAATAAAATATATGAGAATAGGTAATAAAAAGAACTCCTTGAGTTGAACACACCAGAGCTACATTTAATTCAATTTTCAAATTATGTAGATGGAGGAACTCAGATATAAAGGGACAGAGATGATCCATGTAACCAAACACCACTTGTTCCTCAAAGACTACTGAAATAAAAATAAATTTATTGAAATTTGTTTTATGGACCAGAATATAATCAATCTTGATAAATGATCCATGTGTACTTGGAAATAATATGTTTTCTATTGTTGGGTGGAGTGTTTTATAAATGTCAATTAAATCATCTTGATGATTCAAGTAAAATAAATAAATAAATAAATAAATACAGACAGACACTTGCCAAAGATCATATAATTAATTAGTGATTCAGGTAGGATGAGAACCCTGATCTTATAAATGTCAAATCAACATTCTTTCTACAATAGCATGCTACTAGGTGGACTGCCTCAGAAGATCCCGGAGTGGAAGGTAGGAGAGATTTGGTCCAGGGACCACAGATTGTAAAGTCAGCTATTTATTTTTATGTTGTAGAGAATTTTACTCATCAAAAATGTAAAACAATAAAATAACATATTTAATTTACTGTTTCCAAAGTAGCTGACATTTCTGAAGAGTCTGGTTTATCGACTTGTAATACATTAGCTAATGTACTATTTACTGTTTCAACATACCCCTAAAACACACATGAGAAGGATTTTTACTCATTTTGTAAATATTAGAGTCAAGGTCTGGAAAACAGTGTTTTTCCAAAAACTGTCAGCAGTGAGGCTGGGATTAGGCCATAGGACTCTTGAACTTTATTCTCAATCTACATTCCAGTTTCTTGGAAACCAATTTCATCAGTTTGACTGCAAGCTGTTCCTGGAAATGGCAACAAGCAGCTGAAGGAAGTAAGCAGATATGAAGGAAGTATAAAGCTATATAAGGATTTTTAACATGTTATACTTCCATTTTGAAGTCTTCTCTCCATCAACTTGAATAATTGAGACCTGCCTGTGATATACTCACTAATTCCCAGATGCATTGTGATCAATTTATTAGCAGTCAAATGTGTTGGAAACCATAATCTGCCGTATCAGTGCTGATAAATATTAAGAGAGAAGGATAATGCATATCCCAGTTAGTACAGGCTCCATTGGAACTGACATCATGGGCCTGTGCCCTTTACTCTGATTGTTATTCTGATCTGAATGTCATTAAGGAGAGTCTAGTTCAGGTCAATAGGTGGCCAAGAGTTCTAACTCTTGTCAATTCCAATGATGGTTTTAGATAGGAACAATACTACTTACCTCTACTGTAATAAAAATACAGATTTTCCCCTCATATTTTCTAGGCATGTCAATCAATGTCTTTCTTTCACCTTTCTGCATCAACTTATGTACATCCATTTGTGCAACAGGAGGCATGCCTGTTTGGAAGACTCTAATATTGTGAGTTGGGGTGTTAAAGTCTCCCACTACTTTTGTGTGGGGGTTTAAATCCCTTAGAAGGTCTCTAAGAACTTGCTTTATGCATCTCGGTGCTCCTGTGTTGGGTGCATATATATTTAGGATAATTAGATCTTCTTGTTGAATTGAACCCTTTACCATTATGTAAAGTCTTTCTTTGTCTTTTTTGATCTTTATTGGTTGAGCATCTGTTTTGTTTGAAAGGAGGATTGGAACCCGTGCTTTTTTCTGTTTTCCATTTGCTTGGTAGATTTTTCTCCATCCTATTATTTTAAGCTTATGCGTGGACTGACATTCTTTGCAGAACAGAAAAATCTATTTAAAAATTCATATGGAACCAAAAAAAAAAAAAAAAGAGCGAGAATAACCAAGGCATATACAAAAATTAACTCAAGATGGATTAAAGACTTAAATGTAAAATCCAAAACTATAAAAACCCTGGAAGACAACTTTGGCAAATACCACTCAGGATATAGGCACAGGCAAAGATTTCATGATGAAGACACCAAAAACAATTGCAACAAAAGTAAAAATTGACAAATGGGATCTAATTAAAGAGCTTCTGCACAGCAAAACTATCAACAGAGAAAACAGACAACCTGCGGAATGGGAGAAATTTTTTGCAAACTATGTGCCTGACAAAGGTCTAATATCCAGCATCTATAAGGAACTTAAACAAATTTACAAGAAAAAAAAAAAAAAAAAACCTCAGTTAAAAGAGGGCAAAGGACATGAAAAGGCACTTCTCAAAAGAAGACATACCTGCAGCCAACAATCATGTGAAAAAAAGCTCAACGTCACTGATCATTAGAGAAATGCAAATCAAAATCTCAATGAGACACTGTCTCACACTAGTCAGAATGCCTATTTTTAAAAAGTCAAAAAATAACAGATGCTGGTGAGGTTGTGGAGAAAAAGGAACACTTACACTGTTGGTAGAAGTGTAAATTAGTTCAACCATTGTGGAAGACTGGCAATTGCTCAAAGACATAAATACAGAACTACCATTCGACCCAGCAATCTCATTACTGGGTATATACCCAAGGGAATATAAATTGTTCTATTATAAAGACACACACACACATATGTTCATTGCAGCACAATTCACAACAGCAAGGACATGGAACCAACACAAATGCCCATCAATGATAGACTGGATAAGGAAAATGTGGTGCATATACACCATGGAATTCTTTTAAATATTAATTAGCAAGTGACATGCATTTGGGTCAATCAATGCTTTTCCAAATGTGCATCAAATGCTAAAAAGGCATATTTTTTATCTTAATCACAGTATCAGAATAAATAAGTATTCATCAACGTGAGAATGTGGTATCTGTTACTATGGTGAATGTTCAGGAGTTCGGAATTTTTAAGTGTGGATAACTATGTGCAAATTGCCCATGCTGTACTGACAAGACATACTCAACAAAATAACATATGTTTAATAATAACACTTATCTATTAATAAGCAATAGCTATGTCAGTGAGAACAAGGTGTTATGCAACATGAACTTCCAGGCAAAAGCTGCCATCTTTGCTACTAAGTGTATTTCATAGACATATAGACTGAAGGACATACTGAATCTCATTTTTCATTTAAGAACTCACCAAACTGCTCCCAAACATGTTAGGGGATAGCTATCAGAGTAAGGGTGTTCTATACTGCAACTCTACTTTCATATCTACTCCCCTTTAACAACTGCTCTTTCCAAGGAAAAGTTAAGTTTTATTAGTCTAATGTGATTTTTCTTTTTTTCTTTTTCTTTTTTTTTTTTTTTTTTGAGACAGAATCATGCTCTGTCGCCAGGCCGGAGTGCAGTGGCACCATCTTGGCTCACTGCAACCTCCACTTCCTAGGTTCAAACCATTCCCCTGCCTCAGCCGCTCAAGTAACTGGGACTACAGGTGAGCACCACCATGCCCAGCTACTTTTTTGTATTTTAGTAGAGATAGGGTTTCAGTATGTTGGCAAGGATGGTCTTGATCTCCTCACCTTGTGATCTGCCTACCTCGGCCTCCCAAAGTGCGGGGATTACAGGTGTGAGCCACCGTGCCCGGCCATGATTTTTCATTAACATGACTTTTCTTCTAAGCAAAAGCATCGATAGACCCAAAATAGATACATCAGTATACCTGCACCGGCAACACAGTTCTAATTTTAATATTTAATATTTATCTCTTAGATTGTAAAACCCAACTAAAACCAAGGATACAAAGTGGTTTCTTTACTGCTATCTGTACAAGTTTAAGCAAACTGAAAATAAATTTAAGTAAATTGGGCAGTGTTTCTATGAACAAAAGTCAAGAAAACGTATAACTGAGAATGGGCTTTCTTGAAACCAATAAAAATGTGTAGCATGATGAATAACATGAGGTGATATGTCTACTAATCCTTTATCAAAGTAGGAGATAAAAGTTTGGGTCTTGGAGTCAGATAACCTGTGTTCAATCATATTTTCACTGCTTCTAAGCTATGTGACCTTGAACAAATTATATCACTTCTCTAATCCTCAGTTTCCATGCCTATGAAGTGGGAACAATGGTAAGATCTAGCTCATAGAATTGTTGAGAAAATTGTATGTGGTGATAGTCATAATGTACTCATCACAGTGCTTGACATTGAGTAAGTACTTCTTAAATATTACATTATAAGCAATGTTTATTAGTTTACATAGAGGTAATATATTCTTAAAAAATCAGTGTATTCAATATTTAATTCCCACCTATAGGTGAGAACAAGCCATACTTAGGTTTCTGTTCATGTGTTAGTTTGCTTAGGATAATGGCCTCCAGCTGCATCCATATTGCGGCAAATGAAACCAATTTGTCCTTTTGTAATGGTTGCATAGTATTCCACAGTGTATAGGTACCACATAGACACTAGGGACTGCTTGAAGGAGGAGGGTGGTGGGAGAGGACTGTGGGTTGGAAGGCTACCTATCAGGTACTATCTTCACTACCTGAGTGACGGTAGTGAAGATATCTAAAATGCCCATTCATACACCAAGCCTCAGTGATGTACAATTTACTCACGTTACAAACCTGCACATGTATCCCCAGAACTTAACATCAAAGTAGAAGAACAAAGTAAGAAGTAAAAAAAAGAATAAATGTTTAAAATATTTAATTTAAGTTTCTAGGAATGTTAAAATCATTTAGATAAGATTTTAAGTTGCCAGCTCAGACTTACAACACACACACACACACACACACACACACACACACACACAATATTAACCATAACATCCATACATGAGAACATCAGATTATATAAATTGTGGTGCAGCTATTATTGCAACCTTTGGATAATTTTCCTTGAAAATACATTGTTCTCTGTGTCCAGATAGTGAGGTAGCTTCTCTTGCATATATAAACAGTAAGGCCAAAGTATCCAGGAGATTCTGGGCATGGTTCAGTATCCAAGAATTTTGCTTTCCAACAGATGATACTAATGTGGTTCCCAAACTGAAGAGTTGACACTAAATATCTGGAACACATCCCATAAAAACATAAGAACTCATGCCCAGAAAATCATTGCATGTACCCATAAATATGTTGCCTTTGGCTATAATTACTGCCACTTGGAAACATATTAAAACTTTTCATGGGTAGTTACCTAAAATGTCCAAATATCATTATGCTTTGGGGAGTTTAACTTGACCAAGGAAAACCAGTACTACTGAAAGGAATGTTTTGTGATGCCTAAACAAAGCCAAGTAACTGGAAGGAGGGGCCAAGAAAAGTAGCCTTCTGGATTACAGTTTCTGCATATATGGTGGTAGCTTAAGTCAAAGAGTAGTAATTTGTTGTAAAGAGACAATTGGCAGAAAGCACTGGCAGAATCATTCACAAAATACAAGCCTTTCTTCCCTCTAAAATAGGAAAGCATGAGCTTCTCAACTTGATGTTTTGTGACAGAACTCAGGGATTATGTTGTCTTATGTTTGTGGGGGTAGGAGGGGAGGTGGGTGGGAGGAATTTCTGAAAAGCATATCTGTGTTCCTTTGCAGTAATAGCTCACGCTCTTGAACAAAATCAAATATCTCCCATCCTGCTATAAAGTAAATACTGACGTAAGACAAAAGGGCAGTATCTGGAGACTCTAAATGCCTCATACTTTGATTAAAAATGCTTTTGTCAATTACAGATTGATTTTGTAGCTCATTACAATGATGGATGTCAGGGCTGGCGGAGGTGGTATTTTACCACTTGTCCTGAGGGCGAACACAGTTAGAAGAAGATGGTAAAATTATAATTATTTTCCAGCACTCATCCATGTGCCTACATTGACCCAATGGGTACCACTGGGATAATTTGAAAGAATAGGATCAGATGGGATGGCCAAAAAGAATAGTACCTCAGCCCCTCTAGAAGGAAAACATTTTAGACAAATATTTCTCAACAACCTGCTGAGATTCTTGTCACCTGGGAAGTCACATTAAGCTACATCAGCCAGGTTTTAAAGTAAGCTAGAGTGTTTAGCAGAGGCTGCAGCAAAGAATATGCAAATGTCTCTGTGTGTACTACTATGAATATTAAATGTCTCTATATTTATACATAATAATGTAGGCACATTCTGCCATAAACATAAATACAAATGTACTTTCTCCCCCACTTTAACATTGGAGGTTGTTAGAAGCTGTGGGGAAATCAGAGGACAGAGGTAAAAGAGCTGCAGGGGAAAGAAATTAATATTCAGTAGTGGCCGAAAAAAAAAAGGAAATTTATATCACTTTGCAATACATTCATATCATGCTCTGAAGTGACCTGTATTTCTGGAGTCACTGTATGGTTTCTAAACTCTGATACACATGGTTAGTTCACAAGACATTCTCTAATGGTATCCTATGAACGACTACATTCTCTGTGATAGCTGCACAGCCAAAGAAGTAATATCCACCAGATACATAGCATGCAAATCTTCTATGTGGTACACCTAGCACCTGCTGCAAAATGATGGTGACTCAGCATTCAATTAAAAATATAAGAAAATCGATGCTCAGTATTATGAAAAAAGATATTATATGAGACTGATATCAGCAGTCTTAGGATTAAGAAAAGAAAAAAATCATTTCAAATTGAAGATTAGGAGGTCTGCCTACACTATGACTATAGCAATATTGGCCATATATCTACACAATTGCTTTTTATAATAGTCCACCATGAACACAAACCTATTTATGGCCTACTTTCCTGGTGATATATCTCCGTTCTGCTAGTTGTTTAGAATCCCAATACTGTGAAATGGAACTGTGGTGACAAAAAAATAATACTTCATATAATGAAATGTCAAGAAATTTAAGTTAAAGTAAGGTAATGATACATAGGTTCAGGGCATAAAACCTGATCTATGTTTATAATCAAAGTGAAAATGGACAGTGGAACATCATTAGAACATCTGGATCATTTTGGAAACTTATTATGTTTGGCATCAAGGACCAGGATGAAATCTCGTTTTTCTTACCTTTTGCATTATAGTGGTGGTAAAGAAATAGAAGGAAAATGTGTTCATAAAGTCTGGAAAAATATAAGTGGGGTACATATGCTTTAAAAAAACTGTCAATAGACAATCAAAAATCAACTCTGGGATATCTAAAGCATTAAAAAATTTTAGATATTTAAAATTAGCTAGAATTCTAGTTGTTACAATAATATGCTTATAGATGGCTTATTTCTGTGCTAAAATGTCAATACTGGAGTAGAAGTGTGCTATACAAATAGTCTTCACCATGAACAATCCTGGGACAAGTCTTGCTGATGGGGTAAAATCTGAAAGGAGAAACAACAGGTGTGGTGGCTCACACCTGCAATCCCAGCATTTTGGGAGGCCGAGACGGGCAGATCACTTGAGGTCAGGAGTTTGAGACCAGCCTGGCCAACACGGTGAAACCCCATTTTGACTAAAAATAAAAAAATTTTCTGGGCGTGGTGGCAGGTGCCTGTAATCTCAGCTATTCCGGAAGCTGAGATAGGAGAATTGCTTGAACCTGGGAGGTGGAGGTTGCAGTGAGCTGGGATCGCACCATTGCACTCCAGCCTAGGCAACAGAGCAAGACTATGTCAAAAAAAAAAAAAAAAAAAAGAAAAAGAAAAAATAAAAGAAAGAAAGAAAAAGAAAAAGTGCTTAGGGAAGCAACAATGACTTCTATTTTAATGGTCCTAGGCCTTTGGCTCCAAGTATTGCATAGTGTTTATTCCACAGGTAAAGATGACTTCAAGTACCATCTAAAGGCAAAAAGTAACTATCATTCCATCACTTAGGTAAAAAAACATACTCATCCTAGTATTATAAATATGGAAGGGAAAGACTCTCAGTTTCTCAAATAGTAAGTTGCTAAAGCCAATGGTCTTATCTACTCTTCCTGCAGAGAGGGAAAGAAACATGTTGTAGAAAGTAGTGACACTGGGCAGTATTTGCTCTTCCATGTATATGGAGTTGGCAGACCATTTGATGGTTTCATTGTCTTCTCTCTCCTCTGCTAATATTGCTGTTATAATTCCACTCTACTTTTATACTCTTCACTCCCAGGTTTCACTTTCTAGACAACTGAATGCAGATGCTATTAAGTGCATCAATTATGCTATTAAGTGCATCAGTAGGAGTTCTAAGAGGAATACATGAGATGTTTCACTGCTGATCTAGACCTCAGCCTTGGTTATAGGTAAGGCTAAAGGACCCTATACTCTGCCCTTTGTAGCAAGAAAACTGTAAGACCATACTTAATGGACAAATGGGAAATATTTTTTTTTTCTTCTGTCATGATTATAACATCAATAGATAATCCAGGACATTTCGAATTTGTGGTCTTAGTATCCAAAAACCTTTCTGCTGCTTGGTCCTATAAGAGCACTTACCATGCCATATTTAATTTCTGTGTACTGGTCTCTCTCTACTTCACTACCTGTGAGCTCTGTGCAAATATTCTATCTTTGTCTCTATATGTAAGACCTAATATATTATTGGTTCACAGGAAGTGCTCATTAAATGTTAAATGCATAAACTAATATTCATTTGAATGGCAATTTCTAAGTTTTTTTTAAACCAACTGAGTACCCATATAACCAACTAGACAAGGCACTTAAAGCTTTTATTTAGAGTATTTTTTTTAATTTTAGATTTTCAAGACATCTTAAAATATCTCCTGAAATACAAAATAGAAACAGAATTTAAAGCGTATAGAAAGGGTATTAACGACATTGATGATGATGATAATGATATCATGAAAATAGCAACTGAAATGATATAAACTGGTACATGGTAGCACAGATACAATTTGACAGAAACCAAGTTTATAACAAAAAATGACAATTCTTAAACTCCTGCATTTCCTTTACTATATATGAATTTGAAATAATTGTTCAAGTAACAGATTTATGCCTCACTAAACTGAGACTGTCACAAAACCTCCTCAGCAATAGCCCCTCTAGTTGCAATAATGGTTGAATAAGTAATGAAAACCTCAGAATATAGTTGAATACATCTGTGAAACTACTACATACCAGAAGCTCCAACAAACCGTTTTCCTCCCTCTACGTGTGCCCTAAAGCCTGATTCGGAAGACAAGTTGACAACTCTTACAAGTTAATGGCAAATATCTGACCAATAAAATGACTGCTTGTTGGTATCACTGAAGTATTTGTTGGGGTAGTTTCAAACTTTAAGACCATCTGACCTCATCTGACAAAAGAGCTTGATTATATGAGCCTGATGCAGTGTATACTGTACTCAATTTACTATACTAATGAGTTGGTGATAGAAAATATAAGTCCATAAGGAATTTCATTAAATGATGTAAAAAAAAATGAGAAAATCAGTCAAATCAAATGTGTAAACCTATACTGATGTACTACAATTTGTAATTTAGCTTTGAAATATGCACATAACTTGAAAACTATCAATTCACAAGGAAAATGGAAAATAAGGCTAACCTTAGCTGAATATGCTACAACACAGTGAGTACACTATATGTTTATATAGACAGCAGAATGTGGCACTTCCGAGTGGGGTCTGAAATCAGATTGCTTCCTTTCACAACTTATAAGATACAAGATGTTGTGCCAATTAACATTTTCTACCTGTGTTACCATCTGTAAAATACAGACAATATCCCCTTTCTCACAGGATTACTTGGCACCTCAAGAAATGTCAGCCTTGTCCATGATGGGCCAAGGGCAACATAGTAGGATGACTCTCCCCCAGGGGCCAAGAATAAGGGGATTAGTTGCCAATAATTTGAAAACAATTGTAAAATCAATAAAAAGTTGGTCAAATTTTTACTATAAACATGTAGTAGTTAATTAAAAACAGAGCCAGTGATAAAAGACTCTTGTTCTCTGAGGAAGACACTTCCAGCCCCCAACTCTTAGTATATACCACTGAAGTCTCATGGTAAAAATGTGCTAAGAATAATCATGCATTAAATAAAGGACATTTATATCTATTTTAATTTATCATATCAACATAGTTTGAAATAAAAGCATAGACATTTGTAGAAAGATAAAATAGTCTCTTTATGTTCACTATTGATCTCATTTAGGAAAGCACTATCACTTCCATATTAATCATTCCTTGGCCATCATTAAACTGCTATGCACCCACCTTTGACTCTGTTTTCTGTCTGCCAACTCTCATTGCAAAAATTTTCTTTCTAGTTTATTGAGATGTAAAGAGGATAGATAATTTTACATTTATAAATTATTTTCAACTGCTAAGATAAAATGTAATGTATATAGAGAGTACATTTCAAGCTACAAATAACAAAGGCAAAATAGTGATTACATTTTTTCCATGAAAATTTTGACAGAAATAAGGGCACTGTCATCTATTTTGTATAATTCTCTCCTCTCCCATCATTGCCCTGTTAATTAGTCTCAAGATCACTTACTTTTACTTGCTATTTTTTAAGTTGATGAGATCATTAAATTAATTAGCTACCCAAATACATTTGAAGATTATTAAGGCTCTGTGGTGCCTTTGAACTGGAAATAGAGAAGGAATAGAACTCACTTTTAAAGAAATTAAAGTAATAAAGCAAAATGGGTAACACTTCATTTTAAGTACCCATTAACCAGAGCATAAGAGAGAAAGTCAAAATGGAAACCTCAGAGAAATAAACAGGTGAAACATGCCATTCTTCCCACACAAGCATTAGTCTAGCAGTCAGCCCATCCAGAGCACATGTCAAAAGCATTTCACAGGAGAATACTTAAAAAGTGTCTTTTATATTTTTAGAGATAGGGTCTCATTGAAATCTCAATTTGTGTGAAGGACTCATTAAGAGATTGAGATAATGCTTTCATTTGTTGATGATAAAACTTAATTTATTTTCTCTATGAAGCCACTGCAAGTCTTTGGGTTAAGCCACTGCAAGTCTTTGGGTTCAGGATGACATAAAATACTTTATATGAAATGATCTGGCTCATGACATTTTTATTCCCTGTAAATGTGGCAGACACAAATTTTCTTAAACTGCAAATATTATTCGTGGTGTCATGAAGAACTGTCATTGCTTCTAAATCTTCAAATTTGTTTCATTTAAATATATTGGCCAATTGCTGGAGTTAATGATGATGAATAAGATTAAGATTAAATTTTTAATAAACTGGATTGACTGTAGCCATAGGCAGAAACCAGCTATTTACATGATGTGATCTCTGTTGCTTGAAAAGTTTCCTGCATTATAAATATTTTCCTATTAGGTTTTAAGGTACCTAAAACTTGGTTTAAAATTTTTGTTTAAACCATTGGTATCATAAAACCACATTAAGATCCTCGTCAGGGAGCTGTTTTGAGGTAGCACTTTAACAGGTATTATGTTTCTTAAGTTTTTCGTTTACAGTTTTTAATTTAATTTTTTAAATTGGCATATGTTTCTTATTAACTTCTCACACCACAGTGGTTTTGTATAAGCCAAGAGATGTTGGAAACATGGAGTACTACCTGAGCCTTAAGTGAGAGTCTCAGAGTTGCAACCTAGAACCAAGGATAAAGATTGTGTAATTACAGAAAAATCAGACCTCGAGGAAGCTGGACCTACTTCTAATTCCCTTCAGAGTTTGGCCTAGATAATAAACTATCAAGGAAGAAATAAAATAAATTAATAAATAATTGTCTTTTCCTTTTTTCACTTTTTCATTTTTGCTTTATTTGAGATATTGATAGCATAGGTGACCTAAATGGGATGAAAATTCACTTGCATTAAAGAAAATACTTAAATTCTGTCAGAAGCTTGGATAGCACCTAAGGGACCTGACTGAGGTTACGAGATCAGGAATCTTTATATTTCTACCAAAATTACATTTTAAATGTTTAAATTATATAAATGCCAAATCATTTAATAACTGAAAGTTTAAGACAATACATTGACCTAAACCTTTGCAATTTATGAAATTGTATTATTAGTTCATGTGTCTTATGGACATCTATTTGAGTCTACTAGGATAATAGCTAAATTTTAGTAACAAATATAATAGCAAAAAAAAATCAGTATCAATACAATTGAAGGAAATAGAAACTTTCTTTTCAACAAGACATCTTCATGTATTTATAAGATTTCAGGTCTGGATCTGGAAATATGATTCTGATATAGGCCCCACTGCTTCTAAATGACTGCCATTTAACTAAAACATAATAACTATATAGTTATTCATTATTTTATTTGTTGGTAAAATTAATTGTTTGAGATTATTACTTCATGCAAAACCAGCCAGCCGATCAACACAATGGATACACGAGAGACACAAGTATTCTAATTCTTGAAGCGATCTTAAGTGTGAGATTTGGCATATAGAGATTACCGAAAGATTTAGGGATTATAGACTATTCGCAAGTTTCTTACTTGATCCCCCTTGAGCACTGGTGGAGATGAGTGGAGGCTTGAATGAAAGCCTTGTAGCTAGGGTATGGAACAAATCTTGTTGGGAAGCAGTCTCTCTTAGCTAAATGACAAGTGTAGCATCCCCTAAGTTAGCACATCTGAGTGAAGAATCTGTGGAAAATTTGTTTTCCAAAGATATTTGATATTCCGCGACCTATTTAAAATTTAAAGTAACTTTCGGGGCTAGCCACTAGGAGCAAATGTCAAATATTCTCTCTTTGAGTGTACTTATTTAACAAATTTAGCTCGGTCTTTCTTCAACGATGCTCTCAGAGACAGGACACTGGTACTGAGATATGTATGAGATGTCAGTAGCGTAACTGTTTTCTCTGTAGTCCTTGCTCTAGTTCTAAATAAAGACTTTGGTCTTCAAACTGCCCAACCCAGCCTTATCCCTTAAGTAAAGAGAACTCAATTAATGTGGTCATGTAAAGGAATAATTTATGATGCTTGTGATTAAAAACAACTACCAAACCAAGGCTGGAATTAGGTCAAAACCAAGTTTAACATATAACAGGTTATACGCATATGAAATGATTATAAATGATAAGCTTATGTATATATAACTATGTTAATTATATTTATGCAAGGTATTTTTTTCTTTTCAATCCAACAAACTGTCTCGATTCTTCAAAAGTAATGAGAAAATATTAATTAAATCTGATAATTAAATTTTTCTTAGTGAATACATTTTAATAGAAAAGATGCACATTTGAGGGGATATAACCTCATTTTAGATGAGCGAGGTCAAAATAATCAAGGTTTGATGGCAAGAGACAATTAGAATATATTTCTATTTTTGCTTCACAACATCTATTAGATGTATAAACTATTTTCTCTAGCAAGTCTCCAGACACATGAAACAGGCACATTTAAAAACTATATTTTATTTCTTATTTTTCTGATTCCTGGCAGCATCTGAGGAAATTTCTAGGGACCTGACTGAGGCTACAGGATCAGAAATCTTTATATTTCCACTAAAATTACATTTTAAATGTTTTCATTAAAGCATAATATACACAAAAGTGCAAAGATCATAATTGTACCACTTGATGAATTCCCACAAATTTGACATATCTATTTAAATTAGTACCAGATATGGAAACAGCACATTACTTCACTCAGAAGCTCCCTCATGTTTTTTTACAGTCATTATCCTTCTCTTCTGAATTCTAGCAGCTTATATTAATTTTGTCTTTTATGTACTTAAAAGAAATGGAAGCTGGCTTATTTTGCTCAATATTATGTTGCGCAATTAATTCATATTATTGCATGTAGTCATAGACTGTTCTCATTGTTGCATAGTATATCACTGTGTAAATGTAACCCAATTTTTAAAAAATTACTCATTAAAATTTAATAACTGGAAAACACAGCCCTAAAATATATATTTCTCTATCTATCTATCTATCTATCTATCTATCTATCTATCTATCTATCTACCTATCTCTCTATCTATCTGTCTATCTATCTAGGATGGGTATAACTGAACACAACACAGACACACAATGTTTCAAAAGTTAATAATGTTATTTTTAAATGTCAGAGGGTTAAGGAGAAGCCACAAAATAAATATCTTCCAATTAAGACCACATTTTAAAAAATAGAAACATTCAATACTCAACATCAGTTAAAACCCTTAATATCTGTACATACTCCGAAATCAGTTTTAAATGTGCTGAGCCATATCAAGTTCCCTTTGGTAAACAAATGAGCAATGACATGGATATTAGTGACATTGGTAAGTATTAATTGATAATTAAGTTGGTGATAATGGGGAAAAACATTAAGAATCATGAATTTGACCTCAGGAGGGGAAGCTCATCAAAATCAGATCGTGTCTAAATTAGACATGTCCTTAAAATGAAAGGCAGCTCCAGTCTATAAGAACTTATAATAATTCAACTAGTGACTACTAAAGTATTTTCACATTACAGATCTTGAATTTGGTTTATTGCATAGGGAAGCCTCATTTATAAACAGGAGTTGAATTTCCATTTTATGAATATGTTAAAATCCTTATAAACAATTTTTTAAATAATTTACAGAAGTTTCCCTAATTATCTTGTTTAAATCATTAATTTTCTAAACTAATATTTTTTTAATGTTCTGGTCACAAGCTTAACTAGAGTTCTGAATTAAAGAAATGTGAGAAATACCTTTGGCAGACCTCATATATTTTCTCTAATGTTTATATTGGGAAATTTTTATGAAAGAAAACATTTTTTGACCACCCAGAGGCATCGTATATGAAGCATGTTGGCTCAACTGAGAGTTCTGTGGCTATTTCTGCAGAATCTCTATCCATTCCCCCACTCTTTATCTTGCCACACCTTGTACATATCCTGTTACCTCAATTGTCCTTGATATTTCCTGCATTTATTCTATAGCATATCTCTATAAAGTTGTCCTTCCTCTATTATATTTTCACAGAGAAAATGAAAAATGAGTCTCTGCCAGTAATCATCCACCTCACAACTATTAGAACAGAATCAAGAGTCTAAAGCATTTCCAAGAGCTGAGTGTCTTTATTATCACAAACACACAACTGGAACTATAAATTCAGCAAATGCAGAGTTTATATTGATTCAATATTGCACTGAGGTTTCATGGCAATAGCATTGTCTCTCAGAAGACAGCAACAAATGTCCAGTTGCATGTAAGCTAATGAAGAACTTAGTCAAATGGGGCAACTTTGTCATGTTAGTAAGGCTTCTGTATCCAGGTAAGCATAACAGTGCAGGGAAAAGAAAAGTAGTTTCATGCCCAGGGTCACTAGACTTTATCAATGGGACAGCCAATGCCTGGAGGATTTTTCAGGAGAAGTAGATCTTTTCTACGAATGAAAAAAACATTCAATCCAATTACTAGAAATGTACCACACATAAAATATTGTGGGCATTCCAAAAAAACCCACAAAAAACAAAAACCAAAAAAAGTTAACCTTGTTCAAAGTTGCTTACAATACGTGAGGCTTATATTTTGATGTAAACTATAAATCACAACAAAAATTTGATAGAGAAGTACATAGTAGCAAGAAAAACAATTTCTAATTCTCAAAGCATAGTGCCTTTGAACTTGAATCTTGAGATATGATCATGTCTGATGGGACTAATTTCTGCATTTTAATTATGGCATTTACTGGAAGTGCTCCTTGAGAAGGGAGGACAAGGAAACTCAAGCGTCTTTTGTAGATGTGTGTCCAGAACTAAAATTACATTGGCAACAACAATCGCTTAATGAAGGAAGAGAAAAATGAAAAAAAAAAGGTTTCAACTTGAAAGCTATTTTATAATCAAAGGCGGCTTTAGATAATGGCCTGGCAATAAAATGGTCTGGGAGTAGCCGCCAAGGGGAGTTATTGTTGTTCTTTGTTTAGTTTTCTTTGTCTGAAGCTCAGTTTATGTAAAAAGAAGTCTTTGCTTTGGGCGTAGGGAAGAAAGATACCATAATCTCACCTCTGCCCAGGTTTGAAATATTTCTAGGAGAGGAACAATGACTCCAGAATGCCTTTGCCTCAGCTTGTAGCTGCCACTAATGGCATAGCAAACACAAACTACAAAAAACGTCTGTGTTGCTGGACCTGGGACTTTGGTAACCTCCTGCTTCCAATTAGAAGAACAAGCTGAGCCACAGTACAGTCAGTCAAGCTTGAGTCAGGTATTTGGAAGGAGGGAGAGTGAAAGAGAAAAGTCAAAGCAGTAGCCGTATGGTCCTGAAGAAGTGGTCTGGTAGCTGGAGGGACCCTGGAGATTTAACCAAGGGGTCATCATGAGCCACCTTCCCTGCTGTAGTTCATGCTCAAACGCCAGAATGAACTAAATTTCTCACCTGGGAAAAGTGCATTTTCTACCTGAATTCCTGATCCCATTCCCCACTTCCTCTGTCATCATCTATCAATAACTTGCTCTTTCCTGCATCTTCATTCTGTCCGATTTTCCTAGCTAATTTCTTTTGCTTTCATTTTCGCAAAAGATAAAATATGAATAGTTATTTTACCTCCCACCTGACTGAATGATCCCACTACCAGGAGTCTAAGGCACTGGACAAGGACTGAAGTCTTGGGTGCCTGGACTAGTTACAGGTGCTGAAGTGTGGAATTAAGTGAAGCATAGTGGATGGACCTAATACAGGTTGATTATCCCTAATTCGAAAATTCCAAATTTGAAATGCTCTAAAATCAGAAACTTTGTGAGAACTGTCATGTTCAAACGAAATGTTCACTGGAGTATTTTAGATTTTGGATTCCTCGATTAGGGAATGTTTATGTATAGTGCAGATATTACAAAATTCGAAAAATTCTAAGATCTGAAATATTTCTGCTTCCAAGCATTTTGAATAAGGAATACTCGACTTGTAAACAGGTCGCACAAAATGGAACAATGTAATTTGAGGGATGAACTGAACCACATGCTGTCCCACCATGGCATAAAAACACAAAAAGAGAACAGGATAAAACAAAGATAAAATCCTCTGGAGCATGAGGTAGGAGACCAAGCCTGGAGAGTTCTGACCTCCTGGCATTTATTCATCGTCACAATTTTTATGAAAATTAGTGACCCAGCTCATTCAGAGAATGTTTGAACTGTCATCACATTTTTGCCATTGCCCTTCACCACCAAAGTAGAGAAACATTTTACCAATGGTTCATTTTTTCCATTTCTGGTCATATAGCCTGTACACATTCAAAAATGGTGTCTTTTCACTTCTCCTTTGAGACTGCATTCTTCACTGTCATCGGTAACTCCATAGTAGCCAGATTCAGTGATCCCTTTATAACCTTCGTGCCCCTTCATTTTCTGCAACATTCAATTGTAGTTATATTGCCTCTTTTCTCAAATCTCACCCATGCTACTTTGGCTTCCGTCTTTCTCTCTGTTCACTAATTGATGACCTTCACCAAATGACAAAAAGAAAGCAGAATACAGAGCACACATTTATGAACTTGCATTATGACCTAAAATGATTAATTCATATTCTTACAAATTTCATTGAATCACTCTGGATGCTCTGTTGAGAATAACTATAGAAAGCTAAGAACCTCGTTAGGAAGTCCTTGCAGTACTACAGACTGGCGTTCACAGTAGCTCTGAAAAAGCTTATAGCAATAAAAGTAGAGAGAGGTGGTCAAATTATGGACGTATACTGAAGGGAGAGCCACAAGATGTGGTGGGCTCCCTCACACGTAGGATGTGAGGGGAAGAGAGGAGCCAGGCCATTCTGAGATGTTAGGGCTAGACAACTGGAAGGAGAGACTTGCCACCAACTGTGATGGGAACACATAAGGAATGAGAAAGTTTAGGGGGAACATTGGGAGTTCAGGTTTTGATATTTTAAGTTTGAAGTATTTATGAAGACAACCCAACAGAGATATTAAGTAGGCAGTGAAATATATGAATCTGGATGTCAGAGAGAAGTCTTGGCTGGAAATTGAGATTTGGGATTCATTGGCATTTTAGATGGACACATGAGCCAGACAGCAAATGTCAGCATATTAAGATCTTGGAAGAATTATTTCAGATTCAGAGTCAATGAATATTTATTAAGCAACTACCATATGCCAAGCTCTGTGCTAGGCACCTTCAAATACATTTTTCACCCCTATATAAACCCACGATGAAGTTTTATATAAGGAAAGACATAATGAAGAAACTGAGCTTTGAAAAAGCGGACAAATTTTTCTAAAGTAGCAAAATTAGAATGTCATGAAGTAAAGATTCAAACTATTGCTTGCTTCATCACCTAATTTTTACATCCTCTAGGGGTATGTACATTTGCTAATCCTCATAAGGCTCATAAATCCCGGGTATCTGACCCTCAGATACTTGTGTCATAAAATGGGAACTAAATTTATCCTCAGTGACCTCAGGACCTCGTAGGTGAGTTGACATAGGAGGTATTCAAGGTGGCCTGCCTGGCATTTTGCTTTCAGTGGGCCTGAGCACCCAGTGGCATGGATGTGGGTCTGCTTCCCGTGTGATGCGAATGTCCTGCCTGTTCTCAAGTGCTGCGAAGTGCACTGTAAAACACTAATCTCTCTCAGCTGCACCCACTCAGCCTTATTCAGAACTGCATAAGGCTCATTGCCTCAGAATCTTTGGACAGAGGGAAACTCAAGGCAGCTGGCTGGACCTTAGTATCAGGGCAAGAGGAGGTTCTGACAGGTAAACTGGAAACAGTGCCTCTAAAGGGAAATCTGCCATTTTAGTTTCTTTTGATGCCTTCATTTTCCACTTCACTGGGAATTTGTGATTGTAGGTATAGAATATGAATTTTAAAACTCTCCCATTTGGTCTTCCATTTTAATGTCTCTGAGTTGGCGAGACACAGACCTTTTCTTCTGAACTTTTGGAAAACTGCTTCTTCAAATCTAAGGCAGCCTTCAGACTACCTCCTATTTCTCACTCGCCTACTCCACATTCCTAATTCCCTATAACATCGAACCACTGGGCCTAGCATAATTTCCTAACTGTTTTATGTATTCACATCTTTACTAGCTCCTAAGTTCTTCAATGACAACACTACCTTAACTCCTTAACTTCACTGTGTCCCCAGTACCTAGCCCAATATGAAGCACTTAGTGTCTCAATCATATCTACTGACTTATTTCAACAACTTTTGCACGTATTGACATAAGCACGCACTCTGGCTCATAAGGTCAACAAATGTCCCAGTTTCTGGGAACAGATTGACTAGAAGGCTCCCTCAACAGCTATGAGCAAAAGCAGCAACCTTTCGAGCTTACTGCCTAAACTGAAAACCCAAGAGCTTAGGTTTCCTACCAGGATTCTTGCTGCAGTACTTCCCTGACCACGATGCTCAGACTCACCTGCTTCACACCATGACCTCTGCTGTTTGCCTGGTACTGGGAGGAACTACCATTTGTCAGCTGCCTATTCTGTGTGCCACCTTTTCCTTGTGCTGTATGTAGATTTAAAAAATCATTTGCGTAACAAACTCTTCTTTACAGAAGAGGAAACCGAGGCTCAGAAAGGTTATGCCATTTTCTAAGATCCCACAGAGAACAAGTGGTAGACTGAAAAATAGAAGCCAAGTTTTGATTCTCCTGAGCCATTCCTCTCCCTTGAATTTGCACTGCTTTGGTTACCTAGGCTGGATCCAGCAAAATACAAAACAAATTCCACTTCCCTTGCATTCTAGTTTTGTGATATGCTCTCCTTAACTGACTTCAATGATCCACTTTTTCTGAGTGTTTATATTTTTGTTTATTGTTTTACATCATATTCCCTCCTCCTCTTTCTCTACCTGCTCCTTAAAGGGTATACACCAGAGTTCCGGAAGTCTGTATCTCTTTTTACCTAACGAGAAGATCATCCTTAGTAATGCCATTTGTTACCAGAGTTGCAACTCTCACCTACGTGCTGATGCTGATGATTTTAAAATTTGTGTCTTTAGTCCTGACTTCTCTCATGAAGTTTATACCTTCTTACTGGACCTCTTACTTGGGTGTTTCACAAACATCTCAAACTGCAAATATCCATAGCTAAAATAAGTATCTTTTCTCTCTGATTATTCCATCCTCCAGTGTTTTAAATTTCTGTCAAAAAGTCATCATCCTCCCAGTCAGTCGAGCCAGGAAATCTTGAAGAAGTCGCTCCTTGCCTGTCTCTCTTTTACTCACAAAGCCAGTCACCAGGTCCTCTCCACACTGCTTCTAAAATGGCTCTTGCCTCTCATTCTCCAGTCTTCATCCCTGCTGCCATTCCTGTCTTTAGCTTACATCCACAACATCACTACATTAGTTTCTCTGGTTTCAATCTCTTCCCTCATCTGGTGCATTCTCCACATGCCATCAGACTTTTGTTTCTAAAAACAATCTAATATGACATCTCACGTCTTAAAAGATTCATTGGGTGCCAGCTAATAGGACACAGCAAGGATGCTCAGAATATGGCCACTTAGTACTTTTCCACTATTCTGTGAATCCTCTACCATACAGTGCAGACACAGCACTTTTTTCTTTTATTTTTTTATAATTTTTCCATTCCATGAACACTCTCTACAATTTGTCTTTGTGCCTTTTGTGACTTCTGCAGTCTTTTTGCCTGGACCACACTCCTCCAACTCTTCACTCTTGAAAAAATCTTACAACATCTTTCAAAGCCCAGATCCAGTTAATTTCTGTGAAGCTTTCCCTGACCCACCCAAGGAGAATTAATTAATCTTTATTTTTTGCTTCTATATTTTTTTCATCCAACCATTATAGCATGCATCACATTCTTCCAGAGTTAATTTCTGAGAGGTCTGATTCACTAGCTAGATTGCTAGCTTCTTGAAGGCAACAGCTGCAGCTCATTCATCTCCAAAGCCTATACATTAAGCACAGTACTAGGCATATAATAGGCCCTCAGAAAATGTATGCTGAATTAAACTTAATTTAAATGATACATAATGGGAAAAATAATATTTCATATATAGGATTGGCAAACTCACTTTAGAGACAACTGTTTAGAGACATATCTATTCTGAAAATGAGATGCTTCAACAATCACAGTGCAAAAGGAAATAATTAGGTCTGTCATACACACAAACTTAACTTCTGTACTTTCAAAAAGACTTCAAAAGGGAGAGATTTTGCATAGAACTATTGATATTGAGCAGGATGTTGCTTTCCTTTCAGTAAGCATGACAGAGAAAAAAATTAAGTCTCTAGAGTGTTTGTAATTTGTTCTTGTGGAGGGAGGTAGCTGGCAATTCCTGCAGCAACTGTTGGGTGGGCTACAGACATCTTGACATAATCTATAGCCTATAAGACATGTCTGTTTCCAGGGATGTCATTCTGATATGAAGCTCTAGAGTGCTGCTTAGAAATGTGTAAGGGAGGCCGGGCGCGGTGGCTCAAGCCTGTAATCCCAGCACTTTGGGAGGCCGAGACGGGTGGATCACGAGGTCAGGAGATTGAGACCATCCTGGCTAACACGGTGAAACCCCGTCTCTACTAAGAAATACAAAAAACTAGCCGGGCGAGGTGGCGGGCGCCTGTAGTCCCAGCTACTTGGGAGGCTGAGGCCGGAGAATGGCGTGAACCCGGGAGGCGGAGCTTGCAGTGAGCTGAGATCCGGCCACTGCACTCCAGCCTGGGCGACAGAGCGAGACTCCATCTCAAAAAAAAAAAAAAAAAAAGAAATGTGTAAGGGATACTGACTTAGAGGTTTGCATGGAATATCTCGCTAAGTGACTAATGACCTACAAAGCCCTGATACTTAACATATCTGCCTTTTCCCGGGACAATGGATTATTGTACCTGCCAGTTTTCAGCCTCAATAAAAGAACTCTGGCCAAGCAAGTGAGAGGCTTTAAAGTATACCTTTGTTTTAAACAATGCCTTTTAATAATAACTATGAAAGCATTAACAATAATATATGTGTAAAATCTTATGTAAATGTTATACACATTTTTTATATATATATCTAAATCTATCTACACATATATTATTTATAACTCTGCCTTAAATTTAACCTCTATTATAAGCTGCAAAGTTTATATATTCATTCGTACATTATCTCAAATGCCAGCATGTCCTTCATTTTTTGCTTCATATCTGTATTTTGGTTTGAGGCTAGCAATAGTAACCAGATCTCCTAATCCCAAATGAGGGGGCTCTCTGCAAAGACTTAGTTCTGCCCAATTTCATTACCATGTCAGATAGAATCACTTATATTGCACTAATCTTTCCTAAATCTTGAGCAGAGGGAGAAAGAAACAAAAAACTCTTTTTCAAGGTCATGGGTAGAGAATGCAGAAAATCAAGACACAGAACCCAGATCTGTTCTTGACTGGGTTCTCAATCTAGTGCTTTCCAATACACTGTGAACAACAAAATAGGAGTAAAAAGACATATATCAAAGCCAACAAAAGTTGAAACCTCAAAGGGTGTGTGAGTGAAGGGAATCAGATGAGAGCTGAAAATACAGAGTTGATGAGAAAAGCAATAAAAGCAATCTACTCAGGTGGCATTAGCTACGAAGAACAATCTTGCTGGTCAACCCACCAGTGGTATTTGAATGCTGGTGAAAGGTGATTAAAGGAAGGCAGTTTCAGGTGTGCAGAGAACTCAAATGGAAGATATACTAGATTTTAAATCCTAAAGTGATTTTGAAATCCATTTTATTATTATTATGTTTTTGAAGCACAGAGGGAATCTGAGCGAACATCTTAGCTTGTAGCCTAGCCGGGGGTTCACAAGGCCCTGAGATAACCTCCTGCCTGCCTCTCGCCAGGCCTTTGGGGATGCCACACGCTCAGCGGCTGATAGGAGAGGCAGCCGAATATGAAGGGTGGTGTCGAGGCTGTCAGCACTGGCCCAGTTAGGGAGACTAGCGTTCATTCACTGTCTCAGTTTAAGGGTCCTTTGCGGGAAACGGCAATTCACAGTGTGAATTTCAATAGAATCTTTAAATCTCTCAGAGATTTTTCTCTTTGCCAAGAAAATTTCCCACTGCCAAACACTTGTAGATTGACAGCTCTGCAGGTATCTTTCTAATATAGCTGTTGCTTTCTTACTTTGTACGGTATCTAGGGCCTTGTTTCCTAAAGGTTTGTGTGTGTGTGTATATATATATTTTTAATATTATTTTGATGGATCTTTCTTTTTCTAACTGGCATGAGCCTTAAATTAAAATGAATTGGATGCTGGCATCATATAGAAATATTGTTTTTATAGGTTTCTCAAAGTAAGATGTATTAAAGAAGACATATCAAGTTTCCAGGGCTTGCGTTGCCATAGCAACCAGTTTAGGCCTAGTTTGGAGAATGGGAATTGGGGGCTAACAAGAGACTACTAGACATGCTTTCCTCGACCATAAAAGCTCTGAATGAATTAGATTCCCACTGTCTTTGTGGTTTTAAGATGTAGAACAAGCAGAAAATAGGTAGGTGGGCAAATTTAGGTATAGGTATAGGTACAGGCAGACAGTAAGTTACAAATGAGCATAAAACTGCCCCGATATGCTTCATAGAATCATCAAATTGGAACACATGAGAAAGTTGAGGCTCAGAGAGGTTTAGTGACCTAGCCAGCAAACAAGGGCAGATCTGATACAGGAAATAAACTATCTTGCCTCTCCACTAAATAATGCGATTGTGTCCCAAATGCAAAGGGAGGACTATCTCCTTTCAACAGCCAGAAGTTCTTTGAAGAGATATTGACCCAATGGAATGACACCCCCCCCATAGCATGAAAAAAACAACAATAACACGCAAACATAATCGTATTTCGGCACAGTAAAAACCCTCTAACGTAGGAAGCAGAAACTGGAGGTGGGATTACTTGCTGGACTTTCCTTTCACCTTTGTGGAGATGTCCAGTGCAGTAGGAAAAAGAAATGAGGCTCACTTTTTTTTTTTTTTTTTTTTTTTTGAGACGGAGTTTTGCTCTGTCACCCAGGCTGGAGTGCAGTGGCGCGATCTCGGCTCACTGCAAGCTCCGCCTCCTGGGTTCACGCCATTCTCCTGCCTCAGCCTCCTGAGTAGCTGGGACTACAGGCGCCCGCCACCTCGCCTGGCTAGTTTTTTGTATTTTTAGTAGAGACGGGGTTTCACCGTGTTAGCCAGGATGGTCTCGATCTCTTGACCTTGTGATCCGCCCGCCTCGGCCTCCCAAAGTGCTGGGATTACAGGCTTGAGCCACCGCGCCCGGCCCTAGGCTCACTTTCATTCTCCTCGATGTAGCTCACTATGGGCCTGGAGCTGGTGAAAGTGTGTTTTCACTAAATCAGGTCTGTACGATAACAGTGACGAAATTTATTTCCACTCTACCACCAAGCAAGAAGCTTGCCCCAACCAAATCCACAACAGGAATGTTCTGATTCTCTTTAACTCCATCATTTGCTTATGACCCTTCATGGAGTTCTAGGCTTAGAACTGCATGTCTAGCCCAATACTCGCCAACTCGATTATAATGCAAGCAATGAATGAGAGGGACATATGTAATTTTTAAGACCCTGGTAGCCACATTTTTAAAAAGTAAAAATAAGCAGGTAAATTAATTTTCATAAGCCTATTTTACTTAGTATATATAAAATATTATTTCAATATATAATTAATACAAAAATAATGAGATATTTTACATTTTCATACAAGTTGCAGAAATGGTATGCATTTTACAGTTACAGTACATCTCAGCTGGACTAACCACATTTCAAGAATCCATTAGTCACATGTAGCAAGTGACTATCGTATTGGGCACTAGGCATCTAGAATGTGGGAACATAATGTCTGTGGGTCTTGAGAGGAAGAGGAAGAAAAGATGAAATGTTCTTTTTTTTTTTTTTTTCTTTTGAGACAGGGTCTCACTCTGTCACCCAGGCTGGAGTGCAGTGGTGCCATCTTGGCTCACTGCAACCTCTGCCTCCCAGGCTCAAGCGATTCTCCTGTCTCAGCCTCCCAAGTAGCTGGGATTACTGGTGCGCACCACTACCCGGCTAATTTTTCTCTCTCTCTCTTTTTTTTTTTTTTTTAATGGAGATGGGGTTTCACCATGTTGGCCAGGCTGGTCTTGAACTCCCGACCTCAGCTGATCCACCCGCCTTGGCCTCCCAAAGTGCTAGGATGACAGGCGTGAGCCACCGCGCCTGGCCAAAATGAACTGTTCTTATACCCTAAAATTTCCCCACCCTACTATAACATTATCTCTGCCAACTTTTTACATAAATAATCTACTTCAAATCACAGAGAATAATTTATCATCTCATTAGTAGTTCTTCTTTATCAAATTTTATTGCTTCTAAACTAAGTGTATGAAATACAAACCCAAAATTTTAAGTTTAAAATACAAATATGTACAGATATATAGATTAATGTGTGTATGCATGTCTATATACATATATAAAGCTTAGTTTCATAAAATTTTGATTATTTTTGCTTTTGCTTGCCTAATCAGGTAATTACTTTAGTGTTTATTCTAAATCTTCTGTAGAACAAGGTGGACTGTAAATAAATAATAACTTTATATATATAAATATTTATTTATAAATTAAATAATAACTTTATTTAACCCCTGTAGTTATAGCATTCAGGTAAAAACTCTATCTACCCAATAAAATATTTCATCAGAACGTGAATGCCTTATCAGAGGGAATTTTTTTTTTAGCCAAAACACCTTGTGACCTTATGTTATTGAACCCTATATTAATCATATGAAAAGTTATAAAGAGAAAATTTGAATCAGTGGATAATGAATGTCTAACACACTAGACTCAGGCTCACAGTCTCTCTCACCACCCGAGGCATGAGTGTGAGGGAGACAGTTTGGTTTGTATTCTATGCTAATGCTTTTTTTTTCAATGCTCAATTCCCTTCCCCTGCCACAATTTTTTTTTTTTTTTTTTTTTTTTACTGTCTCACATTTCAACACTTCCACATTACTAGCTAACCTGATGAACCCATACATGTTTACGTGTTAATGGAAAGTGTCAAGAAAAGTCTATTTGTGGGCTATCTTTGTCTTTCTAGGTTCTAAGTGTCAAAAGACATTTAAGAATGTTTGTTTGTTTGCTTGCTGTGGAGCCATTTTCGTTGCTTTTGTGATATAACAGAAAAATGGGAAGTGGACTAAGCACCATGGCTCACGCCTGTAATCCTAGCACTTTGTGAGACCTGGGTGGGTAGATCGTTTGAGCCCAGGAGTTCAATACCAGCCTGGGCAACATGGTGAGACTCTGTCTCTACAAAACATACAAAAATTAGCTGGGCATGGTGGTGCACACGTGTAGTTCCACCTCCCAGGCTCAAGCAATTCTCCTGCCTTAGCCTCCCAAGTAGCTGGGATTACAGTTACCTGTCACCATATTAATTTTTGCTAAAAATATATGATTTTCTTAATGTTGTGTAACCAAACATTGGCAGAGTCAGCATTTAAAAGGAAATCTCTCAGGTTTCACAGGTGTGTGTTTTGTCCACTAAACCAGAGGCTTCCTTGGGGTTGCAGTTGTACCCATACAATCTGATTTAATTCCCTAATACCACATTACTAAGTTATAATGTTTATAAAATCATAAGCCCTAAAGCCAAGTGTATCGTATTTACTCTATATCAAACTCATTCTCAATTCTAGCTACAGTGACAGAAACACATCTACCTTTGATGCAATTCTGACTATACTTAAGTAACAGAGAAGAAAGGGGAAAGAGGAAGGGAACAAAGGGGATAGCTGTGGTAGGGAAGAAAGAAAATGTGAAACTCCAGTAGAATCAAAAATGGTAAGAGCATCTTCAGCTGTAGTGAGGAGGAACCAGGCCACCAGCGCTGCAGCTTTATACACTAAGGGACCATTCTTACTAAAGAGATCTTTGTAAGAAAATTGGTAATTAATGAGTCAGAAACTGCTTATGATTTTCTACTGTAAAAATGCAACAAATGACTTGCCACAAACTTGAACTCACAATACTTGTTCATTCAGATCACTTCTCTGATTCAAGAAAAACTGTAATTCAACTTTACAAAGCATTAGCTATTCAGCCCATTTTGCTCCCAGCATAGAATCTTTTTCCTTAGGTCTCAGGGAGGCCAGGAACCATCTAGGTCAATAGTTATCAACCTGGTAAACATTTCCAAGTTATATAGCCTTCCCCTCTTAGTGATACTTCACCTGGGGAAGAATACAAGAATGGATCACAGAGATGCCAGGTGGGAGAAACAGGCATTCTACCTAATGTTACAGGATCCTCAGATGACTAATATGCAAGATCTCTTAGGCCACTCCCATCAGTTTCCCCGCTTGTTGAAAGCACTAAGCTAGTCATTCCCTGCTGTGGCCAAAGACCGAAACCTAGTCTATCTAACATCTAACCCAGTAAACTTCTCTGTGCTTTCATTTCCTGGTTTGTAAAATATGGGTAATAGAATATACTTACAACATTATAGAGAGGTAACTAATTAACATAAATAAAGTACAGATGGCCTGATTTATGATGGTTTGACTTAGGATTTTTCAACTTTGTTACAGTGCAAAAGTGATAAGCATTCAGTAAAACTGTACTTTGAAGTTTGATCTTTTCCTAAACTACCAGTATGCAGTACAATACTGTCTTGCCATACTGTGCAGCAGCAGTGAACCACAGCTCCCAGCCATGTGATCTGAGTATATTTAAGGTAAGCGAGGCTCAGATATAATGTTCAGTATGTTGGGTCTATTACATGCACTTGCAACTTACAACATTTTGAACTTACATCAGGATGTAACTCCATCGTAAGTTGAGAAGCATCTGTACTTAGAACAGCATCTGACACATAGAAAGTTTGTTGTTGTTGTTGTCATTATTATTTTATAGTGAGAAACTGAGGGCTGGATAGACCAAATGACTTCTCTTACTTAACTAAGGGTTCAGAACAGAATGCAGACTACCTAAGTCGAAATCTAGTGGTTTTTCATGATACCAGTTGACCCTCAAACTGAAGTTAATGCATGTGTTTCTCATTTTCTTAGCCTGTTTGTATCTACCCGAAGTTATGCATTTAATAGGATCTTCACCAACATTACTGGGAGGCAGAATACTTAACTTATTTAAGAAATTTAAACTAGTTTAGTTTATACTTTATAATATTTTAGGATTTTTTTCCCTCAACAGAACAATCGAGAACATTAAAAGAGAGCGAGCTCCACATCACTCAACTGATGGTACCACCCAGGGCAGAAATCAGCACCTTCTGTTTTCCTACCGACCAGCTTTGCATTAAACACTGCAAATGGGAGAGCTAGTCCACCGAACTCATGCAAGTGTTCATTTATTTATCCACAAAAAGCAAAATATGGCAAGGGGGATTTGGGAGGAGTGAAATAAGGGTTGTCAGACTAACAGTGACAAATGGGATACAATTGTTCTCCAAAAGCTTGGAGCAGAGAAGTCTTCCCTTTTCCCCTCCCCTTAATCCCCACTGATTCCACCCTGCCTGCACACGGAGAAGGTGGTTAACAGAGGAAAGCCCCGTGAATAAGCTATGACAGCCCTACATTCAGAAACTGATGTCATTTCCCTAAATACTGTTTGTAAAATGGTAATTATCTGCCAAGCAATGACAGCTGGCACTTAGCATAGACACACAGAGAGACAGAAAAAGAGAGAATGAGAAAAAAAGGTCCCTGTGTAATTTACCAAAGGGCTGAAAGAGAGAGGGAAACATAATCAGAAAAATAAAATGATTACCAGTATGTGATGGGGTGAAAATTGCTTAGGACAATTTTTTTTTTCTTTAGAGAGCACAGGATTGAGTTGGAAGAACGAAGCTGGAGCTCCATGATGCACACTGGAAGAGAGGAGGTTGTGTTAAGGTGGCGGTGAAAGGAGAAATACACCAATGGTGCTGGGCTGTGGCAAAGCAGCAGGAAAGCTCTGTGCATACCCAGCCCCTCAAACAGGAACCAGTCAGCCCAGCGATACTTAATAATACACCCAAGATTATTTCCTTCAGTTCATTTGGGTTCAAGATATAATATAGTAAGTACCTCTTGCCCCCTTCCTTGTTATTTATGTGATGGTCGGTTTTATGTGTTAACTTAGCTAGGCTATAATGCTCAAGTATCCAGTGACACATTAATCTAGGTGTTGCTGTAAAAGTATTTTGTAGATGTGCTTAATGTCTACAATCAGTTGGTTTTATGTAAAGGAGATGATCCCGGATGATCTGGGTGAGCCTGTTCTAATCAGTTCAAAGACCTTAAGAACAGAACTGATGTTTCCCTGAGGAAGAAAAAAAATCTCCCCTGTGGACTGTGGCATCAGCCTCTGCCAAAGTCTTTCCAAATTGTCCTTCTGATGGCCTGCCCTATGGGTTCTGGACTTGCCTGGTTAGCCCTCACAATCACATTACAATTCCTTGCAACAAATCCATCTCTCCTCTCTGTCTCTCTCTCTCCACTCACACATACATGTGCGCACACACACACACACACACACAACCTACTTGTTCGATTCCTCTAGTGGTATCCTCACTATTAAACTTGTCAAGTACCTGTGGAGTGATTTGCTCAGCTAAGTCAATATGTTATGGGTTGATTTGTCATAATCGCCTCAAAAGCCACACATTGAATACTTAACCTCCAGTACCTCAGAATATAACCTTATTTGAAAGTGGTATCATTATAAATATAATTAATTAAGATAAGGTCATTAGAATGGGCTCAAATCCTATATGATGGGTGTCCTTATAAAAAGGGAAAGTTTGGAGCCACAAACACACAAAAGGAGCATGCCATGTGAAGATGAAGGCAGAGATCAGAGTGATGCTCTACAAGTCAAGGCACACACCAGAGATCGTTAGCAAACCACAGGAAGAAAAAGAGAGGCATAGAACAGATCCTCCCTCTCAGCCCTCAGAAGGAACCAACCGTGCTGTCACCTTGATCTTGGGCACTGAGCCTCTAAAACTATGGGACAGTAAGTTTCTGTTGTTTTAGCCACTCAGTCTGTGGTACTTTGTTACAGCAGCCCTAAAAAACGAATGCAGCACATTACCAGGAAAATCAAGACAATTGAATTGGAGAAAGTTAGGAAACAGACAAAGTTACAAAATTTTCTCAGTATTACAGAAAGCTCCATTTCCTTACTGCTTTTGAAATACAAACTTATCCCCTTTTATACATAACAGTTTTACTGCCAATAGATACCTAAGAAGAGACCTGGATGATTAAACTGACAATTACAGAGATGTACAAATGTTCCAGAAATTTTTCAAAGTAGTTCTTTTAAATTTCTGGAATCTGGTCTCTTTTTGGGATAACAGATGTTGTAGAACCTTCTATAACTATTCATCTCTCTATTTGTGCCCTCCTGGAGTGTAGCTCTTCAATCCTGTCTTGCAGGAAAAGCTAACAATCACCACCTGGTGTCCCTTCCCCTCTTCTAGCAAGTGAAGCTAATAGATATTCTGTAAAAGGAAAAACAATGGCTGGGCGTGGTGGCACATTCCTGTAGTCCCAGCTACTCTATTCGGGAGGTTCAGTCATGAGAATTACTTGAACCTGGGAGGTGGAGGTTGCACTGAGCCGAGATTGCGCCAGCTTGGGCAACAGAGCGAGACTCCATCTCCATAGATAGATGATAGATAGATAGATAGATAGATAGATAGATAGATAGATAGATAGATAGATAGATAGATGGAAAAGCAACAATTGTGCCCAATCTTCCACAAATAACTTGCAATCTGGCAGAACCTAGAACCCAGGTCTTTTGATGCCAGTCACATCCAGCGGTCCTTCCAAGATATTGTTTCTATGTAGTGGTTGAGTTAGCAGGTCAGATAATTCCTCCCAATGTTTCTAATCTAAATACAAGTGTTTTTTCTAAAATGCAAGGATGTGAATTTGGATATATCATTCATCTTTTTGCGATGTAAGTTTCTTCATTTAAAAAAATGCATCTTTATTTAGTCCTGACATTTGAAACCAACAGAATCAGCATCAGTATAGTGAAAAGGTTAAAGTCCAGCTATTGTCAGTTTCTACATAGGTCATATTGGCCAATTTACTTTATTAGACTTCATTTCCTCATTTTAAAACTGAGAAATGGAGTGACATCTCTTTCATTGGGTCATTACAGGGATGAAATGAAATAACATGTGGAAACATGTTATAAGCTCTGAAGTGGTGGAAAGAAGATAAAAATATAGTAGTAAGGCCGGGCGCGGTGGCTCAAGCCTGTAATCCCAGCACTTTGGGAGGCCGAGACGGGCGGATCACGAGGTCAGGAGATCAAGACCATCCTGGCTAACACAGTGAAACCCCGTCTCTACTAAAAAATACAAAAAACTAGCCGGGCGAGGTGGCGGGCGCCTGTAGTCCCAGCTACTCGAGAGGCTGAGGCAGGAGAATGGCATAAACCCGGGAGGCGGAGCTTGCAGTGAGCTGAGATCCGGCCACAGCACTCCAGCCTGGGCGACAGAGCAAGACTTCGTCTCAAAAAAAAAAAAAAAAAAATAGTAGTAAGATCACTTTCTGTAATCTTACGGTCTCCTTTTCCATCCCATATTGTAGAGGATAAGCCGCACTGAATGTCCATTCAGTCTATATCAGACTTGTTTGGGAAAGTTTTAGTTTGCCTGGGTATATCCAGATCATTATGTTTTTAAAAGCTTCACAGTCTGACCTAGCATGAAAATTAAGTATATGAAAAGTATTTCAGAGACTTGTAGTTAATGGACAAACTTGGATATCCCTATTATGTGCTTCTAAGCACTTATCAAATGTTTTCTTACCTCTTACTCATCTCATTCCTTCACTACACTGTAAACACTTATGAAGTCAAGATTATTTTTTTGTCATCCCTATATTCTCAGCATCAGTCTTTAAAAATTTTGAAATGTATTTTTTAATTGACAAGAAAAACATTGTATGTATTTATAGTGCATATAACATTTTGAAATATGTATACTAAAGAATATTTGAATAAATATAGTCTTATTCAATTTTTACTTTGGCCATAATCATTTTCAATAAAAACTTTAAAATTTTTAAAAAGCTGGCAATGTATTATTTAATTGTAATAAGTAATACATGTTTAAAACTCATCCATTACTAAAAATAATTGACTATTATAAGGAAAAACACCTAAGCCTTTCAAAGTTTATTTACTATTGATCTATTAATCTACATAATTCTTCCATGCCTAGCCGAGCCCACTGATTATAAAGTAATTTAGAGACATCAACTTTCTAGTCTGTGAAGGCTTTTGAAATTATAAGGAAGAGATAGTTGTGCCGAAATTGTGTGGTATAAAGCTGTCACATTTTGAAATACAGTTATAGATTTCAGAACGTAAATGGCTGTCATCAGAACAAGATTACAAGTTTCATGGGTCTGAAAAACTTAGCTTATTTAACACTGAATCAATGACTTCACAACCAAACTGAGTTAAAACACTTCAGATCCTGAAAGAATGTGTTCCTTAAACTTACAAAGCAGAATTTCAAAATATCCAGCATGTTCGGCAGGAGGTGACACAACAGATCATTTTGAGGAACATTTTGCATAGCCCAGTTTTTCTCAAATTTAATATTGTTCACATTTTTGCAATATTCACACACTGTCTCCACTAATATTTTCCTTTACATTCTTTTTAACATATTTACCATAATTGTAAAATTATATTACTGTTATATATAAAAGATAAGCATCACTTGTTATAAATAAACAAATAGAAAAAAACTGCAAAAACAAAATAATAGTATTATCATCTGTTTAGATTCAGTTGAAAGCTCTGAGCCTTAGTCCTGTACTCAACTGTTTTTTTTTTCTTTTTAAAGAGAAATTTACCAAGTGTTTGTAAAGGACTTATTAGCACCAAACTTAGACTCCTCTTGGTATAATCAGATGGTTGAAGAGATGTGAAAAGAGAGTAACTTTCTCACCATGTGATTCAGTGCTATGTGATACCATGCTGGGTCATGTCCTATCTCTAATTATTTCACGTACCACTTGAAGCAAAACTGGAGTTACATATCAAGTGTTTGGAATTTTATAAGTTCAAGTACATGTGTATTTACAATATTTACTTGTTATGTGGAAGGCATAGGATTTAAACTGAAGAGACAAACATGCAGATTTTTTATACCCAAAGACAAAAGCAGGTTACTAACTAGTATAGATGACTTTAGAAGAAGAAAGTCATGTCAAAGCAGAAAAAATCTTAGAGATCATCTGTTCTAAATGTGGACAAACTGAGGCACAAAAGTGTTTTTTTTTTTTTTTTTTTGAGATAGAGTCTCGCTCTGTCACACAGGCTGGAGTGCAGTGGCACAATCTCGGATCACTGCAACCTCCACCTCCCAGATTCAAGCGATTCTCCTGCTTCAGCCTCCTGAGTAGTTGGGACCACAGGCATGTGCCACCATGCCCAGCTAATTTTTTTCATATTTTTAGTAGAGATGGGGTTTCACCGTGTTAGCCAGGATGGTCTTGATCTCCTGACCTCATGAGCCACCTGCCTCAGCCTCCCAAAGTGCTGGGATTACAGGTGTGAGCCACAGCGCCCAGCCCCAAAAATGTTTTCTTACTGATAGTCATAGAACTAAGAAGTGCCCCAAGCAGAACTTGAACCCAGTTGTTCTTGATGGTCCAGTTCACTTCATCAAGATGATCCTGTTTCATCTGTTCATGGTGGAAGCAGTTAATTTCATATGATTTTATACTCTTATTATTGATATGAGAGTAGGAAGTTTTTTAAAAGATAAGTCCTACTGAGGAAAAAAAAAAAAAATCAAATGAACCATTGGTCATGGTTTCGCTGTGTGCCCACCCAAATCTCATCTTGAATTGTAGTTCCCATAATCCCTATGTGTCATGAGAGGGACCAAATAGGAGGTAATTGAATCATGGGGGTGGTTCCCCTCGTGTGGTTCTCGTGATAGTGAGTCAGTTCTCACAAGATCTGATGGTTTTATGAGGGGCTTTTCTGCCTTTATTCAGCTCTTCTCCTTCCAGCCGCCCTGTGGAGAAGGTGCCTCTCTTTCCCTTCACCTCCCTCCATGATTGTAAGTTTCCTGAGGCTTTCCCAGTCATGCGGAACTGCAAGTCAATTAAACCTCTTTTCTTTATGAATTACCCAGTCTTGGGTATTTTTTCATAGCAGCATGAGAATGGAATAATACACCTGAGAACTTTAAACACATTTTATTGTAACTTACTGTAACAGATCTTAGTAATTGTTTAAGAAGACAATGCTAGTTTAGACAATGCTAGTTTTGTCTAGAATACTCTAGACAAGAGAAAGATATAGGTCCCTCATTATTGTTTTTAAAGATTCTCCTGTGCTTCCTGACAACTTGGACACAAGTAAGTAATAACTTTTTAGCCATCTTTGAAATGATTTCTTTTTGTTTTGTTTTGTTTTGCTTTTTTAGAGACAGTGTCTCACTCTGTTGCCCAGCCTGGAGTACAGTGTTGCAATCGCAGCTCACTGCAGCCTTGACCTCCCAGGCTCAAGTGATCCACCCACCTCAGCCTCCTGGGTGGCTGGGACTACAAGTGCACACCATCAAGCCCAGCTAATTAAAAAAAAAAAAAATCTGTAGAAACACAGTCTCCCTATGTTGCTCAGGCTGCTCTCGAACTCCTGACCTCAAGGAATCCTTTTGCCTTGACCTCCCAAAGTGATAGGATTACAGGCATGAGCCACCGTGCCCAGCCAGAAGAATATCTTTTTAAAAGCATTATGTATCATCTGACTTATTGTACAGATATATTCTCCAGACTTTTTTTGGTGGGGGGGGGATGTTGCTACTTGATTCTATTTTTTCATTAGATACATACCTTTGATGGGATATTTGTTGTCATTTGAATTGCTTTATTCTGTAACTGTTTGGCTTCCATGCTTTTATTTTTTAAAAAAGTCTCACTTTTTGTTTTTCTTGTTCCTCCTCGTCATATTCTACTTTGTCTTCTTCATCACCACCACTAGAGATCATTGGCTTAATGACGTTTACTAGGGCTTTTCATTTCCTCCACGGGCTCTAATGTATTTTTTTGGCAATGGGTGAAAAGTCCTGACATTCTGTTTGGGGACTTGTATCAGTGTGTTCTCACACTGCTATAAAGATACTACCTGAGACTGGGTAATTTATAAAGGAAAGAGGTTTAATTAACTTACACTTCCACATGGCTGAGGAGGCCTCAGGAAACTTACCATAATGGCAGAAGGCAAAGGGGAAGCAAACTTGGACCTTCTCACATGGCTGCTGCAGGAGAGAGAAGAATGAAGACCGAGGGGGTAACAGTCCCTTATAAAACAATCAGATCTTCTGAGAGCTCACTCACTATCACAAGAACAGCACGGAGGAAACCACCCCCATGATCCAATCACCTCCCACCAGATCTCTCCCTAGACACCCAGGGATTATGGGGATTACAATTCAAGATGAGATTTGGGTGGGGACACAGCCAAACCATTTCAGGACTTAAATGTTCTATGTTATTGACACCTGCCGAACGCTGTGACCACTCATGTCTCATGCACTGAGGAGGGAATTGAGGACTTTTTGTTATGCTGATCCTTTTTTTTTTTTTATTACACTTTATGTTCTCCTTCCTGTGTCCAAGTGTTTTCGTTGTTCAATTCCTACCTATAAGTGAGAACATGCAGTGCTTGGTTTTTTGTCCTTGTGATAGTTTGCTGAGAATGATGGTTTCCAGCTTCATCCATGTCCCTACAAAGGACATGAACTCATCCTTTTTTATGGCTGCATAGTATTCCATGGTATATATGTGCCACATTTTCTTAATCCATTCTGTCATTGATGGACATTTGGGTTGGTTCCAAGTCTTTGCTATTGTGAATAGTGCCACAATAAACATACGTGTGCATGTGTCTTTATAGCAGCGTGATTTATAATCCTTTGGGTATATACCCAGTTAGGGGATGGTTGGGTCAAATGGTATTTCTAGTTCTAGATCCTTGAGGAATCGCCACACTGTCTTCTTCCACAATGGTTGAACTAGTTTGCAGTCCCACCAACAGTGTAAAAGTGTTCCTATTTCTCCACATCCTCTCCAGCACCTGTTGTTTCCTAACTTTTTAATGATCACCATTCTAAGTGGTGTGAGATGGCATCTGGAATTGAGGACTTTTAAGGTCTCTTGTAGACAAAAGGAGTTGTAACTGCTTGTAAAGCACTTTGCTAATACAGAGTGCTGCAGAAATGATCAATGTGAATGCTTATTGTTGACAGTGGTGACTGGTCATCATTTTCTCTTCATTTCTGGCTATTTCTCATGCAAACACTATTTTAGCTTAAATTTTTCACCCTTGAATCCAGTGAATCTAATCAGAATAAAGGAAATAGACCTATTTCTAGCAGTTTTAAACAAATGATGACTTTAGTGTTCAATTTGTTGGTTTATAGAGACCCATCCATTTTTAATAAATTGATTTTGTTTTTTTATTTTATTTTACATTTCAATAAAGTGGATTTACTATATGACTACAAATGCATTTGTGTTCTCTCCTACTCAAGCTAGCCTCAATCCTAGAAAGTATAGTCCTAGTTCTGCTGCAAACTATGATGTATAAAAAGAGTATAAAATACTGAATATTATACTTTTTAGCCAAATTACCAATTCTATCATTCTTATAGCAGCATAGTTTATACACAATAATACATTTTTTAAAAAAGCATATAAGGCATTGAACTGTCTTCATGCCAGATGAGAGAGAATGGTTTAAGTATGGAAAAAAAATCTAGTTTATTCACTTTCACTATGTTGCTATGTGATTTGAGAGAATTTCTTAGCAACTCTTTTTCCTGTATTTCTTCATTTCTAAAATCCAGAAAATACTTAAACCAACTGTTTTGTATGTATGTGGAATATGTAAAAAAAACTTGTACATGCAAATATAAGCTAATATTCCTATTACTATTACTGTTTGGCGTGAAAATCACTATACAATGTCTTGAATTACATGTTGTATATTCCATCAAATGCTTACCGCAATCCAGGGCTAAGAAAATGTACAATTATCAATACAGATTGACTAGAGTTTAAGACTCCAATAAGCTCTTATCATGTTCAGACAAAAGTACTGATTTAACATTCCAGGCTTTGATGTCAAAAGTAAATTACAGAGTAGAATCATGCTTTTTTTGTATAAGTAATGGCATATTTCAATCACAAAAATAGTATTTACTCTTTCATATTGCATAAGGAATATGATATCACAGAGGATCAATAAAATACTTTTTATACTTTAAAAGAAGATAAAAATTCTAACATAAATGAATGCACCTCAAGGCTTAGAGGAATTTAGGCTGGATCTAAAACCAAACTAAACTCTTAGTATATAAAAATTCCAGTAAAATCCATAATTATGTTTTATAAGATTAATACTAAATTTCACACTTTAAAAAATCATAGTCAAAAGAAACATTATTCAAATATTTACTAAGTGGTAATTAAATTTCCACTACACACCTTTACTTGGAACTTACATAAGTCATATATACAACATTTTATTTACTTAACAAATACTCATCATTTACCACATTTTAGTCCTCAGATGCTATATATGAGTAAAACATGCTTATTATACCATCTCTTATGCCAAGAATTATCTGAGCATCTTGCTGGTCTTGTTTTTTGCTTGTTTATACTTCAGATTTCTATTTAGAGTGAATAATATAAGAATAAGAAGTGTTTATGTATGAACTGGAAAATGATAAGAAAACAAACAGATAAAGTTATTTGCAAATATATTTTTTCCTTGTAAGTTTTATAAACTTTTCTAAGTAATAAGGACCAGAAGCTTCCACAGCATCAGTTCATTATTAGCATGGATACGAAATGGTTTTATAACCTTCAGCAGAATTTGAGGGTTTCTAGTGAGAATTTCTTCTTACTGCAGAACAAATTGTGTCTCTTATGGTTACCGTACATTTGCAAATCATGAGCCATCAGAAAAAATCTTGGAAAAGTGATGCAACTGGTAACTTGTATAACTTTTTTTTTTAAATGGAGTGTTTGAATTATTTATTGAATCTAGATCATGTGAGTAACTTCCACTTCACAAATAAGTTGAAAGCCCTACAGTGAAGAAATAGGTACTTAATTAGTGGGTGAAGGATTTTTGAAATAAGATGAGACATCGAGTTTGTTTCTTACTCTTAATTTGAGCCAACTGTATTAGACTAATGAAATCAAAAATGACAAAGCCCAATGTCAAAAAAAAGTAAAGAAAGCCTTAACAGCCAATTAATACTAGTTCAGGCATACCACATAGAATGGAGACCAACGGCTTGGGTGTGAGGATAAGAATTTCAGAGATTCATTCAGTCATCTAGACATATATTTTATGTTTCCATCAATAGCCAGGTACTGTGCAAGACACTTAGAATGTAATGGTGCAACTGAAAGACATAAACCTCGCTCTTACAGAGTTTACAAACTGGTTGAAGAGGCAGATGATAAAGAGATAAATCAATCAATAAATAGTTAACTTAATTAAAAAGAATTCTATGAAGGGAGACGTTTTTATGCCGTGTTAGAGATTAAGAGAAAAAACATACTTGAAGAGAAAGGCTAAAAGAAAAAGAAGGATACTTTCAGGAAGTAATGTCTAATCTGTGTCTTAAATGATAAACAGGATTACAGGGCGAGGTGGCGGGTGCCTGTAGTCCCAGCTACTCGGGAGGCTGAGGCAGGAGAATGGCATAAACCCAGGAGGTGGAGCTTGCAGTGAGCTGAGATCCGGCCACTGCACTCCAGCCTGGGCGACAGCGCGAGACTCCATCTCAAAAAAAAAAAAAAAAAAAAAAAAAAAGATACACAGGAAATAGCATGCAAAAGCTAGCAGAAAGCATTCCAGATGAAAATGAAAAAGCACATGGCCTCTGGGAAGAGCGTGGTGTGTTTGAGGAACTGAAGTTTAGGCAACATACGCTGACCTCTGGCAGCAACAAGAGGAGTGTTTTTCAATACATTTGAATGTATAGGATCCAAATGATAAAGGAATTGTAGGCTACAGTATGGAATTTGGAATTATTTACAGACAAATGTGGAATAATTAGGGCTACAGAAAGATAGATCAATAACTAGATGTTTTGCTAAGGACTCAATACAGTTGAGTAAAGTGGAAGTAGAAAGACCAGCCAATAGGCTATTGCCATTTGTCCAGGCAGAAAGGGATCTATTTTTCCATCTGGTTGTAATCATTCCCATTCCATGTCTCCCCTCCCACTTCTCTTATCTTCCCTAAAGATGCTTTCTCTGTTTTAAAGACATAACCCCAGCTTTCAAATGACTTAATTGACTTCTAGGTGTTTCAATCTACACTTTGAGGTGAGTAGGACTGACCCCCATACTATGTCATCAGAGTGTTGAGGGTCTGGATACCTTTCTTAGCAGTCATAGTGAGTAGGAAATGTTCCTTGTAAGCACAGGGAACAGAGCCACTGAGGCAGTCAGCTAACATCTGCTGGAAAATGAGATTTGAGTTACCAGATACAGTTCAAACACCGATCTTACCTACCAGTGATGCTGGTACTAAAATCTTATAAAGCTTACAATCTGATATGCACTTGTCCCACTGTTACTGCTTGTGGTGTTCATTAAAAAAGCCTTGGTGGAATATTGAAGTTAGTATCTTTAAGTGAATGTGTATAAACATTGTGACAGAAAAAAATAAAAATTATAAATAACTTCTAAATTTTGTATCTAAGCATCCCCTGTGCCACCTGTATATATAACTCCCTGTTTTCCTGTTGACTATTGTTGAATAACCTGCTCTCTGGATAGTTTTAGGTTTTTCCAGTTTCACATATGGTCCCATCTGCTGGCAATTCAACTCCTATTCAACCAAGAAGCAATCAAATAAGACTGGAAAGGAAGAATACAGCTGGAGGCCTTGAATGCAGTTCCACTGAGACTGAATTTATATAGGGTAGAGAGGGCTACTACTGAGTTCATGCAGAGAAGTGCATTTAAGATACTGTTAAAGGAAGGCAAACAGAGGGAAGATTTGTTTATTAAATGCCTACACTGTACCAGGAACTCTAAATAAATAGTCTCATTTATTCTTATTAGTTCTGGTATTATCCCCCTGTTATGAAAAAAAGTAACAGAATCTCAGCTTGCTAAAACAGTGTCTAAGTTCACATAATAAATGGCTGTGCTTATTTAGTTCTATGGCAGTCATAAGTATAATTAAGATTAATACAAAAGAATTGATTGTCTTGCCTTTAAAAGTCCATCGTCTGCCCCTAATGAATACTTTCCCTACTTTAGTTTACGGAACCTGCCAAACCAGGAAGTTATAAAATACAAGCAAACCATGTCACAGTTTTTGAGTCAGAAAATATATTCATGTCACATAGTATCATTATAGCTTTATATCACTTGCGATGGCAAAAATAAGTATATCTGAATCTAATAAGCATATGAAGAATCAAAAAAATGGAAAAATATTGAAGGGAAAAAGACGTATTTCTACCAGAAAAATCATGACAAAACATCTAACAAAATAACATATTTAAATAATAAAGAACCCCTTTTTTAAAAAGCAGATTGATTATGATTATATCTATAATTATGTCAGGGGAGGCATAAAATAGGCATATTTGTAGAGCTGTGATTAGTATAAACAGGGCTGGGTATGAGCTGAGTCATCTCCTTGCCACTGTATTAAAACTACAAAATAATAATTCCAGGTTTGATACTTCAAAATGATTTATTAACTAGGTTTCACAATCACCAAAGGTAACTTATTTCCATGTTAAACTACTCTTTATTCAGAAAGTTGTCTTTAATATTTAAACTAAGTTGTATCTATTGTAGTTCAAGCCCAATCCACTCAGCTCCAAGTATCTAGTGGGAATCACAGATCCCTTCTCTCATTTGTAGTATCTCTTTCCTTCGTGTAAATAGTTACTCTGCTTCTCTGTTATCCTTCCTTCCGTCTGAGCATGCCTAGTTCCCTTAATGTTTCCTTATAGATCTCATTTTCCAGGGCTTTTATCATTTTTGTTGCTCTCTTCTGAACTGATTTAAACTTATCTATGATTCTTTTTCAACTGAGGAACAAACACTAAACACAGTTATCCAATTGAGGCCTAAAGTGTGCTTGTAGAACAAAATAATTACCTCTCATCTTATCCATGTTCTCCCTATTAATATACCCCAAAGCAGTGTCTGGGATTTTATATGGCACCATCATATTGTTGACTTATTGTCAATTTATCTTTCATTATAGCTTATATCTCCATCCCCGTGGAACAATTGTTTGTGCAGTTTATATTTGTTTTTATTGAATCTTATTTTATTGATTTCAGCCCCACATTCTATTTATCAAGATGGTTGTTTGCAATACTAACCTCTAATTTGCCTCCAATGGTACACGATCCCCAAGTTCTTAACTGTGTAGATGATTAGCATACTTTCTGTTTTATCTCACCAAATCTCTGAGTACACAGCTGAATGTGGGTTTTTTTTTTTTTTTTTTTTTTTGACTAACAAGAAAAGTTGTGATAGAATTTAAAATATTTCTCCTTACTGCTTACACTGCTAGCCTCAAAAGCTATGATTTTGGGTGCCCATGATATTGCTGAGACTCTTTGCCATTATATTAATCCTTAAACAATATTCCTGAGTTCTGATTAACCCAATCTTACAGAAAAAGAAGACTCTAAGGACCATAGATGTTCAGTACTTTTCTCAGCACGTAACTAGGAGGAAAGCAGCTGGAACTTGAACTTGATCTGTTTGGTCTTACCACCAAGTACTTTCCAGTACACCTGTAAATAATTCAGTTCAATTCACACCTAACAGTTTGTTATAGTCGTAAGTTTCTCACTCATTCTGCTATTACTGGACAGGATTTTATGAAAACCATGACAGTGTTTTCATTCCAGGGAGTCTTCTTTTAGAAGGATGTTGTGGGTGCTATGAATGATGAGACCATCGCTCCTGGGCACAGAGATGATTCCAGTGACAAAATTACTGTTTACTATGTGAAAGTCATGGTATCTGAAAACCTAACAAATAGAGTTGATCATAGATTGTTTCTGCCCCTTTTTCTAAATTAAAAAACCATCCCAACTAAGGCAATATGATAATTAACATGACTTCTACTTGTTTCTTTATATCAAAGTAATTGAATACAAACACTATCCATCCACATCACTGGCCTAAGTCAATGGTTGCTAAATGAAGTGCTAAGACTCTGCTGAGTATTTTAAAAGTTCCTAAAGGATTCTGTAGATTTTAGTACACTATAATTTAAAAAGCACAATGCTTATTTAATTAAGACTTTATGAGCTGACTGTGTGACTTGCCCACATCAGCAACTTAGCCCTGATCTCTAGAAATCCAAAGTGCATATATACTCACTGAGCTGGCGAGTGCTGAATTCAACTGCTTCAGAGATTGCATACAAACAGGCCTGTTTTGCAAAATGGGCTTGTTCATAAGGTTAATATTTGTATTAGTCCACTTTCACACTGTTGATAAAAACATACCTGAGACTGGGAAATTTATAAAGAAAAAGAGGTTTAATGGACTCACAGTTCTGCGTGGCTGGGGAAGTCTCACAATCATGGCGGAAGGTGAAAGGCGTGTCTTACACAGTGGCAGGCAAGAGAGAATGAGAGCCAAGCAAAAGAGGAAATTCCTTTTCAAGCCATCAGATCTGGTGAGACTTATTCTCTACCATGAGAACAGTATGGGGAAAACCGCCCCCATGATTCAATTATCTCCCACGGGGTCCCTCCCACAACATGTGGGAATTATGGGAGCCACAATTCAAGTGGAGAAATGGCCAAACCATATCAATATTAATACGTCTGTTTCTTAATGTAAAACAAATTGTAAGGGACAAGAACAAATAATAGATGATGCTAATAACATTTTATTAAAATTGGAAAGTTTAGGAAATTTAAAGTAATTATCAACAATACACGCGTTTGCTGTTCCAGGATAGTTGCCTAGTAATGAGTTTCCCCTAGTATCTGCAAGTATTTTATCCTTTCCTTAAATGCATTAAAATGTGTCAAACACTTTGGTTTTCAATAGACAGAAGAGAAAATAATTTACTAAATGTAACTACTTTCTGGCAGATCAATTTAGAAGATACTGGCTGGGCATGGTGACTCACGCCTGTAATCGCAGCACTTTGGGAGGCGGAGGCGGGTGGATCACGAGGTCAGGAGATGGAGACCATACTGGATAACGGTGAAACCACGTCTCTACTAAAAATACAAAAAAAAAAAAAAAACTAGTCGGGTGCGGTGGCGGGTGCCTGTAGTCCCAGCTGCTTGGGAGGCTGAGGCAGGAGAAGGGCGTGAACCCGGGAGGCGGAAGCTGCAGTGAGCCGAGACTGAGCCACTGCACTCTAGCCTGGGCAACAGATTGGAACTCTCTCTCTTAAAAAAAAAAAAAAAAAAAAAAAAAAAAAAAAAAGATACTAACTTCTGAGTTCAGATTTTGTTAAAAATGTGCATTAGTTGATGGTGAAATATAAAGACACTGAGTTCAAGATCACTAACAAGGAGCTTGAGAAGTAGAAGAAGGCTGAAGAGTAAAATCATATATCATGCAAATGTTGGCTAGTTTAGGGGTACCGTCCAGGAAGAGGAACTCTCTGCTGGGACTTAGGCCACATCCCTTGATAGCCTAGGTGCAGGGTCTGGGCATATACATCCTTCGTGTCTGAGAAGATGCTACTCCTCAAAGACTTGGGAGTAGTTTACACATAAATGAGAGGATAAAAAAAGGCATGATAGAGGGGAAATAATTTTCCTCTTATTTATTTTCTGAATACCGAACTACCTATTTCTTTCTTGTTATATGAGGTGTATTCTCTTTAGTAATAAACAATTTTAAAAAACACTCAAAGCAGATATGGTAAGCTTCACAGTATTAATGCTTTTAATTTCTATTAAAACATACAAAAATAGGTTTCTAATAGGTAGACTAATATTCTTTCTGGCTTAAAAAGAGTTCCTCATTTAATAATGTTTGATCACACTGAGATTATACTTTATTTTCCTGTTTGCATCACCTCTTTCTTAGTTCTATCTTTCCTCCACGTCTTTCTTTTACATCATATTTTTCATCTTAGTTTTAGGATTTTGTTTGTTTATTTGCAGTTTGTACAACAGAACACATTAGACAACTGTTAGGGCTCAGAATCCACTACCCCAAAGCATGATACTTTGCATGCTGAGTATTTTAAACTGAAGGAGATTGGAAGACCTCAGAAGCGAGGCCTTTCTGATCTTCTCCAGTCACATCTCCTACTTCTCTCTCTCCCTGGAAGTGAAACCTAGAAATCAGTATTTCTTTTCTCCAAGGCTGGTTACAGAAGCTAGAACTCCTCTTCCCCAAAGCATGGCATAAAACTTACAAAGGTAACTCTCTCCCTTTTCCCTTGAAGACACTCATTGCAGGTGGTTAGTGCGTCATACCCAGAAGGAAGAAGTACTACAGAGAGGCCAGAAAGAATCTGATCAGACAGGCCTAGCTGGGTTTCCCCTCTTAGTTTATTACCATTAGATATAAACCTTTTATCTAATCACATTTCTACACAGCTGTCCATTCTTCATAGAATCTAAGCATAAATGTGGACAGTTTTCCCTGGAATTTGGGTCTTCATTTCTAAAGGCTTTAGTGTTACATAAAATTTTGATTAATAAATTTATTGTGCTTTTCTCCTGTTAACCTGTATTTAGTTCATGAGAGTGTTGGATGAGGAACATTCACCCGCTTATGATGGGTGAGAAAAAATATCACACCTTTCTGCCCCTGCAGGACAGAAGTGATTATAAATATATTTTTAAATCTTAAAAATGGAATAGATTAATCCCAGAAATATTTATTGAAAATGCCAAAAATGGTTCATTTGGCACCATGCATGTAATCATGTGCCAGAACATGATGAAAGAGAAGTGACTTTTAAGAGAAGGAAGGACAAATCAGAATCCAGTTAAACACTGGGAAAGATGGAGGTCAAGAGGTGCTCATCTAATAAAATGAGCATCCAGGCCAGGCGCAGTGGCTCAAGCCTGTAATCCCAGCACTTTGGGAGGCCGAGACGGGTGGATCACGAGGTCAGGAGATCGAGACCATCCTGGCTAACACGGTGGAACCCCGTTTCTACTAAAAAAATACAAAAAAAAAAAAAAAAAAACTAGCCGGGCGAGGTGGCGGGCGCCTGTAGTCCCAGCTACTCGGGAGGCTGAGGCAGGAGAATGGCATGAACCCGGGAGGCAGAGCTTGGAGTGAGCTGAGATCCGGCCACTGCACTCCAGCCTGGGCGACAGAGCAAGACTCCATCTCAAAAAAAAAAAAAAAAAAAAAAAAAATAGCATCCAGTTGCATCCAGGTAGCTCCAGTTAGAGTTATATTTTCATGAGAAGGTAGAAGAGTCAGACTAAGGCTACGGTTAGGCTTGCCCACATTTAAGGTCTGTTTGGTTAATGAGTTAGATTTGTTGACTCCTCCTTTTTCAATTTTTTTTTCTTTTTTTTTTTAAGTGGTTAAAAATATATAGTCTTCAAAAATGAAGTATTTGTTTCAACTGACAAAAACTGAGGCAAATAATTCAGCTTTTTGTTCTATGTATCCATATGCACACAAACACACATGTATTAAACACACAAAAAATGAGAAATTTTGTTTTCAGAATTGCAGAAATGCCTAGCAGGAATAATATTCTAACGACCAGGAAGGCGCAGGATCTATTAAGTTAAAAACACTGATAAAAATAAATAAAAGGGAAACAAAAACTAAAACACCTCAGCTATTTCGTTTTGAGTCTTATGGAGGAAAACAACAAACAAAATTAGTATTTAAAGTTAAAATTAAAATTTCCAAAATGCATTCTTTGGGATGTTTTCATCAATAAGCTTATTTCCAAATACAAACTTATTTATCATATAATTCTGTTCAATGGCAAATTGGTGTTACTGTTTTATTCGATTTCACTGAGATTTTCAAGTATGTTTAGAATTGGGAAGTATTTTCTGTCTCTTAAGTGTGATGACAAAACATTAACTGATCATTTTTATTCTGTTGACAAGACAATCTACTTCATGAATTTATAAATTGCTCTAAGGCAAAGATAATCATGTAATTTTCTTATCACAGCCAATGTTAATAATTTATTATTAACATTATTTTTAATTTGAATATAAGTGGAAGGCATCCCAAAGAAGGGAATACTGTATAATATTCAGAAAAAAATTTGAACCTCATAAAAAGTGAAAAATCACTCTTCCCTCTTTGGATTTTTTTTTTTTTTTTTTTTTGAGCTAAAAAAAGACAGATTCAACAGAGCATTTGCTAGCTCATATTTAGCTCCTTTGCTTTCCATTTCAATTAAAGATTTATTTTCTATTTGGCACATTTTAAGAAAAATTAACTGGCAGTATGTTGATGAAATGTGTTTCACTAATCATCTACTCTCAGAAACAGTGAAACAGTTTCATTAATAGGTGATTTATTTTTGTGATACCAGCTTTATTCTAATTTTGAAGTTAAGTGGACATTCTACTTACGTATTGACATGTTTAACTAATTACATCAAATCATGCTATGCAAAAAAATTAATACACATTCCATTAGTAGGAATGAATACTTATTAAAAGATCATGCCTGGCCACCTTACAACTCCAAAAGTTTGGGAGGTACACAAGATCAAATCGATACCTTTTTTTTTTTAAAGAAAGGAATGCCAACAGATAAAAACGGGTCAAATAGGTACCAGAATATCATCAAAATGTCACTTAGCAAAAATCTAATTTCATTGGGAATATTCAATATTGTACAAATCTTCAAATAAAAGATAATTGCTCAGCATACAGTCACTTATGAAAACATTTGTTACGGGATTCAATCTAAACAGATTTTATTATATCTGTATCTGACAGATGTAATAATATTAATAAAAGCCAACTGCTGGAAATTATACTGGATATTACAATACTGTTACACAGAAATGGTTATTGAACAATATTCGTTAAAACGGGAGTTTATACTAGTTGCAATTAACTCCCACCATTAGAAATGCATATTTATTTTAAAATAGCCCAAAAATACACACACAAAAACCTTAATGCCTATCTAAATAAATCTTGCTTCTTAGAAATTTGAATCATTTTAATGAGCCTTACTTTTGAGAATATTTCATTTTGAGGCCAGAGAATTGAAGTTTGTCCTTAATATTAATCGAACTGCTACTTAAGTGATTCTCATTTAGACTGTAGCTCTTTCAGTACAAAGGTCTAACTCCTTTTAAAGTTCTTTCCTAGATCTCCTTCCCTGAATAACATAAATAACATTGAGTACTTGTTGAATTGAATCTAACAAATATCTGGAATCATAGCATCTTCCATTTATAATGAGAAGGTTAGTTTTGTCAAATAAAAAACATGATTTTATGCTAAAACAGCAATAAAATAATGTATTTTGACATTTATTTCAACATATACTAGCTTTTTTTTTTTTTGAGGCACATATAGATGTCCTCCAAAATCACCAAATAAATCCAGGTTTTTAAATAAAAAATATTTTTTCTTATGAAAGGCATTTATAGATCTCCAGGAAAGATAAAATGTACTCTAGTCTTTGACAACTTGGTTTGTTGTTATTGGTAGCCTATGGTCAGTTGGTATTTATTATAATCACTTCATGTTGGATATCAGGAACAAATACTCTTATTCAGGAGGAACTGTCTGGTACAAATGGCCAACTGTGTATCTTTAGTTGTCAACACAAATCACTGTCAAGGTATAGAAAAGCATGAATATCCCAGTAAATACAGTTATTTATGTTTCTAGAAATAATCAAAACCAGACAACGAGCACCTGCATGCGTAGACTTAACTGGGAATTTGCTTCCTTATCAGGTGTAGTGATAAAAAATTTCTGTTGCTTTGTGGGTGTCTTGAATACTGCCTGAGACTGGAATTTGATAGTGGGCACATTACACCTCTATAATCATTTCCTACATCCAGCCATGCCTTTCTGTGAAATAAACTACAAAAACTGGGCACTTTTCTGAGGACAATAATAGTAGCTGAGTTTTCTACAAAATCAGAACATATTTAGTTTTTTTCAGTAAAAAGCATAACAGATATAAGGCTTGCTCTGAAAATAAAGTGTTCCACCAGCAGAAGAAATAGATAGCTATCTTGTGCACACAAAATAGAATTCTGTACACCTTCCTTGGAACATAGATGAGACTACTTTAAAGATGATGGCCCAATAGAACTTAGCAGTTGGTAGGCTAGGACCAACTGCTAAGTTGGTTAACTGGCACAAACATTGGCATAGAGAGAGCACACGACTGTGTATGAAATCAATAAAGCAAGGTAGCAAAGAAATCGGGTTCATCCATAAATGTTCACTCTTTGTAGAATAGTGTCATATAAGTACCTTGGTGGACTTTAGGTGTTCGAGGTCTGGGGAGCATCCCTAATCCTTCTCCTGCAATCTCCACCCTCCACGCAGCACCAAATCACAGGTAACCCTGGAGTCTGGCAACTTCTCTCTGTACGACCTGCCAATATCTTAGTCGAAGATACTGTCATCTCTTGCCTACAATAGTCTTCTTTTAGGCCTGCTTTTGTCTACTGGGCTCAATCTAATTCATTTTGTCCACTAAATCAGAAGATATTTTAAATCACAAACCAAATGATTACTCCTTCATCCTACTACCACCACACCCTTAAACCATTCAATGACTTTCCATTACTCTTGTGATAAAGACTGAAATCTTTGGAGGAGCCTTGGAGGTATTTTATAGTCTGACTCTGCCTCTCTCTTTGTTCTTATCTTAACCCACATACTCTCTGACTCTCAGAATGGCAGGAATGCCAGGCATCTTTCTGTGACAGAAATGTCCCACATTGCCCATGCTGTTTCCCCTGCTTAGAATGCTTCCTGCCCACCTCCTTTCCATTGCCAAGTCCTGTTCATTAGCATTCAATCATTCATTTCCTTAGGGAAATCTTTCCCAACCTCTATGTTATGTACTGTGCTATCAATTCTTACAGTACCACATTCCCCTCTTTTTGAAAGCATGTAACTCCATTTGAAATAGTGAATTCATTAGTGTGATTATTTAATTAATGTCTGCTTTCCTCTTGGACTACACTTTTCATGATGGAAGGAATGTGGCTATTTTTGCCCACCACTCTGTCCCTGGGACAAGGCGGAAAGTCTGTCACCTAGCACTAGCTCCTGAAATACAGTTGTTGGATGAATGGAAAAATTAACAAATGAGCCTCTGGGTCTCTTTCACAGAAGCGAGGATGAACAGTGAGCAAACTATACACAGATTCTTGCCTATCTTTTTAGCCTGCATCAGTGTTTTAAATATTTTGCTGGGGTTACCTATTTAATTTGAATACATTAGTTTTTATGAGATAAATATAATAAGTATCTCTATTACTCTAAGCTGAGTATACCGAACTCTTGATTTTTTTACTCTATCACCTTTTAGAAGGTCAACTGATCTAACCAACTAAGATCATTTGCTATAGCCAATATCTACTATGTTGAGAAAGATGTAGATATTTCTAATGCACATCCAATCACTTGCTGGTGGTCTAATGATTTTTGTGCTTATATATCTCTCCTAATTCCAAAATGCCTTTATATTTATTGTGTCATTTATCTGAAAATATCCAGTGTGGTAGACGTATATGGGTATTATCCCCATTTTACTGCTGGAGAAAAAATAAAGCATTTTGTAGGGCAGCTTGTCATATGATGTATTGTTTGTTTGTTTTTGTGGGGTTATTGTTTCTCCCTACCATGCAATCCAACAATGAACTCACAAACGTTGTTGTACAACAGAACATTTGCCTAGGATACCATCACCTGGCTTTATAGGAATTTGAAGAAGTTGAAGAATTAAGGCAGTAGGAAGCAGAGCTATCTGCCCTTTTTGGTAGCTTAGGAAAATAACCAAGGAGCCGACTTGCTGTTAAATGAAAGAAAGTCAATCTGTAGCAATGTAAGTCAAAGTTCTGAGCTACAGGATCCCAGGAAATAGAGGCCAGTATTGAGAAAATATAAGAAGGGGACATCGATTTTTGATTCTAAGTGTTTAAAATTTATTCTGCCATATTACTAAGCTCTTTTCCCTTTCAAGGAAGAGTCTTACCAGAATAAATATTAGCCATGTCTTCATGGTCCTTATATTTTACTAAATGTGCATCTATTTGCTATCTACTGTTGACAAAAAAATTTAAACAAGTTTATTTTTTGATGTCTATAAACATTGACTGTTAACAAAAAATATTTAAACAAGTTTACAGTTTAAATGTCTGTAAAACATTTAAACGTTTATTCGGAGCCTCATATTTGAGTGACCATGGCTCATGACATAGCCTAGTGAGGTCTTGAGAACATGTGCCCAGGTGGTTTGGTTACAGCTTGGTTTTATACGTTTTAGAGAGACACAAGTTACAGGCAAAGACATAAATCAATATGTATACGTATATATTGGTTCAGCCCAGAATGGCAGAATACCTTGAAGCTTGGGTGGTGGGAAGGGGCTTCCAGGTCATAGGTGGCTTCAAAGATCTCCTAATTGGCAATTGGTTGAAAGAGTTAAGCTTTGCTGGAAGAGTTGAAGTCAGCATAAAGAAATGCTTGAGTTAAAATAAGGGCAATTGTGAAAGTCAAGGTTCTTGTTATATAGAAGAAGCCTCTAAATAACAAGCTTCAGAGATAATAGATGGTAAAGGTCTCTTATCTGACCTTAAAAGATATCAGACACTCTGGAAAAGACCTACCAAGGAAAGGAAAGTTTACTGTGTGTCAGGATGTGCTACTTAGTTTATTTTATTGAATTCTCATTAACAACAACAAAATGAAGAAGAAAGCAGAAGTGAAGCTTTTGAAGATTAAGCTGCCAAGTCCTTGCTTGCACTGCCTCCTTCAAAACCCCAAACCCCCAAATTTCCCCAAGAGATGGCTTTGCAGGGCCATTTCGAAATCTGTCAAAGAGAATATATTTTGAGGTAAAATACTTTGACTTCCTTTAGGGCCTGCTTTCTGTCATGTGATGCTATACCAGAGTCAGGCTGGAGTTGAGTATCTTATTGCTACAAAGAATCTGTTTTGTCTCTTATGATTTCTGTTTTAAGGTTAACACTGGTCAGTTGTGCCAAACTCCAAAAGGAGGAGAATAGAGCGAGGCATGTCCATTGCTCCCGTTCCCATCATGGCCTGAACCAATTTTTCATGTTTCTTTGGGATCACCTTGGCCAAGAGGGGTTCTTTCAGTTAATTACGGGATATTAGAATTTTATATTTGGTTCACACTGCCATGCAATGTAATGGTTAAAATAATAATTTCTAGGGTTATAGCATCAGGGTCCAGAATATTTCTTCATCGGTTCCTAGTTCTTCTTGTTAACTTGAATTCAATGTTTCAGTTTCTTCATCTGTAAAACAGGGCTAAGTATATTTTCAGGAATGAATTCATGTTTTATAGAGTCTGAAGGTTAGATTATATACAGGGAACGGTGTCTCTTTATAAAATAAAAAGGCATACATACAGCCAGGCATTGTGGCTCACTCCTGTAATCCCAGGACTTTGGGAGGCCAAGGCAGGGGGATCATGAGGCCAGGAGATTGAGACCATTCTGGCTAACATGGTGAAACCCCATCTCTACTAAAAAAAAAAAAAAAAAAAAAAATGAGCTGGTTGTGGTGGTGGGTGCCTGTAGTCCCAGCTACTCGGGAAGCTAAGGCAGAAGAATGACGTGAACTGGGAAGTGGCACTGCAGTGAGCCGAGGTTGCGCCACTGCACTCCATCCTGGGCGACAGAGCAAGACTCCGTCTAAAAGAAAAAAAAAAAAGCATACATACAAAGTGGCCATAGGCACGCAACTCAGAAACCTCCTTTTCTGGGGTTTGGAAGGAGGTTGTCCAAGCAAGTACCTGGCAGCTTAAGCTTCAAAAGCTTCACTTTTGCTTTCTTCTTCATTTTGCTGCTGTTAATGAAAATTCAATAAAATAAACTATGCAGCACATCCTGACACATAATAAACCCTTCTAAGTACGAGTCTTCATTCTCATTATTACTTTTACTATAACATACAAATGCTTAAAGAGTAAATAACTTCTATTTTTGATTCATAAAATTTTAATTTTATTCTTTTGAGGTTACCTGCTGGAGAGAACTGAAGTTATTAGTGACAGAGTGGTGCATGTTAAGGAATTAGCTTCTTTGTTCATTTGTTTACAGAACAAAGTGTATAAGCAGCTACTATGCTCCAGGCAAGGAGTAGGGAGGGGAGGGACATACAAATGAAAAATGCAAAACAAATTTAGAGATGCATAATAATAAATGTGTGTGAGTGCCATGGAGCTAATAAGAGGATGCTAGTATAGAGAATAATGGGGAGAGACACTAATTGGCCCAGATGTGGAGAGACATTAATTGGCTCAGATAGTAAAGAGAGACCTGGCTGGAGGAGATAATCATTAAGTGGGAATTTGAATGTTATAAAAGATCCTGTAACCACCTGACCAGGGCACAGACATAATCAGTTAGCTGAGACTGTGGTACTGCATTAAAGAAGGAGTTTACTTAATGTGAGGCTTGCCATGTGAGAGAACTGGAGTTATCACTAAGATCAGTCTCCCCAAAGGCTGAGAGCTTCGGTTTCCTCAAGAGCAGGAGGCTAGAGAATGGGTGCTGCTGATTGGTTGGGGATGAAATCATAGGTGTGTGGAAAACAGCCCTCATGCATTGAGTTGGCCTCTGGATGAGGGGCCACAGGACCAGTTGAGTCATGAGTCACAAGTCCTGTTGGCATCAGTTGGTTGCCAGAATGCAAAAGCCTAAAAAAAAAATCTCAAAAGGCTAATCTCAGATTCCATAATAGGGATACTATCTGTGGGAGCAGTTGGGGAAGTCATAAATCTTGTGACCTTCAGCCACATGACTCGGAAGCAGTAAGGTTTTATGCCTACATCTTAGCGGAATTCAGGCCCCTCCAATTCTCCAATTATCTTAATCTCATGGCCTTTCATTAGTTTTCAGTCCCTGAGCAAGCAGGGTTTTAGTTTTAGGGAGGAACTATATTTATCCTTGCTTCCAAGTTGCACTATCAACTAAATTCCTCCCATGGTTAGCTTAGCTTATGCCTAGGAAGAAGCAAAGCCCAGCCAGGCTGTGAGGATGGAAGCCACATGGAGTCTGCTGTGTTCAATTCTCTCACTGCTATTATCTTTGCAAAAGCAGTTTCAATCCTATGAAGAGAAGCTGGGAATAGCATTCCAGACAGAAAAAAAGTCATGTGTGAAGGCTCTACTGGAAAGAACATGACACATTCTAGGAATCTAGGCACCATAAATAGGCCACATGTTACAAGAACGATATGAGAGCCAGTGACTAATTGATCATAAATGCTTCAGTGAGATAAATTCCTAAAGGAACAAATAACAGATTTTGATGGAGTCAAGCCCCTAAAGCTTGGATTTGCTGCTGGAAAAACATCTTCTTCTATATTACTATGAGCTCTTAGCATAGACCTGCTTTACTTTACCTTTTCTGCTGGCTTATGGATGCAAGCTTGAAAAAGTCCTGGGCCTAGTGTGCTAATCTCCCTCTGTCTTGGACAGGCATATTAAAATCAACTAGATTAAGTAATTACTAATGAGCACCCTTAAGTGTAAAATAATGGTTGCTTTTAAATAATTTTTTAAAAATAAACTATATTGCCAACATTAATTTAAAAGTAGAAAAATGTATTAAAGTTCTAAAACTACAGAATGAATAATTGAAATAATTGAACTTAGAAGAGTAAAAAATTGGTGAATATCATTAAAGGTTTCTAAGAGTAGATCCACTTAGGAGGAGATGTGGGATACATTGCTAGTAAGAAAAGGGAAAGGGAGTATAGAATATACATATGTTTAAAACTTTCAACATACATATGTTTAAAACTTTAAACATATGTTTCAATATACATATGTTTAAAATTTTAAAACTTTCAACATCTTTTTCCTAGCCACCAGTCTATGCAAAAGGAAGTCTTACTAAGCCTCATACCAGTATTCTTTACATTTCATTTTCTTTCTTTTTCAATCATTGTTTTTGAGAAAATCCCAAACCAAAGCAAAAAACAAAACAAAACAAAACAAAAAACAAAAACAAAACAGAATCTGCCGGTGAAGCAGTTGAAGTTTCAGGAAATAACTAAACTATCCCATTCTCACCCCAAAAAGTATTCATTTGACTCTTTTTTCTCTTTTTCCTTTTTTTTTTTTTTTTTTTTTTTGAGACAAGTCTTGCTTTGGTGGCAAGATCATACTTCACTGTAACCCGGAACTTCTAGGCTCAAGTGATATTCCTGCCTCAGCCTCCTGAGTAGTTAGGACTACAGGCTCACACCACTGCACCAGAATGTATGTATGTATGTATGTATTTATTTATTTATTTATTGAGATGGAGTCTTCCTATCTTGCTCATGCTGGTCTCAAACTCCTAGCCTCAAGCAATCCTCCCACCTTGGCCTCAGCCTCCCAAAGTGTTGGAATTACAGGCGTGAGCTACCACTCCTGGCCCCTAGGAGCTAATTTCATCTGGATATGAAGAGTAAAGTTGCTATGCATTTTTGTGGAGGCAGCCAGTTAATGCCAGTTAAACAAACAACAACAACAACAACAACAACAACAACAAAAGCAATATATACAAAGGGCACCTACAGAAAATCTCATTTCAGACATCCCTATCAACATAAATAGTATCATCATGGCAAGCAAGTGCATTATCTATGTCCCAGTGTTACTTTGATGATCCATTAAATCATCAGGTATATTTTTGTGCCATATGAATAATACATGTCTTTCCTGTTAACTCTTGCATTGGATCAGTCATAAGATTTACCCAAAAGAGTCTAACTGTCCACAAAATGGTCCCTGCCTTTTATCATTTTTGCTTTCTTTCAAGGTTCATTCTTCCAAATTGTTAAAGGGTCTCAGTTAGACTGCAACAGAGGCTGCAACTCTCGTTAATCCAGGAATCAGATAAAAATGTTCTCAATTGGCCGGGCGCGGTGGCTCAAGCCTGTAATCCCAGCACTTTGGGAGGCCGAGGCGGGCGGATCACAAGTTCAGGAGATCGAGACCACAGTGAAACCCCGTCTCTACTAAAAATACAAAAAATTAGCCGGGCGCGGTGGCGGGCGCCTGTAGTCCCAGCTACTCAGGAGGCTGAGGCAGGAGAATGGCGTGAACCCAGGAGGCGGAGCTTGCAGTGAGCCGAGATCGCGCCACTGCACTCCAGCCTGGGCAACAGCGTGAGACTCCATCTCAAAAAAAAAAAAAAAAAAAAAAAAAAATGTTCTCAATTTCTACCATTACCTCCAGTTAGAAGCCTCAGATGCTTTCTGACTATTGATGCCTGTAACTATGTAAATGTGCATGATTTAGGGGAATTGCTAACCTGGCCATATCTATCAGGCTGACTTGAGAAAGGGCACTGGAGCTATCTCAATAATGGCATGGTCTGGCTTTAAGGATTAAGGTTACTATTTTTCTGGAGAAAATTTCTCCTCTAATTGTACAATTCAAATTGAAATTCTACTTGTTTCTTCATTTAAAATGAGACCACAGTCTATCTATGTCTTTTCTTCATATCTCATGTATATATATATATACACACACACACATAAAATAGTTCTTCAATAGGTACTGAGTTAAACTACATACATTCCTATCTATCATCATTCCTAGGATGAGAACAACAGTGAAATGGATACTTGTATCTCTGCATGAGCTGTTTTGACCATGAAAACATGGCCACCTACACAAACCATTTGGTTCTTAATGAGCCATAACATCTGTACTGGGTAAATGAACACAAAAATAGTGGTTCAGAAACACGCATTTCAAACAGTTGTGTTTGTATTGCCTAAAAGCCCCACAGGGCCTGTAGAGTTTATTATGAACATGTCGTAGGTCTTATACTGGGATGAGGCTTAGTTATTTCAAGTTTTTTTTTTTTTTTTTAAGTGCAAGTTTAAACAACAAATGGCATTTTCACAAGTCACAAAAGCTTTTATGGGCATTTCAGGTCCTAACATTTTGACATATGTTGGTTTGACTGCTGGACAGTAATGTCTTATGCTAAATTAGTAAGGGACAAATTTCAAAAGATATTTCATATTATTTTTCTGAAAATTTTAAATTCATAAACATTATTTTCTGGACTTTTCTTTTTCCTCCCTGTGGTCATCACCTACCATTTATCTGATTATGACTCAAAAGGAAACGTGTGTGTTGATTTAGATGGCTTGAACATTCCAATTCCAATCTGAAGCCATCTATCTTCCCAAATGGAATGTTATGCAGACCTCTTGTCCTCCCTCCTGCTTGTTGTAGCAGAGATTTATACATGTAATCTCCCAGAACATTTGAATTAGAGATGCGAGTCCCGATGGCAACTGTTTACAGGTTGAAATTATAAAGGTAAAAACTTGGTCCTGCAAATCTTCCTCTCTTTGCACTCCAGGATTCACTTTTCTTAGTGTCCAAGTAATATTTATGAGGCTCTTGTTGTTTAGCCGTTGTATTATATTTATGTTAAATACATTTCTAACAAATTCTACCGCATTTACATTTATTATTCAGCAAGACATCACAATATGATAGCAGATAATGATGAATCTCCAGATAATTCTTATAGCTAAGTCTTCAGTTTTCTAAAGTCACACACACACACACACACACACACACACACACACACAGAGTCAGGGTTTGGATTACCAAATGAGAAGTAATTCCTTAGTGTGTGCAGTACTTTTTGCTCTCAAATGTTTCTTTCCTTCACACATACATTTTTGACCCATTCAGCTAAAATCAACATGCATCTTTCTAATTCCATAAATGTGTATGCTAGAGTTCTTACCTCTTTGAAAGATTAATTAACACAGTCATGGCTAATTACCTGTATCTGCTTATATGAGCAAGGCCATTATACACAGTGAACATTATAAAGATAATCATTTTTTTTAGCCTCTCAGCACAGGTCAGGATAAAACCGTAATATCCTTCATAAATAGGAAAACTGGCCATCACTGGAGAGTGAAATGACAACTGGTCCAGTCTGGTAAATATTCTTTCATGGTTATGGTCTTAAAAAGTGTTTAGGAAATAACAGAGAAAAAAAAATAGGAAAAAAAAATCTACAAAAAACCTCCAAACACATATAGACTTGAAGAGTTTCTCTCAGATCAAAATATCCTGCAATAATCTGAGTAGAAAAGTATCATAAAGACCTAAGAAGATTCATGAAAATGTTTCTCATCATACTAGCCCAGAAGGACTGATTTAGAATGTTGCCCATGGATTTCTGTTTGCTTGCCTGTGTAAATACATACATATATAGATGGGAGAGAAATTTGGTTTTAACACGTAGCCTTAGTGTTCAATTTTAAGTTACATGAGATGGGTCTGGGGACATTATCATAAATTTGGATTTCTGAAAGATATGTAGGTCCAGCTCTGAAATCTCAGTTTTAATCCGTACTCTAAAAATTTGCAAACTGAAGCTTCCTCTTTTTTCTTCATGGAGGCTTAGGCACATCATGTTGAAGGGAGCAATTTGGGAAGTCAGGCAAAGCTATAATCAATCAGCCAAGGCTACTAAAGTTGGGGTGAATAAATACTCAACAATCAGTCTATCTAGTGTACATCAACACTAACTTATTATAAAAGATCGTTAAACCTTTGAAAGGTCAATGTATACACTGCTATCTATCACAGGCGGGCACCATTCATTATGTCCTGCCAGTGGCTCTCCACTGGCCAACCCTTCAAGGTGTCAAGCCAAGACACTCAGAGGCAATGTTGTCATGAGGGCCCATGCTTCCTCTCCAAATATAGTTTTTATTTTCCATCTCCTTCTATTGCCTTGCCTTTTTTCTACTTCGGTTTCTCTTCCTGCTTCCCTCAATTTGGAAGTCTCTAATTTCCCCAAGAACCACAGACATTCTTCATTAACCAAGTTAAGGGCCATGCCTTTTCAGGGGTTGTTCTTTAGCTATTCATGCCTCTGCTTTGTGAATTCCATTTCGACCAATTTTTGTTTTCATTTTTATAAATGGTATTGTTGTCGTTGTTTTGTTTCCTCTCCCGTACATCCTTTCAGCCATGAAAGATGCATCTTATACTTTTATATTCCCCTCAATACCATATATAGCAAATGCTTTTTAGGGTTTTTTAGGTTTTTAGCAGATTTTAGGATTTTTTTTTTGTTTTTTTTGTTTTTTTAACAGAGTCTCACTCTGTTGCCCAGGCTGGAGTACAATGCTGCAATCTCGGTTCACTGCAACCTCCATCTCCCGGGTTCAAGCAAGTCTCATGCCTCAGCCTCCGAACAGATGGGATTACAGGCATTACAGGCATGCACCACCACGTCCAGCTAATTTTTTTTTTTTTTTTTTTTTTTTTAGTAGAAACAGGGTTTCACCATTTTGGCCAGGCTGGTCTTGAACTCCTGACCTCAAATGCTCCGCCTGTGTTGGCCTCCTAAAGTGCCAAGTTTACAGGCCTGAGCCACCACACCTGACCATAAAGCAGATTTCTTAAAGAGCAATCTGTAGACCAGCCTTATAGGAATTATCTGAAGTATGTGTGCAGTATGCACATTTCTGGGCCACACCCTAGACTTGCTGAACAAGAACCTATATTTTTAAGTTAGAAGGAGACACATATATGCCCTGAAGTTTGAAATCAATTGACCTAGAGACATAGTTTCCCTAAGCAGTCCAAGCATAAGAATCATTTGAGGCAGCTGTAAAAACTACACATTCCGGATCTCTGTCAGATCTTCAGAAGGAAAATCCCTAGAGCACTAACATGGGAATGAGCCTTTTCCACCCCACCCTGGCTCACTAGATCATTCTAACCATTAGGCAAGGTGATTAAACTTTCTCTAAACTATTAGCAGTGCTTTTCCAAATGGATAAAAGCAAATTTTGCAGAATAATGTAATATTTTTTTCTCAACAGTTTGCCTTAATTATAATCAGTTTCATAATTTAAAGCATTCATCGTTTGAGAAATGTAAACCAAAGAATAATGCATTTGTTTTCTAAATTATTATCCCCTGATTGAGTTAATAGCCTTGTAGATAAACTGCAATAGTATAAAAATAACAAATTTTGTAGCTGCCAAAATTTGTCCTGCCTTTGACATTTATGGACTGGTGGGCATGAGAAAGTTATCTAATCCCTAGGAAATTCCGTTTCCTCTTTTAAAAAAAATGGGGACCATGACACCTAACTTGCAAGCAAATATATGTAGCAGACTACAGTGTGAGCCACAATGCTTCATTTATTCATAACTCTAAAATTCCAGCAAACCGAGGGCAAGTGTGAAAGGTGCATGGGGCTGGCTGTAAGAGCTTTCATGTAGCTCTTGGTTCCTCTGTGCCAGCAAACAGAAGACTTCTCTTCACAAGACCACTTGGTAGCTTGTGTGGATTGACTCTGCATTACAGATCTCTGACTTCCATACTGGTTTGTGGCTGCAATAGAGGACTCTTCACTTCTTTCTAACCCTCCTCAATTGTAGAAAAATGGAACAATAACAATCTTAAATGCTCATGTACCTTTATTAAAGTATTATATTTGCTGTGATCATTTAATAAGTAGATAGACTATTGTATAATCTTTTCTGAGTCAATTGTTTGTGTTTGTTTTGCCGAAACTGACCTTTTTAAAAAATAGCCATAATGTTTCTACAGCATAAAATAATAAAGTGGAAATTAAAAACCACCCAATGAAAATCACTGTTGCTGTTTTTAAATACATGTTTCATTTTTTTTCCTAGAAATATATATTTTTGTCCTTTTTTAAATGGCAAGATATTACATAATGATGTTTCCCTAATGTTGTATCATGTGCATTTCTATATTTGTTCAAATAGTCTTTGAAAAATGATGGCTAATAAATACTTAACATTTCTTACTGTAACAGTTGCATTATTTGTTTTAGTGCTCTTCTATTACTGGACATTTCATTTTCTTCTGTTTTGCTATTATAAGGAGTTTTAAAATGCTCTCCCAACATAAAACCTTGATTGCATCTTTAATTACCTTCTTAGAAGTCATTTCTAGAAGTGATATTACTAGGTCAAAAGGAGGAATGTTTCTTAAAGCTCATGATATATATCTTGCGATTGCTTCTCAGAAATATTGCTAATTTAAACTCTATCATTTTCCCTCCTACCCAAGAAGGAATTTCCTTATATCCAATATCAAAGCATTAATAAATTTTTAGGTTTAATGTTTAATAAGCCCTAAAGAAAATTTCATATTTTAATTTGTATGTTTTTCATTAATATTAAGTTTGCTCTTTTGTCATTTACTTTGTTTCTGTGTTTTCTCCTTGTCCCCTTTTTATAATAAAAAGCCAGTGTTTTCTTAGTGATTTGTAATCACACTGTATATTTGGAGAGTAAATCCCTTGCTATATTAGCTGAACATGTTTTTCATAGGCTGAAATTTGCCTTTAAATTTATTTAGTTAAAATATTAATATTTATTTTGATAGACAAATTTTTTCTTCTTTTGAACATTTTTTAAACATTTTATTATAAACATTTTCAAACATTCATAAAAGTTGTAAGAATTGTACAATGAACACCTGATATTTAGGACCTACATTCTTTAATAAATATTTTATCATAGTTTCTTTATAATATAGCTAATCATCTACTGGACATTGTTTTTATACTTGCTTATAGTCAATTATTCTTCCTTAATCCCACTTCTCAGAATTTAATCAAAAGAAATATTTGCTAAAGTATACGTTCTATTCAAAGTAAGTCCTTCATCTGCCTTGCCTTCCGATGTACTCCCACTATCTGGAACAGGACCTATCGCATTGCAACACTCACTAAATAATTGTTGATTGAATGACTTTTCTCAATAAGGGGAAATTTTTCCTGCTCTAGGAGAATAAAGATAACTCTTTAATATGTTGAGGCCTCAAGACTTTAAAATCTCCTTGGTACAAAGAAACATAGTATACTCTAGAACCAGTAAGATATGACTGACCTTTTTAATCAATATGCTAAATTTTTGAAAATGTATGCCTTAAAATATGACAGACATCAAGTATCTTTTATCTACTAATAAGCAAAGAACTTGTGGACAAACTGTCATAATTTCTGGGAAATGGTTGCATCTTTTAATGGCAGTATCTAATATCTGGGAGAGAATTAGAATTCAAAACATTTTCAATTCCTTCCCAAAAATGATGAGCTAATGCTGAAATGCCTATGAAGACAGAAGAACAAAAGAAAAGGTTGCAGGCTAAAGTATCTGAAAAAAATGGAGAAAAGTGTGTCATGGATTGTAAAATTTATCTCATTGAGAAGGGAATAGAAAAATGATGCACGATACTTCAAAAGGGAGAAAAAAGTCTGTCATGAATCTTCTGAGTCCAGATTGTCTGGATGAGCGGAAATATCAGAAACAAGCTAATTACTGTCTGTCTTTTATTCTCTCGGTTAAAAACAAAAGGGGAAAAGATGCCACTCAGTATTCCTTATGTGTACTAATGAAAAAAAAAAAAAACTTTTATTGTTCCTTTCTCAGGAGTGGTGGAGCAAAGGTAACTTTATCATGTGGTTGCAGTCATAATCACTTGTGAAACTTAAAAAAAAAAATGATGCCTAGACACTATTACACACCAATGAAATCAAAACCTCTAAGGACTGGGTAGGGTGGGAGGGCTGGAGGCATTGATATAAAATTTCTGCAAGTCATCCTAATGTACAGTCATGAAAGCAAAACATTGGAAGAAACAGTGCAGCAAGGAAGGCATGGACTAGTCAAACTTGTAGAGTGTTAAGTTTTGTTCCAGAATTTTGTTCGTATATGATCATCATTCAAATGGGACATGACTTGATTTGTAGAATTCCTGACAGTTGTAATGTATATTTTTTGTGGCATTACATTCAACGCCTGTCTCTCCAGACACACAGTAAGGCACCTGAGAACAGATGTTGTACCTGTTCGGTTTATTTTTGCTTTCTGGTACCTCATACTGTGCCTGGGACATAATATGTGCTAAAGCTATACATGATCAGAGAGACATATTTCTTTCCACATATATGGGAGAACAATACATTAGATTTTTTTATAGTGTTGATTTTATGGTTGTTTTCAGTGGTTTAGGGCAGTACCAAGGCTAGTCAGTAATCTTCACAAAACCATTCTTTCGTAAATGAAATTGTCACTGAAGAGTCATAAAATTTAAAAGGCAATTTGGATGAAATGGGAATAATGTAGAAAATCTTCAGGGAAGAGGTGAGATCTTTTTACTGATAAAACCTTTTCAAATGAAGAAAATAGTTTTGTGATATCCTCCCTGTTGGGGGTTCTGCTGATAACCTTTTATAGGACTCAAGTGGAACAACCTATATATGTAGGCTGTAGTGGACTCCTAATTAGTCCAATTAACATGATGGCTTTAATTTGTAAGACAGCTAATGGTTTAGAATCTGATTTCTTTGAAATCACTCCTCTCTAGAATGTAAAACTGAAAGCCAGCTAAAGCAGTGCTGGAGTGGCTAAGTACTGTATTTAGTCATTGTATTTCCCACTCCTTCCCTCCTTAAAGAGAAAATAAAAGGTATTTTTTCCTCCATATTACTCCCCCTGGCATGCTGTCTTTGTTAGGACAACAGCAGCCAAGAGCAGATTTGAAATGACTCCTCAGCATTTTCTTAAGATGAGTCCAGTGGAGACTCTTCAATTAGTAGTGGTCATGGGTGCTGAGGTCAATATTCCAAAATATTTAAGTTTTTGCTCTTTTCTGCAGAAATAAACATTATTATTATTATTAAAATCCAAAAGGAAACTATAATATCTGAAGCAAACTGTACTTGTCACACCCAGCTACTCCCATGAGCCGAGAAGCATCACAATAAATTGCTTGTTGTCTCAACCCACAGAAAGTCTGATCAGCTCTCTAGCAATCTGATCTCTAGAAATCGCCCTTTCCTTACTATCTCAACACCCGCTCATGGAAAACAGCGTGCTTACTGCTCTGTTCAGACTCCACTGTGAATTTTTAAAGCCAATTCCCATGGGATTCTGATGGTTTTACATAAGTAAAGGAACCAGAGATTTTCAACGAGAACTATTGAGCCCGATAAAGGTTTATTGATTTATGTAGTTACCACCTGAAGTAAGAAAGCCACTTTGACATTTAAAAACCATTCCAGGCCAGGTGCAGTGGCTCACGCCTGTAATCCCAGCATTTTGGGAGGTCAAGGTGGGCGGATCATGAGGTCAAGAGATCGAGACCATCCTGGCTAATATGGTGAAACCCTGTCTCTACTAAAAACACAAAAATTAGCTGGGCATGGTGGCACGCACCTGTATTTCCAGCTACTTGGCAGGCTGAGGCAGGAGAATCGCTTGAACCTGGGAGGCAGAGGCTGCAGTGAGCCCAGATTGTGCCATTGCACTCCAGCCTGGCGACAAGAGTGAGTCTTCATCTCAAAAATATAAACAAATAAAAATAAAAATAAATAAAAACTATTCTAAATTAAGTAGCTGGCCTTCCTTCCTTGTTTCCTTTCTTTTCTTCCTTCCATTGTCTTTAGCACATATTTTGGACAACTTCATGTAAATAAAATGGAGGTACAATTGGGAACCACCATAATAATGTCAGTAATCTGGCAGAAAATTTTCCATATTAGTGATTAATAAGCAATATATTTTTAAAGCCCAAAGTTGCATTTGGCACTAGTATTTGTTCCGTGTTTCTAAAATAGTTATTAAAACTAATTTTAATCATTTAGAACTTTGCTGTTTAATATAGTAGTTACTAGGCACATGTGGCTATGTAGCATTTGTGACTAGTTCAAACTAAGTTGTGCTGTCAGTATAAAATATGCTTTTGATGACTTGTTATTAAAAACATAAAATACCTCATTAATATTCATGTTTATTGCATGTTGAAAAGACAATAGTTTATATACATAATTAAAACATCTTATAAACTTCATTTCACCCATTGTGCTTCTTCTTTAAAAATGTGGCTTCTAGAAAATTTAAAATAACGTATGTGAAATTGTATTATGTTTATATTGACTAGCACAAGACAGATAGATTTAGGCTCTAGCCCTGCTGGAGTTCCCCACTAACAGGATGATCACAATTCTCTATCCAGCAGCACAATGTGAGTGGAATTTTGCAGGTAAACATGTGCTAGTCAGTTACAGAGCTAGACCTTAAGAGGAGCAGATCACAGGCGAAGGAAGTAGACCTCTCAATTCCCATTGCCTGCATGTCCCCGTCTTAGAATGTTATCATCCCTACCACAGCAAACATTTAAGGCTCCAGAGGCAAGTCGATCTGGTCACAGTCTGAGCCTCAACCTTTCAATCTTTAATCTGCACTTTGTGACCAATAAAAATTTTAGAATTCTCAAGCAAGAACTTGAATACTATTTTTAACATTTTTAAAACAAAGATCTGTAATGGTTATTCATTGATGTAGGCATTGTTGAATATACATTTAGTTTTCTTTGGAAACCTTTGCCATTGAGCAAATAAATACTTAAACCAAATTTCATCAAAGTGCAGTCCTGATGCAGCAGAATCAAATGCAATAGTTGTTTAAAATGCAGATTTCAGAGCCCCACCACCAATAATGATAATTGAGTAGGTCTACTCCAGGGAACAGAATCTGAGCTTAAACAGCATCTTTCTAGTTATTTCCATGCAGTCTAAAATGTGGGAACCATCACCTGAAGCTATAGTTGTTTTTCTTTAATTGTTCTATTTTAAATAAGTATATTATATAGCAAATATACTGCCATATCATTATCTATAAATTTAGAGGTTAGGGAGTATCTCCCCAGGAATATTTGTTTTCTCTACTACTTAATTGTGAGAACCTGAACACAATTTACAGTCGGTTTCCCAACAAATCCAAAAATTTACTGGTGATATTATTTATACTTCTAAAGTTATTTAATAAAAAGTATTTAATTAACATTTTATACTATTCTTTGATTACATTCCTAAAATGTAAACTTCCATGATAGTTTATGCAGTTACAAATATCAAGCTTGTAAAGAACAGATTAGAAAGACTGATTTTTGTTGATGGAGAGGAAATCCCAAGAATTTGCCATTCCCTGGCAATATATTCACCAGGAATTTCCCAGAATTTATTAAATTATACCACACAAATTTCCACCCATGTCTACCCACCGGTAAACTGAGGAGAGAGAGAAAAATCAGTGATTATTTGGAGATTAAAAATGAGATACATCAGACAGCAACCTGTCCTAGGTATCAAAACAAATCAGAGAGTATTAACCTGCAGTCCTGTCATGTAACACAGAGGAAAGAACAGTGCATAATTTTTCGAAGCCTGGATTCTTGTTTGGAGTCATCCACTAACAGTGATGTGGGCATCTGTTTCCTCATCTGAAATTTAAGACTGTGAGACAAGATGATACAGAGATATCCTCTCAGTTCTGACAGTCTGTATTTTTTATCCACACTTGCAGGGCTATAGACCTGTCAGGATGGACGACTAGAATCCTGATCAGATTGAGTTAGATTTAGAGCATCTCAGAGATAAGCCTGAGTGTGGTCTCCTTACGGGATAGCAAAAAATATTGCAGGGCACGTATACAGGCAGAAGTGTGAGGTTTCCAGAATGCCATGGCCGCTGCAGGATAAGGTTGAATTGTGGGTCCTGGAAAGAGGTGACCAGGGAGCTCAGCTGTGACTGAGGATGAGGTGATTAGGGGACAGTTTCTGAGTCAGGCTGCCTGAGGTAGGGGAGAGGGCCTGAGGGCAGGGTCACTTCCTGGAGCATTACCGGTCATGAGCACCGCCACTTAAACATCAAAGAGAAAGGAAGAAAGGCAGTAGGTAAGTGACACTTCCCGATATCGCCTTGGGAGAATGGCTTTTGTTTTATTTTTCTTTTATTATCTTCAAAAGAAAACATCAGGAAAGCTAGTCAGCTGCCTTTTGAGTAAACAAAGAGCCAGAGTTCAGGGAGCAAGGGTGGCAGTAAAGATGGATAAGTCAGAGGGTAGATGTTTTTCTCTCAACATGAATTGTGCGAAGTTTCTCAAAACTTACATTATAAATAAATGATAGTACTAACACTTTTTCTTTTTTCTTTCTTTTCTATTGGCTGACCATGAAACTTCTGTCTCACAATTCCTCTCCGTTTTGCCATGATGTTTTCTCCTTCCACTTGCCTAGGTTCGGAATAAAAGATGCCTATACATTAGGTCCTGCCAGAAAAAAAGGCAAGAACCCACATGTTAGTAAAACATTTAATAAACCTCAGCACACACTTGGCCAAATTCCTGGAAGATCAGAGTTGCATCCCTGAAATTTCTTTTTATCTTGATCCAGTTAACTGCCTGTTTAGAGTAAATGATGTGCTCCCAAGTTCTTTGTACTGTCCTCACTACATAAGCAAATACACAAGAGGATTATACCTGCTCTCAGGAAGCTTATAATTCAGATGCATTACCCCTTTTGGAAGTATTCACTGGAAAGTTCTTTTCACTAATGTTCAATTTCAACAATAGTATTACCATAATAGCTAAGTTTTATTTAGTGCTTAGTGTGTTCTAAGCACTCTCAAAAGTGCTTCATATATATTTAATTATTAATTCTTACCATAACTCTATGCCCTAGGTAATATTATTGTCCCCATTTTACAAATACGAAATCAAACACCAGGAGATGTTAAGTGAACATGCCTAGAGTTACACCAAGAATAATTGACTGAGCCACTCATTGAAATGCTGCTCTTGCAAGAAAACATAAAACTGTATGATGGTGCCACATAACACATACTTGACATGGGCTTTGAAGGCAGAGAAGCCTCGGTTCAAATAAAATTCAGCCACATACTAGCTGCATGATTCTAGGACATGTTACAAAACGTGAGGCCATCAGTTATCATCTGTCAAAATGGGGTGAATACTTATAAAGGTTACACATGAGGGTCGAAAATAATGTATAAAAGGAGCCTGGTACATAGTAGTCAATTCAAAGAGAGTTGTTGATGTTATTAACATTAGTTGACTATATAATATTACTTAAAACTATTACTTCCTATTTTTCTTCCTACTGAAAAAGACTTTCTGCCATTTCTTCTCTCCATGTGAAGTTTTTCTTCTTCCTTGGTCTGTAGACGGAATGTGCCTTTCGGTGCCAAGCCCATTGACTCATGGTGATATAGCCCATAGAGTAGGGTGCAAGCAATAGGAAGGGCCATACCAGGCCACAACATATGTCTGAGATTCCCAGGACAAGCTTTGTTCGTGGCATGGAAGAATGGCTGGTTAACTGAATCCCAGGGTTGCATTCTCAGTAATGATATATCTCAGGCCATCGATCCATGGCTTTATTTTCCAGCTTATTTAAGCACGAGCTATAAAAAACAGAGCATCATGCACATGTAATATGAAATTAAGCCTCACACTCTTACCACTCTAATTCTCTCAGATACCTATTTGTTTGTCTTGATTTTAGAAAGCAGAATTCAATAAAGAAACAGATTGGGGAATATTTTTTAGGGTTATAATTTTCCATGTAATGATACAAATGATTCTGTGTAGAATTGCTATCTTGCTAGTGAGTTGTTTTCTGAAATAATGTGCCCAAAACAGAAATCAGCATTGTTTTTTGGAGGCGATTCACTGTGGCATTGTGGCTGCTGTTCTAGAAATTGTAAAACATGCTTTTGCAAAAGTAGAGATAGTTTCAGTTTTCTTATATCAATAAGCAGTAGGATTAAATGTAACAGGCCTATGAGAAATGAGGGAAATATTGAATGTATTTTGCGATAAAGAGCAAAGGAAACTCAAAGTTACTTCAGCCATAACGACATCCTTGTTTCTTCTTCCGTTTTCTTTCCCAGTGTGTGCATGACAGCCAGGAAACAAGGAAATATCAAGTGCTGGGTTGGGTGAGGTTAAGACAATCGGGTTCTCTTCACATTTACCTTGGACTTTTCAGGAACTTTCCTGTAATTCATTTAAGCTCAAGAAGTTCTATTATCTTCTTTGGTAGAGCTTGTGTGAGGACTATAGTAATCCTGCCAAGAAAATGTTATCTTATTCCCCAAATAACAAAAAAAGTTATTTGTATAAAAACAACAAGGTTCATAATGTAAAATCTAAGTATATTTGAAAGAAAAAACGTCTAAAATATTTGAGTCTTGAGTAAAAGTAGGGCTTCTAGTGATTTGCATAAAAACTCTCAAGAGAAGGACCTCAGATACATGGCTTATCAAACTGGCACTTCATAGAGTCTGGGTCGTATCAGTTCCTTGAATGCTTGCTTCTTAATAGTAACTCCTATATAGTTTCTAAGGGGTTTTGGCGGTCTATATTATGAGGAGTGCATGTTTTTAAGAATTTTACAGGAGTCGGGAGAATTGGCTTCTGTCTCTTCATTTGCATTTAACGTTCTAAAAGTTCTTAAGCTGGAAATGATCTGAGAACTCTCTCTGGGATTCTATTTCTTAGTTTCTAGATAATCAAATCTATCATCAGTCAATGCACTGTTTTATCTTCCTTCAGGCAAGTTTAAAATATGTACATATATGTTAGAGAAGTTGTTTTCTTCTTCAAACCTCGTTTTATGAGCCAATATGTTTGTTTCCCAAAGAGAAAAAAAAAATGTTTGTTTTCATGATTTTGGCAGAAACAAATGTTTTCTTTGGGGCTGTTCAAATAGTCACATTTTCACGTTTTCTTGCTTCTTTCTATTGGGGGGAGCACCCCCTGGTGGAATACCATGAAAATGTTTGCCACGTGTTTTGACTGTAATATTCAATAGACAGATGTGTTTTGCAAATATTATTTTTACACAAAGCACACTCAGAACCATTCTGCCAATGTTAATGTCTTGGAAAATTCCATGCCTTCTTTCAAATTATCACCACAGTATTCAGAATGAGCTCCCTTGTTTTAGGTGTTGCATCGTTGTGGTCAGACATGCTGCAGCAGTCTCTGTGGGTCAGAACTGAGTGGGGAAGGGCACCTTGGCATTATGTTCCTACTTGTGGGAAAAAAGGAACCCCTTTCTCTTTTCCCTCACTTCTTCCTTCTTTCCTTCCATTTCTTCCTGCTACTACAAACAAAATACTATTTGTTGAAGGATCTGACTGGGTGAGATAACAGTCGGCCATGACAGTGCCCAGTTATAGGTAAAGCCTAAGGTACATCTCTTTCCAGAGTGAGGTCCCTGTCACAGCAAGCTGGGGAAGATTAACTTTGCTGGGAGATATTCTTAATCCCCCATATCCTCCCAAATATAAATTTAAATTAGTACTAAAAACATATCAGATGAATCAATAAGCTATAATTGCTGTATCTTATAGAGAAAAAAGTATCATCCCCAAGGTAACTGGAAAGGATGGGGTACTATTGTTTATCACTGCTGTTGTGCCTTGAATTATGTCTCCCCTCCTCATAATTCATACATTGCAGCTCTAACCCTCAGCAACTCAGAGTGTGCCTTTATTTGGAAATAGGATTTTGCAGATGTAATTAGTTAAGATGAGGTTATGTTGGGGTAGGGTTACCAATGTGACTGATGTCCTTATAAAAAGGTGAAATTTGGACACAGAACACCATGTGAACATGAAGGCAGAGATTGCAGTAATACATCTACAATCCATGTTTCTAAGACCAATCCTGCCAACACCTTGATTTTGAACTTGTAGCCTCCAGAGTTTTCAGATGATACATTACTGTTATGTAAGCCACTCAGTTTGTGGTACTTGGTTACAACAATCCTAGCACATGAACCTTCCTCTGAACTCAAGTGGTGGTCCCTTCCCATACATAACCTTTCTGAGTAGAGACCAGTTTTTTGTAGCTGCTATTGTTTTAAAGTAAGGACTGAAACAGTTTACTGCCTCCATAAACAATTGCATCATGTTATGCAGCCTGTATTTTCTTAAGAATGAAAATAATGTTTTCTTTATCAAAGCAAGCCAAAATGGACTATAAATTATACATATGTTTCTTGGTTCACAGAGAACTGTAATTCATCTGAAACCAAGTGGGAATGGATCGCCATATTTTTAAATTTTTATATTTTTAATTTTTGTGGGTACATAGTGGGGGTGTGTGTGTGTGTATACATATATATATATATATATATAGGGTATATGAGATATGTTGATACAGGCATGAAATGTATAATAATCACATCAGCATAAATGGGGTACCTATCATGTTAAACATTTATCCTTTCTTTGTGTTACAAACAATCCAATTATACATTTAGTTATTGTTCAATGTACAATAAATTATTGTGCTATCAAATACTAGATCTTAGTCATTGTATCTAACTATATTTTTGTATACATTAACCATCCCTACTCCCCACTCCCCTCACTAGCCTTCCCAGCCTCTAGTGACCATCCTACTCTCCATCTCCAGGAGTTTAATTGTTTTAACTTTTAGCTCCCACAGATACATGAGAACATACAAAGTTTGCCTTTCTATGCCTTGCACATTTCACTTAATGTAACGACCTCCAGTTCCATCCATGTTGTTGCAAATGATAGGATCTCATTCTTTTTTATGGCTGAATAGTACTCCATTGTGTATATGTACCACATTTTTTTAATCCACTCATCTGTTGATGGGCACTTAGATTGCTTCAAATTATTGGTTGTTGTGCATAGTGCTATAATAAACATAGGATTACAGATACCTCTTTGATTCACTGATTTTTTTTTTTTTTTTTTTTTTTTTTTTTTGGTATATACCTTGCCATGGGATTGCTGGATCCTATGGTAGTTCTACTGTAAGTTTTTTTAGGAAACTCCAAACTGTTGTCCATAGTGGTTGTACTAATTTACATTCCCACCAATAGTGTGCAAAGGTTCCCTTTTCTCCATATCATTGCCAGCATTTGTTACTGCTCATCTTTTGAATAAAACAAGTTTTAACTGCAGTAAGATCGTGTCTCATTGTGGTGTTGATTTGCATTTCTCTGATGATGAATGATATCGAGCATTCATACACCTGTTTGGCATTTGTATGTCTTCTTTTGAGAAAGCCTATTCAGATCTCTTGTCTATTTTTTAATTGGATTTTTAGATCATTTTCCTAGAAAGTTTCTTGAGCCCCTTATTTATTCTAGTTATTAATCCCTTGTCAGATGCATAGTTTGTAAATATTTTCTCCCATTCTGTGGATTGTCTCTTCACTCTGTTGATTGTTTCCTTTGTTATGCAGAAGCCTTTTAACTTCATGTGATCCCATTTGTCTATTTTTATTTTGGTTGCCTGTGCTTATGGAGTATTACTCAAGAAATTTTTGCCTGGCCCAATATCCTGGACAGTTTTCCTAATGTTTTCATAGTTTCATATTTGAGGTCTTAGATTTAAGTCCTTAATCTACATTGTCTTGGTTTTTTTATATGGTGAGAGATAGGTTTCTGGTTTTTACTTTTCTGCACGGGGATATCCAGTTTTCCCAGCACAATTTATTGAAGAGAGTGTCCTTTCCCCAATGTATGTTCTTGCCACATTTGTCAAAAATGAGTTTACTCTAGATGTATGAATTTGTTTCTGGGTTCTCTATTCTGTTCTGTTGGTCTATGTATCTGTTTTTACACCAGTATCATTCTGTTTTGGTTACTATATCTGAGTAGAGACCAATTTGAATGATCTCTGTTACTACAGCTGAATAGAGGCAAATTTGAATTATCTCTACTGAGCTACAGAAACTTCTCATGGTCCTCAGGTCATCGCATGGTCTCCTGGCCATCTACTTTCAAAAGCACTTAAGACAAACATGGAAGGTAGATAGCAGGTTGGATGCTGGGCAATATGGCCAGTCTCCCAAATCCCAAGTGATTCTTCCCTAATACAAAGTCCTAACAATAACTTTCACTGCCACTGCACAGAACCTAAATATAATGACAAAACTGCTAAAGAGCTCAGCGTCTCTCTCCATGTTCCGTGTTCCCAATAACCTGAGTGTGGTTATTCTAGCAGGCTGACAAAATACAAACAGAGATATGTGTCACCTGAAATACCTGTGTTCATTGGAGTTTTCTTCAAAACTCTTCCACCTGTCTTTGACACAGCAGTTCATTACAGCAAGTCTCATCTTCTACTACACAAGGTCAAGATCCTCCTCCCCAAGGGACTCTCCTCCATGCTGTTCCCCAAATACAGCAAAGCCTTTTCCCCATTTGATTTGCTCATTGTACAGCCTGCGTTTCCCAAAGGCATTCTCCATTGGACATTTATGGAAATCCACTTCATCTTTCAGATCCAGCTTGAGTCCAGCCTTTTACATGAAGCCTTTCCGAAACATACAAAACCACATCTATGTCTGAATTGTTGAGAGACTTGTTGACTATGCTTTAGCCTCTGTGAAATTCTCTTCCACTTTAAATAGCAAAGCCCAATAAAAACGATGGTAACTCATTCTATTTCAAAAGTACAACTTACAGTATATTTCAGGCTGCTGTGGATACAGTGGGTAAGCAATACAGGCTTACTTGCTAAAATAAAATGAATAATACTAGTTATTTTGATGGATATCTGTCTCTAAGTTATATACATATATGTGAATAATGATTTTTGAGTCTACAAATGTTTTAATTGGCACTATGTCATATAACCCTTACAGCAAACCTGAGAGATAGATATTCTTACAATAGCATTGATGGTTTAGAATTAGCTAAAAGGTAGTCTAAAGTAACTTCGGAATATTAGGATTTCAGGTATATGATCCTCACAAATTGGTATTTTGTAGAAAAACTAGTCAAGAAAAGAAGGAAAACTCTACCAGAGAAGAACTTTCAGCCTTAAAAGTGTTTTTCCCCTCTTCATTTTTCTTCTCCTTTCATTTTAAACTCCTGGTTAATGAAACCCCGCCTCACTATCATCCTTCATACAACTATGCAGATTGTACTTGTATTTTCATCACATGGTCTGTTTTAAACAGCTCTCCAAAAGAAACAAAAATAATTCTGTGCTTCTTACTTTTTTAAAAATGATGAAACAAATAACAAGGAGAAAGAGCCATCTAACAAACCTTCAGTCTCCACCCTAGCAAAATGCCGAGCTGCTTGCAACTACCAGCCAGTTTGATTAAGGTGTCATCCCTCCTCTTCATTTATATTTATTATTTTTGGAAGACTTTTTTTCCCTTTAGTGTTTGTTTATCTTTTCCAATTTTTTAAAAGTCATGAATCATAGTTTGATTTACAACCTCGCTCAGGGGAGACAGGCAACTCTAATGAAGCAGCCGTCTGCAAGTGTAATTAATACCCGCAAGACATTTTACCACATTAGCGTGCCAGTATCCTGGACTGGGGAAGAATGAAGCCGGGGGACCTATACACCGAGCTATGCAGCCACTCACCCAGTGCATCAGCAGAGATTAGTGATATGAAGTGGGGGCGTGCAGAGGATCGCCAGCCCACTGGTCAAGCTCAGAAGACTGGAAGAACAGGGAGGTGAGAGGAGCAGAGAGGCTGAGAGCCTGGTGAGGAAGATGAGCAAGGTGCGTGGAGGGGGGATGTGGAGACAGAGACGCTGCGTGTGGCTGATGGATCACTCCCATTTAGAACACAAAAATAAGGCAGTTTGCCAGAGCAGTTTGGGCCAGTTTCATTAAAAGTCTTCATTCATCATACTGAAATGAGGCAGTATTTGTTATTGTGCGGGTACCATTCTAGCACGAAAGCTACTCCAATACTAAGCAGTAATTCAAGAAAGGCAGAGTCGCAGGTGGGAAAGGAGACTGAAGAATGGAAGACCAGCATGCATTGGTGTTTATCCCATCCTTGGAAAGTTTATCCCATTCTTTCCCAGCAGTACATAGGCATGCGAAAAAGACCCAGAACCTCCATCATGGTGAAGAGCCAGGAACCCACATTCCACTCTCAAGCCACTCCCATGGGACAAAATAATCAGAATGATCATCATCTGGCTTCTCAGTATGGTTGTTACAGAGGAGCAGCTGCATTTTCATATGTTGCCTTAACGTGCTCATGGAAGACCAAGTTTTCACCAACATACAAAAATGATTATGTGTGTGTGTGTGTGTGTGCGCGTGTGTGTGTGTGCGCGCGCACGCGCAGAGAGGTGTTCCTGTCCATCCTTAAGTTGAAATACAACTATGAAAATGGTTAAGATGACAGCACCCTAAAATTTCCTCAGTTATTTTTGTTTTCATCATCATAAAACTCTTTTGTTTGCTTTTAAATGCCTTAAATGAGGACGAGGAAAGACTGAATTAGATTACAGTGTAAAAGGCCTGCACTAATAATTGGGTCTGAGACGGGTACAGATACTTCCTTATACTTGATTACACAGAGGAAGAGAATAGAAAAGAAAAAAAAAAAAGCTACACAAGAAAGCCCTGACCGTTGTTTCTCATGCATCAATTGCTGCATCCCTGGCCATGTTACGCCAATCTTTCCTTGGTACAATACTCACCCTGAGATATTTCTGACAGTCAGATTATGAAAGCTTATGTAGTAATGTTGTAGGTGCTATAAAATGAACGAAATCCCCCACAGCTGTAAAGACATGACTGGCAGTGATGTTCCAAGATGAGGAGTGAACTGCATACATCAAACTTGTCTCCAGCCTTTTGATGGATTCTTTCTCTGCTGCCTGATGATGCCAAGACTGTGCATCTGTAGCCAGGGCTTTGGTAGTAGCTAACAGATAGCATGCACTGTTGAATTATACAGAGCACTGCTGTGGAAGATTGCGACTATGGCAGTTTATTTTCCGGGATTGAGGTTGGCATCTGAATAACACAGAGTCCATTTTTCAGCTTGGAATACTGATCAGAAATATGACATCTCATATGTGATATGAAGAATTATTTAAATTGTGTTCTAATTTTGTTCCTTAACATTAATTCAAGTCTCATTTATTTACTTATTCAGCAGCAATAGTCTGTTTCTAATGACTGTAGGGCAAGTTGTAGGCAATGAAGATGCAGCGATGAATAAGATGCAATTTCTCTGCCAAAGGTGTGCATTTGAGTTATGTTTACAAATAACATATCCATAATAAGTGACATTAGAATGATAAAAGGATTCTATGAAGGAGACTAAGTGCTGACAAAATATATTCTCACAGACACACAAATATACACAGTCTGTCAGCTTATGGGTGGTTGCAACTATGAATTTGGCTTTAAATACTAACATCAAGAATACAATAGTCTGACCTTATCCATGGAGGATACTTTCCAAGAACCCCAGTGGATGCTTAAAACTATGGATAGCAGCATCCCTTACTTCCACTATGTTTTGTCCTATGCATACCTATCTATGATAAAGTTTAATTTATAAATCAGGTACAGTAAGAGATTAACAACAATAACTAATAATAAAGTAGAACAATTATAACAACATGCTGTAATAACAGTTATGTGAATGTAGCCTTTCCTCCAAAATATCTTATTGTACTATACTGCAGGCAACTGAAATCATAGAAAGCAAAACTGTGGAAAAGCGGACACTATTGTACTGCATATTGTTTTCAGTATTAAATAAAAAAAATAACCTCCACTGAAAACACAATCTCACTTTAGCCCTGGATTTGACTTTTTTGCTCTTTGACCTTTTCAAACCCTGAAGTCCAACTATCTTATATGAGACTCACCTAAGCTTCCTACCTCCTTTCTGTTCTCTGGGATAGAGCTGTTGATGAATGGCCGAAAAAGGACAAGGGGGAAAATTGGAACCAAAGAGCCTGGGTAATTATTAGACTGAATAATTGGCTTCTGCAAAAATGAGTGTTGATTGTACGTATAAATTACTAGTTAACAAAAAATATTAATATGTAGGTCCAGAATGAAAATTATAACATTCAAAATAGGTAATTTGGTGAGATGGAAATATGCCCTATAAGTCAAATGTTAAAAAGCAAGGTTATCATTCATTTGATGTCAACTGATTAATTATAAACTCACTGTGGCCTAGAATAGCTCACTAACAGGAAAGCGGTAGATCCATCAGTTTTCCTTATCACTGTCAAAAAATAACTAAATTACCATAAAAGAGTGGAGCCTCCATGTGAGGTCTTCCTGGCCCATTATCAAGCTGCCCAACAAAATATATCTACTTGTCCTACTAGACATAACCTCAACCATTTTTTATTTATTGTGGTTGGGGAGGGTAGAGATGGTATATATAAATCTATAGAAAAAAAAAAAAAAAACCCAAGCCTTACATTAGCTAATGGTTGTAACCTTCTCAGAATTTCCACTTCGGTCTTTAGAGATGTGGATTTTCTATATATCTGAAAACGTCAACCAAAGAAAAATATATTAAGCTTCCTTTCTTGTCATGCATAAGTAGTTTGCAAGGAAATAGCTAATACACAATGAAATGGACAAGAGACACAGTAAGCAAGGCAGGGCAGGGCTTAGAGAAATATGCTGAGTTAGTACATTTTAAATTATTAAATTAGATTGCCTTTTGGAAGAATCTATCTGCTACCTTACATGAATTAAAGATTGAGTAGTTATAGGACCTAAAAGATAAAAGAGAACTAACATAGCATGCTTTCAGCCTCTGTGATATGCCAGGAACTATGGACATGCTACCTCATTGATTCTTTTATGACATATTTTAAAAGGTAGGTATATTCTATTTAATAGGCAAGAAAACTGAACCTTAGAAAGTTTTAGTAATTTAATCCAATTTTACAGCTAATAAATGATAACGTTAAAATGAAACCTCTGTCTTACCAACTCCACTCCACAATTTTCCTCCCTAGAACACATTATTTTAACATTTTAATTGTTTGCCTATATTGGAAGCAGCAGGGAACACTGAAGACACCTGTGCAGCCCTAAAGAACAACACAGTTTATACACTGGGTACACACACACACACACACACACAGACACACGCACAAATTTCACATAGAGATGCTCTATCAAAATGCAAGCTGCATAATCAAAAACACAATGGATTGATTTATTATCAATAGAGATGTGTCAGACTTGCTTTAGAAAATCCTTGTTAAGGGGCACTTTTCCTCTCATTTTGGGCCACTTTTATTTTGATTGGCAATCTTATCTCAGCACTTTGGAGTTATTTCTCAATTCAATGTGCTTTACATCATTCTACAGCCAACAATGGAGACCCATCTTTTAAATAAGATGAAAAGCAGTATTTCATGTTACCATAGGTTCAAATCTCAGTGCTGCTACCTTTCATTTCAGTGACCTTGAAAAAGTTACTGAAATTCTGTGTCCCAAAAAAGAAGAATGATATTAACATGCTTACCATGAATGGTTAATACACGTAAAATGCTTAAAAGAGTGCCTGGTACCCAGTTAGTGCGATATAATATTTTGCCTTTATTATACTGATAACATAGATAAAGCATATAGCCCAGGGCCTCAAACGGAGCAGGGGCTTAACAGTTCCTATTTCCCTTTCCTCATATGAAAGCACATCATCACTTCCTTCAGAAAAAAAACTGTAGCTGAATTAAGTTCATTCACTGTTCAATGTCCTTTCATTTCTTCTACTCCTCTAATTCTCCTATATCCCTACCTTAGATTTTTGCTACTCTTGGGAAACATGTATAGTGTTATTCACACATGCCTTCACATATCCCAAGAGTCTAATTACTGCAATTCACAGGCTAACCCTGGAATTCTGATGCATTCATTTTATGATAAAAATAAGAAAATGTATCAGTATAAACCTCTGCTTAAATTTCACTGAGTCTGAATTACCTTTAAAAAAAAAAAAAAGAAGAAGAAGAAGAAGAAGAAGAAGAAGAAATATGTAAAATGACAATCGCTGAGCGGGGAATTATCTTAAATCTTATCCTCTCCCTTTGGCATCTGATGCTTAATAATTATGTGATGGAACAAAACAGACTAGGTTCTGTTTAAATATTTGCATTCTAAGAATTTTTTAAATGATGACAATTATTTAAATAGATTTTTAATTTTGAGCTGAAAATGTCTTCTCTTCCATTCACTGGCCCTGGATTTGCCTTCCATGGAAATGGCAACCTTGGTTGTTTCTGGTATTTGTAGTAGAGTCTGTGGTGATTCTCTAGACCCTCACCTATAGAACCAGAACATTCACTCCCCCACTGCTGAGTCTCTCACTGAGATATCAATTGAGCTTCCTCCAAAGTCACAACCTTTCTGGGACAGGCTTTGCCTAATGACTGGTCTGTGCAGGGCCAGGACTTTATGGCCTCTGTCGTAAATACATTGTGGATCAGCAATTCCCTCTGACCAATCATGCTGCCTTCACTCTCCCACAGTTGTTAAACTCAATATCACTTTGAATGAACTTTGGTCTTTGTCTCAGAGTACGCTTCCTAAGAAACTTAACCAGTAATACTGTATCTACCACTTTAAGTTTAAATTGCACTATTTCCAAGACCTAATATGTTACTCATTTGGTTTTTATTTATCTGTTCAGTCATTCATCCAATTAGTCATTCATTTCCTCATTCAACAAAAGGACTTTGAATAAGATTAGCATATATGTATATGGTAACATGCTGAGTACCACAGGGACAGAGAATGCCCTTTCCCAACCCTTATCCTGACACAGCTTACTGTCTACCAGGTAGGATTGGGTAAGTATAACAGTACACCAACCATAATAATAGAGAGAAAATAGTGCCAAGACAGAGAGAGAGAGAGAGAGAGAGAGAGAGAAAGAGAGAGGCAAGCAAATTAAATTCAATAAATAGAGAAAACCCAAACAAATTACCTTCAAACACCATCATAGGTGATATGGTTTGGCTGTGTCTCTACCCAAATCTCATCTGGAATTGTAGCTCCCATAATCCCCACATGTTGTGGGAGGGACCTGGCCGGAGGTAACTGAATCATGGGGCCGGGTTTTTCCCATGCTGTTCTTGTGATAGTAAGTCTCATGAGATCTGATGATTTCATAAAGGGCAGTTACGCTGCACACACTTTCTTGCCTGCCACCATGTAAGATGTGCCTTTGCTCCTCTTTCACCTTCTGCTATGATTGTGAGGCCTCCCCAGCCACGTGGAACTGCAAGTGCATTAAGCCTTTTTTTCTTTATAAATGACCCAGTCTCAGGTATTTCTTCATAGCAGTATGAAAATGGACTGATACAAGAAGGATGTGTGTACTCACACACACATGATCACTTCTTAAAGATATAACTTTCCATTGAATCTTTTCTCTTAAATAATATTATTTAGAGTAGTGTTTTTTCCTCCACACATACCATTATTTTCCTCCCCACCTGCAACTTTTTATGGATACCTTTTCTATATACAACCTTAGACCCTTATCTACATTCCTAGACCCTTACAATTTTCAAGTGTTTCAAATTTGATTTTATGCCTGAAGGATCTTGACACTTTTCTTTCCCTTAAGCTTCCTACTAATCCACTTTCTCCCTTTGGTACTTTTTTCTCTATCATCTGAAGTTTGAAGAGTAAGGATATCTCTAATGAAAATCCCATGAGGGAGAAGGTGGTAACAAGTCAAGCCTTAAATCTCTGTGCACATCTGCCAGATAGTTGTAGTAAAATATTGTGGTCTTTCATTGAGAGAAGAGTTTAAGATTAAAATCCAATGCTCATAAAAATACACCAATTTTAGTAAAACCAACTAACATGACACTAAGTTATCTCTGTTGAAAAAAATTCATTAATACAATGAGTTAGAAGTATAAATTTTAAAATGAATAAATGTTAAAACTAATTCAATAGCCCACTGTAAGCAGATTTTAAAGTATAAGTAGCAGCATTACAGTTAAAATATAATGCATTTATGTTTGGGCTATAAAGTATGACATAGAAATCATAGACGTCGATCAGGCAAATGTCATCTATCTCCACAGAGCACTAGATCCCAGTTTTTTTCCCGTGATAGCAAGACATTCTAAAAAAAGTAAGCGTCTAGAAAATGTCCGCTGGCAATAATTTCACAAATCCCGCCTTCAAAAAACACTTGCAACTTCCACTGAACTGGTCACATAAGAAACATACACATCTGCAAAAACCTTTTAATAGTATAGGTTATATATTTTTCCTTTTGCTAGATTTTTCTTGGTAAATGAAAATAAGAAGTTCCTAACATTAGACAGAGATGCAGTCATCTTTGTTCTAGTCAATGAAGGATCACAGGTATCTAGAACTGTGCCAGGTACCAAGCAGGCACTTAAATTTTGTGGAATGAGGAAATAAATTCCATTTTGGCATCTGTAGGCATATCCTCTGCCACTTTAAATATACTACGCAACAGACTAAGTTGAGTAGTTGAGTAAATATACTACTCAATGACTAAAGATCATGTGCATTGAATTATACAGAGTGGTATATTTAAAGTATATTCTTAGTCATTTATTCAATATTTAACAAACATCTACTGAGTTATGAGTTAATGAAAGGTGATATCTTGGATGTTAAATTCAGGTTTCACTCAAGGGGACAATGGTATTCCTAATTAAGTATAATTATTCATTAACACAATTTGAAACTGGAAGGTAGCACTTTAAATATACTATTCAAAGTTCAAAATCATTAAACTTTTCTCCTGATTATTCCTACACAAGCCATTTTATTTTTTTCCTCATATTCTCCGTGGTGATGATGCTTCCCTGGGATTTTCCTCATGCTTTCCAATTAGGCATCCAATTGGGTGTCTGAAAACAATCTAAGTAGAAAACATGTATTTCAAATTACTTTTATCTCAAAGGAGACAATATTTTAACATTCCATTATTACATTATCATCTTGATTATTGAAGTGGCTGTTGTGATAGAGTTGTTTTATATTTTATTTGACCAAATCCAAATTAAAGAATCACAAAGACATAAAATGATGAGATATCCTTAAGGGATAGGGGAGAAAAGATGAAGTAGAGAATAAAATATAATAAAGCATATATTCTTAAATTAATTAAATAATTTGATACCTATTATTATTCTTGTCACAATAAATAATGGAATTAACTGGATAATTGTGAAGATTCCACTGCAAAAAAAAATTTCTACTTAAAATTTTTGGTTCATAAGACCACAGGTAAGTTTTCTTTCTAACAACAATTCTTATTCTGAAATATCAACAATGTGTGTGGTGTAAACCAGTATAAATTTTAACTTTTTATGGAGAAAACTTTTTTCTTTTTGAATATGGCTCCTGATTTCATAGCTGCACTGTTTTCTTCTTGCTACCTTCCAGTTTCAAATTGTGTTAATGGACATTATACTTAAAATTAAGAATATCTTTCTTCCCTTGAGTGAAATATGAATTTAACATCCAAGATATCACCTTTCATTAAGTCATGACTCAGTAGATATTTGTTAAATATTGAATAAATGACTAAGGATCGTGTGCATTGAATTATAATGTTAAATATGAGTGGGTTACTACAAAAGGAATAAAATATATTTTGGTGGATGTAATCAAAATTATAATACTAAAATAAAGACCATGCATTTGTAACAGTTTGTATATCTCTCATATTTCATACCATAGTTTAATATTTACACTCTAGTAGTAAACACTAAGCTATTTTTACTCCCACTTACACATAGCTCTGTCTTCTATGTGTTTGCACATGCAGTTTGCTCTCCCTGGAATGTCCTTCCCAACTCACCCCCAGCATTTGGCTGCGATTTCTGGTCCTCCTTCAGATCTCAAGTGAGAAGTCACACCTTGAAAAGACTTAGTAGACACACCTACCCTTTCAGGAGGTTTTCCAGTAAGGCCTCACGCTACCCTACTCATATCCCTACAAAAAGACTTGAACGACATAAGGAAATAAACTTTAATTATATGTCTTTCTCTTTCCCTTAAGATTGTGAGTTCCTTGAAAGAAGAATCTGTGTCTTGTTCACCATTGTTTTTCCTTACCTGTAACACAAACCCTGGCGTCAGGTAGGCAAGTCTTTGGTAAATATTTCTGGACTGATTAAGTTGTATTTATTCATTAACTATATGCCAATTTCCTTTGTTTTTGCTACTATCCTAGCATTGCATGTTACTTCCATGAAGCTGACCTATGAGAGCAAAATGTTAACATCTTACGGCAGGTAATTTCTGCCTTGATAGCCTGTGCTGAGTTACTGACTGCTTGTTAGAAATGTGGCTGCCTTGTTCCTGTTAGGCTTACAGTTGACAGGTTGAAAATTTTATTCAATGTATAAAAAAGCTCTACAGAGATATTCACTGTAGCATTGTTTATAATCAGGAATTGTTTGGACAGTCGAATAAGCTGTGTTACATCCAAACTGTGAAACACTATGCAACAGTTAGGAAGAACAAGGTAGATCTATGTCTTATAAAATAAATTGATATTCTACTGTAAAACCAGCAAATGGCTAAAAGATACTTTCAGTACAACACCATATTAAGAAATTGTAGTGTTTTTTCTGGGGTTACCATAGAGGTATAGTTATAACAGAAGCATATGGACATACGGAAAATAACCCGGAGAACTCATATTAAACTCACTTATGTGATCAGTGGCTACATCTAGAAAGGTAGAAAGGGGACCAAGAATAAGGCTTGGAGGCCAAAAGTGACTTCTTTGAAATGTATTTTTTTTTTTAATTGATAATGTTTTAGTTTTTTAAATAAAGAGTTCTTAGTCATAAAATTAATCTTAAACATGTTGATACTTGATTCATTTGAAAGATAAAAATATATAACCTATGAACAATTACGTAAAAATATACTGTCCATGTATCAATTTATATGAAGGTAGAATGCTGAAAATGAAAATTTGGCCTACAGTAAACATCTCTAAATCAAAACATTTTCTTTCATAATAAATAAAAGAGAAGGAATTAGCTATCTTCTATTAGCTCATAATTGTGTGGATAGTAAGATGAAACAAAAATGACTCCACAAGTCAGAAATATAAAAAACAACCATTGATTTAGAATCTGTTGACATGAAGGCCATCCCTGGTTCCACCACATCTTCAACGAGATGAGTCATAAACTCCAGAGTATACATTATGCTGATCTATAAAGTGAAAGTGGAAACCAGAGTAGTGATTCTCAAACCTACAAGTCATGATTCTCTTGGGGGAACACACACAAAAATATTATATTGAAGAATATGCTGTTATATATTGCTTCATAATAAATTACTGTGCAGATAAACAGTACTATGCAGCACATTTGTTGGTTTAATTTTGTGTTTTAAAGCTTTCTCCTCCAGCAGACTGATGTGAATGGAGGCAGACAACTTGTTTTAGTCAGTGTTGTATCCCTCGCACTTTTCATACTACGTAGCACATGATAGATACTCAATAACTTGTTTTTAATGAATAAATGGCAAAAAATCATAGTAGAACATTTTTAAGACGATTCTGTTTATTAAACCATCTCCCAGTACATGTAGATAATCCCACCATTATTTTATTACAGAAAATCTACAGTTGTTCCTACTTCTAAAATGCAATTAAGAACTCTAGTTATGATCATCTTTAAGGATCATTCTCCTTTAAGATAATATGTCTACACAATTTTCACTGTCTTTGAAAATCCTCTTTGTCATATTCCTGAAGAAAACAGTTTCTCATCCAGATGAATTACAGTGGAAAAGGAAAATCATTTATCTGAACATTAAGATCCCTTTCCATTACAACCCTGAATTCTTCAGAATAATTCTTGCTCATTTGGGTAATTTCCTATTACTTTAAACCAGTATACTTGCTATTCTCATAAAGTGGATGTACAATTCTACCTGGTATAATATGAACTCTGGAACCAGACTGCTTGAGTTTGAATCCTAAGTCTACCAGGTATAAGCTCTATAACCCTGGACAAGCCACTTAATATTTCCATGTCTCATGTTCCTGATCTCCAAATAAGTCCAATAAAAATAATCAAATCCTTCATTTAAAGTATAATCAGTTAGTACATGTAAAATGCTAAGAACGTTGTTTGGCCAGTAGTAGCTGAAAAAATGGACGCTTAGTAACTGCTATGCAAATATTCGTTGAAATAAAAACAAAACTAAATAAATATGCCAATCTTTTTACCAGATTGCTTGATTATTCAGTCTTAACAAAGTTGGCTAAGATTAGGCCAACCTCATCCAGAAAAATGTCCTCAGTTATAAACAGCAGGGAAATCTTAGAAAGAACGATTGAAGCACACAAAGTAAACAACACAGGAATACATGTGTCTGCAGAAAAATGAGAACCAAGAGTTCCTGAGGTAGATGGTTATGCATTTCATGTGTATAAAAGATTCCAATGATAAATCTGGAAGATGAGACACCTGGTAGAGTACCTGACCCTAATAAATAAATACTCATTAAATTTTTGCTTAATTTATTATAAATAAATTTAATTAGATTAATTATTCAGTGAACTGGTAAATGTAATAGTTGTTTGACTATAAGCCAAGTCACCTGACATCTGTAGGTTTCTGTTTCCTCAATGGTAAAATAAGGAAAGTTATCTAGATCAGCATCTCCTTAACTGTGTTCAACTCAAGACTGGGTTCTTAGGGTTGTTAATCAGCTCTTGGAAACAAATCCATGGTTGAAATAATTTTAGGAAAACCCATATGCTATCTTTCTGTTGCATTTACAAACAAACTGGTATAGTAGACATTTTAAGATTCTTTTTTTTTTTTTTTTTTTTTTTTGAGACGGAGTCTCGCTCTGTCGCCCAGGCTAGAGTGCAGTGGCCGGATCTCAGCTCACTGCAAGCTCCGCCTGCCGGGTTTACACCATTCTCCTGCCTCAGCCTCCCGAGTAGCTGGGACTACAGGCGCCCGCCACCTCGCCCAGCTAGTTTTTTGTATTTTTTAGTAGAGACGGGGTTTCACCGTGTTACCCAGGATGGTCTCTATCTCCTGACCTGGTGATCCGCCCGTCTCGGCCTCCCAAAGTGCTGGGATTACAGGCTTGAGCCACCGCGCCGGCCTTAAGATCTTTTATTGTAAGGAAATTTTATTTATCTGACAGTTTCCCAAACTTAATTGACCATTGACTCTTTCTCTCTGGTTTCTAGCCTATTGGCATTTCACAGAATTAGTGCTATTCTGAACAAAAATTGGAAATAATAGTACTCAGTGTTTGGTGTGTGGATCAGCGTCAGTCTGCAAATTATCAGTCTGTAACAGAGTAAGTACAAAAACTAAGAGCAGGCATTTAAAAACTTTTTCACACAGTAATTTTATGTTTATTGAATCTAATAATGAAATTCAGAGATTGTATTTTGTATGTTTTCCCTTTATTGCTTTTTCCTTATAAATTATTTTTTATTAGTTTTTGTTTGTTTGTTTGTTTGTTTTTTGTTTTTGAGACGGAGTCTTGCTCTGTCTCCCAGGCTGGAGTGCAGTGGCGCGATCTCTGCTCACTGCAAGCTCCACCTCCCTGGTTCACACCATTCTCCCGCCTCAGTCTCCCGAGTAGCTGGGACTACAGGCGTCCGCCACCACGCCCGGCTAATTTTTTGTACTTTTAGTAGAGACGGGGTTTCACCGTGTTAGCCAGGATGGAATCGATCTCCTGACCTCGTGATCCGTCCTCCGCAGCCTCCAAAAGTGCTAGGATTACCGGCCTGAGCCACTGCACCTGGCGTTTTAATAGATTTTACTTAGTCTCTTGTACATTGAAATTTTTTTTGAATGTTCACAGCAGCTTTATTCATAACATCAAAAAACAAACAAACAAAAAATTGAGAATGGATTCTTCACCACAGATAGTTTTAGAACACCAAAGTCATTTCCAAAAAGATTCACATTATAAATCCTTCCACTAAATCCATGTGGAAGTCCATAAAGATGAAGCTTCCTGGGTTCTACTGCAAACTTTTGTCAGAATCTTTAGAATCACAGAGAATCTACATTTTCACAGCACCAGAGTAATTCTGACTCTATTTTGAGAAGTAATGCCTTACACTGTGAGCAACCTGATGGGAGAAGCTGTATTTTTATTTATCTTTGTTCTTCAGTAATGAACCCACAGTAAATAAATACGTTTGTAGCATATGTAAACGAGAAAAATCAAGTAACGATATGGAGTCTCTGAGGTCTATGGTCATGGATAGTTTAGAGTTAACCAAAACTGGAAACAAATTACTACTCCCCAAAAATCAAATCCTATATATTACTTGTCAGGGGAAAAAAAAAAAAAAGTAATTCTCCAGACACTTCCACTTACAGCCTACTTCATGTTTTAGTTATCTTGAAGTGGGTGGGATTTTTCAGCATGATCCTGCAAAACTGTCAATCATTTATGTTCTTATCCAAGCATAGCACCATAACAGAAGTTGATTTTTTAAACAGCTCCTTAGTACTGCAATTTAATATAAAAATATACTCTCAGTCCATGTCATAGCCAATATTATACTCACCATGTGGACACAAATAATTTGAACGCTTTGTTAAAGTACACTTTTACTAGTCCTTGCCCAGTAACGCATTAATTGGTTTAATTTTACTGTGGCATTTTTGTACATGTTTTCATGTTCATATCTATAGAAAGCTAAGTGTTTAAAGTCTAACTTGACATGTTTTTCATAGTTTTACTCTGCTAGTAAGTCAAAATATGTGTTTGAGAGATGAATACCTTAGGATATTGTGTGTCTGTTTGCTGAGATGACCCTAAACTCTGACCCTAAACAGTGGTCCTCCACTTGGACCACACTTTGGAATTGTCTGAAGTATTGAAAAATATAGTGCTTGCTTTGGCAGCACATGTACTAAAATTGGAACGATACAGAGAATATTAGCATGCCCCCTGCACAAAGATGACATGCAGATTCATGAAGCATGCCATGTTTTTGAGAAAAAGAAATGCTTTTACATTGTTGATGGGGATGAAAATTAGTTCAACGATTGTGGAAGACAGTGTGACAATTCCTCAAAGATCTAGAAGCAAAAAATACCATTTGACTCAGCAATCCCATTACTAGGTATATACCCAAAGGAACAGAAATCATTCTATTATAAAGATACATGCATGCATATGTTCATAGCAGGACTATTCACAACAGCCAAGACATGGAATCAACCCACATGCCCATCAATGATAGACTGGATTTAAAAAAGTGGTACATATAAACCATGGAATACTATGCAACCATTAAAACTAGCAAGATCATGTCCTTTGCAGGGACATGGATAGAGCTGGAAACTGTTATCCTCAGCAAACTAACACAGGAACAGAAAACCAAACACCGCATGTTCTCACTTACCAGTGAGAGGTGAATGATGAGAACACATGGAACAACACACACTGGGGCCTCTGCGGGGGTTAGGGGAAGGGAGAGCATCAGGAAGAATAGCTAATGGATGCTGGGTTAGATACCTAAGTGATGGGTTAATCTGTGCAGCAAACCACCATGGCACACGTTTACCTGTGTAACAAACCTGCACATCCCGTGCATGTACCTTAGAACTTAAACATTGAAAAAAAGAAAAAAAAAAAAAAAGAAAAGTACAAATGCCTGGGTCCCACGTCTAGAGTTTCTGATTGAATTCATTATTGGAGTGGTCTGAAAGTCAGAATTTTTAAGGCTTCTTAAATAATTCTAATATATATCCTGAGTTGAGAACCATAAATACAATCAGGTGCAATTCTTATTAAAAACAAACAAACAAACAAAAACCTGTGGTAATT